>NW_027507903.1:428076875-428676875 GCF_037356315.1 Lithobates pipiens
TTGCCAGTTTTATTAAAGTTGTGCCTTTTTCACCAACAGTGCAAACCCAAGTTCAGAGTGAGATGAGGGGACAGTCTCTTCTTCAGATAATCTTATTATGTTGTGGGTCTGCTACACACACACCTTCGTTTTGTTAACTATTAATATGTAATGTATGTAGTGCATTACTGATCAAAATCGTGCTAATTTTTAGCACCATGGTAGGAAAATGGCATGATTGTCCAAATTTACACCTCACTGTGGGTGCTTTTTACTAAAGGCACATCCACTATGCACTACAAGTGCACTGCAAAAGTACACCTGAAACTGCACTTGGAGTGCAAAGTGGAGTTGCCTTTAGTAAATCGCACTCCTTCTCAGCACAAACTTAAATTTGACTACAAATACATTTTATGCCCAATGGAAAAGGAAGCCACACATTGTTGAGAATTCAACTTTTTAATACAAGCACATTCATATGTGCGTTTATTAAAGGTTTTTACAACAAACCAAGAGATTTTGTGTATCCAAAACAGAGTTTAATCAGATTTTGTTTTACTTGTTTTTTTTTTGTGTAAACAGGCATGTGTCAAACCGTAAAATACAGAACACAGGAACTTACAAAGTTCAACTTTGAAAAGTGAAGACAATCTCAGACATGAGTATGTACAAACTGGGCTGATATTGCCTTCATCACATGGGGTGTGACCCCTGAAAAAAACACATTTGGAAGATGCACACAGTGTGTCAACATGTGCTATCTCCCATCATGGGGGATCAATGTACATGCTTTGGGGCTGCAACCCCTTCATCTCAGACACTTTCCACAAAACATGTACATTGATCCCCCATGATGGGAGATAGCGCATGTTTACACACTCTGTGCATCTTCCAAATTTTTAATTTTGCAAAATACAACATTGTTATGTTAAAAAGCAAAAATAAAACCCTATCTAGTTTTTTAGTTTTCACACTCTCCCCAAAACATCAATGATGTTCTTCATTTTATTTTTAACATCATTGATGTTTTGTTGTACAATTTCCAAATCCCGATTGCACCCCATTATCTCCCCGATCAAGATCTGGGCACTTTCACTGGTAAAACGGGAATCTTCTTCCACATCACCTACAAAACAAAGCAAACAAACACACCATGTAATCCAAATATGGTGATATACATTGATGAGCTTACCGGAAGCTGTGTTCTCCGGCACTCACCTGTTGTGGTGACAATTTGTCCAACCTCCACAATCTCTCCTTCCTCCTCCTCCTCCTGCTCCTGCTCCTGCTCCTCTGTTTCTGCTTTTGGAAGTTGGCCTTCTTTGGGAGGGGTGTGGTCCCTGGTGCCCTCATACTTGCCGAGTCTTCTCTCCCCTATGAGAATGTAAACAAAGATTAATTAGCACACAGAGGGCAGAAATAGGAATATGAAACATTGCTTGGAAGTGTTGTACAATTGTGTTTTTGTGCCGAGTTACAAGGTGAGAACATTATTGGGGAAACTTTGTTAAGCTGGAATACTTCCCTGCAGAACGATGTTTCATACGAACGAACAAAACCATGACCTTGAAAGTGGCCATTTTAAAATGCACAACATGAAATCAAAGCACATGGAGCATGTATGCAAGCAAGAATAATCATATGAACACACGACAACTACTTACTTTTTTTAAGAACACGCTTGATCCTTAGGTACTGCTCGTGCTCCCTCAGTTTCAGGTCTGACCAGCGTTTTCTCAGTTGATCCTTGGATCGGTGTACCCCAAAATTCTTCAGAAGACTCTTCACAACTTTATTCATGATCTTGGCCTTTCTGATATTTGGGTTTGGGTAAGGTCCATACTTCCCATCATAGTCGGTCCTGTTCAATATGTCGACTATCTCCAACATCTCTCCAAAAGACATATTTGAGGCCTTAAATCTTGTCTTCCTGGATTGGGACGTTTCAGGCTCTGGGCTTTCCTCACCCTCCTCCTCGTTAGTGGAACTATTAGTGCGCACCTGAGTTCTCTCTGCCATGTGCTCTCCCCACTGCGCAGGAAGCAAAGGGGCGGGGAATAGTCTGGAAAGAACGTCAGGGGCGGGCGGACTTTCACGCATGCGCACTGTATATAAAACGCAACACGTGTGTATCGTCCGTACGATCTGGGAGGAGAGTGTGAGGCACGGACGCGACGAACGTGGAAATGAAGGTAACATTTTTAAATTGGTTCATAGAACTGTACATGGAGATGCCCTGCCTGTGGCAGTTCCACAACAAGTTTTATACTGACAGATCAAAGAGGAAGGCAGCACTGGAGAAACTGCTTGCTTTGTTGCGGATCATGGTCCCCACGGCAGACATGACCTATCTGAATCGCAAAATTGTGGCCATGAAGATGACATATCTCAGGGAGAGAAAGAAGCACCTGGAGTCCTTGAGAGCAGGAGATACAGATGCTGTTTATTACCCCAGGATGGTGCACTTTGACAGGCTGCATTTTCTGGTAGACCAAGGGGTACCCAGGCCACCACTCAGGCCACCACTCTCCAGGCTTCCTCCAAGGCATCCTTCACCCCCAGCTGAGGCTTCTGATGTCCAACCTGGGCCTTCCAGGCAGCACCATGTGGTGGGGCTCAGCTTGAGACAGGTATTGCATTATTGAACATATTTCTTGTGTTACATTTAATGATGTTAACTAGATGTTCTTATTGATCAGTAAGTTGTGATTTCTCAAAGTGGTTTACATCTCAAGAGACAGTAGTGACCAAAAATGATTAGGACAGGAAAGAAAAATGCTGGTGTCAGAATGATAGTCTGTTCTATTTGGTAACATTCAATTAGCAAAAGCCAGGAGCACAAAATGGCATGATTGATGATCAAAAAACTAAAACTGTCCCCTTTTCATACACAAGATGACCTCAGTCGGGGAGAGGCTGTGGCAAGAGGGAGAAAGAGTTGACCAACGCCCTCCTTCTCCTGCCCCAGCTACAGGAGCCCAGCCACAGCCTGGAAGGATGCCTGGTGGGAAGTCCCGAATGAAGACCAGAGAGTGATGGCCTGGGTTGAGTCTGGTGTGCCAGAAGATGCAGCCTCTTGAAGACACAGGAAAATTTCCCCAGGGGTTTTTTAGCAGCAGAGAGTTTGTGTGAAAATAGTTGATGTAAAAAAATAATTTATTTGACAGACAATAGTAATTCCAAATGAACAATAATACATCATCCATATAGGTAGTGCGACAAATACAAACATGGAACATCACTCATAGCAAAAAACTCTATGTACAAGCATGGTTTGCCAATTGTATTCGTAACATATGTATCCACATGAAAAACCCCGATGCATTTCGACCCTTGCGATTTCCGGTCTCTTCAGGGGGATTTATATTCTAGGGGAATGTCAAAATATCTAATTAAAGACTTTGGACAATATAAAAATATATATATGTATAATATTTCAAATTAAGCAAAAATATGTCTCCATGCATATAGAGATATAGTTACCAATGGGTGTATGAAGACATGAGGACGTGTCGCATGAACCGGCATTGCAGGATTATAGCCATCCAGTGATCCCATCGCTGCCACATGTTCCCCTCGCGCCCTCTGGGTGGGTGCATAGTCCACTGAGCTTACAGGGGGCCACGTTACGGTAAGCTCAGTGGACTATGCACCCACCCAGAGGGCGCGAGGGGAACATGTGGCAGCGATGGGATCACTGGATGGCTATAATCCTGCAATGCCGGTTCATGCGACACGTCCTCATGTCTTCATACACCCATTGGTAACTATATCTCTATATGCATGGAGACATATTTTTGCTTAATTTGAAATATTATACCTATATATATTTTTATATTGTCCAAAGTCTTTAATTAGATATTTTGACATTCCCCTAGAATATAAATCCCCCTGAAGAGACCAGAAATCGCAAGGGTCGAAATGCATCGGGGTTTTTCATGTGGATACATATGTTACGAATACAATTGGCAAACCATGCTTGTACATAGAGTTTTTTGCTATGAGTGATGTTCCATGTTTGTATTTGTCGCACTACCTATATGGATGATGTATTATTGTTCATTTGGAATTACTATTGTCTGTCAAATAAATTATTTTTTTACATCAACTATTTTCACACCAACTCTCTGCTGCTAAAAAACCCCTGGGGAAATTTTCCTGTGTTTTTGTTGTATACTTATGGGTTATGCAGCTTTGGGGGCTCCCTTATTGTGTTATTTTTTCTTTTTGCAGCCTCTTGAAGATCCACATCCTGGGGACAGAAATGGCATCTGAATTTCCTGGTCTCTAGGACTTCGGGACCAGACTTCTCTCCCTGAGATAGCTACTCCTCAGGCACCAATTTTTTAATATCTGATTTAGTCATGTCTGCCCTGGGGGCCAAAGGCTGCACCAAAGTTAAGAAGTTTCTCCAGTGCTGCGTTCCTATTTTTAGTTTCTAGCGAACAAAATACATTTTTTTTTTGTTTGATGAAATACTTGTGTAATGTGTTTTCCTTCAAAAAGTACAGTTTATTTGTGAGCAGGCAGGTACATTTCAAAAATACAAAGTGAACTAAATAACAAGGGGTAACAACACTAAACAACCTCCTGTAGATTAAAAAAGAAAAAGAAAATATAAAAAATACAATAATGTTGTTGTTGTAAGTTTACACACAAAAAAAATAAAAATAAATAAGGAGAAATGAGCAAACTGTCTTTAAAGGAGATTTTTAGGGAATCCCCCCCAAAAAACATCCAAAAAAAGAAAAAAACAAATCTAAAATTGTGTAGATGTGACGCAAAATAAAATTGTATTGCTGAAATGGTTAAAAAAGAGTAATGAAATCCGTTCGGGAGAAGTGTGTGTGACTATGAGCATCAAAAGAAGTTTGTTCTTGCAGCATTGTAAAGAACAAGAGAATGCGCTTGATGAAAGAATTTTTAACATTGCAGCGTGACGAATGTGCTATATCGCTTACGAGCAGTAGTTTTACCTGAACGAGCACTTCCGTGTCGGAATTTGAATGTGAGCATGCATGGCACTTGGTCCAATCAAAATTCTCTACACATGATCGGATTAGGTTCGACTGGCCCAGTTGGTCGGGAAATATTTCCAACATGTTGGAAAATTGGGTCAGACGGAGATTTGGACGGAATCAGTCCGATGCATACCACACACAGTCGGATTATCCGACGACACGGTCCGATAGGACACATTCCGATGGATTCTCCGACCGTGTGTACAAGGCTTAATGTGTTTTTAGGCAATGTGATAGGAAGGGCTCTGAAAAATAATAAGAGTTTGGGTAGTATAACCATTTTTATTGCCACTATTCTTCCCAAGAATGATATTTGGTATGATGACCATATTTTCATTATATTTTTGATGTTATTGAATATTGGAGGGTGATTTGCATGAAATAGTGTTTTGTAAGAGGGTGTAATATGAATTCCTAGGTATCTAAATGAATCCATGCACCAATTGAATGGAAATTTGTCTTTGAGTGTTGTTATTAAGGCTGGTGGGATATTAATGGGTAGGGCTGAGCATTTAGACAAGTTTATACTTAAGCCAGTCAGGTCGTGGAAAATGTCCAGTGTTTTGGTCAGATTTGGTGATGAGATGAGGGGGTATGCTAGAAAGAGAAGGACATCATCAGCATAAAGGCTTAGTTTGAATTCCTTGGACCCTTTAATGTACCCTTTTATATCTGTGTTGTTTCTAATCGCACAGGCAAGGGGCTATATTGCTAGGGCAAAGAGGAGTGGGGAAAGTGGGCATCCTTGCCTGGTGCCCTTGCTCAAAGGGAAAAAGTTTGAGTTAGTTATTGCCGGGGAGTTTGATGCATGTTTGTTGGTTATGGTAGAGGGCTTTGAATCCATGTAGGAATTCTCTGTTTATGCCATATCTATTAAGTAGTATGTGTAAGTATGACTAGCTTGACACTGTCAAAAGCTTTGTGGATATCAAGACTGAGCAGGAGTGTAGATTTAGAGTGTTGGTTAGAATCTTGAATGAAGCAGAAACAGTGCTTACCTCACTGGTTAGTGCTGGGATGGAGTGCTGTCCGTGAGTGAGGGGAGGGACCCGATGACGGCGCCAGCGTGAGCAGATGGGGGCGGTCCTAACGATCAGCTGGAGCGGCGCGAGGGGAAAGGTCGCCGAGCTCCATGCATGAAGCCGCCCGGGCCGTTCCACCTCATCCCTACCGCATCCCGAAGCACACGGCGGGCATGAGCAGAGGATCTCAGCCACGGACCGACAGGAAACCGCCGATTTCCCCCTCCTCTTCCCCGTAAAGCGTGCGCTGCACACACATAAAGAGGAAAAGAGATTTGCCATGCCCCAGGACCAGATGGTAAGGTAAATTAAACCAAAGCCTCAAGTTTACCCTGAAGCGTCGGAAGACAGCGGAGCCCCGAGTGGACGCATGCGGCGTGTCTCCTTTTGGACAAGACCCCCCTGTCTCCCCAGGTATTTACTTTTCGGATTTCTACCCAGTATGATTTTTAGTTGCTGAATACTTGCTGAACTTTACCTGATCCTGCTCCTGATAGTTTCAAATCTGCTGAATGCCCGCGGTACTTGGGCTGGTGAGACTCTGGGGAATGAGGAGAGGATCAGCAGGGGTGCAGTGAACTGAGGCCAGAGGAGCACATATTAAAGAGCAAAATGTAAAACAGGATCAAATGGATTGTAATTACAAATGATGTGCAAGAGGTAATTTACCTAAAAATTGACGTGACTGTTTTGAGCACATAGTACAGTGGCTAATTGCCGGAAGGCTAAGCGGGATATTGCGTGGCACTTGCCGTGGAATTGCACCGCAATTTTTATCTTGAGAGCGGGTGAAATCGCAGCAAAAGCTATATAGGAGAGCTCTCCCCGCCTAAATTCACTGAGCAGGTGAAAGCGGAATCGAGGTCGGAGCCTTTTGCGCAGGATAGGCGCTACAACTAAGGAGAGACTATACAAAGAATTGTGGTTTACCTGTTTTTGTGAGTTGGTCTCTCTGCCCTTATAAACCTGGGGAGGCAAAGGACAAAGGGGGTAAACATGAGGGGAAGGAATCAAAAGGCGAACGATCCAAAAGAGAATCTGAACACAAGCACGATTCAGAAATACCTGAAGGAAACCAGTTCAAAAAGCCCCGGTATAGAAAAAAAACAGCAGGGGGTAAAGGAGAAAAAGAGAGAAGGATCCAAGACAGCAGGGGCCCCGGGAGTTAATTCAGGGGAAGACTCGGATCTGGAAACAGATGGTAATTTGCGGGGACAGGGGGATATCGCCCAAATCCCCACTAAAAGTGAAATGTTGGAAATGTTCGCTAAACTTGAAAATTCCATCAAAGTTGAAATCTCAAATGTCAGGATGGACATGGGCCATTTGCTGAGGAGAGTGGAAGAGGCAGAGGAATTAACAGGAAAACAGGCCCACGAAATATTAGAATTGCAAACGCAAGTAAAGAAATTGCAAACAGATCAGCGGGATACCCTATACAAATTGGATGAACAAGAAAATCAGAACAGACGGCAAAACCTGAGGGTCAGAGCATTGCCTGAACAACAAGGGGAGGATCTAGAGGCTAAGATGGGAAAAATTTTTAACCCCATTTTGGGAAAAGCAATAGGAGAGGTCTTAAAGATCGATCGGGTTCATAGGGTGAGGAAACCCCCAGGACTGAGGGAAGAGGTCCCGAGAGACGTAATCATCAAATTCAGTCACTATGATGACAAAGTTAAGATATGGAGCAGGCTCAAGGGGTTGCCCCCGTTAATATACGAAGGGGTCCCTATACAGATTTTCTCTGACCTGTCGGCAGGTACACTGGCCCGGAGGAGACTTTTAAAACCGTTATTAGAACTATTGAGAGCGGCAAATATTAGATACAGCTGGGGATTTCCTACGGCCCTATGGGTTCAAAGAGATGGACGAACATTTAGATTAAAATTTCTTGATGAGTTGGAGGTTTTCTGTAATAACCTAGGGATCCCTGTCCCAACGAATATCAAAGTTCCCTAGAGGACTTACATGGGGGTCTTTGACGGGGGAGTATGACTTTTGGATGGTTATTCTTTTGTGGGGTGGAAGGGGGAGGGGGGTGAGAGGGGTGGGAGGAGAGGGTGGTGGAAGGATCATGTGGGACCCCGGGATATCATAACCCACCTGCGGGGGGACCCCCTGCCCCCTTAGGGGAAGGAGGCAGGGGGGACCCAGACACGGGGGGCCTTAGTCGGAGTCACACCCTAGCGGGAGAAGTCTGCAGAATGGAGGAGATCCACAGCTGCAGAAAAGAAGCCAGAAATTGGCCAGGGGATGGGAGGGGAGGAGGTTGGGAGGGAGGGATGAGGGAAGGTAGGGATGGGGGGAGGCTAGGGGGGGGGGGGGAGGTGTCTTGCAAGGGCCAACCAAGGTGCTATAGATCATGCCTCTCTCTTTTCTCATCTTATCTGGAAAACTTTAAATGGCGGATGTAAATTTTTTGTCGTATAACGTAAAGGGTCTGAACTCTGCGGGTAAGAGGCACAAATTGTTAAAGGAACTACAGCTGTACAGAGCAGAGGTGGTATTTTTACAGGAGACTCACCTGTCGCAAGATACAAACATTAAACTATACTCGGCTAACTATCCAAATTGGTTATATGGGGACTCACCGATAAAAAGGGCTAAGGGAGTGGCAATCGGGTTCGAGAAAGGCATAAAGTTTGCAGTGATTGACAGGAAGACAGACCCCGATGGCCGTTATATGTTTGTAAAGGGAAAATTAGGGGACAAGATTCTTACCCTAGCAAATGTATATTGCCCCAACAAAAACCCTATAAGATATCTGAAGATAGTGCTGGGGAAGTTAGAGGAATTTAAGATGGGGGATGTGGTCCTTGCAGGAGATTTCAACTTTTGTATGGATCCATCTTGGGACAGTACGTCCTGTGCTAGGGGGTTAAACATGAAGGCTCGGAAGATGATTAAACTCTGCCTGAAACAACACCAAATGATGGATGTATGGAGGTTGCAACACGAAAAAAAAAAAGATTACACCTTTTTTTCCCACGTACACGGGACGTACTCCCGGTTGGACCACATACTAGTTGACCACAGATTGATGGATCTTGTAATAGAATCCAAGATTGGAATAGTTACACTGTCAGATCATGCTCCGGTGTCAGTGAGGATGAGGATACTCGATATGCAGAGGCTTCCGTTCACGTGGCGCTTGAACGAGAGCCTTTTGCAGGACGAGAAAATTGCGGAGGCAGTACTAAGGGAAATTGAATTTTATTTCTCTGTTAATGATACAGAAGAAATATCGGGTGCCTCTCTATGGGAGGCACACAAAGTATATATTAGGGGTATCCTCATCTCCATGGGCACAAGGAAAAAAAAAGAAAGACTAGAAAAAATCGAAAGTCTAAAAGAAGAGGTCTACAATCTAGAACAGGCCCATAAAAAAACAGGGGGGCAACAGCAGAAATATTTCCATCCTCTGGTGACTAAACGAGAGGAACTTAAAGATATGATGGAACAGGACTCAAAAAGGACATTGGATAGGAGAATCAGAGAGAGGTACTATCAGGGAAATAAAATAAGTAGATATCTAGCTAGGCAGTTGAATAGGAAGAGTGGGAATAATTTTATAGACAAAATTAAAGATAAGGACGGTAAGATGACCCACACATCCAGGGAGATATCGGAAGTGTTTAAGCAATACTACGATGCTCTGTACAATATAAGCCAGAAAGGGGCAAAAGATGTAGGGAAAAAAGATAAAACCAAGGAATTTTTGAACAAAGTGAAATTACCGACTTTAGACGAGAATGATAGAAGCGACTTAGACAGACCCATTACAGAAGAAGAGATTTACAAGGCGTTGAAAGATACTGCCACTGGGAAAAGCCCGGGACCAGATGGTTTCACGATTTCTTATCTGAAAAAATACAAAGAGACGCTGGTCCCTAAGCTTTGTAATTACATGAATGGTATAGGTAAAGATTTTGCGTTGGGAGGTGAGGCCCTGCGGGCTTCAATCACGGTACTGTTAAAGGAGGGTAAGGACAGTACATTGTGTTCTAGTTATAGGCCAATAGCCTTACTAAACGCTGACACCAAATTATTCGCCAAAGTCTTAGCATCGAGGCTGAAGGATAGGATGCCCGACCTGGTGCACCCGGACCAGGTCGGATTTATCCCTGAGAGGGAAGGTCGGGACAACGGAATACGCTCGCTGCTCCTGCTACAGGCCTTAAAAACGAATGGGTCCCCAGGACTACTCCTGTCGATAGATGCTGAAAAAGCATTCGACAGGGTAGACTGGGGATTCATGTTTGAAACTCTGAGAGTGATGGGCCTGGGCCCAAGGCTGATCCAATGGATCAAGGCGCTATATAATCACCCTCAGGCTTCAGTGAAAGTGAATGGGCTGT
The DNA here is from genome assembly GCF_037356315.1 of Lithobates pipiens. Taxonomy (NCBI): domain Eukaryota; kingdom Metazoa; phylum Chordata; class Amphibia; order Anura; family Ranidae; genus Lithobates; species Lithobates pipiens. The sequence goes on from NW_027507903.1 coordinate 428,087,259, forward strand.
CTTCCTCCCTTTTTCAAATGGAGAATGGCACCAGACAGGGGTGTCCGTTGTCCCCCCTTTTATTTGTCCTGTCTATGGAACCATTACTGGCCTCTATCCGAGAGAACCCAGACATAAAAGGGGTCACGGTTGGGGAGGAAGAGCACAAACTCGCAGCTTATGCGGACGATGTGCTGTTCTATATCTCCAACCCAAGGATCACGATTCCGAACCTGTTGAGGCTACTGGAAAAATATGGGGAAGTCTCGAATTTAAAAATAAACCTCAACAAGTCCGAAGTCCTAAGTATCAACATTGAAGGACAGGAAAAGATTAGACTCCAGGAGGAATTTAGATTTCCATGGCGAAAGGAGATTAAATATCTAGGAGTCTACCTCTCCAATACTATTAAGAAAATATATGTTAATAACTATATACCCCTATTAGAGGAAATGAAGAGAGAATTAAAAAAAATCACAATTAGCCACCTCTCCTGGTTAGGGCGGATCAATGCGGTCAAAATGGTCTTGACCCCAAAGATTCTATATAAATTTCAAATGCTGCCTATATCGCTCCCCCCAGCTTTCTTCAGGACCTTAAAGGGACTGATTTCAAGGTATATTTGGCAACATAAAAAACCAAGGATAGCCTTCGCGGTATTGAGTAGAGAAAAAAAAAAGGGGGGCCTGGCCGTCCCGGATTTCAAAAAATACTATAACGCGGTAGTACTTACTCGAGTGGTAGAATGGGGAAAAGAGGTAAACAATAAAAGGTGGGTAAAAGTAGAAAAGGCAATGAGTCAAGCACAGTTAGGACGAATTATTTGGAACCCCCCTCAATATAGGTCAATAGGGCCAAATACACACGTAATAACACGGATTGCTCTTAGATTATGGGACAGGACACATGCACAAAATAAATGGAGTTATAATTCACCTTTGATTTATTTAAAAAACAATGATTTTTTTATGCCGGGGAAACAGGAGGTGGGGGGAAACTGGATAATAAACAACAATGCACAAGTAAAAGATATTATTTATAGAGGTAAAATAAACACGTTTCCAGCACTAAGAATGAACACGGAACTTATGAGTATAGACACTTGGAGGTATCTTCAATTAAGACACTTTATATTAAAATTGCCCCATCCAATTAGAAGCGAGGAAGACTATAGACCTCTCGAGCGGCTTTGCCGTAGAGAGAAATCAAAAAATAACATAGGTCAAATATACAAAATCTTATCTGCGGGGGTAGAACGGGAGGGCCCGCCTTACATTAAAAAATGGGAAAGAGAACTGGGGACTCGATGTTGCACTCAGACATTGGAGAAAATAATGAAACTAACACATAGTGCGACGGTTAACCACAAGCTGATCGAATTAAACTATAAGTGCCTCGCAAGGTGGTATGCGACCCCAGACAAACTAGGTAAATTTGTAACCGCGCAATCCTCAGAGTGTTGGCGAGGGTGTAAGACAATAGGGACCATGGCTCACATCTGGTGGGACTGCCCGAAAATTAAAAAGTATTGGAAGGAGGTGTTAGAGCTAATAAAAGTTGTGACAAATAAAGAACTAGTAGAAGACCCCTGGACGGTACTGTTTCACGGGACCGAAAGCTCTGTGAGACAGTATACGTCTTCTTTAATTCCCATACTGCTCAGTTCCGCAAAAAGTCTAATCCCTAAAAAATGGGGGGAGACGGACAGTCCCAAAATACGGGACTGGATACTTAAGGTAAATGAAATACAGAACATAGAATGTACAGAGGGAGAGGAGGAAGATTGGGTAGTTGGGGAGGGGCGTAAGGATAAATGGGTAGCATGGTTAAAGTTTAAAAAATCCTGGAGGTATGTGGAAGAAATGGTAAAATAAGTCTGGGTAAGATAAATATAGGGTTGACGAGGCAGGATATTTCTCCAAACCCTCTGCAAGACAGGGAGGGGGGGGGGGGGAGGTGGGAGTGGGTAAGGAACTGTTTATTTTTGTATGTATAAGATTTTAAGAAAAGAATGAGATATAGATTGAATGTATTTTCACTGTACCCTATGTCTTATTCTATGTGTAAAGGGAAACAAAAAAAAGAAAACTAAATAAAGAATTAAAAAAAAAAAAAAAAAAGAATCTTGAATGATGTTTGTAGTCAGTCTTATATTCAGGGCTCAAGTCCTGCGGGAACGCATGGGAACGGAGTTCCTGTACTTTTTCCACAACAGGAAATCAGTTCCCGTTAGCAGCCGTGTCCTGCAAGACTTTGAAGTATGCGAGCTGTGTGGCAGGTGCTACACCAGCAGCTGCCAACACAGCTCGCAATCGTAAGTGCCGCATTGCCAGTAGGGGGCCTCATGACAGCTTCCGTTTTGATCTACCTGTCAATCACAGCTAGCTGACGGGTAGATCAGGTCTAGGTCTAGCTGATGGGTAGATCAGCTATTTTGCTCACAGGACATGCAGGGAGAGAGGTGAACTGAGGAAGGAACATCTGTTTGGGGTGGTAAGCTGAGCACAATACCTGGCAAAGTTTAATGCCAGGTATGTGGAAACATGTGAAGGGTTGGAAAAGCAGCGAGAGTGTGTTGGAGCCCTGCAGAGTTTGCAGTCCCCCAAGCTAACATACATCTCCTAAGCAGGAACACATCACTATCTCCCCAAGCATTCTGTCCAGATAATGTGCAGTTCATTTATGACCTTTCCATTTAACCCTGTGTTATCTAAACTCTGTTCAATGAAAAGTGTAAACTCACCACATAAACACTCTATATGCAAAATAAAATTCCCCAATAAAGATCAGAACATGATGTTCACATTTGCATGGAAGCACAATTGAATGAATGCTGATTATTCAGAGAATTACCGTATTTATGTTTATTGAGGATTGTTTTTTAATGTACTAACAGTTAAGCTTCATACACACAATATGAAAATTGGATGAAAAATACCACATTTGAAGCGTTCGTACATATGTTTTTTTTTTTGGTGGGGAAGTGGATCTTGGGTGGGAGTTCCCACACTTTTTTCCCCAGGACTTGACCCCTGCTTATATTGTCTGTTATTTGTTTGTTAGGGATGAATCCTGTTTGGTCTGGATTTATTAGTGGGGAAATAACTGCAGCTAGTCTGTCAGCTAGCATTCGGCCAAATATTTTGAGATCGTTATCAATGACTGAAATTGGGCGATTGTTTTGAGGGATGGAATGATCTTTATTTGGTTTGGGAAGAAGAAATATATTTGCTAGGAGCATTTCTGATGGGAATTGGTTTACTTGTAGTATATGATTGTATAGTTTTGTAAGGTGTGGTGTTAATGTGGAGGCAAATTTTTTATAATAAGATGAGGCTTCCCTCTGTGCAGGGAGCGTTAAGCAACTCTATTTGTTGGTTAGATAGAAGGGGTAGTTAAATATCATTAAGCCAGTTCAGGGAAGATTGTTTGGGTGGGGATGGGGGAGTAGAGATTGTAGAAGAATCACTTTGAGGGCTTACAGTGTTAACTCGTGGCAACACCAACACCTTAGGGCCAAATTTCTGCAGAGCATACAGGGCAGGCCCCTACTTTCAAACATCCAACTTACAAACGTCTCCTACTTGCAAACGGAAGGAGACAACAGGAAGTGAGATGAAAAAACAATGGACGGCCAAACAAATTATACAGGGGTGATAACCCTTCCCTATGTTTTCCAAAAAGCTTAAAAATAGTTTTTTTGACTGGAGCTACACTTTAAAAATGTACCACTGCAAAATTACAAACAGATTCTACTTAACACAACAAACCTACACAGTCCCTGTCTTGTCACCGCCTGTATACTGAGGTTCTGAGTATATAGGGCCTGGGGGCCCTACACCTTTCTTTTTTTTTTATTTGAGTACAGGGTTCCCCTTAATATACAAGACCCAAAGGGGCTGGTAATGGGCAGGGGGGGGGGGGGGCTACCCATGCCATTTTTCTCACTGATTTTCATCCATATGAAACACGTGCCATTTCACAGGCATACTATAGCCCCCCCCCCCCCCCCCCGGGATGATATTTAAAGGAATATTTCACTTTTTTTTTCACTTTAAGAGTCATTAAAATCAGTGCTCCTGAAAAAATGTCAGTTTCTTTTTTTTAAATTTGCATTGATGTCCCCTGGGGCAGGAGCCAGGTCCTCAAACCCTTTTTAGGACAATAACTTGCATATTAGCCTTTAAAATTAGAACTTTTGATTTTGAACGTTTGAGTCCAATAGACTTTAATGGGGTTCTAAAGTTCGTACGAATTTTCGGTCCGTTCGAAGGTTCTGGTGTGAACCAAACCGGGGGGTGTTCGGCTCATCCCTATTCCTAAGTGGTGTTAGCTTTTAAATTTATTTTAAGCCATGTTGAATGCAACAGATAAGAAGCACTCTGAGTTTAAGAGGAACCTGTGTATTGACTTGTGGGGATGGTGGTAACATTTTCCAAAGTAAGCAGCTCTGCAGTTTTTGTTACACTACCATCCCACCTCTTTGACCTTTGGAATACTAGAAAACATCATAATACAGATGACACCCACCCAAATGTGCTACTTCTTGTAAATCCACATAAGTATGTCTGTGAGGGTCTTCAGTTATCCAGGTCACTGTATAGCTAGTAGAAGTTAACTACATTTGACTGGACTTGTTCCTTAACAGTGAAGACATGATTGATAGAATGCTTATCCATGCAGTTACTTCAGTTCAAATGATCACTATCATACCAGTGTTCAGGGACGTTTCTAGGTCTACAAAAGATCTGGGGCTAGAGCCTATAGCAGCGTAGTAGTAAAGTAAGAAAGTAATACGCTTGGGAGGGCATACACATGTATATAATATATATGTTTGTGCGTGTGTCCACTTACATCAGGGTTCCCAGAGACCCCTTACATTAGGATCCCCAGAGAGCCCCCACTTACATCAGGGTCCCCAGAGAGCCCCCACTTACATCAGGGTTCCCAGAAAGCCCCCCACTTACATCAGGATCCCCAAAGAGCCTCCCCTCCCCTTGGGGACCTCTACAGAGACTCTGGGCTATGGGTTCCAGATTCAGGGCTATAGCTCCAAAAGCCACCCCCTAGCGACGCCACTGCCAGTGTTACCTCTGCTTGCCACCTGTACTGACCTTGGCCTGTTTATTGACTATGTCTCTGCCGGGACCGATCCTTTGCCTGATTGCTTACCATGTATCTGCCTAATGCCTGATCTCACATGCATTTGCACATCTGACTGACTACGTTCCTGGGAGATACCAGTCCCAGCCATCCCCTGCAGACAACTGCACTCCTGGAACCACAGAAACACATATTTCTTCCTTTCCTCAGCCTCCTGTACTCCCTGGAAGTAAACATGGTGTTCCCGGGGGAAGCCACATACCAGTAGGCTAGGCTTGCTCTGCTTATAGAAACAGGGTCTACTATAGGTAATGCTACACTAAGCTATGTTTCCTGGCAACTTGTACCATTACAGTGCATTGGTTTTGACACAATTGTTTGATTTGCGGGAAACACAAGATACAATGTCGGATGCATAATCAGTTCAAACATCGAAAAAATCTCACACGTGGTATCAATATAGTAGCAGAATGTGTTCTGGGTGTAATTTGCTGTGTATGAGAAATATCCTGACAAATTTGTGTAAAAAAAGTAATCTTAATTTTCTTTCTGCCTTTTCCAAAAACGTGTGGCAAAAAAATAAGTCTTCATAACACTCACCATGCTGCTTAGAAAATAGCTTGGGGAGTTTACTTTCCAAAAATGTAGTCATTTTGTGGGTGTGTCCACTGCCTGGTGCTCCAAAATGTGATAGGTAATTAGGAAATTATATAAGTAATGCATGTCCCTGGAACGACTGAAGGTGAAGACTTGGAGTTTGGGTCTCTCTATGCATATAGGTAGTGAAAAATCTCACACATGTGGTATTCCCATACTCAAGAGACATAGCAAATGTGTTTTGGGATGTAACTATAAGTATGCCTATGCTGTGTGCATGAAATACCTTCTTAAAACGACAACTTTGTGTAAAAAAAGACACATTTTATTTCATTTCTTCATTTTCCAAAAGACCGTGATATAAAATTTCAACTTCAAAAAACACCATTCCTCTTACTAAATACCTTAGACTGTATGTTTTCCAAAATGGGGTAATTTGGGGGGTATTTGTTCTGTCCTGGTTTTTTAGGACCTCAAGAAATGAGATAGGTATTCAGTACATTAGGATTGATCAATTGCAAATATATATTGCATTGTTTGTAAATTCTATAACTTGTACACAAACTAAATAATATACACTGATTTGGGTTATTTCTGGCCAAAAAAATGTAACTCAATACACTTTGGCCTAAATTTATGAAGATTATTTATTTGCAACATCTTATTAAAGAAACTAAGAAAACTGTTTTTTTTTTCTTCTTCAAAACAATTTGTTTTCCCCTTTCATATAACAAAAAATAAAAAATGGTGGTATTTAATAATTTTTCATCAAATGAAAGCTCTATCTGTCACAAATAAATTATATCTAATTAATTTGGGCACAGCATTGCATGACTAAGTGTCATTCAAAGTGTGACAATGCTGGAAAAAAAAAAGTCTCCAACATCGCAGAACAAGTTCAGTTTAATGTGACTAACTACTATGGACCCTACATATTAGTATCATCTTGCTCCCACTTAAACAGATAATGTAACTGAAAGTCCAATATACATTTCCAGCAGGCATATGGCAGCTAAATGACACATTTCAGGTAATTCCACATATTGTATTCAATATATAGTTTGTAAGATTCAAAATAATTTATAATAAAGGTAAAGGATAGCTTTGGTGCCCAGCCTTGGTGACATTGAATGAATACATTTAGAGCTAACCTATGCATTGCTCTTACAGAAGAAAGCAGCCAATTAGCCTTAACACCCCCTCCCTAACTTCAGATTCTCCCCAGAGAATTTTTTAAATGATAATGCACTGCATGGCCTTTGAGTCTATGGCTAAAAGGCTTAGAAGGACCAATACATTGGCTTTTATTTAAACCAGCTTATGGGGGGCAGGATAGACATAGTGTCAGTGTATTGATATCTTCTGTAGGGGAGAATGGGGAAAGCTGACATAAGGCATCCAAGAATAATAGGTCAAAGAGAGCGCCAAACAAAAAAATCATGTGTCTTCAACTGCTTACAACAAGCAGGATCAAAGAGAGCCAACCCATTTTGGGGGCTGCACAATCTCCCCTTTTATCCGAGCTGGGGTGAATAGCAGAATGTGAAATTAACTCAAAAGTCCTCCTAAGCAGACTGATCTGTAGGCAGAGGATGGTATAAATGTGGTGATGTTCATAGTACACGTGGCAAGCTAGGAGAGGACAAGGAAAACTGCATAGGGATAGACTAGGGTCTTTAATTTTATTCTGTGGTGATTTAATGTCAAGGCTTCTCTTGGCCTTTTGTTTCTGAATGGAGGTGGGTGTATTTGGTGGTTTTCATTTACCTCAATGTCCAAGACGAAATAGTATCCAGTCAATTGCATCGGCATCATGTGACCAGATCTTCACACATGGAAATATGGCTCTAGTCTCCAACTTTTGGATCAAGTAGTATAATAAAATAGTGATGTAATGACGAGATACATTGGGAGCATTACTTAAAAGAGAAGTATGTTTTTTATTTTTCTGCTAATCATACTTACTGTATATACTCGAGTATAAGCTGACCCAAATATAAGCCGAGGCACCTAATTTTACCACAAAAAACTGGGAAAAAGTATAGACTCGAGTATAAGCTTAGGGTGGGAAATGCAGCAGCTACTGGTAAATTACACAGGCACACACATGTACACAGATACACACACACAAATGTATACACGCACACATATGTACACAGACACACACACACATGTACACAGACATACACACACACACATGTACACAGGAACACACACACACACATGTACACAGACACACAAACACATGTACACAGACACACACATACATAGTTGCCAACATTGCAAAAAGAAAGTTTGGGACACTCTTTTGGCTGTAGGTTGGAGTTGCATGATAATTGCGTTTCTAGGTGTGAGAAAAAAGAAAGTGGCGCTTTATGCGCGCCACGCCGAAAATGGGCGTGGTTTATGCAATAGTGGGTGAGGCTTACATGGGCGAGGCTCAAATGGGTGTGGGGGAGGGCTAGCAGTCTGAGATGAATGAGAGATGAAGGGGTGGGGGAGGGATAGCAGCCCCATATCCTATACCAGAATATAAATGTGTATTCCAGAGTTTAACCCTTTCATGACTAAGCCTATTTTTTACATTTGCTGTTTACAAGTTAAAATCCATATTTTTTTATAGAAAATTACTTGGAACCCCCAAACATTATATATATATATTTTTTTAGCAGAGACTCTAGATAATAAAACGGTGATTGTTGCAATATTTATTTAATTTTTTTCCGAAAAGTTTTATTGTTTTCCAAAGTACAACATACAGAGAATTAAAACCTTATGACATGCAATCGTTACAGAAATTTGACAAGTAGCACAATGTCACTCAGCTTAAGCACAAACTAACATAACATATAGCCATCTATATGAAAATCAGCGTGAGAACTTCAAAGTACACGTAAGATCAGTCCGTTGTTCCCCATATGGACGGGGTATAAGCTTTACTAATATGTCCATTGTTATATTGCCAAGCTTAATTTAACAAGATCAGTCGTAAATGCAGGAAAATCAGGGAAGAAAGGGAGGGGATGTAGGATGGCTTTTCACCTCCTACTCTGAATGCGTGCACATCTTTGAAGGAAGGGTAGAGAAAGGATGGGGGTGAAATTTACAGGGAAAGACAGAGATATGGGTGATACCCTAGAGTAGGTTAGGAACAGGGATAGGGACATAGGCACTCCGCCACCCGCCGTCCACAGATTCTGGCCTACTTAATGTGAATGTCTGTAATCTCGTGTGATAAAATCGATGCATCAAATATTGGTGGTAAACTATTTGAGCTGAGAAGGATCTTTGGAATACAAGGCAGTAGGTATCCGAACATTACTAACAGATGGTCAATCAGGTAGATTGTTGTATCGTGTTGTGAAAGTTGTCAGTGGTCATGAAGTGTTGCCAAGGAGCCCATTTCGAGACAAATTTGGTCGGTGTGTCGTTATTGATATGGATTAATTCTTCCATATTCGCTATTTTGTCTACTCTCCGGAGCCATTCTTTAGCGGAGGGGACGGTAGGAGACTTCCAGTGAGTCGGGATGCACTGCTTGGCCGCACTAATTAGATGGAGCGTTAATGATTTACGGTAAGATGTTTTAAGGGGGACATTGTGGTGTAAAAGGTATAGGGCTGGAGTAAAGGGCATTCCCGTGCCTGTGATCTTTTTAATTAGCTCGTGTATTTTCTGCCAAAAAGGTTGTATGGCCGGGCAGAGCAACCACAGGTGTAAGAGAGTACCGCGGTGACTTTGGCATCTCCAGCAAATATCAGGAGTTTGAGGATCCCAAGTGTGAATCAGAGCAGGAGTTCGATACCAGCGACATTGGAGTTTGTACCCGTTTTCCTGAAGTCAAAACATTCAGCGTGCCTTTGTGAATATTGAGAAAAATATTTTCCCATTCCTCACTGGAAAAGGATGTTTCCAGGTCTTTTTCCCAAGCCTTGCAAGCCAAAGAGTTCCCGGGGCTATATCCTTGAAATAGAAGAGAGTATGTCAAGGAAATTAGATGAGTCAGGGGTGTCTTGGAAGAACAAAGTTTCTCATACGGGGTTAGTGGTCTAGAACAATCAGTTTGTTTACTAGTGTATTGCAAATAGTGTTGAATCTGCTGGTAGGTCCACATGGGTATAGGAGGTGTCTGCATATCTGCAGCTAATTGTTTTGCTGTGAGCATTCGTCAGTTTTTGTAAAATGATTTCACCAATATCGGTTCTTGTGTCCAGTGTTCGATAAGGAAGGACTCGTGCATGCCTGGGGGGAAGTTAGAATTCTTTTTCAGTGGAGTCAAGGGTCCAGGAGTGGATTAGATGTTGTTTTGTGCGCATGTAGTATAGAAGTACTGTAGTGTTGGGGCAATAAGCGGGTGGGATTTAACCATAGGGGATATGTTGAGGTGTTGTATCCAAGGCAGAGAATGAAGTGGGAAGTCTGCGAATAAAGCTTCCAGGTTAACCCAGTCGTTAAAGGGTGAGTGAATATTCCAGTCAATTATCCTCGTCATATGAGTGGCTTTATAATAATTGATGATGTCCGGGAGGCCTTTGCCATCTTTGTCTTTGGGTAAGGAGAGTTGAGAGTAACTAATTCTGGGTCTGCGCATACTCCAAAGAAAATTGGTACAAGCCTGCCTGTACAATTTAAAGAAGGCCAGTGGGAGTTTTATTGGCATGGCCTGTAGAAAATACAGGATGCGGGGAGGACGTTATTTTTAAAATGGAAGCTCTGCCAAACCAAGAAAAAATTGGTTTATTCCACTGTTTTAAGTCCGCCATGATCTTGTTTAAGATAGGTAGATAGTTTTTTGCAAAAAGATCATTCAGATTTTTTGTGATTTGTACGCCCAAATACGTGATATGTGATGCCTCATTAGTCCATTAAAATGGGAAGTTGAGTTTACATTGTTCAGCCAGGTCATGGGGTAGAGAGATGTTGAGAGCGTAAGATTTACCGAAGTTTATTTTTAAGTTGGACAGCGTATTGAATAGGTTTTAGGTGTTTGATTAATTTTTAATTTCTAATTTGTTTTTAGCGCAGCTCATTTTTTTCACCCATTTAGTTTGATATCGGAGTATTACGATTAGGGTTGCTGCTTTTAGGTTGTTTTCTTTTGTTGTTCGAGTAGCGCGGTTTACCCTTTGTACCGTGTTTGTGATTCTTATACATTTACTGCAGCTACTCTATTCATGGATATTTTTGATTTTCGTGCTTCCAGAGTGGTAAACACAGAAGGGGTTTTCGAACCCTTTGCAGAAGGCGATGGGGATTTGGGTGGTCTCTTTACAAGGCTAAAAAACCTAATAGTATCTGAGATCCACACCCAATGGGACATTGCGTTTCTGGAAACGTATATAAAATTACAGATGGTCCCACGTAGCTTAAGGTGGGAGGTTTGCCCCCAGAAAGGTGAAGTAGATCTGGAGGGATGGTATAAATATTTTAATGAAGCTGGTGTTGCCTTTCTACGGTTCCTGGTGGAGAGGAAAAATTTGAAACTTAACCGTTTAGATATTGAGATCAAAAACTTAAAAGATAAAATATTGCCCTTTAAAAATAATGAGGAATATTTAGATAGATCCAAAGGCCTTCTTAAGCTGCTGGAGAAAGAGGATAGAGAACAAAAATTAAAAAAGAAAAAGAAGTATAACCGAGATATCTTGGACTATCAATCTATGACCGTTTTTGAGTGGCAAAAGAGATTATTGATGGAACAAATTGATGTCTCCGGTCCAGCTATGGATACTACCCCGGTGGCTATGTCCCAGGGTGGGATACCACCCCAGAATACACAAAACCAGACAGCACCATCTGCAAATTCTGTAAATTCTCGTCTCCGCTCCCCTGCTGAGGGAAAGAGAAATTACAGCCAAATGAGAGGTGGCAAACGAGGACCCCCTCAGGGGCATGACAATAGAGGAAGGGGACGAGGTGGGCAACGTCAGAATGCCCCCCCCCTCCCCCACACATATGCCCAAGCCCCCTCTCCTTATTATGGTCAGGCTGCCCCCCCTCTAAATTGGGGACAGGAGAGACCGTTTGTACCTCCCCCTGGATGGATGGGAAGCTTTGCTTCTAAGCAGGGTTACTTTCCATCCCCTACTTATAATCAATTACCCCTCCCTTCTCAATATCCAAAACCTAACCCACCAACAGCTTATAATAACAGCCAAGTGGTACATTATGATGTGGACTACCAATCTCAATATAATATTCCTACACAAAACAGCTTTTTGCCTTTACAGGATTCGGGGTTTCCATCTATGGAGAGTATGACTAACCTAAGGCCCAACAATATGGGTCCCTACAGTGACATTCAGGGAAACTCTGGTAATGGCAACTTGGGTATTAACCCAAGCCACAGCAATTGGGGTTTTCCCAGGCCAAACCAAGGCATCAAAAGAGTGGTCGAGCTAAGAGAGGAACTAGAGGGGGGAGGCGTACTCAGCCCAAAAAGACCAAGAACATAACTGGTGCAGGTATCTTTAACCTTAGCTCGGCCACCCTTAGTGATTGCGAACTGAGTGTCCTAGATAAGGGCCTCAAGTTTGCTCCAGCCAAAAACATGAACAAGTTCCAAACATACATGGATATTCATAGGTATGTAAGAAAACTTAATATCCAAAGATATGTAGCTTCAAACCCTACCAATTTCCTTAGAAATACCTCTGGTGACTATTGTCACTCGGGGCTTTCTAATCCATCACTTTTCAACCCACCTGGGCATCTGTGTCCCTCTTTAAAAGTCTTTCGTGATCTGGCCCTCAAAGACCTTGAGAACTTACGTATAAAGAAAGTTAGAAATAAAGAGGTGATTGATGCTGGCATTGAATCCCTCTGCAACAATAAAAATGTGGTCATCCGCCCAGCGGACAAAGGGGGGGGCATAGTCATCCTTAATAAGGATGACTATATAGGCGAGATGAATCGGATTTTGGGAGATAGGGCTACTTACATCTCCCTACCCTCTAATCCAAATGTACAATACAAAAGAACTTTGGAGTCCCTTGTTACTGAGGGATTCGATCAGGGAATCTTAAATAAGAAAGAAAAGGCCTTTCTTGTCCCAAAAACTACTAGAATCCCTATAATTTATTACCTACCTAAGGTCCATAAGATTCTAACTTGCCCCCCGGGACGACCCATCATTAGTGGGATTGACTCTATCACTTCCCGGGTGGGCAGGTATATAGATTTCTTCCTACAACCTCTAGTGCGTCGAATGCCATCATTTATTAAAGACACAAGGCATATAATTAACCTTCTCGAGGGATATCATCCCAAACAAGGGACTCTGCTGGTGACTGCAGATGTTGCGTCACTTTATACAAGCATACCCCAAGATATGGGCCTAGAGGCCGTCTCGGATTCCCTAGAGAGGTTTTCTGATCTCCCCTCAGAACAAATAATCTTCATTATGAAGCTTTTAGACTATGCGGCTACGCATAACTTTTTTTGGTTTGGAGGGGATTTTTTTCGCCAGATCAAAGGGGTCGCAATGGGGGCAAAATATGCCCCTAGTCTGGCGAATTTGTTTATGGCGAAATGGGAGGAGGATGTCGTCTATGCCCGTGTCAGGCCGCAGCTGACCTTTTGGGCCAGGTATATAGACGACATCCTCCTCCTATGGGACGGGAGTGAATCGGATCTCTCCCTGTTTATGAGTGAGCTTAACGCCAACACCAGGGGTATACACCTCACTTATGAAGCCAGTCTTACCAAAATAAATTTTTTAGACCTTACTATTACTATTAAAGAAGAACGTTTTATTACATCAACTTTCTTTAAAACCACTGATAGGAACTCCTTTATACCTACTACTAGTTGCCATCATCCATCTTGGCTCAAATCAGTACCTAGAAGCCAGCTCTTAAGATTGAGACGTAACTGCACAGAACAGGATGTTTTTATACAACAGGCCCGTGTTCTTACTCAGAGGTTCATTGATAAAGGTTATCCATCTGAACCCTTGACATGTCTGATAGATGAGATTAGTCAAGTTGAAAGATCCGATTTACTAAAGGAACGAGAAGGAGGTCGTCAAAACAATTTCCGTTACCCCTTCATCACCAATTATTCCTGCCAACACACTAGGATCAAACATATACTTAAAAAACATTGGCATGTACTTAGGAACGACTCGGTATTGGGAACTATTTTGCCTGACAGACCCCAAGTAGTATATAGAGGCGTAACATCTCTGAGGGACAGGGTGGCCCCTAATGTTTTGGACCCACCCACTAATCGTCCACATTTTTTCTCAAACCTTACTGGGTACTATCAATGCAGGAAGTGCACGGTATGTAGCTTAAATGGCTGTCGGTCTAGGAGAAGTACTACCTTTAGATCTACGGTCACATCTAGGTCTTATACCATAGAACCTTTTATCACTTGCTGCTCAGAGGCAGTGGTCTACATGCTGGAGTGCCCTTGTGGCCTCCAGTATGTAGGGCGGACCAAACGTGCTTTACATGTACGTTTGAACGAACATATTGGGAATATCCGTAGAGGATATACCCAGCATTCGGTCTCCAAACACTACCTGTTGGCACACAACAGAGACCCTACCAACACAATCTTCATGGGAATTGACAAGTTCAATCCCCATTGGAGGGGAACCCATTTGGTAAGAAGCATTTCCAAGCTTGAAATGATGTGGATACACAGATTAAAAAGTTACGTCCCTCATGGTCTTAATATTGAAGTAGACGTAAATGCATTTATTGACAATTCTTGAATAATATATGATTGGTTGGAATGGTCTATATAGCTTGGGCTTCCTGTGGTCGTTGTTGCTTTTTTAACTGTAAACTTGGTGTGAGTTCCATGAGCCCTCAATGAGGTTTTTTGCCTTTATTAATTTTTCTGTATCTGTGGTCTCACTACTTTTATTATTATTATTATTATTATATTATTATTTTATTATTTCATTGGATACCTTCTGATAAATATACTTTTCAATTGGTATTTGAAAGGAATTTTTTTGTAATTCCTTTTTTTCCCTCAATGTATTTTTATGATAATTTTGCATTTTTATTTTATAGTTCTTAAAAGATTCTGGAGGGTTATAATTATGGGTTTGCCTCTGCGTAATGGTAGGGCAAATTTTTACCCTTTTCTCCTTATGCAAAATGGTGGACTGGGTGAGAGTATGGGCATTCCAGTCCTCTTTCCCTCACCTAACATGGTGGATTGAGAGGACAACATGGAGCTCAGACCGAGGCTGTTTGTTTATGATTTTGTATATAGGCGGTGCGTCAGAACGCCGTCCCGCATCCCGTGAACACGTCCGTTTGAGACGAAACGCGCGTAGGGAGATAGGCGTTCTGACGTCTCCGCGTTCTACGCCCAACCAGGAAGTGCGGGCGGCACACGAGTCCGGCCGGCTCGTTTTTTATGTGATCGTTTTTTCTTTACGTATGTGAGTGTAATTTTTTTAAATTCTACTTTATTAAACCAAGTGGTTTTACGCTATGCGAGTGTCTTTGATCTTTTATATATGATCCACGATACCCTCGTTCCCTGATTGGAGGCTTCGTACTGGTGATAGAGACAGCGTGGTGTCAGCAATCTACGACACCTTCGTTCCTCGATTGGAGCCTTCGTATTGGAGCATTCGTATTGGAGACATAGATGGTGGGATGCCTGTGACGGTTCATCCAGAAACCCCTGTGCTGTTGCCTTATTGATCTCACTAACACTGGGATCTAAAGCTCTGGTAAGCGGCCCCTCTTCTCACTGGTGGAGGATTGTTTTGAATATTTTCTACATACACGCATTTGTGGATTAATTTTTTTTTCACCTTAATATCAAGTTTGAAGAATCAATAATAATATTTTTGGACTAAAAATATCATTTTTTCCTTTATCACATATGAACTCTTTATGGTTTTTTGAATATTATTTTTGTTAATATTATTCGTTTAGATTTAGCACACATTATTATTTTTGTTTCAATTTATATTAATTATTGTGGGTGCTTTCTATATTATTTATACTAATTTCATTTCAGATCTAGTACACACTTCATTCACTCTATGATGATATGATAGTACTCATATATACTATTTACTAATCACATTTTTGTTTATTTAATATTGTTCTTTATGCTTACTTTGTATAGGTTTTGATTAGGTTTTAGGTGTTTGATTAATTTTTAATTTCTAATTTGTTTTTAGCGCAGCTCATTTTTTTCACCCATTTAGTTTGATATCGGAGTATTACGATTAGGGTTGCTGCTTTTAGGTTGTTTTCTTTTGTTGTTCGAGTAGCGCGGTTTACCCTTTGTACCGTATTGAATAGACCAAATGCTTTTAATAAAGATGGGATTGTTATAAGAGGGTTGGTAAGGAACGTTAAGATATCGTCCGCGTATGCGGCAATTTTATATTTTCTTAATTTGGACTGGACACCATTGATATCTGGGTTGTGTCGTAGACTATTTAAAAAAGGTTCCAATGTAAGGATATATAGTATTGGGGACAGAGGGCAACCTTGTCTGGTCCCGTTCCGTATGTAGAAGGCATTCGATAGGGTATTGTTCACTCTTATTTTCGCCCTTGGGTTGAGGTATAAAGAATTAACGAAGCGTAGCATCTGAGGCCCCAAGCCAATGGTTTGTAGAACACATTGCATGTAGTCCCATGCTACCCTATCGAATGCCTTCTCCGCGTCAAGTGAGAGGAAGAAGCCTTTCTGCCCAGTAGTATTGATCAGGTGGTGCAAGTTGATGGCCTTATTGTCGCAGCCAGGAACAAATCCGACTTGGTCACAAGAAACTAGCTTAGGGATGAGTGGAAGAATTCTGTTGGCAATAATTTTGGAGAATATTTTCAAATCAACGTTAAGTAGTGATATAGGTCTGTAGTTTTTGGTTGGGTCCTTGTCTCCTTTTGGGAGTACTACTATGTGAGCCTCTAACATGTCTTGGTGAAGGGGCGTAGTGTCAGAAATGGAATTGAAGGCTCGCCTAAAGGGGTCTTGGAGAACCTCTGAGAAAGTCTTATAATATACTGCGGATAGCCCATCTGGGCCTGAGCTCTTGCCATTTTTAGTCTGTTTAAGGGCATTCGTCCATTCCAATTGAGTGATAGGGCTATCTAAATCAGACACAATGTCAGGGTTTCGAATCTTAGGCCGCGTACACACGGGCGGACTGTCTGCCCAACTTAGTCCGCTGAACAGTGTTTCAGCGGACAATCCGCTCGTGTGTGGGCTTCAGCGGACTTTTTCAGCGGACAGTCTGACGAACAAAGTCTTACGGAATTTCCGTAAGACAGTCCGTTCAAACTTGGTTTTGTCCGTCCAAACTTGGTTTCAGCGGACAGTGTGTAGGCAAGTTGGACGGACTAAGTATGGCGCATGCTCAGAAAGGATTTACACGGCCGAAGGTTGCATTGCAGTGTATAGGACGTCGTTTTTCTAGTCCCGTCGTACGTGCTGTACACGTCATCACGCACGCTGCAAGCGGACTGTCTGCTCATCGTGTGTGGTCAAGTCCGTTCATGCTAATTTTGAACGGACTGTCTGTCGGATTGTCTGCTGAACTTAGTTGGGCAGACAATCCGCCCGTGTGTACGCGGCCTTAGGGCAGAATTTTTCTAAGAATTCTTCCATTTTGCATTGTCTGATGAGACAAGATGAGGGGGACGGTTCAGATTGTTTAATGTTATATAAATTAGAGTAGAAACATTCAAACTCTCTGGCTATGTCTGTGTTAGATGTGAGCTTTTTACCGGAGGAGGTATGAAGGGTGTGGACGGTGTTCTTTGACTGTTTGGCTTTCAAGGCTTGAGCTAGGAGGTGACCGCTTTTGTTGCTGAATTCGTAAAATTGTTTTTGAGAAAGCATGTATTTTTTCCAAATAGATTTCCCCAACTCCTCTCGAATGGAAGAACGAATGCTTTGTAGGTCATGGAAGGTTTGCTCAGCCAGTGTACATTTGTGAGTTGCTTCTAGTATCTTGAGCTTTGTGTATAGATCGGATAAACGTCGTTTCCGTTCTCTGGTAAGCTCAGCTGAGATGGATATCAGTTTCCCCCTTATAACACTTTTATGTGCGGCCCATTGGGTGATAAAGGAGGTGTCCGGCGTGTTATTGTCTGTGAAATAGTCAGTGAAACATTGTTGTATCTGCGAGGTTCATGCAATATCAGTCATGATGGTTGGATCTTTTTTCCAGATATGTGTTCGGTCTTGTGTTTCAGGGAACGTCAACGTAATCGAGATGGGGTGATGATCCGACAAGACCATAGGCTCTATTGTCTCTTGCTTGAGATATGGAAGGTCAGACTGGGTCAGAAATAGATAATCAATTCTAGAATACCTGTCATGAGGGTTAGAATAAAATGTAAAATCCTTCTCTGTCGGGTGAAGGGTCCTCTAAGTATCGTGGAGTAGAAGGTTTTGGAGAGCCAGTTTGATCTGTCTAAGGGCCCTATAGGGGAGGTGAGAGAATCCTGTTGAGGTGTCCACGAGGGGATCCAGGGGGGCATTAAAATCGCCCCCTAGGATTAATATACCAGTTTGAAATGCCGCTAATTGATTTGTAATTGTTCTGAAGAAGGGGACCTGAGCTGTGTTGGGGCTATAAATGTTGGCAAGTGTGATAGGTTTGTTGTGTAGGGAGCCCTTAAGGAAAACGTATCTACCCTGGTCATCAATCACAGTATCTGTTATTTGAAGAGGAGTCCTTTTAGACACTAAGATGGAGACACCTTTTGTTTTAGAGTTTGGAGTGGTTGAATGATAACTGTGTGGGTAATGATAGTTAGAAAATTTTGGTGTTGCCTGAGAGCTAAAGTGGGTCTCTTGAATGAAGATGACATCAGCTTTCAGAGATTTTCAAATGTGCTAGAAGACAAGAACGTTTTTTTAGGGGTGTTCAGACCTTTTGCATTCAAAGATACTATCTTGAGGGAGCTACAGCTTGGTATATTAAGTTGTTTCCGAGGGTGCATGATAAGAGAGATGTGATTAAGTCTGTGGGAATGTAGACGGCGAGTAGCGGAGTCCTGAAGGAAGGTTGTAAAGGGGGATAGGGGGAGAGGGAATACAATAAGGAAAAAAAAGGTAGAGGAGGGGGGATCAAGACCGTAGGAGAGTCAGCGATGTGTACGGGTAAGAATGCTAATGGTATGTGGAGTGGTAAATAGTGGGGAGGGGTAAGGTTTTTACTGGGGTCAGGAAGTATAATTAGAACTTTCCCGACTTAAAACTATACCAGTAGAGGTCAGGTGAATCTCACAGAGATTTCTGAGGTGGAGAGTGATTGGTAGCTGAGCAAAGATGAGTGCGGTCTCAGTTTCCCTTGAGGTCAAAAGGGATTATGGAGGATACCAGCTAGTATGCGTGACTGTAGACGGTATGAGGGAGGGCAGGGGAGTAGAATGTTGAATGGGTGTATGTATGGGGAGTGAGTAAACTCTAATTAGAGGGCTTGGGTGGATTGCATCTGTCAGAGAATGGGCCGGTTGCCGTAGATGTGTGGGTATGGTGACCCAAATGCCCCAAAATTATAGGGTATACATGTCTATCACAATGAACTATGAAGTCTGGGCATAATAAGCGAAAAGTAAGAGGAGCATCAACAAAGTGAGCAGAGACCCTGAGACAATAGCAGGAAAATACATTTCACATACCGTATTATCACCAGGGCTGGAAACCAAACGGTAGCATTAATTTTGCATTGAAAACAAACCCGTACATAAACTGAGTAAGAAGACCATGGGGCCCTTGGAATCATTTTAGTAACAGCAAATCTAATACAGAAACAAGAAAAGAACTGTAATAACAAACGGATCGTACGTCTTGAGTCTAAGAATAAGTATACTGAATACTGTCTCTGCTGTAAATGTAAATTGTAAATCCTCCCTTTCTGCTGTTGTCTATGTTAGGGGGACCTGGCTGCCAGGGTCGTCCCGGTAAAGTGAGACATATAACAATACTCTGATATTATAGAAGCCGGGTTTAAAAGGGAGTGATATTTGGGCAGATAAGGGTAAGCAACGGGTAGCGGTGATACAGTACCTATACCCTCAATGTTTGTCCAGCTGGCAAGTTGTATCTCTTGTTGTTTTTTTTTCACTTTTTTCCCTTTCTTTTTCCTTTCCTTCCTTCTTTCTTTCTTATTCTGTTTTTTCCTTTCTCTTACCCCTACTTCCATTCCTTTTCCTTTCCTGTACTGCCTTCCCAAGCATACTCTTAGCAAAATTTAGAAAATAATGCGAGTTTTCGATATCCCCACACCCCCCTCTCTTAAAAAAAAAAAAAAAAGAGAGAGAAGAGGGTGAAGATCACTCTCAAGCTCCATCAATTTCAAAAATATGTGTCTAAGAGAATGAAATATGTTCCATCCCATGAAGTCAACATGTTGAAATAGTGAAACGTCCATGGGTAATTTCTCCAAATGCAAGAAACCAGGTTATTTGCATGTGTGTAGACTAGGGATGAGCTTCGTGTTCGAATCAAACGTACGTTCGACTCGAACATTGGTCGTTCGGGCGTTCGCCGAATTCCGAACGTTTGGGCCGTTCGCGGCAAAATTCGTGTGGCCCACAATGCACTGCGATGGCGCAGTGCATTGCTGGCTCATGATTGGCCAAGCATGCACTGTGACCCCGCATGCTTGGCCAATCGCAGCGCCAGCAGCGAGGAGAGCCATGATTGGCCACGGGCGTCCTGCCTGTGGCCAATCATAGCTCAGGCTGTGAAGTGCACGCCCCACACTATATAAGGCCGCCTTTGAGGCGGCCTCGTGTATTGTGTTGGCATCTGAAGCAGTGGGTGTTCTGTGTACCTTCAACACAGTTACACACCAATCGTTTTTGGCTGATTTCCTATCTTGCTCTTGTGTAGTGGTTACTGTCTGTGCCTTGACCGCAGTATACACCACTATATTCACCTCACCTATATAGCTAGTGATCTAGCTTTAATAATAGAGCTTGCAGTCAGTAGTGTTAGGAGATAGCTGTCTGCGTGCTCTGTACCCAGTACATACCGCTATAATCCACCTACATAGCTGTTCTCTATTTGGGCCCAATTGTCATCTGCAGGAGTTATTGGAAGTTGTGTGTGCTTCCAGCACAGCACAGTATACATCTGTATATACCCCTTTAACTCTGCTGTTTTCTGGTTATTGTCTGCGTGCCCTGACCGCAGTATACACCGTGATATTCACCTCACCTATATAGCTAGTGGTCCATCTTTAATAATAGAGCTTGTAGTCAGTAGTGTCAGGAGATAATGTGTGCCGTCTGCATGCTCTGTACCCAGTACATACCGCTATAATCCACCTACATAGCTGTTCTCTATTTGGGCCCAATTGTCATCTGCAGGAGTTATTGGAAGTTGTGTGTGCTTCCAGCACAGCACAGTATACATCTGTATATACCCCTTTAACTCTGCTGTTTTCTGGTTATTGTCTGCGTGCCCTAACCGCAGTATACACCATGATATTCACCTCACCTATATAGCTAGTGGTCCATCTTTAATAATAGAGCTTGCAGTCAGTAGTGTCAGGAGATAGTGCGTGCTGTCTGCGTGCTCTGTACCCAGTACATACCGCTATAATCCACTTACATAGCTGTTCTCTATTTGGGCCCAATTGTTATCTGCAGGAGTTATTGGAAGTTGTGTGTGCTTCCAGCACAGCACAGTATACATCTGTATATACCCCTTTATCTCTGCTGTTTTCTGGTTATTGTCTGCGTGCCCTGAACGCAGTATACACCGTGATATTCACCTCACCTATATAGCTAGTGGTCCATCTTTAATAATAGAGCTTGCAGTCAGTAGTGTTAGGAGATAGTGCGTGCTGTCTGCGTGCTCTGTACCCAGTACATACCGCTATAATCCACCTACATAGCTGTTCTCTATTTGGGCCCAATTGTCATCTGCAGGAGTTATTGGAAGTTGTGTGTGCTTCCAGCACAGCACAGTATACATCTGTATATACCCCTTTATCTCTGCTGTTCTATAAAAAAGGCATCTGCAGGAGTTAGTGGGTGTTGTGTGCCTCCAGCACAATATAAACTACCCAACTACTGTTTTACCCAACTCCCTTCAGGCCATTACCATGTCTGGAAGGCCAGCAAGGAGAGGCAGACAGGCGCGAGCCGATAAAAGAGGGCAAGCAGGCTCTGTGTCTAGAGACAACAGTGCTGGTCGTGGACGCGGTGCATTGTCATCAGCACGTGGCCATGGGACATGCTTGTCCTTCTTTTCTGCAGCTGGACATGTTGAACCGCAACATGCCAACGACTTGGTAGAGTGGATGACCAAGCCCTCTTCATCCTCCTCATCCTCTCTCACCCAGTCTCAGGGTAGTAGCAAAGCAGCTGCCAACACATCGTCTTCCCTCGTCTCAATGTCATCATCAGTGACTCCTTCCCTAGACCCACCACGTCCCCCTGAGGAGTCTCCTGAACTCTTTGAGCACCGTGTTGGGTACATGCTCCAGGAGGATGCCCAGTGTTTGGTGGGCTCTGATGATGACACTCAGCTAGAGGAAGGCAGTAGCGTGAGCGCAGAGAGAGGGGATGCTCAAGAAGGACAGCAATCTGGCAGTCATGTTCCACAAGCTGCAGCATACTGCCAGGTTTGCTACAGCGATGAAGAGGGGGGGGATGATGAGGGCACTGACTCCACGTGGGTGCCTGGAAGGAGGGAGGAGGAGGAGGAGGAGGAGGCACATGTCCAACGAGGCAGGATGCCCTCCGGGGGTCAGCTTAGGGGCAGCACACCAACTGAATCACACCGCAGAGCTCCGCCTGCGCAGAGCGCTTCCTCTGCGCGTTATTCTAAAAGTTCTTTGGTGTGGGCCTTTTTTGAGATGAGTGCATCAGATCGCACCGCTGCTATTTGCAACATATGTCTCAAGCGTATCTCACGTGGCCAAAACATCAGCCGCTTGGGCACCACATGCTTGACCAGACATATGTTGACCTGCCATGCAGCTCATTGGCAAGCGTACCTCAAAGACCCACACCAAAGAACAAAGCGGACCTCTCCTTGCTCCTCATCAGCTGGCATCTCCAACCCCACTAGACCTTCAGTCCTCTCTGAAACCTGCTCTGAGAGGAATGAAGGTGTAGAATTAGGTGTGTCACAGCCAAGTGCTTCCGGGAACTCTGCTAGTGGTACATTCACATCCGATTATAGCAGGCAAATGTCCCTGCCCCAGCTGCTGGACCGGCGGAAGAAGTTTACTCCCAGCCATCCACATGCCCAGCGGTTGAATGCTAGCTTGGCTAAATTGCTAGCACTTCAACTGCTGCCTTTTCAGTTGGTAGACTCGGCCCCCTTCCGTGAGTTTGTACAATGTGCGGTTCCTCAGTGGCAGGTCCCCAAACGCCACTTTTCTCACAGAAGGCGATTCCGGCTCTCTACCAGCATGTGGAAGGCAATGTCCTTGCCTCGCTGGACAGGGCGGTCAGCGGTAAGGTGCATATTACCGCTGACTCATGGTCCAGCAGGCATGGACAGGGACGTTACCTGTCTTTCACGGCCCATTGGGTCACTCTTCTGGCTGCTGGGAAGGATGCAGGACAAGGTGCAGTAGTGTTGGAGGTTGTTCCGCCACCACGCCTCCAAAATGCTACTATTGGTTGTGACACACCTCTCTCCTCCACCCCCTCCTCTTCTTCTTCCTCCATGGCCTCTTCCAGTGCTCTGTCCTCAGAACCAGCGGTGCTCCGTAGGCGTTCCAGGGGCTACGCAAGTACGCAGGCAAAACGATGCCATGCCGTGCTTGCGCTGGTTTGTTTGGGGGACAGGAGCCACACTGGGGCGGATGTTTTGTCAGCTCTGCAGGGGCCGGCCCGAGAGGTGGTTGACGCCACGCCAGCTTAAGCCAGGAATGGTGGTTTGCGACAATGGCACCAACCTCCTCTCCGCCCTCCGACAGGGACAACTGACCCATGTGCCCTGTGTAGCTCACATCCTTAACCTGGTGGTGCAGCGGTTCTTGGGCAGGTACCCCGGCTTACATGATGTCCTGAAGCAGGCCAGGAAAGTCTGTGTGCATTTCCGCCAATCATTTAATGCCTGTGCTCGGCTGGCTGAGCTCCAAAAGGAGTTGAACCTGCCCAAGAACCGCCTTATATGTGACATGCCCACCAGATGGAACTCAACATTGGCCATGCTGCAGCGGCTGCACACGCAGCAGAGGGCCATCAATGAGTACCTGTGCGACTACGGCACCAGGACAGGGTCAGGGGAGCTTGGTTTTTTCTCACCACGCCAGTGGGGCATGATCAGGGATGCATGCACTGTCCTGTCACCGTTTGAGGAGGCCACAAGGATGGTGAGCAGTGACAGTGCATGCATCGGTGACACTGTACCTCTTGTCCACCTCTTGGAGCATACGCTGCGTGGAATAATGGACAGGGCACTTGAGGCAGAACAGAGGCAGGAAGAGGAGGACTTCCTTGCCTCTCAAGGCCCCCTTTATCCAGACAGTGTTCCTGCTGTGCCACCCATCACACAGGAAGAGGGTGAGGAGGAGGAAGAGGAGGAGGAGGATGATTGTGTCAGCATGGAGGTGGAGGCTGGCACTCAGCATCAGCATCAGCAGCAGCAGTCTTATAGGGATGATTTACAGTCCCAAGAAACACGTGGACTTGTACGTGGCTGGGAGGAGGTAGCTGCGGATCATGTTGTCCTTAGTGACCCAGAGGACTCCGGACCGAATGCCTCAGCTAACCTACGCTGCATGGCCTCCCTGATCCTGCAAAGCCTGCGGAAGGATCCTCGTATTCTTCGGATCAAGGAGAGGGACCATTACTGGCTGGCCACTCTCCTTGATCCACGGTACAAGGGTAAGGTTGCCGACCTTATCTTGCCATCGCAGAGGGAGCAGAGGATGAGACATCTCCGGGAGGCCTTGCAGAAAGCTCTGTGCAACGCGTTCCCAGAGACTGGGAGGTCACAAACTCCTAATCCTGGACAACATGTTGCTGAGGCATCAGTCAGAAGGAGCGGTGGAGAAGGTGGCCGTCTGACTGATGCTTTCAGACAATTTTTTAGTCCGCAGCCCCAAGGTATGATTGGTTCCAGCACCCATTGCCAGCGTCTAATTTACATGGTGCAGGAATACCTAGGGGCAAGGTCAGACTTGGACACCTTTCCCACTGAAAATCCTCTGGCTTACTGGGTCTTGAGGATGGATCACTGGCCAGAGCTTGCACAGTATGCAATTGAGCTACTGGCCTGTCCTGCATCCAGCGTTCTTTCGGAACGCACCTTCAGTGCTGCTGGTGGCTTTGTTACCGATCACAGAGTGCGCCTGTCCACCGAATCAGTTGATCGACTGACCTTCATCAAGATGAATCAGTCTTGGATCACCCACAGCTACCAAGCACCTGAAGCTGATGTAACCGAATAATTTTTTTTGAAATACCACATCCCTTCAAGACTGCCTATGCTGATGCTGAGTGACTGTCCTGTTATGTTGATTGTCTATCCTCTTCCTCCTCCGCTGATATGTTGGAAGAACATTTTTGGTTCTGGGTGATGACAGCAGCCCAATTTTTCAGCCCCTGTTTAACAGGGGCGTTTAATTACAATTTTTGATGCAATGCTTTGCAGCAGGGCTAATTCCTGCAATAAAACTAGAGTATATGGCAGAGGTTGGAGTGTGGTGGCACCAGTGCCTAAGGCCCAATTTTTCTGCCCCTGTTTAACAGGGGCGTTTAATTACAATTTTTGATGCAATGCTTTGCAGCAGGGCTAATCCCTGCAATAAAACTAGAGTATATGGCAGAGGTTGCAGTGTGATGGCACCAGCACCAGTGCCTAAGGCCCAATTTTTCTGCCCCTGTTTAACAGGGGCGTTTAAGTACAATTTTTGATGCAATGCTTTGCAGCAAGGCTAATTCCTGCAATAAAACTAGAGTATATGGCAGAGGTTGCAGTGTGATGGCACCAGCACCAGTGCCTAAGGCCCAATTTTTCTGCCCCTGTTTAACAGGGGCGTTTAAGTACAATTTTTGATGCAATGCTTTGCAGCAGGGCTAATTCCTGCAATAAAACTAGAGTATATGGCAGAGGTTGCAGTGTGATGGCACCAGTGCCTAAGGCCCAATTTTTCTGCCCCTGTTTAACAGGGACATGTAATTACAATTCTTGATATAATATTTCACAGGAGGGCCCCTTCCTGTGCCCACCGAGAGTAACGGTGAGGACTTATAGTGTTGTGGCACCAGCACCACAACCACCAAAGGTCAATTTTTCTACCACTGTTCAACAATGGCATGTAATTACAATTCTTGATATAATCGTTCACAGCAGGGCGCTCCAGCGCCCACCAAGAGTCACTTTCAGGGCTTACAATGTTGTGGCAAAACCAACACCTTGTTCCGCCATTTCTGCAGAGCATATAGGGCAGGCCCCTACTTACTAACATCCAACTTACAAACATCAGACAGCAGCAAGTGAGATGAAAAAAGATGGACGACAAAACAAATTATACAGGGGTGATAACCCTTCCCTATGTTTTCCAAAAAGCTTAAAAATAGTTTTTTTGACTGGAGCTACACTTTAAAAATGTACCAGTTGAAAATTACAAACAGATTCAACTTAACACAACAAACCTACACAGTCCCTGTCTTGTTTGCACCGCCTGTATACTGCTGTTCTGAGTATATAGGGCCTGGGGGCCACACGCATTTCCTTTTTTTTATATGGGTACTGGGTTCCCCTTAATATGCGTACAAGACCCAAAGGGGCTGGTAATGGGCAGGGAGGGCTACTCATGCCATTTTTCTCAATGATTTTCAACCATATTGCAGAAACCAGATATAACATTAAAACCGCAAGCAGTTTTAAATGATGTTATTTCCGTTTAATGTCATTTTGTGCAGGGACTGTTCTAAACACGGGAAACACATGGCACTTCACAGGCATACTACAGACACCCCCCAGGCACCATATTTAAAGGAATATTTCACTTTTTTTTTCACTTTAATCATCATTAAAATCAGTGCTCCCACCAAAACGGCCGTTTTTAAAACCTTTTTTTGCATTGACCCATATCCCCTGAGGCAGGAGTCAGGTCCCCAAACCCTTTTTAGGATAGTATCTTGCATATTAGCCGTTAAAATTAGCACTTTCCATTTCAAACGTTCGAGTCCCATAGACTTCAATGGGGTTCTAACGTTCGTTTCGAACGCGGGGTCCGTTCGAAAGTTCTGGTGCGAACCGAACCGGGGGGTGTTCGGCTCATCCCTAGTGTAGACCGAAAGAACAGTCTGTCTCTTAACTGGGTGCATCTTGCACATCATAGCTGTGGTCCATACTAGGGTTGTAGCAGAAAAGGAATAAGGAGTACGTTTACCATTTGTGAGGACAAGTCCTTATCAGAGAATTACTTGAACAGTCTCCAGATCAAGGTCAGCCACAGGGTCCCCCTCTTCCAATTTCAAACTCAGGAGGGAGAGGGGAGAAGGGAGTCCCATAATCAGTATTGCAACCATATAGGAATGACTCTGAACAGTAACCAGGTAAAAACATCTACCGTGAACAAGGTATAGTAAACTGCATTCGGGCATACAGAGAAAACAATAGAGAGGGTCGTTATGATCTTCTTGGCTTTCTATGATCAGGAGAAGCTGTGGGGCTGTGGTTACGCAGGTTGCCTTGTGCTCTTGGAGATGAAGTAGGAGGGTGAGCCCTCCTGCGCCTGCTGATGCTAAAGTTACCAGCCTCTGCTATACCATCCATGGAATCCGCTCTTCGTAGCGATGGCAGATGGAAATCACTGTACCAATCAGGTACCTCTACAGGTGGTAGATTAAGAGTGCTGCAAAAATGGTCTAGATCTTCAGGGACCCTGAGATTAACAGTGTGGCCATTATATGTGACAGAAAGACAAAGAGGGAACTTCCATCTGTACGGGATTGCGCGTGCCCTCAGCAGGTCTAGAATGGGTCTCAGCTCCCTTCTTCTCTGCAAGGTGATGGCCGATAAGTCCTGGAATAACTTGATTTCAGCACCCTGATGATGCAGCTGCCCTCCATTCCTAGCCTTCCTCATAATTTCCTCCTTTAAAATATAGTCAGCGATGCAACAGATAACATCCCGGGGGCGGTCAGCCTCACTCCCCCTGGGTCTCAAGGCCCTGTGTATGCACTCCATAATGATGGGTGTGTCAGGGGGTCTCTCTAATAGGCCATTAAAGATGGCCGTGACAGAGCGGGTAAGCTGTGCAGGTTCAATGGATTCTGGAAGACCTCTTACCCGAACGTTGTGTCTCCTTCCACGGTTGTCGAGGTCTTCCAGGTGGCGATTGATATCCCTGAGGTGAATCGCGTGGGATTCAGAGACTTGCTGTACACGGCAGAGAGTAGCATCATGGCGGGCTTGCGTCTCTTCTACTTCCTCCACCCTCAGGACCATTTATTGAAAGTCAGCACGTAGTTCAGATACGGCGGCCGTTAGGGTCCCTTTAATGTCCGCAGCCATGGCCTTTAGATCTGCCAAACTGAGCGCCTGTGATGACAGCGGGTCTAGGGATTGTGTTTGTGGGCTTCGGCTTCTGGATCTAGGAGTCCCCCTGCCATGCGGTGATGTCTCATGTGGCACTGCCTGTGAGTCAGACGCCGGTCCTCTAGCCCGCGCCCGGAAGATCTCCGGGATATGCTGCTTACATGGGTGTCTTGGCTCCTGGATGAACGGGAGGGCAGCCCTGATGTAGCTTGCGGTGTGCTCCCCATATTCGCTGCAACAGAGGTAGCCGAATGATTGAGCGCTGGACCTCCGGGAGTGAGAGCTTAGAAACTAGCGTCCATCTTCCTCAGGCACCAAGCCACGCCCCCCGCAATATTTTATGTCACACGGTATTTGCGTAGCGGTGTTTTAAACGCAACTTTTTTGGAAAAGGGACACTTTCATGAATTTAAAAAAAACAAAACAGTAAAATTAGCCCAATTTATTTGCATAATGTGAAAGATAATGTTACGCCGAGTAAATAGATGCCAAACATCTCAAACTTTATAATTGCACGCACTCGTGGAATGACGACAAACTACGGTACCTAAAAATCTCAATAGGCGACGCTTTAAAAAAAAATCCGGTTACCAGGTTAGAGTTACAGAGGAGGTCTAGTGCTAGAATTATTGCACTCACTCTGACGATCGTGGCGATACCTCACATGTGTGATTTTAACATCGTTTACATATGCGGGTGCGTCTTCCATATGCGTTTTCTTTGCTGCGCAAGCTCTCGGGGATAGGGGGGGCGCTTTAAAAAAAAAAATTCTTATTTATTTTAAAATTAATACATTTAAAAAAAAAAAAAAAAACAATTGATCACTTTTATTGCTGTCACAAGGAATGTAAATATCCCTTGTGACAGTAATAGGTGGTGACAGGTACTCTTTATGGAGGGATCGGGGGTCTAAAAGACCCCCGATCCCTCCTTTACACTTCAAAGTATTCAGATCGCCGTTTTCAGCGATTCTGAATACTGTATATATGTTTTAATCTGGCGCCATTGGCAGCCGAGTAAACTGTGACGTCGCTTCCGTGTTTACAATTAGAAGACTGGAATGAAGTCACTTACGGCTTCAAGTCAGTCTCTCCCTAGCCGCTAGAGGCGGCGGATTGTGCATCGGTGCTCCCGATTGAACGGGAGCCCCGGTAAGAGCGGCGGGAGGGGGGCATCCCCTCCCGCTCCTCTGGCATAACAGCCGAACAGCTTTTAGCAGCATCGGTTGTTATGGCTGGAAAGCCAATCGCCCGCTCTGAAAAACGGTACCGGGATGATGCCTGCAGGAAGCCGAGTACGCACATCTGCGTACGCTCGGCGACAAGGGGTTAACAATTAGCAGATAAAGAAACCCCAAACACCTGGTGTTAGCGCTTTAATCATCCCGCCACCATGGTTGTTATGGTGTCAGGATGATTGAAGCCCATTATTTCTATTATTACATTGTAATATAGAATGAAATAATTCAACTCACCAGAATCAGTGGGACCTCTGAGTGTGTCACCTGCCACCAGGTACCCCAGCAGAGTCCCTTGGCTCTGCTGCTCATTGGATTGATATAGCTTACATAGTGGAGAATGTGGTAATGTTAAATAGGAAATGTTGGAAGGGAATTGTACAGAGGACTGTAGTATGTACAGCAGGTCTAAGATATAGGGCAGAGGCCCGTAGAATGTAGGGTCAATGTGTCTCCCATTGTAAAAATAGGACAGTGGAATAAATCCTCCAAAATAGGCATCACAAAAGATGCAGAGGAAAATCTACCTCCACTTTCTTTTCATGGCCCATGGTGCAGTTTATCACACCATCCATGAGATGGATTACTTCCTAATGGGGGTTTAGTAACGCAAACTTCCTATCTCTCCCCCCCCCCCCCCAAAAAAAAGAAGCCCCACACATATTCAAGGCCCTGCTCACTTTTGCTTCCTATAAATAAAAATGTTTCCCCTAAGAGAGCACACCAACCGCGGGAGAGAGAATTTTTTTTTCCACAGAAGTTGGGAGCATTTACCGCTGGTGCCCAGTAAAGTCACTCGCTCCCTCCCTCCATGTGGCGGCGGCAGCCGAGTGTCCGCGGTCCGGCCTCTCTGGCTACCCGGCTGGGACTTTTGCGGTTCTGAAGTCGTCCTCCTCGGCCCCTCTCAGGCTGAGGAGGCAGTGTCACCACAGAGGCAAACCTCCTCCGAGCTCTCGCGCAGGTGCAGCAGTGACACAGCAGCACACCTCTTCCTTCCATCCACGTGGACTGCAACCTCGTCTGGGTGGGCCGGCATAGTCACTTAACTAGCCTGCAGCCCGCTTGCAGTATTGGCAAATCAATGAAAAGAGAGAGCATGTGTCCTCCTTGTCCAATAGAAGACAAGGACAAAATGAGGCAAGGGGGGGGGGGGACACTCTGGGGTAGAGGGAGGATATGAGGCTGTTCTAAGCGGCAAAATTAACACTCGATTGCCCAAAAAATTCCAATGCCCGGGACAAGTGGAAAAATTCTGGACAAATAACGGGACACATTCAAATCGGGACAAGGCTCCAAAATTTGGGAATGTCCCGGGATATTCGGGACTATTGGCAACTATGACACATGTACACAGACACACATGTGCACAGACACACACACAACCCGCCCCTTACTTGTAGAATATTCCTTGTCCCACTCCCAGCTCTTGTGCAGGACACACGGGGGTGCACTTGCTGGAATTTACCAGAAGGGGAAGTAAAGTGCTCGATGACAGCTCAATAAAAACTCAAACACATTCCAAAAGCCAGCGCAGAGCCACAGAGCTCTCCTGCACCCACCCCCGCCTTCTCCCATCCCCACCAGACAGCCAGGCCCTTCTGCCTCACTCAAGTATAAGCTGAGGGGGGCTTTTTCAGCAAAAAAAATTTGTGCTGAAAAACTTGGCTTATACACAAGTATATATGGCACCTAGGTGGATGCAGCATCAGGCCGATGCTGCAGCTGCCCCCCCCCCCCCCCCGCGTCTCTGCACTGAAAACCAATTTACTGAACACCACCGATGGCTCGCTTCTCACTCCTCCCCGAGCAGAGCAATTCTGAATGTCAGTCAGCCTCGCTCCTGCTCTAATTCTCCGAGCATATTGGAGCGATGTGCTGTAGA
The DNA here is from genome assembly GCF_037356315.1 of Lithobates pipiens. Lineage (NCBI taxonomy): Eukaryota > Metazoa > Chordata > Amphibia > Anura > Ranidae > Lithobates > Lithobates pipiens. The sequence continues at coordinate 428,118,526 of NW_027507903.1, forward strand.
GGGGCAGGGAAAGGCTATCTCAGCGGCTCGCTGAGATGCTGAAACTACCATCAGTCCAGGCAACTGGCAGATCCAGACTTGGGAAGTCGGAATGACACGCTGCCTCGACTGATGGCAGTGACGCCTGCAGACCACTCTCCACTGAAAACGGGTCACAGGAATGCAAAATTAATTGCACTCCCGTGACCCTTAGGAGAAGCCCAGCCTAAAAAGCTCAGGCTGGACTTCTCCTTTAAGAGTTTCAACTCTGCTCACGATATATCCTAGCAGATATGGATCAGCATTGGTTGGTCTGCAAACCATTAAAATGCATAGGTGACTAGTTGCTTTAACAGCTATTGTTGATAAATGTTCTGCATCATTTCCCATTCTGTTCAATCAGGAACAGCTAATCTCTCTCCTCTATCATGTCGCTGTCACACTGATATAATACTTGAACAGGAGATAGAGATGGTGTGGGGGACACGCGTGACAGGGCACAGCACATTAACAACATGGCTCTCTGTCCTTTCTTGGGAGTTTATTAATCTGGACAGCAGAGGTGTATTATACAAGAATGATGTGACAGAACCAAAGTGTGGAATCAGACCAGGATTAGAGTAGAGAAAGAGAAAGATTGGAGGGATAAAACAACAGAGTATGTGTCAATAAAAAAGGGTTTAAGCAAGCTAAGATAAGCCTAAATAACAATACTTAGAAAGGAGCAATATGAAAGTAAAAACAGTTATGAGAGCCACAGATTGGCAGATGTAGATGCCCTGCTGGGAATAACAGACAGAGGACACAGTGCTCTGGGACACCCCACTGTTTTAGTATGATTTACCTGACTTGCGGATGCAGGTCACCTACAGATCAGAACTTGGTAGGATCCAAGTGGTAAGATAGAAGGATTGGCAATGTTGCACAAATTCTACAGAACTTTGCAAATCTTTGAGAGTATTAATGAGAACTCAAGTTGTAAAGCACTGCATAAACTGTTGGCGCTATATAAATCCTGTATAATAATAACTATTAACATTTGGAAGAGCTCATTATTGCTCTTTTCTGTAGTCTTGAAGTGCTTGATTCTGGCATTGCATGAAGCATCAAATATGGGAACAGGGTTAAATCCATGTTATTACAAACTTAAAAAAACAATAATTATAATGATATGATGATATAAAATGCAACACTTCACTGTAGCTACCACATTTATAAGTCTCTATTTATACAACATCAAAAAACATTGCAAATTTTACAAAATAAAATACAATAGAAAAAATCTGAATGCCTATTGTTTCCACAACCGGGGTTTTTTTTTTATATCAGAGAATAGGCACAGGAACCACACCCTGCTGCCCCCACACCACCCGTGCGGTCGCAAAGGGAAAGCATCAAATGGTGGGTGGGGCTGAATTGTACTAACAGTGTAAAGGTCTTAAACAGGCATTGTTAAATACCAGGAGTGAGTTATATGCAGAGTTCAGGAGTGCCTTACATACGGAGTGCAGAGTTCAGGAGTGCATTACCTACAGAAAGCAGAGTTCAGGGGTGCACTATGTACAGAGTGCTGAGTTCAGGAGTGTGCTACCTACGGAGTGCAGAGTTCAGGAGTACGCAGTATAAAAAGTGCAGAGGTCAGGAGTCTGCTCAGGACCATCTTTAAGGCAGAGCAAAATGGGCAGCTGTCCTGGGCCCTGTCATTGTTGTGGGGCCCAAAGCAGCTGCCTCATACTTGCAAATTATCCCAGTTTAAATTCCCTTGACCTTTGAAGTTTTAGTCCTGTGATGTGTCCCAATATCTCAGTGTGAAGTGCTGGTACTAATACTGCCCAGCTCTGCCTTATTGTTGTGTACAGATGACTCACCTGCAGACCCTGTGTTTATATGTAAATAACAGGCATTCATAAGTAAATAGCTGCGGCACTCATATCTATATCATGCCCCCCTGCAGTGAGGAGATGATGTGCTGTAACCTCTAGCAACCAATCAGTAAGCAGTAATACTGTACAGTGATCTCTAGCAACCAATTAACAAGCAGAAATCATTTGCTGTAACCTCTAGAAACTAATCAGTGAACAGAAATGTGTGCTGTAACCTCTATCAACCAGTCAGTAAGCAGTAATGATATGCTGTAACCGCTGGCAACCAATCACAATTGATGCCTGATCTGATATAGTAAACTGATTTTAAGTCTAGCTGCTATTTATTGTATCTCTCAGAGCAGGTGGAGAGTGAAATTGAATGGGGGGTCAAGAAAATTCTTGCCCAGGGTCCAATCAATATTAAAGATGGCCCTGAGTCTGCTATATAAAGAATGTATAGATGCCAATATTTCAAAAGGAGTTCCAGGGAACACCTTTTTTTGTTGTGTGTCCCACAAGCCATTAGAATATGTACTTTATGTGAGGGGCAATCATTTAAGTTTGGAGTGTATGAAGGTATTTGCAGGTAAGGAGTGCGGTGTGTATGACGGTATGTGCAGGAAGGGCGTGTGGTGCCTATGACAGTTGGTGCAGGAAAAGAGTGCAGTGTGCATGGCAGCATGTGCAGGAAAAGAATGTACAAGGCATGGCTTTATGTGTAGGAAGTGAGTGTATGACGGTAGGTAGTATGTGCAAAAGAGGAGTGTGGAGTGTATGATGGCAGGTAGTATTTGCAGGCAGAGGAGTTCAGATAGCATGAAGGTGCATGGTATGAACAAGCCCTAATTCAATGCTCCATCACTGCAGTGACCACTAGGCAGTGACATGCATAGGCAGCAACTGATTTTAGCTGTAGACACACTGCACGTGTGCCTACCATTGGTGTCAATCAAATCCTGTGAGAAGGGAGCAGAAGGCACACAGCATGGCTCAGGAGCATGCCCGCACTAGTACCCCCATAGTAACCAGCTTGCTATGTTGGCACTTGGAAAAGAGGCATGGGCAGCACTGGCAGGGGACCCCAGAAGAGGAAGTAACATCTTTTTTTTATTATGTGGAAAAAAATTAGCTTTACAACCACTTTTCTAGATGTTTCTTTTAACAATGAAAATCTTTACTTCTTAAGGTCAAGTCCACATCAGGTAATGCTTAATGATTAATGATTAATGATCGCGGCTTCGCCGAATGACAGCGGCGGAGCTGCGAGACCCCACCGACAACATGGATGCGCCGGACTACAGGGGACAGCGGTGACATCGCTGGCTCCTGTGTCAGGTAAGTGACACATAATGGACTACTATGCGATGCATAGTAGTCCATTATGCTTTGCCTTTGCAGGGAATGAAAGCGGAAGTAAACTCATCAGGGTTTACTTCCTCTTTAATGCAAGGTGCCTTAACCTATAGTAACAAATCAGAAAACAGCGTTTTTTTTAAGCCCTCATATACACTGCTGCTGGTAAATGGATGTTTAGGAGCAATTGGGCATTTTTTTTTTCAACTGCTCCTGAAGTCTCCACTGTGTTATCTTATCAGTACATGTGCACAGGTTTGTTTATAGTCGTTTCTAGGCAGTTGAGTTTAGAGGCTTTTTTTGGAACCCAAAAAAATGCGTTCAGAAGCTGTGTTTAGAGGCATTTCAAGCGCCAAACGTGGCTTTTTATTTATTACTTTTGAGCCTGGAAAATGCTAAAAACACACCACAACTCAATTATCACTGCCTGCAAGCATGATATCCCATGTGATATTCCCCTCATCAGCCAATAATGCTGTACAATACATGACTTGCATTACTTGAGGCTGAAGTTGAGAGTCACCAACAGACGTTCCTCTGGTGGCATGCTTTTCCTCATGTTGGTGCCCATACAAATTAGACGGGGTCTAACCTTTCCCAAGAGAACGTCAAAGGTAGCAATTGACATGTGTGTAAAAATAAAAGATTTCTCTTACATATATAGTACATATTATACAGTACATATTAGAAAATTATCCTGTGGACATGCGTTGAGCCATCAATGAATGTGTCCAGTAGTGACAAACTCTTGACCCGTGTATAACCTAGGTGACTTCTTCCCCTTTCAATCTTTTAACACTGCTACGCCCCTTAACTTTTAAACACCCCAGAAACTGAGACCACACCAATCTGGAGTAAAACATGGCCGTAGCAGCCAATTATCTTTATTATAAAATTATTCAAAATAATTAACATAAATAACATAAATAACATAAATAACACAATTAACAAATCTAAACTCAAGTATTAAGGCACTTCCTCCCTTAAACTCCTCCCCTTGGTCTGTGCTAAGATAAACCCACCAAACACCATCATAAAAACTTCCGGCACTGCGGTCCCCAACTCTAATAGACCTCAAGCTGCCAAACTAGCTCAGAGGCCAAACACTGACCGCAGTGCACCTAATACCAACTTCAGCTAAAAACCCCTGTTAGCTGTACACCACCGACGGGTACTATACCACCGATAGGTCCCGCACTCTTCGATCACTAGGGTAAATCCATTCATCTGCACAGACCAACACCATGCCGCTGCCACGACAGCTGAACTGAAAAAGAAAGCAAACTCGTTACTAAAAACAACATCCCCCCCAAAGCTAAGGGAGGGAGGGTGGGAAGCTCGCTCCTACTCTGCAGACTGAGGAGGGGAGGAGCCACCCCCTCTAAACTATACTTCTGCTCCTCCCCTCCCAGAACGAACCCTGTACCGCCCTCTCAGTCCCTGTTAACCCTGGTCATGCCGCCCTGCGCCTACTCTGTCGAGTTCTGCTCCGGGCTTTCTTGACCCGTGTATAACCTAGGTGACTTCTTCCCCTTTCAATCTTTTAACACTGCTACGCCCCTTAACTTCTAAACACCCCAGAAACTGAGACCACACCAATCTGGAGTAAAACATGGCTGTAGCAGCCAATTATCTTTATTATAAAATTATTCAAAATAATTAACATAAATAACATAAATAACATAAATAACACAATTAACAAATCTAAACTCAAGTATTAAGGCACTTCCTCCCTTAAACTCCTCCCGTTGGTCTGTGCTAAGATAAACCCACCAAACACCATCATAAAAACTTCCGGCACTGCGGTCCCCAACTCTAATAGATCTCAAGCTGCCAAACTAGCTCAGAGGCCAAACACTGACCGCAGTGCACCTAATACCAACTTCAGCTAAAAACCCCTGTTAGCTGTACACCACCGACGGGTACTATACCACCGATAGGTCCCGCACTCTTCGATCACTGGGGTAAATCCATTCATCTGCACAGACCAACACCATGCCACCGCACGCAAGGGCAAAACCTTACCCTTGCGTGCCCTGCCACACCCTCAATGCCCTCTGAATGCCATCCTGAATACCCAGGGACCATAAATCCGTCCCTACATCATTCAGGTGCACCCCATCTCTCCTAAGGTAGCGCCAAGTGTCCACCTCCAACTCCAAGTGCCTCACTGCCAACCCCCCATTCCTGACCACAAAACCACTAATCTCTTTATTGATCTTCTTTCTGGCCCTGTTAATTTTGTCAACGGACCTTGTGAACCTCCAGGACGTACGACCCACCATGTCCGACCACACAATGAGCATGCGTGGTAAGGCAAGGCGGAGCTGCCAAAAATCCAGCTTAATGGCCTTCACTAAATCCAGCATTGTTGAAACACCCAAGTCGTTGCCTCCAACGTGCAACACCAGCACATCAGGAGGCCCGCCCAGGCGCGCAATTCTATGCACTTCCACCACGGCCCTGTCCCATAGCATGCCCGGCACACCCAGCCACCGTATAACTGCATCCTGCCTGGAAAACCCGAGTTGACGACCGTCCGGGCGGGCATCCCCCCGTCTGGCCCCCCAACAAACATACGAGTGGCCAACTATCCACACCAACCCCTGCCGTCCGATTGTAAGAAAAAAAGAGAGAAGACATACGCCCAACGTCAATAAGAAAACACCAAACAGCCCAACCCCCCTAACAGTCCCCTCCTGAAGTTAAACCAATAAATGCGGGCGTACGTAAGACAGGAACCGCCGAGATCCCCATCGCCCAATGCGCTTTACCGCCGCTTCATCCAAACCCCACCGAACCGCTTCCGTCGCCGCCCCTGTTCGGAAAGAATGCGAAGAGAATTTTTGCTCCCCCAAACCCAACGCAACCAGGCATCGCTTAAAAATGGCCGTAAACTGAAAACGCGAAAGCGACCGTCCATCCTGATGCACCAAAAAGGACCCGCCCACAACCGGACGCACACTCAAAAAACTGCGCACCAACCCAATAGGGCACAAGGGCGAACCGGGAAGCGCAAACACTTGCACCATCTTACCCTTGCCCCGCTGATCCGTTTTTGACCGGCTCACCAGAATGGACAGCCGGTCACTCTCACACACCACCTCATCCAATCCCAGACCCCCTTGTTGCCGCTGGGACGGGCTCACCAACTCGCTAACCCGAAAAGCCCCAAAAAACGCCAAAGCAAAAGCCGCCCTAAACAAGGCCACCTCATAGCTCGAGGAACAAATCCCAGAAAGCTGCGTCAGCAACTCCCCTAACAGCGTGAACGAAACCGGGCGCCTAGCCTCCCTGCTAGGATGTGCGCGTCTATAACCCTTCATGGCCTGCCGCACCCAAAAATCCTTAGTCAAGTCAGGTAAACCCCGCAACTTGAACCAAAATGCCAACCCAGCCAACTTTTTATTAAGCCCTGACACGGAAACCCCCGATTCCAAATTCCTGGAAACAAAATAAATCACCAGCAAACGGAAGTCCCGATCCTCCTGACCCCCAGCAACCTGCTCCACAAGGGCGGCCCATTCCGCCCACACTTTACTATACGCTGACCACGTAGTCTCGCTCACCGACCGCCTGATCCAACCGGCTATTCCTCCAAAGCAATCTTCCACAGCCATTCCGGGCAAGGGACCCCGCGTTCCTCCGCCCCCGGTGCCAACTCCCGAAACCTGTCCCACTGGAAGCGAGACAAAGCATCAGCGATAACGTTCTCCACCCCCGGAAGATGTACAGCGTATAGAAAAACGTTTAACTGTAAACAGCGCAGAACCAGGTGCCTGAGCAACCTGACCACCGGCGGAGACGCCGCAGACACCCGGTTGAGCACTTGAACCACCCCCAGGTTGTCCCCATGGAAACGCACTTTCAGATTCCGAAACTCCTCGCCCCACAATTCCACCGCCAGCACCACCGGAAAGAGTTCCAGCAGCAACATGTTCTTGACCAGGCCCGCCGCCTTCCACGACTCCGGCCATGGCCCCGCGCTCCACTTTCCTTGGAAAAAGGCCCCAAAACCCGCCGCCCCTGCAGCATCCGTGTAAAGCTCCAGGTCAAAGTTGCTGACCGGGCCCGGCATCCACAGCGCCCTGCCGTTGAAGTTAGCCAGGAACGCGTGCCAAGTCGCCAGATCCTCCCTATGTGCTTTCACCATACGCACATAGTGCTTGGGCGAAGTAGCCCCCGCGGTGCTGGCCGACAGCCGCCGGCAAAACACCCTCCCCATGGGCAGTATGCGACACGCGAAGTTCAACTTACCCAACAATGATTGCAACGGCCTAAGCTGAACCTTGCGCAGCCCTAGCATCCCACGAATGTCATCCTGCAGCGCCTTCAGTTTGTCCTCCGGCAGCCTACATTCCATCCTCTCCGAATCCAAAACAATACCCAGGAAACTCAACACCGTGCGCGGACCCTCCGTCTTGTCCGGCGCCAAAGGAACTCCAAACTTCTCGGCAACATGCTCCAACGTAGCCAACAACACCGCGCAGACTTCGGAAGCAGGCGGGCCCACGCAGAGGAAGTCGTCCAGGTAGTGTATTACTGAATTCAGTCCCGCGACGTCCCGCACAACCCATTCCAGAAAGGAACTGAATTTCTCGAACAGCGCGCACGAGACGGAGCAGCCCATAGGCAAGCACCGATCTACATAAAACTCCTCCTGCCACTTACAGCCCAGCAGGCGGAAGCTATCAGGATGTACGGGAAGCAAGCGGAAAGCCGATTCAATATCCGTCTTCGCCATCAGCGCCCCTCTGCCATATTTTCGAACCCAAAAAACTGCCGCATCAAACGACGTATAAGACACCGCACAAATGGCGGGATCAATGGCGTCGTTCACCGACCCACCTTTTGGATACGACAGATGATGAATCAGCCTGAATTTGTTGGGCTCTTTCTTGGGCACCACACCCAACGGCGAGACCACCAAATTCGGAATAGGCGCCACTGAGTAGGGGCCCCCCATGCGCCCCAACGACACTTCCTTTCGCAATTTGTCCGACACCACCTCCGCGTGTTGCAAAGCCGACCGCAGATTGCGGGCCAAGGGGGGCGTTACACCCAACTGCGCCGGAATCCGAAACCCCTCCGCAAAACCCTGTGCCAGCAATTGCGCCGCCCCCCGATCCGGATATCTAGCGAGGAAAGGCAACATCCTTCCCACCCTCACCGGCGTGGTCCCCTTTTCCCACAGCATCACTGGGCCTGCCTTTTCCTTGCTTAAAACAGCGGGACAAGGGATGTCCCCCCCCACCACAGCCGGAGCACTCATGCTTGTACTTGCATGACCCTCCGAACTTGCAGGAGCCCTCGTTGTACTGCCAGCACACCCCTTTTTTCCTTGTGGCCGATTGTCCGGAGGCAGCGGACCCACCGGCCCCACCCTGAAAAAACTGGCTGGGCGACCGCGCTGAGGTCATAAGGCGCATCCACAAACTGATGTCCTTATGATCCCATCTTAAAGACGGGCGAATAGCCCTCCGCTGACGAAATTGTTCGTCGTAACGCAACCAAGACGTTCCACCGTAGACTCGATATGCTTCTCCCATGGCGTCCAGGTAGCAGAAAAGGGCCGAACAGTGCTCCAGGTTCCTTTCCCCTATCACGCTTGCCAATATGGCGAACGCCTGCAGCCAATTCGCAAACGTCCGCGGAATGAGCCTATATCTCCTCTTCTCCTCGTCCTCCTTCTTGTGGTCCTCCGGCCTAACCCTATCGAGATTAAACTTCTCCAATGGCAGGAGAGCGAAAATCTCCACGTATTCGTCCTTCCAGATCTTCTCCTTAACTTCCGGCTTCAGATGGGCCCCCAGGGGCCCCTCGAAGCACACATAAACCTCGCATTTCGCCGCATCCGCTAGGCGAACCAAGTCCTGCTTTTTTGCGGTGTCAGCGGTGCCCCCCCCCCCGGGCGTCCCTGCCACCCCTTGATCAGCCACCGTCGCCGCCGGGGCGGCCGGCGCCACCACCGGGGAGGCCGACGCCGCCGTCTCCACCGACATGCTCACCGCACCCCCTGACCCCCCCCAGCACCACCCACCCCCGAGCTCGGGCCCACCCACACCGCCGTCGGGGGAAGACCCCCGCCCGACTAAAAACGCTGTACCAACTCCTTCAGACCCGCCAGGAACCCCCGCAAACCCGCGTCCCCCACCTCGCGGCCGGACGCCAACGCCTGCGGAGTGGCCGGTGCGGCCCCCGACGGCCGCCCCTTGCGGACCCGCCCCGCCCCCACATCCCCCCCCACATCAACATTCAAAGCAGATAAAAAATGTAAGGACTCACCGTGTTGCCTGGATGGAGCCCCACCAGCCGAAGGTCCCGAGTCCACCACCGCCGGACGCTCCTGCTGCCCATCGTCGTCCGACTGCGACAGCTCCCCCTCCGAGCGACTTTCCGGGAGTTCATCTTCGCTAGCAGACTGCCCTCCAGTGGACGCGTCGCTGGATGCCGGGGATCTGCGGACCATCCTTTTCTTCCGCAACGCACCAGATCCGCATGACGACTTTTGCACCACCTTCCCGGGACCCTCTTGCTGCTGCCCGCAGTGCCGCTCCAGGCCACTGCCCGACGCCAGCACGACTCCACCGCCATCCTGCGCCCGGTGACCCCCAGCCGGAGTCCCCTGCCGCTTGCCAGTCCCAGAGGGGCCACCTGCTGTCTGTCCTTGCAGCCCAGCAGCCATCTTCTCCTGCAGTCCACCGGAAAGCCCCGCCCCCACCGCCGCCATGCCGGGAGTCGGGGCCCTGTGCTCCACACGTGGCCTCCCCACCCTCCCAGTACCAGTCTTCCCCCTGCCAGGCTCCCTCACCACCCGGCCAGTCTCATGTGTCCTCTTCCTGGAGCCCCCCCCCCGCCAACGGCGCCGCCGTTCACGTCCCGGGCGGGCCAGAGGGGGGGCGATGACCCCCACTGCGTGCACCAACAGTCCCAGGGGGGGGGGAAGGGGGGGGGGGTCCGCGCTCGCGCCGTCTCCCGGCCGGGCCGCACTGCCGCTGGGGTCGACTCACCCAGCGCCGCTGCTAGCCGTGCCTCCAGCCATCCAGGGCCCCTGGACGCCGATTCAGCCTTCAGCCGGGCAAAAAGATCTTCCACCGCCGCCATAGCTCAACTCAGCTCGCTCCTACTCTGCAGACTGAGGAGGGGAGGAGCCACCCCCTCTAAACTATACTTCTGCTCCTCCCCTCCCAGAACGAACCCTGTACCGCCCTCTCAGTCCCTGTTAACCCTGGTCATGCCGCCCTGCGCCTACTCTGTCGAGTTCTGCTCCGGGCTTTCTGGTCTTCTCATGCAATTTTCTACGTCTTTGGAGCCTCAGCAAAAGCAACATCAGAAGCATTTCCTTACACATGCTCATCATGGGATCCATATTAACAAACCAACAAAAAAAAATAACAGCTAGCTACAAGCACACTATTTTCTCAGCTGCTACTCACACTATTCTCTCACAGAATGAAATAGTTAATAAATACTTGGTTTTAGTGCTTTATAATCATTTGGGAGGGTCTCCTGAGGTTATCTTTGGTAAATGCTTCTGAATGCAAACGCAGCTAAACGCGGTTTGTAAGCGCTGCTAAACACACGTTTTTAAATGTGAATTACAAGCTGTGATGTTCCAGCATTCAGGAGAGGTTGAGAAACGTCCCATGTACATGAAGCTTTATTTAAAGAAAAGAAAAAACTTTCTGCATTATTAAGTGTTTCCTTTTCACCCTTTTGAGATCTCATTAGTGACATGTGAAAGCCTCAAATGACTGAAATACTCTTCTATGCTTTAACATTATCCGGCCTTGACTCCTATTTGATTAGTGTTAATCCATTCATTACCTGTTGGCTGATAATCTTAACTTCCCAATCTTTTGTTTATATCGCTAGAACTCTGTAACTATATGTGAGCACATTTAAATGTTACTTCATATACTTTAAAGGACAACAAGATTAGTGTTCATAGCTGCCACACAAGTAATGAAGGAATGCTAGAAACAAATCATTAAATAAACACACTATTCTATTGTTAAGATGTCCATCAAACGTACTAAGAGATTTACAGGCACCCTAATGCAGATCTTCCTGCACAGAAAACAATAGTGAAAAACTTTAGTAATTTGGCTTACCTTGTCTACTGTTTATGTATGATAGGCCAAGAGTGTCATTTGTGTCCCCTACATATAACGATTATTACTTGACACATCCAAAATAGATGATAAAATGAGATCAGAATGTGATCATTGTCTAAAAGTCTTAACTGTCTGTACATCAAAGGAAACTTTAATGTCAAGATAGCTATAACTATTACTTGTCAAAGACAGGACTCACAGCTACGTGTTACATACATAACCTTGTGTACCCCAAGACTGCCTGAGCAATGCTGACCTGGATTGACCTGACTAGTTTCTTGTTTCCTTCCTTCCAATCCCCTAGTGTACAGTCTCCATACTGTAGTCTTTCTGGCCTCATGCACCCCTTGGTGTGGCGATTCTGAGGGACACAACTTCATGCCAGCCCACAGAAAATAACTCTGGGGCAATTAGAGCTCCTGAACTTTTGTCACCATCAGGAGCTCTAGTGAAGACCATCTGGTGCTTAGACTCCATGCCTCAGATGAGTCCACTTCATCTGTAAGGGGACTTTGCAATAACACAAGACTCAGCCATGCAGCTAGCTACTGGAGACCATTATATAGCTGGATGAGCTATGTAAATAGATCTCTGAGCTCAAAAGGTGCAAAAGGTGCAAAGGTCATACCTGCTTTGTTTTCAGCTGCGTTGTTTGTACCTCAAGCCTCCTACACAAGACTGGAACCAAATATTCCCCTTCCAGAACATTTCTTTACAATCATAGAGAGTTCAGGGTTTTTCAAAGTGTATGTCGGCTCAGCTTTTGCAAATGCCACAGACTCCTTCCCTAAAGAATGCATCTGTTTGGGTTTTCTCCCTCCTCCAAAAGTAACTGCAAGTTTGGGCATTCCATTTTATGGATTCGGGTAGTGAGGTTCTGACTGAGGTTTCATACCTATTTGAAGCTCTGGCTGAGCTTTATCCTTGTCAAGCAATTACCATAGAGTCCACTTTAATACATCTCCATCAGGATTGTAGGCCTGTTGACTTGAGGAGTACATCACTCATTTTTGTCAGTGGAGTGTAGACACTCAGTGGAATGATGCAGCACTCATTAACCAGTTTCATCTGAAACTCTCTGAGCAACTGGAAGATGAACGTGTCATAGATTATCTGATATCTTCAATTAACTTTCCTTCCTGGCCACTGAGATCAGCCTTTGGCTTCAAGAACAGAGGCTAGAAAGGATGGGAAACTATCCATTATCTGCAATGCCTTCTGACTTTCCCAAACCCATGCAACTGGGCCTGGCCCAACCTGCCTTGTCCTCAGAAGAATTTCTGCTTCACCATTGCCTTTTTTTAAGAAGAAATAGGTCCCTCACATCTTGGGGAGATCTTGGCTGCAGGTCCACAACCTCAGCATCAACTGGTATTTGTGGAAGATTACTTTCTGCTTATCATGCAAATGTACTCACAGAGGCCAAGATGCCGAGACCGGTCGCTGTTGCGACTAAGCGCAGACCACCCCTGAAGGTGGCTCAGAGGGTGGTTGACACCAAGAGGCACAAGCTACCAGTAGGATAGTCACTTGCTAGCAGATCATCAGGTAGCTTGAGCAGACATGGTAGGTGATGACCCGTGGGGGTCCAGGAATAATAGTAGTAAGTCTGTAAGGCAAAGGCAGAATCCAGGAAGCAAGCCGGGGGTCAAATATCAGATAAGAAGACAACAGGTACAAGGAACACTGAGACAAAGGGATAATCCAAAAGCAAGCCAGGGGTCGATCACAGGAGATAGCAGACAAGTCCAGATGCAGGCCGAGGGTCAAACATGTTATGAGAGCAGGAGTCCAAGGTCAAGCCAGAGGTCAGGTCAGGAGAAGATCAGCAAAGTCGATAAGGCAATCCGGGTCACAGCGTGTAAGACAGGTCACAAGAGCAGATGTGGGAATCACAGGAAGCTGAAGACGAACCAGCAGTGTGTTTGGATGCCAACACTTCCTTTATAGGTCAACGAGGGGTCACGCCCTGCGTGCGCGCGTGTGTGCACATGCGCCGCTCAATAGTGCCACGCATGCATGTGTACTTTAGTGCATTCCTATTGTGCACAATTGTGCGCCAGAGCGCCGTACCCGTGCGTATGGGCACGGGAATGCGCAGCCCTTGACACTGCTCTGACTGTTGCCATTTATACGCAAGTAACACCAACGCTAAAACATGATCTGTGGATGGGGAGGAAAGGGCATGGTTAATGACATGGGATCTGAACCCAGTGCAGCTGGACAGTAGCCATTGCTGGAGGGTAGTGATGGACGAATTTCCGACGGGATGTTTCGCGAACATGGACCGCGAACGCGGCCGATAGATTGCGAACCAGAACGTTCGCGGCGGGCCCCATTGACTTCAATGGGAGGCGAACTTCGCAAACCTACAGGTCAAATTTGCAGCCACAAAAAAATTAATAGCTGTGCAAACATAGTCCCACCACATGGCCAATGACATAACACATGTATGAGGTGAATCTGGGATCGACAACTACAAGCATTCTTTTTTTATATGGGAAATTGTTGTGACAATTTAGGACTGTGGAGCGCATGAAAACAATGGAGGAGAGGGAAGGTCAGGGACCAGGGTAGGCAAAGAAGAGGGTGCAGGAGATGATCACCAGCAGCGTGACATACAGCAATGACACCTGCACCGTGATAGAGTCATCTGGCACCAGCACCGTGATAGAGAGCACTGACATCAGCAGCATGACATACAGCAATAACACCTGCACCATGATAGAGTCATCTGACAACAGCACCGTGATAGAGAGCACTGACATCAGCAACGTGACATAAAGCACTAACACCAGCACCGTAATATACAGCACTGACAGCAGCACCGTGAGAGAGAGCACTGACATCAGCAGCGTGACATAAAGCACTAACACCAGCACCGTGATATACAGCACTGACAGCAGCACCGTGATAGAGAGCACTGACATCAGCAGCGTGACATAAAGCACTAACACCAGCACCGTGAAATACAGCACTGACAGCAGCACTGTGATAGAGAGCACTGACATCAGCAGCGTGACATACAGCAATGACACCTGCACCGTGATAGAGTCAACTGACAACAGCACCGTGATAGAGAGCACTGACATCAGCAGCGTGACATAAAGCACTAACACCAGCACCGTGAAATGCAGCACTGACAGCAGCACCGTGATAGAGAGCACTGACATCAGCAGCGTGACATACAGCAATGACACCTGCACCGTGATAGAGTGATCTGACAACAGCACCGTGATAGAGAGCACTGACATCAGCAGCGTGACATAAAGCACTAACACCAGCACCGTGATATACAGCACTGACAGCAGCACTGTGATAGAGAGCACTGACATCAGCAGCGTGACATAAAGCACTAACACCAGCACCGTGATAGAGAGCACTGACAGCAGCACTGTGATAGAGAGCACTGACATCAGCAGCGTAACATAAAGCACTAACACCAGCACCGTGAAATACAGCACTGACAGCAGCACCGTGATAAAGAGCACTGCCATCAGCAGCGTGACATACAGCAATGACACCTGCACCGTGATAGAGTCATCTGACAACAGCACCGTGATAGAGAGCACTGACATCAGCAGCGTGACATAAAGCACTAACACCAGCACCGTGAAATGCAGCACTGACAACAGCACCGTGATAGAGAGCACTGACATCAGCAGAGTGACATAAAGCACTAACACCAGCACCGTGATATACAGCACTGACAGCAGCACTGTGATAGAGAGCACTGACATCAGCAGCGTGACATAAAGCACTAACACCAGCACCGTGATATACAGCACTGACAGCAGCACCGTGATAGAGAGCACTGGCATCAGCAGCGTAACATAAAGCACTAACACCAGCACCGTGAAATACAGCACTGACAGTAGCACCGTGATAGAGAGCACTGCCATCAGCAGCGTGACATACAGCAATGACACATGCACCGTGATAGAGTCATCTGACAACAGCACCGTGATAGAGAGCACTGACATCAGCAGCGGGACATAAAGCACTAACACCAGCACCGTGAAATGCAGCACTGACAGCAGCACCGTGATAGAGAGCACTGACATCAGCAGCGTGACATACAGCAATGACACCTGCACCGTGATAGAGTGATCTGATAACAGCACCGTGATAGAGAGCACTGACATCAGCAGCGTGACATAAAGCACTAACACCAGCACCGTGATATACAGCACTGACAGCAGCACCGTGATAGAAAGTACTGACATCAGCACCGTGATATACATCACTGACACCCGCACCGTAAGCAGCCCCAGGAGGAAGTCAGCATAGCACAGGGATGGTGGGAGCCCCTCATAATGAGCATAGCACAGGGATGGTGGGAGCCCCTCATAATAAGCAGCCCCAGGAGGAAGTCAGCACAGCACAGGGATGGTGGGAGCCCCTCATAATAAGCACCCCCAGGAGGAAGTCAGCACAGCACAGGGATAGTGGGAGCCCCTCATAATGAGCATAGCACAGGGATGGTGGGAGCCCCTCATAATATGCACAGCAGAGGTACAGCCCCAGGAGGATGTCAGCACAGCACAGGGATGGTGGGAGCCCCTCATAATAAGCAGCCCCAGTAGAAATATGACACAGCTCAACCTCTTCAAAGAGGAGGGTACGGGCATATAGTACGTTGTGCTTTTTTTGGACAAGGAAGTGAGCCAAATGAAGAAAGAAGGTCTCTGTGCTCGATTAAAAAAATTGTTTATAGATATATACATGGTCTACTGGTCACATGTGTTGAATTCCTCCGAGATCCATGCCTCATTCATTTTTAGAAATGTGAGGTAGTTAACACTGTCATGAGCTAGGCGAGTATGCTTATTGGTCACGATCCCCCCTGCTGCGCTGAACGTCCTTTCGGACAGGACACTGGATGAGGGGCAAGCCAACAGTTCGATTGCAAATTGGGCAAGCTCTGGCCAGAGGTCAAGCCTGCCCACCCAGTAGTCCAGGGGTTCATCACTCCTCAGAGCGTCCACATCGGCCGTTAACCCGATGTAGTCGGACACCTGACGGTCTAGGCGTTCCCTGATGCTGGATCCGGATGACACCTGTCGATGGGTCGGCTGAAAGAATGACCTCATATCCGAAGTCACCAACACATCTTCAAACCGGCCTCTTCTTGCAGGCGCTGTTGGATTGGTACCCGCAACTCCTTCTCTGGGAGTGGGAATTGCTCCTCTGCCAGCGCACGCAAAAGCAGAATGCAGCATTTCTCGAAGCAAGGCCTGGAAGTGCTCCATTCTGCCAGCCCTCTGTGACGGCGGTAACATTTCCGCCATTTTGTGTTTGTACCGGGGGTCTAAGTACGTTGCCACCCAGTACTGGTCCTTGACCCTTATGCTTTTTATACGGGGGTCCCTATTAAAACACTGGAGCATGAAGGCCCCCATTTGCACTAAAGTGGAAGCGGTGTGGTGGCCTGGCTCCTGCTCATCATCCAGGATAATGTCGTCCTCTTCATTCTCCTCTCCCCATCCACGCACAACAGGGATCCCAGAAAGGTTTAAAGCATGCTCTTCTTGCTCCTCCTCATCCGCCCCGGCACCATCCTCCTCTGACTCCTCTTCAGAGTCCTGTTGTTGACTTGTCTCAGATAGAGTAGCCCCCCCTGGGAATTCATCCAGCATTGCGACTTCCTCATCTTCCTGCTCCTGCTCCTCCACAGCTTGATCAATGACACGACGCAATGCACGCTCCATAAAGAAGGCATAAGGTACCATGCCACTGATGGCGCCATGGCTGCGACTGACCAGTTTGGTGATCTCCTCAAATGGGCGCAGAAGTCTGCATGCGTCGCGCATGAGCAGCCACTGGCGCGGTGAAAAAAAACCCAGCTCCCCAGAACCTGTTCTGTCGCAGAGTTCATACAGGTAGACGTTAACTGCACGTTTCTGCTGGAGCAGCCTATCAAGCATATAGAAGGTTGAGTTCCATCGCGTCGGGCAATCGCAAATAAGACGTCTGACCGGCAGATTGTGGCGCCGCTGAATGTCAGCAAGGCGAGCCATGGCCGTGTAAGATCTTCTGAAATGGGCCGAGATTTTCCTTGCCTGCCGCAAGATGTCCTGGACCCCAGGGTATTTGACAAGGAATCGCTGCACGACCAAGTTTAAGACGTGTGCCATGCATGGCACGTGTGTGATTTTGCCCTGTTTCAATGCGCTAAGCAGATTGGCACCGTTGTCACACACCACTTTACCAACTGTCAAATTGAGCGGTGTTAGCCACTGATCTGCCTGTGAACGCAAAGCTGAAAGGAGTGCCGGGCCAGTGTGGCTCTTGGCTTCCAGGCACAGCAGACGCAGCACGGCATGGCAACGTCTCACCTGGCATGTCGAATAGGTCCTGGGGAGCTTGGGCGGCGCAGCGGAAGAGACGCTGGCAGCGGAAAAGGAGGAGTCAGCCGAGGAGGAGAGGGAGGAGGATGAAGTAGGAGGAGGAGGAGAAGAAGAGTCAGGCCTGCATGCAATCCGTGGCGGTAAAACCAAATCTACACGGGTGCCACGGGTTATATGCTTGACGGCCGTCAGAAGGTTCACCCAGTGGGTAGTAAAAGTGATATACCTTCCATGCCCGTGTTTGCTAGACCATGTGTCTGTGGTCAGATGTATCTTGGCACCGACACTGTGTGCCAGAGATAAATTCACTTGCCGCTGAACATGGCCATATAGCTCTGGGATGCCCTTCTGTGAGAAATACTTCCTTCCTGGGACCTTCCATTGTGGTGTTCCAATGGCCACAAATTTGCGAAAGGCTTCCGAGTCCACCAGTTTATATGGCAGTAGTTGGCGGGCTATGAGTTCTGACAAGCCAGCCATCAACCGTTGGGCAAGAGGGTTATCCGGCGTCATCATTTTTTTACGCTCGAACATTAGGCCCACGGAAGCCTGCCTTTTTGCAGAAAAACGTGAGCTTGGCGTGATGGAAGGTGGAGTGGAGGACAATTGTGAGGAGAGAGGAGAAGGAGAAGTAGAAGACGAGGCCGGACGGTGAGAGCCTGGAGTGTGGCTTTGTGTGTTCCGTTGCTCCCACTGGGCTCGGTGATGGCTGCTCATGTGCCTTCTTAAGGCGGTCGTCCCTAGGTGAGTGTTGGGCTTACCGCGACTAATGCGTTGACTGCAAAGATTGCAGATGGCAACGCTATTGTCAGCAGCGGACACGTTAAAAAAAGCCCACACTGCGGAGCCATGTGCCGGTGTCCTGGGAGCGCCAGATGTGACCGTACATGGTCGATGACTCGCTCCTGATACATTTGCAGTCTGCTTTGTCCCTCCTGTGCAATGTAAGTTATTGCTGCTTCTCCTCCCTATCTGCTGATCCATATCTCCCTCTGAACTCCCCTCCTCTTCCTCTCTTGTGGGCACCCACGTGACATCACTAGACACATCATCATCAATGTCACCTTCCCCACCGCTATAAGTAGAGATCTCGGAGTGGGCAGCAACACCGGGGACCAACCTCCTCTTTGGGCTAATCTGGGTACTGTCGTCAGACTGCTGAGTAGCGGTTGTTGCCACCTCCTCTTCCTGATCCAATACCAAGAGTGGCTGCACATCAGAAATGTCTTGATATGGATCGGAAAATAATTCCTGTGACTCAAGCGGAAGGTATGTGGTGGTGGTGGTGTTGTTGGTGGTAGTGTCTTTGGGGGTGCACATAGCAGAGAGTGAAGAAGAGGGTGCAGATCAAAAGGATGAGGAGGGTGCAGAAGAGTAAGGCTGAGTGAGCCACTCAACCAAGTCTGGTGCATCCTTTAAAGTAATTGAACGCACCTTCTGCAACTTCCCACTTTGGCTCAAGCCTGTTGCTCCTGCGCTACCCCTACCACCCCTGCGGAAGGGCCTGCCTCTTCCTCTGCCTGTTATTTTTTAAATGACCCTGTGACAAAACTCTCAGTCCCTATACCGATGAAGGACTGCTGCAGTATAGGGCAGCGGTCAGCAGTAGTGCACCTCAACCCTATGTATTGTGGACCTATACCAGTCCTTATAGAATGGCAGACTGTACCTCACTCAACCCTATGTACTGTAGTACCCTATACCTTACCAGTCCTTATAAGGACCTTTGTGGAACAAGTAGGTTGTGTGTGACTGATTAGCAGACTGTACGTCAGTCCCTATACCGATGAAGGACTGCTGCAGTATAGGGCAGCGGTCAGCAGTAGTGCACCTCAACCCTATGTATTGTGGACCTATACCAGTCCTTATAGAATGGCAGACTGTACCTCACTCAACCCTATGTACTGTAGTACCCTATACCTTACCAGTCCTTATAAGGACCTTTGTGGAACAAGTAGGTTGTGTGTGACTGATTAGCAGACTGTACGTCAGTCCCTATACCGATGAAGGACTGCTGCAGTATAGGGCAGCGGTCAGCAGTAGTGCACCTCAACCCTATGTATTTTGGACCTATACCAGTCCTTATAGAATGGCAGACTGTACCTCACTCAACCCTATGTACTATAGCACCCTACACCAGGTTATTACCAGTCCTTATAAGGAGCTTTGTGGAACAAGTAGGTTGTGAATGATTAGCAGACTGCAGCAGAAGGGCAGCAGTCAAGTATAATATTCTTTCTATATTTGGAAGAAAGAATATTATACGTGTACAAGCCTATTACCATACCACTGATACCAGTCCTGAAAAGAACCTTTGTGGACCTAATATAGTAACAGCTACTGATTAAACTGACCCTCACTGCCCTACACACTGCTTCCTGCCTGTCCCTATATAAACTGACAAAACAGAGGCTACTGAAACAAAAACTGGAATAGCACTTTTGTGGACCTGATAGTAACAGCTAATGACTAAACTGACTGTCCCTACAACAGACACACCGTCCTGTCCCTTTCTCTAAACTGACAAAAGACACTCAGGTTGCTGCAACAATCAGTAGCACAGCAAACCTATATACACCTAACACCTATACCAGTCCTGAAAAGAAATTTTGTGTACCAAATAGCTAGCGATTTGGGTCACTGCAATCTCTCCCTGCTCCACACAGCAACCTCTCCCTATAGTGACAGAAGAAAGAATGTAAAATGGCCGCCGGATCGGGTGTATTTATAAGTTAGGGGGAATGTCCAAGTGTCCATGTGCTGTAATGTCTCAATTGGCTGTCCTGTACCCCATGATGGACGTGTCATCATAGGTCAAAGTTCTTTTACACAGAAAACACGTAAGTCCGCCGGGCGAACGGCAGGCAATAGTCCGCCGATTGGGCGAATCGCGAACAGCCGAAATTCGCCGCGAAACAACCGCCGTGCGAACCGTTCGGCCATCACTACTGGAGGGTATGGATAAACAGTGTACAACAAAACAAACGTACCCGTGCTCAATGGGTTGAGGAGTAAACACAGTTTTACAGCAGACACTGGAACATAATTAGTCCTAGTCTATGCAGTAACGCATGTAAAAGAACAATCCTGTTGTCAGACAGGAAGGGACATGAGATAGGTAAAAAAATAAATCAACAGCTTACAATTTCACAGAAGATCCATGGAGCAATAAGGAGCTGACAGCATTGGGGTTTACAAAAAACCTCCTGCAGCATGGGGGGCCGCCAATACCCCTGCTTAAGCCCCATACACACTATCAGATTTACCAAAACCACATAATATGATCCGACAGAAAAAGTCTGCCAGAGCTTTTCATCATATATTCCGATCATGTGTATGCCCCATCAGACTTTTTTACATTGAAAATTCTGATGGACCTAGAAATAGAACATGTTCTAAATATTTCCGATGGAACCAGTTCCGATCGGGAAAACAGCTCATCTGTATGCTGTTCCAAAAATTACGCATGCTCTGAAGCAAGTACGAGAGGGAAGCTATTGGCTACTTGCTATTGAACTTCCTTTTTCTAGTGCTGTCATACGTGTTGTACGTCACTGCATTCTTGATGGTTGGACATTGGTGTGATCGTGTGTACGCAAGACAGTTTTAGCAGAATTTCCGTCAGAACTCCGTAGGAAAAACCTTTAGAGTTTATTCCGATGGGAAAACTGGTCATGTGTACAGGGTATTAGGAGTTTCAATTTGTATGCAATCATGCAGGCCCTTGCACTACATGGTTTTGGTAAATCTGAAGTAAAAAATCAGCAGAAAATCTGATAGTGTGTATGGGGCTTTAAGAATACCGCTGTCTTCAGGGAGACTCGCTACATGTGGCAGTCTCCACATTTTTTAGTCCCTAACAGTTTTGACTACTCACTCTGTCCTCTCTTGCTCCTGTGCCTCCAAGAAAGACTTCCTCCTGTGTGTTATGCCAGGATCCTTACAGTACCTGAGCACCGGCCCAAGGCAGGGTACCCCCCAGACTAGGGGGCATCCCTAAGGGCCACCAACAGCCTCATCAACACTGTATCTCAATCTTCCACTCAACTGCTCCTGCTGGCATGGCTCATGACTATTTATGAGGTGGTCTCAGCCTCCTGCCAACCATTGGGGATTGGCTGAGACCTCATACATGTGCATGGCAGATCCTCCTTACCTCCACCCTCTAATTCTAGTCGATTCTCTAACCTTCTAGACCAGGGGGAGGCTTAAGAGAGCTGCCAGGATCAGTCACCCAGCCCTGAACCTTAGTAAAGTCTGAAACAGACTCCATAGCTCAGGCTGAGGCTGAGCTAATCTACAATTTACCTACTCTAACTTCTAGCACACACTAGAGGGTGCTACATTCATGAGCAAGATTGCTTTACTATTGCTGATCTGAATTGACCTGACTACTCTTTTGATTACTGCCTGCCTTCGACCACTTCCAGGACATGACTATTCAAAGTGTTCGCTGTAGCCTATCTGTCTTTGCCCACCCTTTGGTGGGGTTATCCTGAGGGCAGTGATCTGGTACTGGCCTGCAGCAAAGAGCTTTTGGGGCCATTAGGACTCCCAACACATCTCCACCATCAGGATCCCTGGTGTAGACCAGCTGGTGCTTAGACTCCAGGTAAGAAAGGGGGTGTTGCTGTAACACAGTATCAGACAAGGAGAAAAGGTTAGATAAATAGCCAGGGCTGGGCAAGAAAGCTGGGTTAATAGCATGCAGGTGGGGTCATACATGGACAAGTGGTCAGACAACGAGACAGAATAACACAACAGAGGCAAGGTTAAAAAAGAAGGCAGGGTCAGACAAGAAGACAGGGGCAGGAGGGAGATACACTCAAAGAGTCAGGCCAGACAAAGAGACAGTGTTAGATAGGAGAAAGGAACAGAAAAGGAGACAAGGTCAGAAAAGAAGACCAGATTAGACAAGAGTCTGGCAGGAGAGGAAGTCAGACAAAGAGAGGCAGGATCAGATAAGACCAATTGTCAATGATAAGGTCGAGCATGAGAAGCAAGTTGGCAGTCCTAGCACACAGGCAGAGGGTCTGTGGACTTGGCATGCTCTGGTAACCTGTAAAGGCTGCTTTCACACTCATAGAACCTTTGAGGTTAAAAACAATGGGAATTTACATTGCTGTTTTGTTAGAGGTGTAGGTTTTCAAAGCTGTAAACTTGATCACTACCTAGTGAGTTGTTGAGCTAGAACAACTTATGGCCAGTAAAGTCTGTAATGTCTGAATTCATGTGCTGCATATCATTCGTTAGTTTGAAAAGCCATGATGAGGATGACAGCCTACGTCCTGGGTAGGGAGGAGCTTCGTGTTCGAGTCGAACATACGTTCGACTCGAACATCAGCTGTTCGCCCGTTCGGCGAATTCCGAACGTTATGGGCCGTTCGCGCCAAATTCGTGTGGTGCTCACGGCCCACAATGCACTGCGTCATTGCAGTGCATTGCTGGCTCATGATTGGCCAAGCATGCACTGTGACCCCGCATGCTTGGCCAATCACAGCGCCAGCAGCGAGGAGAGCCATGATTGGCCACAGGCAGGAAGCCTGTGGCCAATCATAGCTCAGACTGTGTAGTACACGCCCCACACTATATAAGGCCGCCAGCGTGGCGGCCTTGTGTAGTGTGTTGGCGTCTGAAGAAGTTAGTGGGTGTTCTGTGTACCTTGAACACAGTATACACCGATCGTTATCGGCTGATTTTCGATCTTGCTCTTCTGTAGTGGTTGTTGTCTGCGTGCCCTGACCGCAGTATACACCGCTATATTCACCTCACCTATATAGCTAGTGATCTATCTTTTATAATAGAGCTTGCAGTCAGTACTGTTAGGAGCTTGTGCGTGCTGTCTGCGTGCTCTGTACCCAGTACACACCGCTATATCCACCTACATAGTTCTTCTCTATTTGAGCCATCTGCCATCTGCAGGAGTTATTGGAAGTTGTGTGTGCCTTCAGCACAGCACAGTATACATCTGTATATACCCCTTTATCTCTGGTGTTCTATAATAAAGGCATCTGCAGGAGTTAGTGGGTGTTTTGTGCCTCCAGGACAATATACACCTGTATCTACCCTTTATTGCTGTTCTCTAATAGAGCCATCTGCAGGGCTTAGTGGGTGTTGTGTGACTCCATTACAGTATACCCCTTTATCTCTGGTGTTCTATAATAAAGGCATCTGCAGGAGTTAGTGGGTGTTGTGTGCCTCCAGCACAATATACACCTGTATCTACCCTTTATTGCTGTTCTCTAATAGAGCCATCTGCAGGGCTTAATGGGTGTTGTGTGACTCCATTACAGTATACCCCTTTATCTCTGGTGTTCTATAATAAAGGCATCTGCAGGAGTTAGTGGGTGTTGTGTGCCTCCAGCACAATATACACTACCCAACTGCTGTTTTACCCAACTCCCTTCAGGCCATTACCATGTCTGAAAGGCCAGCAAGGAGAGGCAGACAGGCGCGAGCCGATAAAAGAGGGCAAGCAGGCTCTGTGTCTAGAGACAACAGTGCTGGTCGTGGACGCGGTGCATTGTCATCAGCACGTGGCCATGGGACGCGCTTGTCCTTCTTTTCAGCAGCTGGACATGTTGAACTGCAACATGCCAACGACTTGGTAGAGTGGATGACCAAGCCCTCTTCATCCTCCTCATCCTCTCTCACCCAGTCTCAGGGTACTAGCAAAGCAGCTGCCAACGCATCGTCTTCCCTCGTCTCAATGTCATCATCAGTGACTCCTTCCCTAGACCCACCACGTCCTCCTGAGGAGTCTCCTGAACTCTTTGAGCACAGTGTTGGGTACATGCTCCAGGAGGATGCCCAGTGTTTTGTAGGCTCTGATGATGACACTCAGCTAGAGGAAGGCAATAGCGTGAATGCAGAGAGAGGGGATGCTCAAGAAGGACAGCAATCTGGCAGTCATGTTCCACAAGCTGCAGCATATTGCCAGGTTTGCTACAGCGATGAAGAGGGAGGGGATGATGAGGGCACTGACTCCACGTGGGTGCCTGGTAGGAGAGAGGAGTAGGAGGAGGAGAAGGAGGAGGAGGCACATGTCCAACGAGGAAGGATGCCCTCCGGGGGCCAGCTTAGGGGCAGCACACCGACTGAATCACACCGCAGAGCTCCACCTGTGCATGGCGCTGCCTCTGCCCGTTATTCTAAAAGTTCTTTGGTGTGGGCCTTTTTTGAGAGGAGTGCTTCAGATCGCACCGCTGCTATTTGCAACATATGTCTCAAGCGTATCTCGCGTGGGTGGCCAAAACATCAGCCGCTTGGGCACCACATGCTTGACCAGACATATGTTGACCTGCCATGCAGCTCATTGGCAAGCGTACCTCAAAGACCCACACCAAAGAACAAAGCGGACCTCTCCTTGCTCCTCATCAGCTGGCATCTCCAACCCCACTAGACCTTCAGTCCTCTCTGAAACCTGCTCTGAGAGGAATGAAGGTGTAGAATTAGGTGTGTCACAGCCAAGTGCTTCCGGGCACTCTGCTAGCAGTACACCCACGTCCGATTATAGCAGGCAAATTTCCCTGCCCCAGCTGCTGGACCGGCGAAAGAAGTTCACTCCCAGCCATCCACATGCCCAGCGGTTGAATGCTAGCTTGGCTAAATTGCTAGCACTTCAACTGCTGCCTTTTCAGTTGGTAGACTCTGCCCCCTTCCGTGAGTTTGTACAATGTGCGGTTCCTCAGTGGCAGGTCCCCAAACGCCACTTTTTCTCATGGAAGGCGATTCCGGCTCTCTACCGGCATTTGGAAGGCAATGTCCTTGCCTCGCTGGACAGGGCGGTCAGCGGTAAGGTGCATATTACCGCTGACTCATGGTCCAGCAGGCATGGACAGGGAGGTTACCTGTCTTTCACGGCCCATTGGGTCACTCTTCTGGCAGCTGGGAAGGATGCAGGACAAGGTGCAGTAGTGTTGGAGGTTGTTCCGCCACCACGCCTCCAAAATGCTACTATTGGTTGTGACACACCTCTCTGCTCCACCCCCTCCTCTTCTTCTTCCTCCATGGCCTCTTCCAGTGCTCTGTCCTCAGAACCAGCGGTGCTCCGTAGGCGTTCCAGGTGCTACGCAAGTACGCAGGCAAAACGATGCCATGCCGTGCTTGCGCTGGTTTGTTTGGGGGACAGGAGCCACACTGGGGCGGATGTTTTGTCAGCTCTGCAGGGGCAGGCCAAGAGGTGGTTGACGCCACGCCAGCTTAAGCCAGGAATGGTGGTTTGCGACAATAGCACCAACCTCCTCTCCGCCTTCCGACAGGGACAACTGACCCATGTGCCCTGTGTAGCTCACGTCCTTAACCTGGTGGTGCAGTGGTTCTTGGGCAGGTACTCCGGCTTACAGGATGTCCTGAAGCAGGCCAGGAAAGTCTGTGTGCATTTCCACCGATCATTTAATGCCTGTGCTCGGCTGGCTGAGCTCCAAAAGGAGTTGAACCTGCCCAAGAACCGCCTTATATGTGACATGCCCACCAGGTGGAACTCAACGTTGGCCATGCTGCAGCGGCTGCACACACAGCAGAGGGCCATCAATGAGTACCTGTGCGACTACGGCACCAGGACAGGGTCAGGGAAGCATGGTTTTTTCTCACCACGCCAGTGGGGCATGATCAGGGATGCATGCACTGTCCTGTCACCGTTTGAGGAGGCCACAAGGATGGTGAGCAGTGACAGTGCATGCATCAGTGACACTGTACCTCTTGTCCACCTCTTGGAACATACGCTGCGTGGAATAATGGACAGGGCACTTGAGGCAGAACAGAGGCAGGAAGAGGAGGACTTCCTTGCCTCTCAAGGCCCCCTTTATCCAGACAGTGTTCCTGCTGTGCCACCCATCACACAGGAAGAGGATGAGGAGGAGGAAGAGGAGGAGGAGGGTGATTGTGTCAGCATGGAGGTTGAGGCTGGCACTCAGCATCAGCAGCAGCAGTCTTGTAGGGATGATTTACAGTCCCAAGAAACACGTGGACTTGGCTGGGAGGAGGTAGCTGCGGATCATGATGTCCTTAGTGATCCAGAGGACTCCGGACCGAATGCCTCAGCTAACCTACGCTGCATGGCCTCCATGATCCTGCAAAGCCTGCGGAAGGATCCTCGTATTCTTCAGATCAAGGAGAGGGACCATTACTGGCTGGCCACTCTCCTTGATCCACGGTACAAGGGTAAGGTTGCCGACCTTATCTTGCCATCGCAGAGGGAGCAGAGGATGAGACATCTCCGGGAGGCCTTGCAGAAAGGTCTGTGCAACGCGTTCCCAGAGACTGGGAGGTTACAAACTCCTGGTCCTGGACAACGTGTTGCTGAAGCATCGGTCAGAAGGAGCAGTGGAGAAGGTGGCCGTCTGACTGATGCTTTCAGACAATTTTTTAGTCCGCAGCCCCAAGGTATGATCGGTTCCAGCAACCATCGCCAGCGTCTGATTTACATGGTGCAGGAATACCTAGGGGCAAGGTCAGACTTGGACACCTTTCCCACCGAAAATCCTCTGGCTTACTGGGTCTTGAGGATGGATCACTGGCCAGAGCTTGCACAGTATGCAATTGAGCTACTGGCCTGTCCTGCATCCAGCGTTCTTTCGGAACGCACCTTCAGTGCTGCTGGTGGCTTTGTTACTGATCACAGGGTGCGCCTGTCCACCGAATCAGTTGATCGACTGACCTTCATCAAGATGAATCAGTCTTGGATCACCCACAGCTACCAAGCACCTGAAGCTGATGTAACCGAATAATTTTTTTTGAAATATCACATCCCTTCAAGACTGCCTATGCTGATGCTGAGTGACTGTCCTGTTATGTTGATTGTCTATCCTCTTCCTCCTCCGCTGATATGTTGGAAGAACATTTCTGGTTCTGGGTGATGCCATCAGCCCAATTTTTCTGCCCCTGTTTAACAGGGGCGTTTAATTACAGTTTTTTATGCAATGCTTTGCAGCAGGGCTAATTCCTGCAATAAAAATAGACTATATGGGAGAGGTTGCAGTGTGGTGGCACCAGCACCAGTGCCTAAGGCCCAATTTTTCTGCCCCTGTTTAACAGGGGCGTTTAAGTACAATTTTTGATGCAATGCTTTACAGCAGGGATAATTCCTGCAATAAAACTAGAGTATATGGGAGAGGTTGCAGTGTGGTGGCACCAGCACCAGTGCCTAAGCTCCAATTTTTCGGCCCCTGTTTAACAGAGGCGTTTAATTACAATTTTTGATCAAATGCTTTGCAGCAGGGCTAATTCCTGCAATAAAACTAGAGTATATGGGAGAGGTTGCAGTGTCGTGGCACCAGCGCCTAAGGCCCAATTTTTCTGCCCCTGTTTAACAGGGACATGTAATTACAATTCTTGATA
Source organism: Lithobates pipiens (assembly GCF_037356315.1). Taxonomy (NCBI): domain Eukaryota; kingdom Metazoa; phylum Chordata; class Amphibia; order Anura; family Ranidae; genus Lithobates; species Lithobates pipiens. The sequence goes on from NW_027507903.1 coordinate 428,146,528, forward strand.
TAATATTTCACAGGAGGGCCCGTTCCTGTGCCCACCCAGAGTTACTGTGAGGACTTATAGTGTTGTGGCACCAGCACCACAACCACAAAGGTCAATTTTTCTACCACTGTTCAACAATGGCATGTAATTACAATTCTTGATATAATCGTTCACAGCAGGGCGCTCCAGCGCCCACCAAGAGTCACTTTCAGGGCTTACAATGTTGTGGCAAAACCAACACCTTGTTCCGCCATTTCTGCAGAGCATATAGGGCAGGCCCCTACTTTCAAACATCCAACTTACAAACATCTCCTACTTGCAAACGGAAGGAGACAACAGCAAGTGAGATGAAAAAAGATGGACGACAAAACAAATTATACAGGGGTGATAACCCTTCCCTATGTTTTCCAAAAAGCTTAAAAATAGTTTTTTTGACTGGAGCTACACTTTAAAAATGTACCAGTTGAAAATTACAAACAGATTCAACTTAACACAACAAACCTACACAGTCCCTGTCTTGTTTGCACCGCCTGTATACTGCTGTTCTGAGTATATAGGGCCTGGGGGCCACACGCATTTCCTTTTTTTTATATGGGTACTGGGTTCCCCTTAATATGCGTACAAGACCCAAAGGGGCTGGTAATGGGCAGGGAGGGCTACTCATGCCATTTTTCTCAATGATTTTCAACCATATTGCAGAAACCAGATATAACATTAAAACCGCAAGCAGTTTTAAATGATGTTATTTCCGTTTAATGTCATTTTGTGCAGGGACTGTTCTAAACACGGGAAACACATGGCACTTCACAGGCATACTACAGACACCCCCCAGGCACCATATTTAAAGGAATATTTCACTTTTTCTTTTCACTTTAATCATCATTAAAATCAGTGCTCCCGCCAAAATGGCCATTTTTAAAAACATTTTAGGCATTGACCCATGTCCCCTGGGGCAGGAGCCAGGTCCCCAAACCCTTTTTAGCACAGTATCTTGCATATTAGCCTTTAAAATAAGCACTTTTAATTTCGAACGTTCAAGTCCCATAGACTTCAATGGGGTTCTAAAGTTCGTACGAATTTGGGGTCCGTTCGAAAGTTCTGGTGCGAACCGAACCGGGGGGGTGTTCGGCTCATCCCTAGTCCTGGGTCTCGAAAAAAAAAACTGCTTTGGCAATTATTATTTTTCTGTCCTTTTACCTAAGCATGCCTTGAGTGAAAACCATATACAGTAGATCCAGAGATATAAGCAACTTACTATTGATCAGAGAGGCTAAACCTTATAAAACCAATAGAGATGATTATAAAGTATACTTTTCTTAATTTGTTTTAAAACATGTAGTTTAAATTACTAGGATTTTTGATATGACTAGTTTAAGGCTAGCTATGCTGCTGTTACTTATTGTCCCCGGAACCTAACATATAGTCAACTTCCTCATATACCAAAATAAACTTCAAGTGAGATCCAAATGTGGGATGATTATAAAGTAAACAGTTTTCTCCATGTACTGATTATCAGAAAATGTTTATTCCATCAAAGGTATGATGAACTGAAAATAAAGTTTAAAATAAGAAGCAGGTATAAAATCACTGGTGTGATGTGCAAATTGAAATAGTTGTTCAACATTAACACAGGTTACCTCAGAAGGGGAAGAGGGGTTAACAGCCATACGGAGGGCTCGCTGGTATGGCATGGGGTGCCAATGAACATGTTAGAAAACATGAAAATCCGGTCCCAAGAAAGGAGCTCAGAAGCTACTAGCTGATGATGGGAATGCAGCCTGGTCTGAGGTGCATCCTCCAATGGAAGTTGGAGGAGTGCAAGGTCTCTAACATCCACCAGTAACATGATGTCATCATGGAGGAGTGGAAGAGGACTCCAATGGCAACCTGTGAAGCTCTGGTGAACTCCATGCCCAAGAGGGTTAAGACAGTGCTGGAAAATAATGGTGGCCACACAAAGTATTGACAATTTGGGCCCAGTTTGGACATTTTTACTTAGGGGTGTACTCACTCTTGATGCCAGTGGTTTAGACATCAATGGCTGTGTGTTATTTTGAGGAGACAGCAAAACTTACTATAACAGTTCCTGTTTTATTCTACTGGTCAGCGATTGATGAACAGAAAAAAAAGTTGGGGCCCTCGAAGAAAGCATAACAGTTCCCAGCAGACAACAGATTACCTTGTATGATGTTAGTCTCTTACCAGTCCCAGGGTACCCTCCCCTGGGTCTCAGGACACATGCTCTAATTCAGTAAAAGCCCAAGTCAGACAGGGATTGAAGTTGCTGATGAACTCTCTTCATCAATCCTGCTGAGACGGTCCCTCTTTTCCTAACTTACAAATTGTGATTCTGCTCCATAGTCCAGTCTAATCTTACCAAACATTCAAATCATACCCTCCCTGGCAGAAGTATCTCAGTCTCTTTACTTCTCTGGGTTCTCACCCGATTGTGGTTAACAATTGCAGTGATCCGTTCATCCAGCAACAACAGCAACATCTCAGTCTCTTTCCCTCACACCTGCTTACATCCAGGACCATGCCCTCACTTGTAGCTTTGCACAGAGTATGATGGCAGCAGCAGTCTCTGATAAGCCCTCTTCTCCTGAGCAACACAACATTAGACAGCTCCAGCAAACTCTGACCACGCGCCACTGTTCCAGCTTCACTGCAACCTTGTGGTGCTTTCTCTCAGCTGCTCAGCACAGGAAAATGGTTGCAGCAGCACATTGTCCTCACAGTGGCTTCCTCCCTGCATTCTGCAGGTTGGTGGCACAACAGAGCTCCCTTTCTCCAGCAACCCAGTTCACTGTCTGCTTGTTCTGTTGCGTCAACCAATCACCATCCTCCGGGCACAGCCAAGGTGGCTGCCCCCTGCACTGAAGACACTTCATAGACGAGTAATACAAAGTGATTTCCTTAAAAATTGCTGCTACACTTCTGCATTAACAAGTCTAACCCTGTCCTCATTGCAGAAGGATAATACAGCAGCAACAAAGGAAGAAGCTCCACAGTAGTCCATGTTATGCAAGGAAAAGACACATAAAGGGGTGATCAGATGGAACACAGAATAGGCAGAGAAATAGGCAGAACATGGTTCAAATGAAGAGAATAAAATACACAGGATTAAGGAAAAGAGCACTAGGTATAAACAATCAAACTGGACAAAATGCCAGTTGGGAAGCACAGAGCAAGAAGCATAATGGCTACTGTAGAAGAAAGCCAGTAGATGGGAGAGCAAAGTTAAGGAGAAGAATCATAAGGAGCAGGCTAGAAATAAGACAAGACAATTAGACAAGAAAACTAAGGACAACTACTAGGGTATAAAAGAAGTGTAAATCTGTAATAGTTAACTCTAGTGTATTTAGAAGTGTGTGTGTGTGTGTGGGGGGGGGGGGGGGGTAATAAACAAAGCCAGTCAGCTTTCAAATATCAGAGCAAAGATGAAATGAGTAAATGATTCTGATTGGTTATAAACGACAACCATTTTGCTAGCACGCATGTCGTATCTAAACCTCACATCCCTTTTGGTGTGTTTATGTGGCTAAATTATAATAAATGTCAGAAGTATAGTCTGAGTGAGATGAGCCACACTCAGTAATGAATATCTTTGTAGAAATGATAAAACTGAAAAAAAATTGGGTAAAAACTTTGGAAAAAAGTAGGAGTGATTGACAGACAGTATAAAAGCACTCATTCCAGACAAATGTTATTTTGGACTACAAAAAACTGATGTGTGGTATATTCGTGGTGTCTTGTTGAGGTAGATGTTAAATCAATAAATCAGCCTATAAATGGGGGCCTTACTATTCGAGTAACAAAAAACAGAAGGCTGGGTATTAAACCCAAAACCGAAATGCAATGCTGTATATGGCAGCTTATCATCAGATGTGGTGGCTACATTTGTTTTCTTTTTGAATAAAAATAAAAGAGGTTCAAAGCCTTAGGCTGGGTTCACGCTATCTTCCTATGCTGCTCACAGCAGAGGTCTGGTGCATCCCCGCTCACCGTTTCAGGTCCAGTTTAATATTTGTTGTCTGAATTCGGACCTAACACAGACCAAAAGATGCACAAGACCCCTGTGCAAATTTGCACCAGAGCCGCAGTGGATAGCCTCCTGCTATTGCAAATTGGATGTGGGGAACCCGCATCTGGGGGGGACCCCCACGCTGATTTTTTCGGCGTTGGGGTTCCCCTTTAAGTCCATACGTCTCCTTTGCGGGCCCCGCCTACCTGGAGACGCACTCAAAATGAACGGACTTTCCTTCGCATGTGTGGGCGAGTCCGTTCATTTCAAAAGTACAGTGGATAGTCTGGCGGACTTAGTATGCCGTATTAGTCAGCTGAAAAAGTGCCGTGTGTGGGCAAGTAGCCCGTTCGGAAAGTACGACGGGCAGTCCGGCGGGAAGTCCGTCGGACTAAGTCCGCCGGATAGTCGGCTACGTGTGTACGCGGCATAAGTAGCAAAGTCAGTCTCCTGACAGCATGCTGTTAAAAAAGACCAATGCTTTCTGTGTGGAAGCAGTGCTCTCTGTGACATGCCTCCAGTTGAGCCATACCAAGTTCTGCAATCAGCAAATCACTCAAAGGGGTGTGTTGGATAACTGCACTGAGACTACTGCTTTCACGCTGAGAGCAAGAGTTCTTCTATGCAGCATACTGACAGGGGACAGAATTTTCTGCTGTCGATGGTTTCTAAGAAAACACACTATAAAAGTTTGTGCACCCTTTTGTTTCGATGCATGTGAAATGTATTTAGCTGATTTAAACTGAAAGTTCAATTGGGTTCTAAATTCAGGAATACTATATGGACAATTTGATATTGGACTTTATAGGCACTGAGATACACAATCTTTAAAAGTTAAACATCTTTATTACAAAAATGTTTTCATTAAAAAATATAATAAAATGTGCGCCATAGTTTACTTACTTTGTGCCCACCCTTTGCATTTATTGCAGGCATGTAAAGCTCCTCTTGGCTGCCTAGCTGGAAATATTAGGCCCTGGAGTTAGAAAGCTGCTGTCTAATCCCTCTTTCCACGGCAGTACTTTTATGCCATATTAATAGGATAAACTATATCTGTGGCATAATAAGCATTCAGGAGATGATGAATTCCAGTCACTTAAGTCCAGACCGATGCTTCTATTTATTTGTAATAGATACACAGTGTCACCCATAATTTGCCAGTTAATTTTTTGCCTCGTCCCTGTCATTTAGAAGGAAATATCTTGGGAACCAGGACAGCTGGGATGAAATTAGCCAAGATTATTGCAATAAATCTGAATAAAAGGACAGTTGTATCTAGGCCTAGTAATTTCTTTCTCTCTTCGGTGTTTTGCTACACAGTAATGGAATAAGATGCAATAGATTTTTGGTGTAAAATTTGCCATTTTGATATATTCAAAAATATTTTGCCATATCCTGCTGGAAGAAGTTACAAATACAAATAAACATATGTAATATAGCAGAGAAATAATTACACCATTTTCTCAAATGGCTTGAGGGATTTAATTGTGCACCTGTTTTACAGTATGCCATTTAGTCTTTGCTATGTTTCATGCCATGACTGTGGATGTATAACTCAGACTGTGTAATATATCCACTGAAAAATAGCAATACACTTCTAGGGCAGCGGCTGCCCAAGGGAACACTTGCATTTCACCCCTTGCACTCATGATAAGCCCTATCCTGGGAATAAGCCCACAGTCATTATGTCCATGAACATGCCGGTGATTTAATGGCATACATAAACAAAGCTTATAGAGAGCAGGAGGCAGCTAATGGGCCAATAAGTATAGAAAATATAATATATAAAGCAGGTAAACCTGATAAACCTGATTCATTCATGTTCAATGCTGGTAGCTTGGTGCTTATAGATGTTGCCACTAAAACACTCTTGAACACATGGCCATCTCCCAAAACAGACACTGAACCCCCTCATCACTAAACTCATAAACTGATTTTCATGTTTCTTCATATGTTTTTTGCAATATATAAAACAAAATAAAGATAATTAAAATAAACCCACACAAGATGGAGCCTCATTTGAGACCCTGCTTGTTGAATTGAGACTTTAGACTAAACTGTTTAATAAGAGATGAGTCACAGCTCTAAATCCGTATTTAAATTATTATATTATTAAATAATAAAAATAATGTAACAACTACTTTACATTATCTGTAACACTTAACCTCTCCTTCAACACTTACATTTAACCTCACCCCTAAAGTAAACCTAACACAACATTAACCGTGTGTGACCCCAGTTGAAAGTTTCCCCTCATTTCCTGTTGATATGAGAAGTGATAGGAAATTACTTCAGACATAGACTGAGGCAAAGCATGTATTTTTTTAATAAAGTGGGGAATAGATAAAACCTACATTTATTAGTTCTGTCAGCATCCCCCTGTTTTGGTGGTAACATACTTCCATGTTTTCCAGTCGTGCTATCACAGGCTGTAACAGGGACAACAGTTAGAGCTTGACAGAAGTTTTCACTGGTCCAATGTATACCAATAGGTTAGGCTGGGGTTTGTTTTAATGTCTGAACTAAATCCTACCCTTAAAAGAGAAGTATGGAATTGTTTTTATTTTAGAATCATACTTACCTAGGTGGATGCACCGGCTCTAAGGCTGAGAGCAGAGCGATCAAAGACTACAGATTGCTCAGTTCTCAGAGCTCCCTGAGCATAGAGTTGGTGACTGTCAGTCCCCACTGTCTGCTCTGCCCCACTCTCCCATGTTCACTGAAGCACTGGGCTGTGGTAGCCGGTCCAGGCATGTGGGCAAATCCCGATCATATGGTCAAATCTTTCCCCAGCCTGGGCCAGCTCGGTGATGTCAGCCAAACACTTTCTGTTGTCTGCTAAAAAATGGGACACAGAAGTGCAGAACGAACTGCACTCCTGTGATCCACAGGAGAAGTACAGCCAAACAAGCTTAGGCTGTACTTCTCTTTTAAACACTATTCTTCCTGCACTGGATGTCTCTGCACCAGTAGTAAGAAGTCCACTATGTTGAAGAACCATGTCAATTCATGCAGTACGAAGGTTTGGGTGCCATCTTTATGGGAAGAACAATGTGGTATCCATAGATTCTTAAGTATGTAGTATTTTCTTATCAGTGTTTCAGACGGGCGGCCAATCCATTAAGGGTGCATGGGCTGCGCTCCCTCTGTCACGCTGTCCCCTATATGACAAATGGATAGATTCATGCATTGCATTGAATCTATCCATGGCTGCTGCTGCCATCCCCTATTGAGGCATCGCCGGGTGCCTACATTCTAGCAGCAGGGGTGCTTTTTTGAAGCACCTGGTTAGAGCCATAGGCTCTAATATGCTTAAAAAAAGTTGACAAGGAGTGCAGAGCATTGCACTTGCAGTCTACCCAGGCGTGTTAGAAAAGCAAATGAATATTTGCTTTTCTAACACTGAACCACCTCTCCACCAATCAGGAGGCGCAGGTCTAATACCGGTCACCTGATTGACTGAAAGCACAGGCGATCCCATTGGCCAGCTAGGAGAAGTGAAAAAGAGGCGCATGGAGGGCACAGAAGCCATGCTACCTGTCCCACAGCTCGCTGCCATCACCCGCTGCCTGACCCGCCACCAAAATGGATTAAGTGGCAGTTAGACAACGAGCGGGTGGGCAGGCAAGCAGGGGGGGGCACAGTGGCTGCATATGATGGGCACAGAGGCTGCAATTGATGGGGCACAGTGACTGCATATGATGAGCACAGAGGCTGCAATTGATGAGGCACAGAGGCTGCATTTCATGGGCACCGATGCTGCATATGATGGGCACAGTAGCTGCAATTGATGGCCACAGTGGCCGCAATTGATGGGCACAGTGACTGCATATGATGGGCACAGTAGCTGCAATTGATGGGCACAGAGGCTGCATATGATGAGCACAGTAGCTGCAACTGATGGGCACAGAGGATGCATATGATGGGCACAGAGGCTGCAATTGATAGGGCACAGATGCTGCAATTGATGGGGCACAGATGCTGCATTTAATGGGCACAGAGGCTACATATGATGGGCACAGTAGTTGTAATTTATGAGCACAGTGGCAGCAATTGATGGGCATAGAGGCTGCAATTTATGGGCACAGTGACTGCATATGATGGGCATAGTCGCTGTAATTGATGGGCACAAAGGCTGCATTTTATGGGCATGGTGACTGCAGATGATGGGCACAGTCCCTGCAATTGATGGGCACAGAGGCTGCATTTCATGGGCATAGAGGCTACATATGATAGGCACAGTAGCTGCAATTGATGGGCACAGAGGCTGCATTTTATGGGCACAGAGGCTGCATATGATGGGCACAAAGGCTGAAATTGGTGGGGCACAGAGGCTGCATGGGCAAGAATTTTGAGCGCCAGCCACCACTTGTTTCAGATCATATACATGCTATGTGCACAGCACCATTTAGAAGTTATCACTGACATTGGGGAAACAAGGGATGCAAGGTTTCATCACTTTTTTTTATTACTCAGACCTGCCTCCAATGATGTGCAGAGCAGAACAGGAAGCCTTGCAGGAATACTGTCAGTTACACTGTAAGCATGTTTACAAAAGGAGAGATCACAGGTCCAATCCTATTAGGTCCTTGGAAAGATTGCATTGCCTAATTGCAGCATAGACTTCAGACAGAGTCAGGGCCTGGCTATGCTGTCCGCAGTGGTAGCAGAAACAATATGCAGTTCCTGCAACCCTCCATATTGAAAATGTTTTTTTTTTCTTTTCTTTTGTGTCCCCATTGGAAAGAATTCCATAACCTCACGTTCTGACAAGGTAACATTTGTCTCCATCCCTAAAACAGAATCAGATTTTAATCTTGTGCCTATGCTCAAACTTTATGATTACTTAAAATAAATAAATAAAATGTGTCCTTTGTGCTCCTGTATCCTGGTTTAGCAGAAATCTTTCTCCATGGATGACCCTCGACCCCTGCCACTGTAATCGTCAGGTGTGGCGGGGGCTATTAGAACTAAGAAAGCTGTCACATGCACTTATTAAGAGTGCCTAAATATGTCCACCTATTAAGCCCTTTATAGAAGTTGATACTACAACTTCTATTGTTGAAACATGATCTATGGATGGAGGAGGCAAGCTTTTCAATCATCCGCCCCTTTCAATCATAAATCTTGTTTCATTCATACAAGCTGTATTGCAAGCTTTTATGAATGGAGTGGCTGGGCTCAAATGGCAGGCATAGTTGGGCACTTTTGATGAGTGCCTGTCACAGTTCCTTATTTCTTTGACCCCGACTGCACCAGAAGATTATGCCGGTGGTTGGTGCATCAAAGGAGGAATATTTTGGCTAAATCAGGGTACAGCAGTACAAGGGATACATCACACTGAACGTATGTCATGTTGCTTGTGCTGATTTTTTATATATATATATATATATATATATATATATATATATATATATATATATATATATATATTTTTAAAAGTAAACAAAAGTAGGCATTAAGGAAGATATATTTAAAGCAGACATACACTGAGCACCTCAAACCAAAAATGTATTTGCTTCATGTTTAACCATTTCAAAGTCACAGTCAGAATTTTTTCCTTAGTGTTTTCTTTTTACTCTTTGGGCATAATAAGAAAAAAATTTAAACGCTCCTTAACAACCAGCTAAACACAGTTTGTTAAAGAGAAAAAGAATGCATGAAAAATGCATGTAAAAACACATTAAAAACATTCTAATAGCATAAATAAATTCATTTAACAGCCAAAAAAATTGTTACTGCAGTTCTATTATTTTCAATAAAAACAAAGACCCAGTAATAGTATGAATTGCATGCATGAAAGAGTTAATATTTAAACTCATTCATCCATCCATGTCTCCATGCTTTATTTTGAAAAATACTCCCTAGCACTTCTGGACATGGCCATCTTGAGTAAGGGAACTATATAAGAGTGGTCTGAAACCACAGCCGCGCTAAATGGTATATATAAGTAAACCAGACACTACAGCTATCGAAAACAGGTGTCGCCGCCCCTATATCTCACAGACCCGAAGGAGTGTGAGATGTGACATAAAAACAAATAGCTACGTCAGGTAGCGCCTGGGCCTCTCCCTTTCCTTCCATCTTGAGTAAGGGCAGATGATTCATTCAGCATTTACTTCCTGGAATCCATCTGCCCTTAGCTCAGACATGCATGCAAGAAGGTGTGCTTAGCTGACAAAACCTCTTCTCCCCTCCTGAAGATGTATGACATTGTCTGCCTAGTCTTGGAAACCAGGAAGTGACGGCAGACATTTTAAAAAAAAAGGTTTAAAACAAATAATTATGATATATTTTCCTATCTATTCATCTTAGCAGCATAAGGATTAAAAATAGGCAATGCTGATTGAGAGAGTAAAGTTATGCTTTAAGTCAACTTAAGACACATTTGATTAACAGCAGATACATGAGAATGTAAAAGCAGGGTCTTCAAAGGACAGCTCTCAAGACCCTGTCATAAATGGTCAAATTATAAACAGTCAAGAGAACAGATTGATCAATACCGATCCGTGAGTCAATTTTTTTTTACCTAAAACTGAATTTTCATACAGCTCAAACTCTTAACTCTGTTTAATATTCCATAATTTGTGCAGTAATAGAGTTATCTTACAAAAAATGGCTATAGTGATGTATAAGAGGATACTAATCACTTAGAACATGCCTATATTAGAAGTTCAAAGGCTAAGAAACATTAGACCCCCTAAAAGGGACATACATCAGATCTATATCATATTTGGTATCTAACAAATCATAGTTCATTGTGCTAAATAACATGCTGGTTGTCAGATTGTGGCACTTTGTCATATATAAATTTAGATGAACTCTAGATAGTTGGTATTAAGAGAGGTCCACTGAGCATAATAACATGCTCTACAAAACAACCTTGACCTTTTTGATGGTGGAGTTAAATATGGGACCCCCTCTCAAGGGGCAAGTAATGGATGCTTCATTAGCTACTATGGGCTCTTGCTTGACATTTAAACTACCAAAGATACTGAGAATCATGTTTCCAAAGGCAAGTTTTTTTTTTTACCTTCATACATAAAAAAAAAACCTTCTGTGTGCAGCAGCACCCCCAGTGACCCCCCCCCCTCCTATTAAACTTACCTAAGCCCCATCTCGATCCAGTGATGTGCACGAGAGCCTCTGCCCCCTCCCTCCTCATTGACTGAGACTACAGTGCTAGCCATTGGCTCCCTCTACTGTCAATATCATCCAGTAAGTCAATAAGGAGGGGGCAGGGGCAGGCCTGAGCCATGCTCCATATGTGCTGCTTGCTGTGGAGGCACTAAGCAGGAAGGAGGGGCCTGGTGTGCCCATGGGTGACCCGAGAAGAGGAGCATCGGGGTTGCTCTGTGATAAACCATTGCACAGAGAAGGTAAGTATAACATGTTAGTTATTTAAAAAATAAATAAAACGAAATGGACCTGTAATATCAAATATATAGTGACAATCAGCGCAAAAAAAAAAAAATCTCAACATATGTGAACCTAAAAACGATATGTGAACCTAAAAATGATATAACTCAAATAAGTAGTTCAATATGATTTCAAATGATGGTTGTAAGCTGAACACAAAGGGATCTCACAACATCAAAACAATAATTTATACCTTCATAGTACAGCGCAATAAATGTACCGTATATACCGAAGAGGGGGACAAGACCCCCGAAGTCGTAAGAAGAGGCCGCGGCGATGAAGAAGAATGCCGGGCTCCTCCGCTAGTAAAAGAGCTACAAGAAGATAGCGGAGGAGTCCGGCGAGAAGACCCCCGAAGACGGAAGACCCCCGTAGCTGTGCAATAAATTATTTTATCTCGTGTGTTGTGTTTTTTTTTGTACTTTATTTGACAGGTGAATGGGTAGGGGTACATTGTACCCCATACTCATTCACATAGGGTGGGGGGCCGGTATCCGGGGGCCCCCTTATTAAAGGGGGCTCCCGGATTCCGATAAGCCCCCCGCCCGCAGACCCCGACAACCAATGGCCAGGGTTGTCGGGAAGAGGCCCTCGTCCTCATCAACATGGGGACAAGGTGCTTTGGGGTGGGGGGGCCGCGAGGCCCCCCCTTCCCCAAGGCACCCCCCATGTTGAGGGCACGCGGCCTGGTATGGCTCAGGAGGGGGGGAGGCGCTTGCTCGCCCCTCCTTTCCTGGCCGGCCGGGTAGCGTGCTCGGACAAGGGTCTGTTGTGGACTTTGGGGGGACCCCCACGCCGATTTTTTTCGGCGTTGGGGTTCCCTTTAAGTCCATACCAGGCGGCGGGGCCAACGGCGTCTCCTTCGCGGGCCCCGCCTACCTGGAGACACGCTCGAAATGAGCGGACTTTCCTCCGCGTGTGTGGGCGAGTCCGTTCATTTCAAAAGTAGGGCGGATAGTACGGCGGATTTAGTACGCCGTATTAGTCTGCTGAAAAAGTGCCGTGTGTGGGCAAGTAGCCCGTTCGGAAAGTCCGACGGACAGTCTGGCGGGAAGTCCGCCAGACTAAGTACGTCGGACAAACGGCTACGTGTGTACGCGGCTTAACAGATTTTCTTCTAAGATTGCCCTGTATTTGACTCCATCTATCTTCCCATCAACTCTGACCAGTTTCCCTGCCCCTGCTGAAGAAAACCATCCCTACAACACCGTGTTTCATGGTGGGGATGGTGTGTACAGGGTGATGTGCAGTGTTTGTTTTCTGACACACATAGCATTTTACTTTTAGGCCAAAAAGTTCAATTTGGTCTCATCTGACCAGAACACCTTCTTCCACATGTGTGCTGTGTCCCCCACATGGCTTCTTGGAAACTGCAAATGGGACTTCTTATGGCTTTCTTTCAACAGTGGCTTTCTTCTTGCCACTCTTCCATAAATGCCAGATTTGTGAAGTGCATGACTAATAGTTTATAATAGATTAATAGACTAATAGATTCTCCCACCTAAGCTGTGGATCTCTGCAGCTCCTTCTGAGTTACCATGGGCCTCTTGGCTGCTTCTCTGAATAATGCTCTCCTTGCCCGACCTGTCAGTTTAGCTGTATTGCCTATGTCTTGGTAGGTTTGCAGTTGTGCCATACTCTTTTGGTTTTTGGATGATGGATTGAACAGTGCTCCATGAGATGTTCAAAGTTTGGGATACTTTTTTATAACCTAACCCCTGTCTGGTGTGTTCCTTGGCCTTCATGATGCTGTTTGTTCACTAAGGTTCTCTAACAAACCTCTTAAGGCTTCACAGAAATTGGGTATTTTTTTACAGAGATGAAATTACACACAGGTGGACTCGATTTACTAATTACACACATGGCATTGGTATCTGTGAAATTACAACCCAAAATACATTCTTCTGCTTCTCTTGAGTATGGATACCATATTTGTGAGACTTTTTGGGAGCCTAGCCGCATACAGGACCTCGAAAACCAATCACCGCCTTTAGGTTTTCCAAAAGGCGTAAAATGGTGATTCTACTCCTCACTACCTATCACAGTTTCGGAGGCCCTGAAATGTCAAGATAGCACAACCCCCCCCCCCCATATTACCATATTTTGGAAAGTAAAGTAGACACCCCAAGGTATTTGCTAAGAGACATGGTGAGTATTTTGCATCTCTCATTTGTTTTGGAAAATGAAGAAAGAAAAAAAGAAAATTACATTTTTAAATGTTTTTTATATTTTCAATTTTCAAAACTTTGTGACAAAAAGCAAGATCTGGAAAATGCTAACCATGCCTCTGAGCAAATAGCTTGGGGTGTCTACTTTCCAAAATGGGGTCATGGAGGGGGGTTCCTGTCCTGCCATTTTAGCCCCTCAAGAAATGAGAAATGGCAGTCATAAACTAAAAGCTGTGTACATCGAAGTAAATGTACCATAGTTTGTAGACATATAATCACACACATAGGTTGGACTTGATGGATACTATGTAACTACTGTATGTATATAACTTTTGCGAAAACCAATAAATATACACTTATTGATTTTTTTTTACCCAAGACATGTGGCTGAATAAATTTTGGCCTAAATATATGACTAAAATTAAGTTTATTGGATTTTTTTTTACAACATAAAGTAGAAAATATCATATATTTTTTTCAAAAATCTGTCTTTTTTTCGTTTATATTGAAAAAAAATCCCAGAGGTGATCAAATACCACCACTATTCCCATTATTTGTGGGGAAAAAAGGACACAAATTTAGTTCGGTCATTGCATGACGACACAATTACCAGTTAAAACAGCACAGTGCAAAATTGGAAAACGTGCTCTGGTCATTAAGGGGGTAAATCCTTCTGGGGCTGATGTGGTTAAATACACTACTGCCTGTGTTTTACAGTTTGCAAAATGTTTAACAGGAAAATGTTCACCATTTGGCAGTGTCAAATGTGTTTGTTTCTTGATAACTGGGCATTGTAAACAGGATCCGCAAGGAAAGGTGTCCCAAATTTTACAGGGATATTCACTTTGCACAAGTGATTCTCCAATGGATCCAGCTTTTTTTATACATAATTTGTGGATTTTATGTTACCAAATTACCAATAATGGGATCCTCAGTGAGGCTAGATCAGTATTTTGTGAGGACTTTCCTTACTTTATCATGTACATTTGAGTATCGCAATATTACTCTAGTGATGTTATCTTCCTTTCTCTTTCTTTTAGGTTTAAAGATGAGATCTTGTCTTTTAATGTCTTTCACACGATTAAAGGCCTTTTTTAAAGTTGATTTAGTGTAGCCCCTTGCTAAGAGACTTTTTAGTTAGTTCATCTGCTTCCTGTTGGAAGTCTTCACTTGTAGTGCAATTATGCTTAATGCGCAGAAATTGGCTGAAAGGTATAGATTTTTTGGGTGGAAGCTGTCGGCATGCAACAGAATGTTACCGGCAGTTTCCTTTCTAAAAAGCCTACTCATTAGTTTGCCCTTTTTATCTTTAAATATACTGATGTCAAGAAAATCAACCTTGTATTGATTATGTGTCATTGTGAAATATAGATTAAGGTCATTCTGGTTCACTTGATCAAGGCAAAACCTCATTGTCTTCTGAACCATCCCATGTTTGTAATATGTCATCTATGTATCTTGTCCCAAATAATTATGTGTTGTGTGTACATAGCTAACTGATCACTGGATAGAAAGTTTTTCTCCCACTCTCCCAGGCACAGGTTTGCATAGGAGAGGGTGCAACAAGTCCCCATAGCTACACCCTGTATCTGGAGTTAGTGGGGGCTTTTGAAAAGGAAAAACATGTTGTAAGATAAAATCCAAAATTTGTAATATGAACCCATTGAATTTCTATTACTGTGTTGCTATTTGTTGCAAAACATGTCCCAAAGCAGTGATCCCTAGACCATGTGGAATGCTGTGGAATGCTGCTGTAGAGTGATTCAAAATCAATGGTTACTAATATTACAGAGTCAGGGATTTATAAATTCTCCAGAATCTGCAATAAATGAATAGTGTCTTTCATATAGGAAGCCAGGTTCATTATATTTGGTCTCATATGTTGATCAATAATCTGACTAATCTCTTCCCAAATGTATCCATTCCCCAAAATAATGGGTCTTCCTGGCGGGTTATGAAAATCTTTATGCCCTTTGGGGAGCACTTAGAATGTAGGTGTGTGGGGATATTTTATACAAATAAATTCCCACATGTCATTGGTTGATTATTCCTTCCCTTTGAGTCTCATACACTAAAGAATAAAATTCCTGATTGAACCTATCAACAAGGGATGAGGAGATCTTAAAATAAAATTTTTTGTTATTGAGATATTTTAGACACATGTTTTCATACATATCGTTGTCCATTTGAACAACGTTTCCTCCCTTATCTGACGCTTTTATAGGTAATTTAATATTTTCTTTTAGGGGTTTAACTGCCAGCTGTTGTTTGGAATTCAAATTCACAATTTTTACATCATTATTCATAGCTTATATCTCTTTAGTACTGTATTTATTGGCGTATAACACACACTTTTTCACCCTAAAAATCAGGTGCAAATAGCATGTGCGTGTTATACGCCATTACTTAAATTTTAGCTTCCTTGGAGGGGAAATGAAGGGGGTTGGGACGAGCGCCATCAGATTACATACAGTGAGAATATCCTATTTACTTGGCGGCCTCTGTAATAGGAAGTCCCATCTCCTGGGCCACCATTGGACCACTGTTCTGTCTATCATAGGAGATTCTCACTGTGTGTAATCTTTTGGGCTCTCATGCCGCCCCCTCCCTGCCCCTCTAGACTGCAGATGGGCATCAATCTGGCTGCACCAATGGCAATGGTGAGGCTGCTGCATTGATGGCAATGGTGAGGCTGCTGCATTGATGGCAATGGTGAGGTTGCTGCATTGATAGCGAGGCTGCTGCGTTGATGGCACTTGTAAGGCTGCATTGAGTCGGACTGATGAGGCTGCATTGATGGCTCTTGTGAGGCTGCAGATGGGCATTGATCAAGCTGCATCGATGGCAATGGTGAGGCTGCAGATGGGCACTGACCCTTATTTTGCTTCAAAATGTCGGTTTTTTTTTCCTTTAAATTTCCCTCTTAAAATGAATGTGTGTGTTATACGCCGATAAATATGGTAGTTTGTTTTACAAAGAGTAATAGGGCTGGAATTTGATTTAACAGTGGGAATCTGTGTAATTCTTTTTAGAACTTTTTTGAGGCGTATTGTATTCCTCTTCTTCACTCTCTTCACGTCTAGGTTTTCCTCCCATATGTCTCTGGAGGATTCACTTTCCTGCAAAAGCAGGTTCAGGTCTCGAAGGGCCTTAAGATCTGTCGGGTTCAACTTATTCCTCTTTATTAGGGTTCAACTTATTCCTCTTTATTAGACAGTTTTGTATGCATATTTTTGAAGAATAATTTCTTAGCAAACAGGTTTATATCTTTTACCATCTCAAGCTTGATAGTACTTTCCACTGCATAGGGCTCTATTCCCTTCTGAATTGTGGGTGCTTTGGCTGTGATTGACTTGTCTAAAAAATCATCCAGTTGTGTTTCACAAATGGCTCCCAAATCTCCATCAGTTTTTTTGTGCTTTACCTTGAGTTGAATTATGATTTTTTTTGTGATATCTACTTTGTGCATTGTTACGTCTCACATTATTACACCCACCACCTTTACCACCACGTCAGTCTGGTGCATCTCCGTTGTACGCTTTTTATTAGCTTGTTACACTTCCCAATCAGCGTTGTGTTGTTTGGAAAAAGGGCCCTTTCTTTTATGGAAGGGGTGATCTGTGTGAGAGGAAACTGAGGAAGAGGTATTAAATGGTGTATCAGATAAATATTCACTGTTTTTACTAGTGTCAGAGTTTTTGTTAGCTTGATTCCTTTTTTGAAATTATTTATTTATATTCCATCTATATGCTCACCCCCTAAACCAAAGGCATTTTTAACTTTCCAGTATTTCTTTTCCTTTTTCTGAAGTATTGATTTTCCATATTTTTCAAGATGTTTTTTAAACTTTTTTTAATTAATCTGCATATTCATGAGTCTTCAGTGAAGTAAGTTGGGCATATAGAGAGCTAATTTCTTTATCCAAATTATGTAATTGTTGTTGGTATTCATTTTTTCTTTCCTCTTGAGTCTCGGTTATCTTTCACCCTTGTGTGTAAAAATATTTTCTACCTTTGTTTTCTGTACATGTCACAGCCTGGAACACGGGTGGGGGACCCGAAAAGAGCAGGTAAGTATAACATGTTTGTTATTTAAAAAAAAAAAAAAAAATGCACCTTTAATATCACTTGAACCTAAAACTAGGCTGAATTTTTGTACAAAGTTTTCTGTTAAATATTTTTAGACAGCTTTTCTTTTCATTAAATTCTATTAAAAAAATTGTCAAGCTGAATCTCTGACTGCTGCAATTACAAATTAAAAGAATGTTGCCTCTGAAAAATCCACTGTAGTGTAAATTCTATCACATTCCTGTGTGGGTGTGGCAACAAGTATTACAGAAATTTTTGCATGCTTCCTTTAAACACATGGTGGCAGCTTCTATGCACACACATAAAAGGTTAAGTGCCCAGGTAGCCTGCCCCAGTGATGATCACTATCAGTCTTCTGGTGCTCATATAGTTTCCTGTGAGCTGGAAGGTCTCCATGGATGATGAGCCCGACCATATGTAAGTCGAAAACCAAATGTTCCGTTGATTGAAAAATAAAAATGGCTTGTGCCATCTTTTGTTTCATTTTTCTAAATAAAATCCAGCATGTTAGATCAGGTATTTTCTATTGTAGCACAAACATTGTGTGTCACAGCTGGCACACTAATGATGTGAAAAACGAACAACCAATAATTTTCATTCAGTTCTCAACTTTATGCCCGGCCTGTAATCGTCACATCTTCAGGTGTCTTTTCTATGCTGGCTCTCACTCTAAGTTGGCTTTTTCTTATCTAAGGCAAGATATCAGCACCCAGCAGGGGAAAAAATGGAACTAGAAAAGTTTTTTTTTTACTTGTTGCATGAGAGGCAAGCATCCAACAAGGGAATAACTTGGGCTCTGCTAGCAGACTGGATCCAATTTTTTTATTCACCAATTATGCCAATTATTCATAGAGTTTCTGTAAACACTAATGCCAGATGTCAGATTTTGGAAAATGTTCGATGGGAGCTTTTTGTAGGCTCCATCGGACATTTTCCATCAGAATTTCCGTCACACAAAATTTGAGATCTGGATTTCAAATTTTCCGACAACAAAATCCGTTGTCGGAAATCTCGATCGTGTGTACACAATTCCGACACACAAAGTTCCATGCATGCTCGGAATCAAGCAGAAGAGCCACACTGGCTGTTGAACTTGATTTTTCTCAGATCGTCATATCTGTTGTACATCACCGCGTTCTTGACGTTCGCAATTTCCGACCAACTTTGTGTAACTGTGTGTATGCAAGACAAGTTTGAGCCAACATCCATTGGAAAAAAATCCATGGATTGTGTTGTCGGAATGTCCAAACAATGTCCGATTGTGTGTACACGGCATAACAATGGAAAAGGAAAGGCTGCTTTAAAAATATTTAAGCAACTTACCATATATCATACTTACATATCCATGTGTTGGAACATCCAGTATAGTTATGCTTCAAACAACAGTTCTAGTGAATCCTATGCCTCAGTGTAATTACAGGAAGCAATAATAAATTCCTTTATTACATTTTAAACTCCCTAAGGACCTTTGTGATGAGAGGAGAAACATAAGACAGCAGTTTTTTTATGGAAGAACTCAGAAATATCTTCAAAATTGTTTTAAAATACACTACAGGGCATGTTACTTTTTATTATAATTTGTAGCAATATTCATGATAATTAATGTACAACAATATTCCACATCATTAATTCCTGATATGAACTTTTTGTAGCAGTGTAGCAGCATAGTAATTTTCCAAGCTACACTGACATCTTTTTAGGCAAAGCTGAAGACTCATTACTCATTAAATTTTGACATGTGATTCTTAACAAACCTAAGCTCCACGCTTAGATTTACAGGTCAGAGAATAAGGCATAATCAAGTGAGCTAAGCCCAATTATGAAGCTGGCAGCAGCTCCCTTTGGGCATCCGTTCCTTTAACTTTTGTTCCATGGAGAGCTCACTGGATGCTACGTTGAATTCTCCAGAAACGCAGAGAGCTCCTGTTAACAGACATAATGTTTTTCCTCTGCAATCTTTAAAGAAAAGCCACATTAAAGGAAACCTGCGCTGAGAGAAATACATTGTCTGCTCTTGCTGGCCTCCATCTAGAGTTGCTGGCTGCCTGGATGTTTTTTTGGCTTTGATGCTGTTGACTCACTGAACTGGAATGAGCGTGCAGCAAATTAAGTCACAGCAAGTGAGAATTCCTAATCTGCATGCTTGTTCCAGGATAGAAACTGAGAAATTACAAGAGCCACTGGATCAGCATGAAGCCTGACAACTAGCATTTTCAGAAGAGGTCAGCAGTTGTGGTCTACACAACCCTCTCAGTACAAACTTCTTTCTGACAAGGCTAGTGGTGTGGCTGTAATTCTAATCCAAGGGATCAATGCTTTCTCATTAATAAACTTAGAATAAGTGTGCACTGCTATTCCTATTGAAAGAATGTCTTCCTCAAATGTGCATCTCATATTCTTTTTAGTACTTTACAGAAGTTCCAAAAGGTTAGCCAGTCAATAAATAGACACCAGTTTCTCCGGCAGCTCCAAGAAGACTGTTTAGGCATTCTGGGGACTTGGGGAACTTGTCACTCTCAGCCCCCAGGTGGGTACAGATACGTTGTTACACTTTGTTGCCAAGTGGAAACAGGTACGTTTTTTACCTTCGACCACCATGTAGGGACAGACAAGTTGTTAGCTTTTGCCCCCAGACGGGGAGAGGTAAGTTGTTATCCTTTCCTCTATGTAGGGACAGATAAGATGGTGCATTAGTGTCTGATGATTGACCAAAGCATGCACCTGACCTGCATGCTTTGGAAAATCACAGCACGCTCTGCAGAGAGAGACATAATTGGCCAAAGGCAGGGTGACGGGTGCCGGGGGCAGGTTAGTTAGCTGCAGTGTACCTGATATATATATATATATATATATATATATATATATATATATATATATATATAGTCAGTCTAGTATATACAGTATTTCACATAATTTCCCCCCCCCCCCCCCACATTGTTGTAAATATTTTATTATATCTTTACATGTGACAACACTGAAGTAATGACACTTTGCAACAATGTAAAGTAGTGAGTGTACAGCTTGTATAATAGTGTAAATTTGCTGTCCCGTCAAAATAACACAACACACAGCTATTAATGTCTAAACTGCTGGCAACAAAAATGAGTACACCCCTAAGCGAAAATGTCCAAATTGGGCCCAATTAGCGATTTTTCCTTCTCAGTCCAATGTGACTCATTAGTGCTACAGGGTCTCAGGTGTGAATGGGGAGCAGGTGTGTTAAATTTGGTGTTATCACTTTCACTCTCTACTGGTCACTGGAAGTTCAACATGGCACCTCATGGCAAAGAACTTTCTGAGGATCTGAAAAAAAGAATTGTTGCTCTACATAAAGATGGCTTAGGCTTTAAGAAGATTGCCAAGACCCTGAAAACTGAGCTGCAGCACAGTGGCCAAGACCACACAGCGGTTTATCAGGACAGGTTCCACTCAGAACAGGCCTTGCCATGGTCGACCAAAGAAGTTGAGTGCACATGCTCAGCGTCATATCCAGAGGTTGTCTTTGGGAAATAGATGTATGAGTGCTGCCAGCATTGCTGTAGAGATTGAAGGGGCGGGGGGGTCAGCCTGTCAGTGCTCAGACCATATGCCGCATGCTGCATCAAATTGGTCTGCATGGCTGTCATCCCAGAAGGAAGCCTCTTCTAAAGATGATGCACAAGAAAGCCTGCAAACAGTTTGCTGAAGACAAGCAGACTAAGAACTTGGATTACTGGAACCATGTCCTGTGGTCTGATGAGACCAAGATAAACGTATTTCGTTCAGATGGTGTCAAGCGTGTGTCACAGCAACCAGGTAAGGAGTACAAAAACAAGTGTGTCTTGCCTACAGTCAAGTATGGTGGTAGGAGTGTCATGGTCTGGGGCTGCATGAGTACTACCAGTACAGTTACAGCTAAAGTTCATTGAGTGAACTATGGATGTCAACATGTACCGTGACATACTGAAGCAGAGCATGATCCCCTCCCTTCAGAGACTGGGCTGCAGGGCAGTATTCCAACATGATAACGACCCCGAACACACCTCCAAGACGACCACTGCCTTGCTAAGGAAGCTGAGGGTAAAGGAGATGGCCTGGCCAAGCATTTCTCGAGACCTATTGAACATCTGTGGGGCATCCTTAAACAGAAGGTGAAGGAGCGCAAGGTTTCTAACATCCACCAGCTCTGTGATGTCACCCTAGAGGAGTAGAAGAAGATTCCAGTGGCAATCTGTGAAGCTCTGGTGAACTCCATGCCCAAGAGGGTTAAGGCAATGTTGGAAAATAATGGTGGTCACACAAAATATTGACACTTTGGGCCCAATTTGGACATTTTCACTTAGGGGTTTACTCACTTTTGTTGCCAGCTGTTTAGACATTAATGGCTGCGTTGAGTTATTTTGAGGTGACAGAAAATTTACACTGTAAAGGCCTGTACACACGATCAGACTTTTTGACAACAAATATGCAAATTAGCTGTTTTAAGGCAACATCCGACCATGTGTACGCTCCATCGGACAAACTTTTTCGGTTTTCATAGTTTTTTTGTTGGCTGTGCGAACGGACAAACTTTTTGACAACATAAGTCCGATGGAGCAAAGTCCGATCGTGTGTACAGAAAACCATCGGACTTTACAAACACGCATGCTCAGAACCAATGCAAAAGATCAGACAACAATACAGAAGTTGACCAAAGGTGGCGGTAAAGAGCAGAAAAACCACGTGATTTGGTGAAAGTTGGCTGAAAAAGTCTGATCGTGTGTATGCTTAACAAGTTCAAGGCCAACGCCCTTTGTATAAAAGTCCACGGGAAATGTACAAAATCCGATCATGTGTATGAGGCTTTATACAAGCTGGACACTCTCTACTTTACATTGTAGTAAAGTGCAATTTCTTCAGTGTTGTCACATGAAAAGATATAATAAAATATTTACAAAAATGTGAGAGGTGTACTCACTTTTGTGAGGTACTGTATATATATATATATATATATATATATATATATATATATATATATATATATACAACACAAGTGCCAAAAGTGAGTGCATCACTATATATATATATATATATATATATATATATATATACTGTATATGCAGTCTAGTATAGTGTGTATATATATAATGGTGTACAATATATATTTTATATATATATATATATACTCTGCATTCAGTGTAACGTATATATACAGGTATATATTAAGGCCATCTGGACCAAATAACAGTGACTGTGATTTTAACCTGCTATAATTGTAATGTTCTTGTTTGACCATTGAAAAATGGCAAATAAAGATTAATTATATTTGTATTCTATTTTGTGGTATATACATCTATTAAACACTACAAGGTACATACAAAGTCTCATTCCACCTCACTTTTGTTATTGACTTTCGCTTTTGTTTGGATCGTACCTTTCCACCCCTCACCCTTGTGCAGCATATATACACAGTTCATTTGGTGGTGTACATTATATATTACACTTCAGGTGGTGTGTATATATATATATATATATATATATATACATATATATATATATATATATATATATATATATATATATATATATATATATATATATATATATATATATATATACATACACTCTGCATTCAGTGTAGCAAATACACACACACACACACATATATATATATATATATATATATATATATACACATACACTCTGCATTCAGTGTAGCAAATACACACACACACACATATATATATATATATATATATATATATATATATATATATATATATATATATATACAGTGTCTTGTAAAAATATTCACCCCCCCCCCCCTTGGCTTTTTAACTAGCTTGTCACATTACAGCCTTTAGTTCAATGCTTTTAATCTGAATTATATTAATTATTAATCAGAGAGGCAGCCTAAGGTAACCCTGGAGGAGCTGCAGAGACTGGAGTATCTGTACATAGGACAACAATAAGCCGTAGGCTCCACAGTGTTGGGGTTTATGCCAGAAGAAAGCCATAACTTTCAGCAAAAAACAAAATGGCACGTTTTGAGTTTGTGGGAGACTCCCAAAATGTATGGAGGAAGGCGCTCTGGTCTGATGTAAATGTGTTGGAATGGCCTAGTCAAAGCCCAGACATCAATCCAAAAAAATCTGTGGTAAGACTTAAACATTGCTGTTCACAAGCGCAAACCATCCAACTTGAAGGAGCTGGAGCAGTTTTGCAAGGAGGAATGGGCAAAAATCCCAGTGGTAAGATGTGGCAAGCTCATAGAGACTTATCCAAAGCAACTTGGAGCTGTGATAGCCGCAAAAGGTGGCTCTACAAAGTATTGACTTTAGGGGGGTGAATAGTTATGTACATTGAGTTTTTCTGTTATTTTGTCCTATTTATTGATTGCTTTACAATAAAAAAAAGAATCTTTAAAGCTGTGGGCATGTTCTGTAAATTAACCAGTTCCCGACCAGCGCACGCCAATGTATGTCGGCAGAATGGCACGGGCAGGCATATTGGCATACAGGTACGTCCAATCTTTAATGCCGCCCGGCGGCGCGCTCACATGCTGGTCAGGACCCCCGTGAGTCTGGTCGCGGGTCCGTGGACTCGATTGCCGCTGGCATACCCGCGATCATCTCACGGGGCGGCTGAACGGAGAGATGCCGTTGTAAACAGTATCTCCCCGTTCTGCCTAGCAACTAGTGACGCTGATCTCTGCTCCATGTGATTGGAGCAGAGATCAGTGTTCACTAAATGAAAGCCCAGCCCCCAACAGTTAGTAACACACCCCTAGGAACATTTAACCCCTACACTGCCACCCACTGGTTAACCCCTCCGATGCCAGTGTCATTTACACAGGAATCACTGCATTTATATAGCAGTGATTGCTGTATAAATGACAATGGTCCAAAAAATGTGTTAAAAATGTCCGATGTGTCCGCCATAATGTTGCAGTCACAATAAAAATCACTGATCGCCACCATTACTAGTAAAAAAAAAAAATTAATAAAAATGCCATAAAACTATCCCCTATTTTGTAAACGCTATAACTTTTGCGCAAACCAATCAATAATCGCTTATTGCAATTATTTTTTTTACCAAAAATGTGTAGAAGAATACGTATCGGCCTAAACTGAGAGAAAAAAAAGTTTTTTTATATTTTTTTGGGGGATATTTATTATAACAAAAAGTTAAAAATAATGCGTTTTTTTCAAAATTGTCGCTCTATTTTTGTTTATAGCGCAAAAAATAAAAACCGCAGGGTTGATCAAATACCACCAAAAGAAAGCTCCATTTGTGGGGAAAAAAGGACGTAAATTTTGTTTGGGAGCCACGTCACATGACCGTGCAATTGTCAGTTAAAGCGACGCAGTGCCGAATGGCAAAAAGTGGTCTGGTCTTTGGCCAGCAAAATGGTCCGTGGCTGAAGTGATTAAATGATGCAAATCCTCAAACAATCCATGTTAATTCCAGGTTGTGAGGCATCAAAACACGAAAAATGCCAAGGGGGTGAATACTTTTGCAAGGCACTCTATATACAGTTCATTTGGTGGTGTACATTATATAATACATTTCAGGTGGTGTATTTATATATATATATATATATACACATTCTGCATTCAGTGTAGCCTATATATACAGTGCATTTGGTGGAGTACAGTTTCTAATATACAGGTGGTGTACACAGTTATAATACAGTGCAGCTGGTGCACAGTTTCTAATACACTTCAGGCAGTTTACACAGTATATGATACAGCATGTGCAGTTTATAATACACTTCAGGTGGTGTACACAGTATATATTACAGTGCAGCTGGTGTACAGTTTCTAATACAGTGCAGGCGGTGTACACAGTATATAATGCAGTGTATACAGTTTCTAATACACTTCAGGTGGTGTACACATTATATAATATAGTGCAGCAGGTGTACCGTTTCTAATACAGTGCAGATGGTGTACACGTTATATAATACAGTGTAGTGTGCTGTGAAAAGAAATAATCCCCATCATGTTCAGAAGGCCACCAAAGAGAGGCGGACACTCACAGGCCACTAAAAGAGGGCAAGCCTTTGTGTCTATAGTCAACAGATGTGGTCGTGGACATGGTGCATGGAATGGATAACAAAGCCATCCTCATCCTCCTCATCCTCTGTCATCCAGGCTCATAGTAGTTTACCTTCCAATGCAGCTGCCAAAGTGGCCTATTCCACCGACTCTTTGTCCACAGTTACTCCTTCCGTAGCCCACCATTATGCATGGAGGTGTCCCCAGAATTATTCGACCACGGTGTTGGTTACATGCTGCTGGAGGAAGCTCAGAAATTTGAGGGCTCCGATGTTGGTTCCCAGGTGGAGGAAGGGAGTAAGATGAGCCTAGAGTCATGTTTCTCAAGCTGCAGCATACTACCAAGTTTGCTCCAGTAATGAGGAGGGAGGGGAGGTTGAGGTCACTGACCATACTTGGGTGCCTGAGAGAAGAGAGGAGGAAAGTGAGGAGGAGGAGGCACAACTTCAATGAAGCAGGATGTCTTCCAGGGGTCAGCTTAAGGGCAGCCTCCCTATTGCATCACACTGCAGAGCTCCGCAGGTGCAGGGCACTGCTGAATCTCCACTGACTTTTAAAAGTTCCTTGGTGTGGACCTTTTTCGACACATGTACAGCAGATGGCACCGTTGTTGTTTGCAACTTATGTCTGAAGCGGAACAAGCACGGCCATAACAGCAGCCACTTGGGCAGCACATACTTGGCCAGAATATGATCACTTGCCATGCAATCCATTGGCAGCAGCACCTGAAAGACCCACATTGTAGAAAAAGGCAGACTTCTCCTTGCTCCTCATCTGGGATCTCAAACCCTACTATACCTTCTGTCCTCTCAAAAACCTGCACTGAGAGGAATGATGGTATAGCAATAGGTGTCACAAGTACTTGCAGCCAATCTGCTAGCAGTAAACTATCAGTTGATTTCAGCAGGCAAATTTCCCTACCCCAGATGCTGAACCGTAGAAAAAAAGAAATTCGGTTCCAGCCATCCATATGCTCAGCATCTAAATGCTAGCTTGGCCACATTGCTAGCACTGCAACTGCTGCATTTTCAGCTGATAGACTCAGCCCCCTTTTGTGAATTTGTGGAATGTGGTGTACCACTGTGGAAGGTTCCAAAACGCCATTTCTTTTCACGTAAGGCCATTCTCCCCGCCCTTCGTCAGGGACATTGGACCCATGTTCCATGTTTGGCACACATCCTGAATTTGGTGGTGTAGCGTTTCTTGACCAGGTACCCGGGGTTACAAGATCTCCTGAGGCAGGTCAGAAAAGTCTGGTAATTTACACCGGTCATACAATGTAAGTGCTCAGCTGGCTGATATTCAAAAGGAATGCAACCTGCCCATCAACCACCTCATTTGTGACATGCCCACCAGGTGGAACTCAACACTGGCAATGCTGCAGTAGCTGCACACACAGCAGAGGGCCATCAATGAGTACCTGTGCGAGTATGGCACCAGGATAGGGTCAGGGGAGCTTAGCTTCTTTTCGCCACACCAGTGGCTACTGATCAAGGATGCATGCACTGTCCTGTCACCATTTGAGGAGGGCACAAGGATGGTGAACAGCGACAATGCATGCATCAGTGACATTGTCCCCCTCTAGTCTTCCTGCTAGAGCACACGCTTTGTGGCATCATGGACAGGGCACTCGAGGAAGAACAGGGGGAGGAAGAGGAGGACTTCCTTTCCTCTCAAGGCCCCCTTTATCCAGATAGCATTCCTGTGGGTCCACCAAACACACAGGAAAAAGAGAATGGGGAGGAATATTGTGTTAGCATGGATGTTGAGGCTAACATGCAGCAGTCTTCAAGGGATGGTTTATTAGTCCCCAGAAACCGAAGGAGTATGAATAATGTGATCCTTAGTGACCCAGAGGACTCAGAATCGAAAGGCCTCTGCAAACTTACATTGCATGGCCTCCCTGATACTGCAAAGCCTGCAAAAGGATTTGTGTTTTTTAAGGAGAGGGATCATTACTGGCTGGCAACCGTTCTTAATCTGTGTGTAGCGCCACCTCCGAAGTAGCCGCTTGGTAAATTTGGGTTCTCTGATCTCCACCTCAACCCCAAGAATGACCTCAGCCTCTCTGGCACACCTGGTTAAATTAAATTACTGCAAACACATTTAAAGACATGTGGAAAATACTGTTATCCTGGCTGTAGATTATCACCAAAAACAGACACACACCTGGTATTGATTAACAAATGTAATATAGTATCATGGTTTAAAGCATACAGAAGCTTACAACACTGTTAAGTAATCTATATGTCCATATCACAGACACTTAAAGCAGTGGTTTTCAACCTCTCTAGTGCGGTGACCCCTTGATAAAAATTCCCAAGTTGTGGGGACCCCCAACAGTAAAATTATTTTCATAGCGTGGCTTGTCAGCACCCAAGGCAAGACAAGTAATTTGTGCCCCTAACCCACGAACATTTAGCACTCCCTGAGTCCCTTTCACTCGTACAGTATTGAAACCCCTTATGGTACATTTTAGGATGTACAACTCTTTCTCTTTGTTCTCCTTTCTTTCCCTTTTATCCCTCTCCGTCCTAATTTCTTGTTTTTTGTTTCCAATATCAACTCTTACAGGAGAGAATTTCCCTTCCTAGGGGTAGATTTCCTCTAACTTCCTGATGTTGGGTATCAATTTACTCGGCGTAACATTATCTTTCACAATATAAAAAAATTGGGCTAATTTTACTGTTGTCTTATTTTTTAATTCAAAAAAGTGAATTTTATTTAAAAAAAGTGTACTTGTAAGACCACTGTGCAAATAAAGTATTGCAATGGCCGCCATTTTATTCTCTAGGGTGTTAGAAAAAAACAATATATACTGTTTGGGGGTTCTAAGTAATTTTCTAGCAAAAAAAACTGTTTTAAACATGTAAACACAGAGTCTGAAAAAGAGGCTTGATCCTTAAGTGGTTAAAGCCGCAAGCAGTTTTAAATTACTTTTATTCCTTTAAAAATGCCATTTTGTGCAGGGACTGTTTTAAGCATGGGAAACACTCGGCACTTTACAGGCATTTACTATAGACAACTACCAGGTACAATATTTAAAGGAATATTTCACTTTTTTTTACTTTATCCACTTAACCACTTCAGCCCCGGACCAATAAACACCTTAAGGACCAGAGGTCTTTTTCCAATTTCGCACTCTGCTGCTTTAACTGGTAATTGCGCGGTCATGCAATATTGCGCCCAAACGAAATTTGCGTCCTTTTCTTCCCACAAATAGAGCTTTCTTTTGATGGTATTTGATTGCCTCTGCAATTTTTATTTTTTGCGATATAAATGGAAAAAGAGCGAAAATTTTGAAAAAAAAAATATTTTCTTGTTTTTGTTATAAGAAAAATCGAATAAACTAAATTTTAGTCATACATTGAGGGCAAAATTTATTCAGCCACATGTCTTTAGTAAAAAAAATGTCAATAAGCGTATATTTTTTGGTTTGCGCAAAAGTTATAGCGTCTACAAACTAGAGTACATTTTCTGGAATTTACACAGCTTTTAATTTATGACTGCCTATCTCATTTCTTGAGGTGCTAAAATGGCAGGGCAGTACAAACCCCCCCCCCCCAAATGACCCCATTTTGGAAAGTAGACACCCCAACGAAATTGCTGATGGGTATGTTGAGCCCATTGAATATTTTTTATTTTTTGTCCTAAGGGATTGAATAATGACAAAAAAAAAATTTTTACAAAAAGTTGTCACTAAATGATATATTGCTCACACATGCCATGGTTATATGTGGAATTGCACCCCAAAATATATTCCGCTACTTCTCCCGAGTATGGGGATACCACATGTGTGGGACTTTTTGGGAGTCTAGTCGCGCACGGCACCCCGAAAACCAATCACCACCTTCAGGATTTCTAAGGGTGCAAATTTTTGATTTGACTCCTCACTACCTATCACAGTTTCGAAGGCCATAAAATGCCAAAATAGCACAAAACCCCCCCAAAATGACCCCATTTTGGAAAGTAGACACCCCAAGCTATTTACTGAGAGGCATGTTGAGTCCATGGAATATTTTATATTTTGCCACAAGTTGCGGGAATATTACAAACTTTTTTTTTTTTTTGCACAAAGTTGTCACTAAATGATATATTGCTCACACATGCTATGGGCATATGTGAAATGACACAACAAAATACATTCTGCTGCTTCTCCTGAGTACAGGGATACCACATGTGTGGGACTTTTTGGGAGCCTAGCCGCGTACGGGACCCCGAAATCCAAGCACCGCCTTCAGGATTTCTAAGGGCATACATTTTTTATTTTACTCCTCACTACCTATCACTACCTATCACAGTTTTGAAGGCCATAAAATGCCAAGATGGCACAAAACCCCCTCAAATGACCCCATTTTGGAAAGTAGACACCCCAAGCTATTTTCTGAGGGCCATGTTGAGACCATTGAATATTTTTTTTTTGTCCCAAGGGATTGAATAATGACAAAAAATAAAAAAATATTTTTTTTTTACAAAAAGTTGTCACTAAATGATATATTGCTCACACATGCCATGGTTATATGTGGAATTGCACCCCAAAATATATTCCGCTACTTCTCCCGAGTATGGGGATACCACATGTGTGGGACTTTTTGGGAGTCTATCCGCGCACGGCACCCCGAAAACCAATCACCACCTTCAGGATTTCTAAGGGTGCAAATTTTTGATTTGACTCCTTACTACCTATCACAGTTTCGAAGGCCATAAAATGCCAAAATAGCACAAAACCCCCCAAAATAACCCCATTTTGGAAAGTAGACACCCCAAGCTATTTACTGAGAGGCATGTTGAGTCCATGGAATATTTTATATTTTGCCACAAGTTGCGGGAATATTACAAACTTTTTTTTTTTTGCACAAAGTTGTCACTAAATGATATATTGCTCACACATGCTAGGGGCATAAGTCAAATTACACCCCAAAATAAATTCTGCTGCTTCTCCCGAGTACAGGGATACCACATGTGGGGGACTTTTTGGGAGCCTAGCCATGTACGGGACCCCAAAAACCAAGCACTGCCTTCCGGATTTAAATATAAAATGCTACCAAAAAAAACTGTTAGCGATCGCAGGCATCAGGCCTGACTCTGCGATCGCTGCAGTTATGTGTTTAGTGTTTTGTAAGTGACAGTGATCGATCGATACTGCACTTGGGTGGGCTGGGCAGAGGGGCAAAACGCAGGTGCTAGCAGGTATCTGGGCTGATCCCGCTAACAATGCGTTTTTTTGGAACCCTGAACTGCTGGGGACGCTAGTATAGATCTGATCAGATCAGATATTGATCTGTTCAGACTCTATACCACTACAGGAGGTTTATGCTTTGCGTGTGGGTGTTAGACGTACTGGCACTAACCTAGCGCTGCCTGGGGCGACGCAGACCCTGACCCTAAAACCTAATTGCTATCACCCGCCGGGTGATCAGGGGGTTAAACCTTTATTGGGTAATAAATGGTGGGTGCCCCGATGCTATAAAAAGCAAACTAACCAGAGTCACCCGTAACACTTATACGGTGATCAGTGGTGAAAGGGTTAACTAGGGGCAATCAGGGGGTTCAAATTTTTATTAGGTAGTATATGGGGGTCCCTGGCACTATATAAAAACCTGACGGGGAACCTAAATAACTAACTGGCTAACCAGCGTCACCAGTGACACTTATACTGTGATCGCTGGTGAAAGGGTTAACTAGGGGCAATCAGGGGGTTAAAACCATTATTGGGTAGTATATGGGGGTACCTAACGCTATAAAAACCTGGCGGTGAACCTAAAAAAATAACTAGCTACCTAACGACACTAGTGACACTAATGCAGCGATCAGAAAAAACGATCGCTTAGTGACAGTGGCAAAAGGGGGTGAAAGGGTTAACTAGGGGCAATCAGGGGGTTAAAACCATTATTGGGTAGTATATCGGGGTACCTAGTGCTATAAAAACCTGGCGGTGAACCTAAAAAAAAAACTAGCTACCTAGCGACACTAGCGACACTAATGCAGCGATCAGAAAAATGATCGCTTAGTGACAGTGGCAAAAGGGGGTGAAAGGGTTAACTAGGGGCAATCAGGGGGTTAAAACCATTATTGGGTAGTATATCGGGGTACCTAGCGCTATAAAAACCTGGCGGTGAACCTAAAAAAAAACGATCTACCTAGCGACACTAGCTACACTAATGCAGCGATCAGAAAAATGATCGCTTAGTGACAGTGGCAAAAGGGGGTGAAAGGGTTAACTAGGGGCAATCAGGGGGTTAAAACCATTATTGGGTAGTATATCGGGGTACCTAGCGCTATAAAAACCTGGCGGTGAACCTAAAAAAAAACTAGCTACCTAGCAACACTAGCGACACTAATGCAGCGATCAGAAAAATGATCGCTTAGTGACAGTGGCAAAAGGGGGTGAAAGGGTTAACTAGGGGCAATCAGGGGGTTAAAACCATTATTGGGTAGTATTTCGGGGTACCTAGCATTATAAATACCTGGCGGGGAACCTAAAAAAATAACTAGCTACCTAGCGACAGTAGCGACACTGATGCAGCGATCAGAAAAATGATCGCTTAGTGACACTGGCAAAAGGGGGTGAAAGGGTTAACTTGGGGCAATCAGGGGGTTAAAACCATTATTGGGTAGTATATCGGGGTACCTAGCGATATAAAAACCTGGCGGTGAACCTAAAAAAATAACTAGCTACCTAGCGACAGTAGCGACACTAATGCAGCGATCAGAAAAATGATCGCTTAGTGACACTGGCAAAAGGGGGTGAAAGGGTTAACTAGGAGCAATCAGGGGGTTAAAACCATTATTGGGTAGTATATCGGGGTACCTAGCGATATAAAAACCTGGCGGTAAACCTAAAAAAATAACTAGCTACCTAGCGACAGTAGCGACACTGATGCAGCGATCAGAAAAATGATCGCTTAGTGACACTGGCAAAAGGGGGTGAAAGGGTTAACTCTAGGGGCAATCAGGGGGTTAAATCTTTATTGGGGGGTGATAGGGGGCTAACTAACTGCCCTGACAGTTTTAACTGTTACAACTGACACTGAATGCATTGATCAGTAAAGAAATGATCAATGCAATCAGTGACACTGTGACTGGGGGGGGCTTCTCGGCCTTTTGGCTAAGATCAAGTGTAGTTTCTGCCTTGATTGTTGTCTTAAGGTAACGACCGGTGCCAGTCCCTCTCGGCCTTGGGGTGTTTCCTTCGGGTACACCCCATGCTGCTATTGGGGGGGACGCCACCGGGAGTGCACGAGAGTGATCGCCTTTCCCTACCATCCTTGAGTTGGCTGTGGGATTGGTGGGCGTAGGACATGGTGGGGCCGCCGAGCGCACCAAACACTTTGAGGCTGGTCGTGGCCGAGCCTAAGAGGAACGAGGTCGGTTTGTTCTTCATTCAGAAGCAGTTGATTGAAGACCTTTTCGGAATGCCAAGAGAATCGATTTTCTGCATGCAGTGTTTCCCTACTACTGGAATGTATGATGTTACTTTCTGGAAAAAGGAGGACCTGCAGACATGTATGCTCCGGAAGAATGAGAAGGAGGGCGACAAGGCGCTGGAAGGGATCACATTCCTGTGTAGTGAGTCGAAAGTGCGGGTCCCCATCACTGTACATATGTACAATCCTTTTGTACAGGATGGGGAAATCGCTGCCTTTTTATTCAGGTACTGTGAGTCGGTTTCAGCAGGCGTGAAGCTGACAAATGTTCTAGGTACCTTCAACGGGCAGCGGAAATTTTGGGTAACCTTTAGGGCGGATTCGGAGGGTATAGGGGGCGTCCGGCACCCCCCGCAGTCTTTCTCCATTGGAAGGAACCGGGGCTACTTGTGGTACCCTGGCCAGCCCCTCTTCTGCAGGCAATGTTTTTCGTTTGGGCACACCAAGGACCAGTGCGAGGCAGGTCTAACATGCCGCAACTGCTTCAAGCAGGGTCACGGAGCCGGGCAGTGTCCGGAGAAGAAGAGCTGCCACATCTGCGGGAGTAGGACGCACCTTGCTAGGCAGTGCCCGAAGGTATCCAGGGAGTCTGAGCCCACTGCGGTTGTTGTGGCGGTGGAAGCGGTGGAGGCTCAGACGGGCAAGAAGGTGCTGTCCTACGCAGATGTGGCCAAGGCCGGTATTGCCCCGATTACCGTGGTGGACTCCGTGGAGCAGACCGTAGAGCTGCCCGAGGAAGTGGTGGTGCGGGCTGATGCCTGCCCACCTATGGAGGGTGAGCCAGGTCCCTCCCCTGTGGACGCTGTGGGGGAGGAGGGGGCCTCTCCTGTATCTGAGGAGAGTGCCCCTGGGCACCTCATGGCCGAGGGGGAGGCGGAGGGGAGCGGTGTAGGATCGGAGGAGGAAGGGATGGAGGTGGGAGCTCCTTCCCTACAGAGAAAGATGGAGGCTGCGGAGTCCTCCCAGGTCATAGGCTCCTTCCCGGATTCTCCTGACCCTGAAACATCTGAGGCGGTGATTGATTCCGATTCCTCGCAGGCACCATCATATGTGAGTACTGGTCAGGTGTCGGAGCTGCAGGAGGTAATGGGGTATGCCAGGGGGCCAAAGGAGAAGACGAAGAAGAAGGCGGGGGGGGTGAGTTCTGGGGCAGGGGTAGGACCCAGAACTAGGGCCAAGGACAAACCCGGAAAAAAGAAGAAAGCGTGACAGGAATGTGATCCCTTCTTGATTTTTTATGCGCTTACAGGTGTCTTCCCTCAACTGCAGAGGGTTTGGGACTGCAGGTAGACGTGCAGCAATTTTTAAAATTTTATCTGGGTATGCTGCAGATATTATATGCGTGCAGGACTGTAACATGAGGGAAGAACCATACGTCGCCAGATGGACCCCAGGAGAATCGGTGTGGTCGTTGGGCCGGAGCAGGAGCAGTGGAGTGGGGGTGTTAATTAAAAATAATAAGATTAAGATTTTAAGGAAGGTGGAGGTGGAGGTGGGACGTTGTTTGTTGGTTTTTTTGGAATATGGGGGTGTTTGTTTTAAACTTTTTTGTGTGTATGCGCCTGTGGATAAAAAAGGGAGGTTGGATCTTTTTGAGAGAATGAAGTTTTTTTTGGGGGGGAGGGATCCTGTTATTGTGTTGGGGGATTTTAACTGTATTTTACGTGATGGGGATAGGTGTGGGGGTGGAAGTGGTGGTGGGGGTGTTGATAAGTCGGGGAAGGAGTTGGGTGAAATAATACGTTTATTTGGATTAAGGGATGTTGGTGAGGGTGGCGGGTTTTCTTATTTTAGTGATAGAGGGTCGGTGCAATCAAGAATTGATTTTTGTTTTATTTCAAAAAATTTACAGCTGGATTCCTTCGCTATTCAGCGGGAGGCTTTCTCGGACCATGGTCGGATCGAGTGTGTTGTGAGTATGGATTCTGAGGTAACGTATGGTAAAGGTGTATGGAAGTTGAACGTGGAATTGTTGGAGGATGAAGGTGTGAAAAGAGAGTATGTTGAGTTGTTTGGGAAGCTTAAAAGGAGGAGGAATGATTTTCTGAGTGTGATTGAGTGGTGGGAGTGGGTGAAGGATCAGACTAAAAGGTTTTTTGTGAGGAAAGGGTGTGAGATTGCGAGGAAAGAGCGTGAGGCGTATGAATGGTGGTTGAAGAGGATGGAGTATTTGGAGGAACTGAGGGAAGGGGGGGAGAATGTGGGGTGTGAATTGGTGGAAGCAAGAGGAAAGTTGAGAGTTTTTTTGGAGCGAAAGGGAAGGGAGATTATATCGCAAGCTAGAATGGTGGTTAAGGAGAAGGATGAAAAATGTACGCGGTTTTTCTTTAAAAAGGTGTATGGTGGGAAAGTGGAGTTGTCATGCGTGTTGGATGAGAGTGGGCAGGTAGTAAGTGGGAGGGAGAGGGTGGGGGAGGAAATTTGGAAATTTTATTCCAATTTATATACTGAGAAGAGTAGGGATAAAAGGGCGGAGAAGGATGTGTTGGAGCAGGTGGAGATGAGGTTGGATATGGATGATAAAAGTATGTTGGGAGAGATTGTATGTAAAGGTGAAGTTGATGAATGTCTTGGAAGTATGAAGAAAGGTAAAACGCCTGGGAGTGACGGTTTGCCGGTTGAGTTCTATTATGCATTTTGGGATGTGATTGGTGAGTATGTGTATGAGGTGGTGATGAAAGTTTTGGAAACGGGGAGGATACCTGAATCTATGTCAAAAAGTGTGATTGTGTTGTTATATAAAAAAGATGATAAGCGTGAGTTGAAAAATTGGAGACCTATTTCTTTGTTGAATGTGGATTATAAGGTGGTAGCGAAAGTGTTGGCAAATAGGTTACGTGCGGTTGTGGAGAAGTTGGTGGGGGAGGAGCAAGTATGTGCAGTGCCTGGGAGGTCTATTGCTGAAAGTCTGGTGAGCTTGAGGGATGGGTTATGGTTTTGTAAGGAGAGGATGCAGGAAGTGGCAGTGTTAGCTGTGGATTTTGAGAAAGCGTATGATAGAGTGTCGCATGATTTTATGTTTAAGGTGTTGAGAAAAATGGGAATTCCTGAGGTAATGATTGGATGGATTAAGTGTTTGTATAAAGGTATGGTAAGTAAGGTTTTGGTGAATGGGTGGATGACGAATGATATAAGTATTAGGTCGGGAGTGAGACAGGGGTGTCCATTGTCACCCGTGTTGTTTATTTGCGTGATTGAGCCATTGATGAGGATGCTGGCGAAAGATAAGTGTGTGAGAGGGGTGGAAGTGCCAGGGAGTGGTGGGAGGGTTTTGAAGGTGATTGGATATATGGATGATGTTACAGTGATTTGTAAAGATATGGCAGGGTTAAAAAGGGTGAAGTTGCTGATTGAGATTTTTTGCATGGCAAGTGGCTTTTGTGTGAATATGGGGAAAAGTGAGTGTAAGTTGTTTGGTGTATGGAGGGGTATTGAACAGTGTGTTTGGAAGCTTTGTGTGGGGGGAGTGAAGATTTTGGGTGTCAAGTTTGATTCAGATTTGTATGGGAGAGAAAGTTGGCAGGATGTTTTAGTAAAAGTGAGAAAGAAAGTCGATTTTTGGTCTCTAAGGACTTTGTCATTGGAAGGGAAGGTATTGATTGTGAAGGCTGTGGTGATTCCGATTTTGTTATTTTTATATTGTGTGTTTCCAGCGCCGGACAGAGTGTTGAAACAGATTGTGAGGGTGTGTTTCTCCTTTTTTTGGTCATCCAAAATGGAGAAATTGAGGAGGGAAAAAGTAATGAAAGGTGTGGAGAATGGTGGGAAAGGTATGGTGTGTATTGAAAAGTTCTTAGTGGTGAAATATGTTAGTATGTGTGTGAGGTTAAGTGAGAAGGAGAGTGTTGCTGGGTGTATGGCAAGATATGCAAGTGGGAGTGTGTTGCGCAAATACAAGTTGTGTGATGTTGATTTGAGGAGGCCTGTATGTTTTGTTGCGCCGTGGTTTTATGTGAGGATTGAAAGATGTATGAGGAGGTATGGGTTGCAAGAGGTGACGCGTGATAAATGGTGTGACAGTAAAAAAGTAATGCAGATATTGAAGGAGAGGGAGGAAATGGAAGGAATAGGTGGTCTGAGGGTTGTTGAATGTAAGAAAGTTTGGAAGAATGTGTGCTGTAAAGGTTTGGATAATAGGCAGAAGGATATTGCGTGGATGGGGGTGCATGGATGTTTGCCTACAAGGGAGTTTCAGAGGAGGAGGAGGTTTGTGGATAGTGAGGTGTGCCCGAGAGTGGGGTGTGGGGGGATTGAGAGGGTGGTACATGTGTTTTGGGAGTGTCGTTATGCAAAAAAGGTGTGGAAGAGGATGGAAAAGATGATTAAGGGATTGACTGGTGTGGATAATGTAACGTATGAGATGGTGTTGTATGGTTTGTGTGTTTTGGCTAAGAAGGAAGAGAGGTTGTTATGGATTGTGGTGAATTGTATTAAAGAGTGTTTGTGGGATGTTCGGAATATTTTAATTTTTCGGCAGGAGGTGTTTAAAGTGAAAGAGTGCGTGGCCATGGTCCGAGGGAAGATTTATAGTTATGCTTATTTTGATTGTAAAAAAATGGGTGAAAATAATGCTAGAGGTGAATGGAAACTTGGGGAGTGGAAGCATTGGTGTATATAGTGTAAATATTGGTCTTATGTTGTTGATGTTATTTTGAATGTTTAATCTCTTTTCTTTGTTTTTCAGGGTGAGTGCAGGTGGTGACAAAGGGAAAGTGTGGAGAAAGTGTATAGGAGTGTTTTTGTTTGTGTAGGGATAGGGTGGAGGGTCAGTATATAGTAGGGATAGTTTAATGTTTGCTTTCAATAATGAAGGGTGGAAATGGGTTTTTATGTAAATATTTTTTTTGTTGTTATTATTTGTTCTTGAAATGTTTTGTTCTTGTTATTATGGATTTATCTTGTTATCTTTATTATGTGTATTTTGGGTTTTTGTGGGTGGGTTTTGTGGGTGGGAAGGGGGTGGGTTATGTAAATATTTTAATTTTTTGTTGTGAAGATATATTTCTGAATTATTTTTGTACAAATGTTATTTTACTTTTTGTGCATATTGTTATTTGGATTTATGTTTTCTATGTATTTTATTTGTGAATTTTTAAATAAAAGAATTAAAAAAAAATCTGTTCTTATCAGTTGCCAATAGGTGGCGCTTGTTTACCGTCCCTGCTCTACGGCGAGGTGGAGCAGGGGTGGCGGTTGCTATGCAAAGCCTGTTGGTGTAAAGGTGACCCGGACTGGTTTGTAGCCGGTTCGGGAAGCCTCCTGATGGGGACGGAGAACCACTGGTCGAAGCCAGGGGAGGGGACCCTGGCCTTTTGGCCTGGATTGTGGCAGCTTTAGCTCCGGTCAGTTTTTCGGGACTGGAACGCTTGTTCCCCTTTTTGGAGTGGGGGGGAGCGGCCAGTACGTCCCGAATGTAATTAGGTGGGAGTGATGGGAGTGAGGGTGGACCTGATGGTAAAGGGTCTCACTAAGCTCCTGGATCTCCATACCTTCCTGATTAGGGTGGGGGCTGTTGTGGTCTGGGCTGGGGGGTCAGGGATGCTTTTGTTGGAAAGCCCATGGTGATGTGCCCCTGGAGTGGCAGTCCAGGGGTGCCTTCTTTCACTGTGCGTCAGCACTTTGATTTAGGCACCTAGGTCACGTCACCATAACACGCTTTTTTACACCTGCCTCTAGGGCCCGGCCTTTTGGCTAGGACCAGAGGAATTTTTGATTCCTGGCCGGAGGGCCGGCCATTGTATTGCACAATGGTCACTTTTCACTCTCCTCTTCACTATCCCTTCCTCACTTTTTATTTATTTTATTTGTGTGTTTGTCACTGTTTGTCACTTCACGTTTGATTAGTAGGGTGTCGGTCCTCGGACCAATCCTGAACGTCTTGTGGGAGAGCGGACATAGGCCTTCTGGCTTGGTCCAATCTCCATGAGGGGGGCCTTCCTTCGGGGAAGCCCCCACAGTACCAAGTACCTAGGAGGTTCTGTTTCGGCAGTCCTCCCGGGGAAAGGAGGGCTTCCGGTTTCGTCCGGGGCCCACTTGTTGAGTCTGGTACCTCAGTCCCTGTCTGGAGCCTAACGCCCCGGGGGTTCAGGGTATGGTCCTTCTTTTGGAGGACATCAGACACCCGTCTGCACTTTTTAGTGTGTCACTCTCTATGTGTGTGCACTTTTTTTATGCACCGGGTGGAAGTTTTTTGGGTGTGTTTGCACGCCATGGGCTTTTTCAATAAAAAAAAAAAAAAAAAAACATGGTCTCTTTGGTCTGGCTATGGTACCTAGAAAACCCAGCATGGGAGGAGTGTATGGGCATCACCTACATTATGGTTCAATTAATATATCCAACTACCATTCACATTTCCTCCCTTCCTCCTCTCCGTCTAAAATAGTTACTTAGCCCTATCCTCTCTCCCCTCCTAACAACAAACCCAACCACCCCACCCCTTAATTTTTTTTCCCTTTTCCTCATTCCTTTGTCCTCTATGCTAATTTTCATCAAGCTCAAGGGTGCTCTAGCATAAAGCCACCTTCAATGACTTACTCTCTCCATAAATTCCCTTTCTTAGATGAGTACATAATGGAGTCAGTACGACAAATCAGCAGAGCCCCAGAGTTAGAAATTTAACATAAATGAAAACAAACTCTTAGCTTGGTTCTCTCCCAACATGGTCTTTTTTGTTACTGTTCCCAATTGTAAATTTTGCACTGTTGTTTTTCTCTGTAAGTTATGCATGCCTTTTTATGTGCCGTGTGTTATCTTCACCTGGATTGTATTCCTTTGAACTTATAATAAAGCATTTATGAAATAAAAAAATGGAATAAAAAAATTTAACAGTGGGGTCTTTCATGCGATTGTTAATACTGTACAAAGTAAGTTAATAATAAAAATTGTATTCTGTATTAAACTATAGGTCCAATCTTAGTGCAATTTCCGAAAATAGCCTGGGCAAACAATAATGCAAAGCTCAACTCCAGAAATCAGTTCAAGTGTGTTTAATCAGTTCATGTCTGAAATGGTGCCCCTAGTTGCTATGGGCTAAAGAAATTTGCACATCCTTATTGTTCTTTGCACAGCTCTATTGAGTAAGTCAAAGAGCTGGTAAAAGTGATCATTATATAAAGAATGAAAGTATTGAGGAGAGAGGCACAATAGCTCTTGATTACAGACCTTTTTTTTATAGTATATCTTTATAAGTGATTATTTCACACCTTTAAGTAGTGTTAGTTCAGATTGAACATGGTGGTGACCGAGGGTGGACATAAAGAACAAAGCACATTTGCTTCCAACAGAACAACAAAGCACTATGTTCTTATCTGTGCTTAATTGTGTATGATTGTATTCCCATTATCTACAAAATTTCAACAATATATTTTTATTCTTCCAATAATATTATTTTGCAAAATAAAAATGTTGTATGAAATAATTACTCCCCCGTAAGTAAAAAAATATTTATCAAAGTACACAAAGTTCTAAAATGTAAAGTCTCAAGTCATTGCGATTTTACAAAAAAAAATACTACAATATGCAACAACTATTATGTACTTTTATAAGCTGTAGAGGTGCTATAATAGGCTGTCATAGCAACCACACTTTGCAGTGGATGGGTCACTGACAGATTCTCTCTTCCTGCTCAAACATCCACAAACAAATGCTTTTTGCAATGGACAAAATTAAAACAATGCATCACCAGCAGAATGTAATTTTCAGTCAGGTACACAGAACATAAGCTGGGGAACTTTTACAACATACTAATAACTCGAGAGAAAGGACCTTATGAATATCCATTCCACAAGCAGTTGGTCTGTTCTGCCACCACTATCCTGGGATTAAAATAAAGAAAAATCTCTAAAAGAAACCAAATTCACCAAGTATTCAGGCTAATTTCTCCATAGTAAGGTGTCTTCATAGCAAGAGCATTGTATCCAGGTTATAGGACCTAAAAAAAGTAGACACTTCCTCTCGAAAGAATGCTCAAGAACTCTTCCACATTTCCTGGTGTCAGCTGGTTTAATAGAAACCGTGCGACATTCGTTCCATGTGTTCGGCAGCTGGTTTGACAGAAGTCGGGAGGTTCTTGATTCTAACTTGAATATCCTCAATCCCCAGCCCCAGTGAGCTAGTAAAGGGGTTCATTGACCCCATTACTTGTTTACTGCTGTACTCCAAACCCTAAAATATTAATGATGTTTGACCTAATGTTACAAGTCTACATGAATAAATTCCTGACATGTCACCATATACAGGAGCATCATAACATTTACAAAAAGCACTAAAAAGCATTTCTTGAACTCCAGACACGTGAATTGGGCTGGGGTGATGTCATTAGTAACTACGTAGTAAGCTACAAGGCAAAAGGGCAGAATCTCACAGAGTCTTTGTTTGCTCCATTAGCTTAAGGGATAATGGATTTTCTAAGGCTTTGATAAGGAATGTATTTATTAAGAGAATACATGTATGTTTGGATGTATGGGCCCTTCCATGCTCTCCTTGCTGTTCGGACCAGTTATAGGTTGGGCATTTGCCGTTTGTTTGTACTGTTGGTTAATTGGTGAAGGGGCACTCTGGACACCTTTGCTGTCATTTTGCTATTTGCTGGGTGTCCAGTGTGCCCCTATGCCTTTAAGGAGGAGTGGGCTCTCTCCAAGCATACCTGTCTTTAATCCTTTCATTATTATATATGTGCTCCCGCTATGGAGGCTCTCAAATTTATAGAGTTAAGACTGCAGATAATACTGGGATGCCTTGTTGCAACCTCTGCACCTTACACATGCATTTGCAAATGTGTGCAAACTAAACCCCTGTTTTTAACGTGAACTATTAGACAGGACAATTCAGTTTGTTGCAGGCTGGCTGGTATGTTGAGCTGGGAATTTTTCTTTGTTTTTACATGCATCGCCCATCCATGAGCTCCTTG
This sequence comes from Lithobates pipiens, assembly GCF_037356315.1. Classification (NCBI taxonomy): domain Eukaryota; kingdom Metazoa; phylum Chordata; class Amphibia; order Anura; family Ranidae; genus Lithobates; species Lithobates pipiens. Next base: position 428,188,559 of record NW_027507903.1, read on the forward strand.
CTGTTAAGACTAGTTATAGGTTGGGACAGTTTCCGTTTGTTTGTCCTATTGGTTAATTGCTGAGAGGATGCACTGGACACCATTGCTGCCATTGTGCTATTTTCTAGGTGTCCAGTGCACTCCTGTGCTTTTAAGGAGGAGCGAGCTCCCTCCAGGCACACTTGCCCTCAATCTTTTCATTACTATATATGTGCATCTACTATGAAATCTCAAAATGTATAGAGTTAGGCCTGCAGATTAGGGTACCGATACTTTTTTCAAGTACTCGTCGATACCGATTACCGATAATTTTTTTAATGATATGTGACAGTTTTCAAAGCACAATACATATTAGGTGGCACTGATATGCAGCACTAATGAACACTGATAGGATTAGGTGGCACTAATATGCAGCACTGATAGATGGCGGGCACTGATAGGTGGCACTGATGGTGGGCACTGACAGATGGCACTGATGGGCACTGACAGGTGGCTGGCACTGGCAGGTGGCACTGACAGGTGGCTGGCACTGACAGGTGGAACTGACAGGTGGCTGGCGCTGATAGATGGCATTGACAGGTGGCTGGCACTGATGGGTGGCACTTATGGGCATTGGGCACTGCTAGGTGGCATTTATGGGCACTGATGGGCAGGCACTGTCATGCCATGAGGAAAGGCTGCTGCGATGCCCATCTTAGTACTCCTTGCACTCGGCCTCATTAAAAGCAGCAGCGGCCATCTTGTTACACCCAGACCGAACTATATAGGCTGGGTGTAATAAGATGTCTGCTGCTGGCTTACTGCAGCTGAGTGCACGGTGTACCAAGATGGGCATCAGGATGTCCAACTGCTGACGTCAACACGGAGTACTGACTACTGGTTGCGCCAAGTCACTTAATCCTCTCTCCCAGGTATCGGATCAGGCATCAGGAGCATTTGTGCAAGTAAAAGTACTCGCGCAAATGCTCAGTATCGGTCCCGATACTGATACTAGTATCGGTATTGGGACAACCCTACTGCAGATAATACTGGGGTGCTTTGTCGTGGCCTCTGCAGCTTACACATGTATTTGCAAATGTGTGCAAACTAAACCCCTGTTGGGAATTTTCCTTTGTTGTTTTTTGACATGCACCATCCTTCCATGTGCTCCTTGCTGTTAAGGCCAGTTATGAGTTGGGGCAGTTGCCATTTGTTTGCACATGCAGTAGAGGGCCATCAGTGAGTACTACGGCACCAGGACAGGGTCAGGGGAGCTCGGTTTTTTCTCACCACGCCAGTGGGGCATGATCAGGGATGCATGGACTGTCCTGTCACCGTTTGAGGAGGCCACAAGGATGGTGAGCAGTGACAGTGCATACATCAGTGACACTGTACCTCTTGTCCACCTCTTGGAGCATACGCTGCGTGGAGTAATGGACAGGGCACTTGAGGCAGAACAGAGGCAGGAAGAGGAGGACTTCCTTGCCTCTCAAGGCCCCCTTTATCCAGACAGTGTTCCTGCTGTCCCACCCATCACACAGGAAGAGGAGGAGGAGGAGGAGGAGGATGATTGTGTCAGCATGGAGGTGGAGGCTGGCACTCAGCATCAGCAGCAGCAGCAGTCTTGTAGGGATGATTTACAGTCCCAACAAACCCGTGGACTTGTACGTGGCTGGGAGGAGGTAGCTGCGGATCATGTTGTCCTTAGTGACCCAGAGGACTCCGGACCAAATTCCTCAGCTAACCAACGCTGCATGGCCTCCCTGATCCTGCAAAGCTTGCGGAAGGATCCTCGTATTTTTTGGATCAAGGAGAGGACCATTACTGGCTGGCCACTCTCCTTGATCCACGGTACAAGGGTAAGGTTGCCGACCTTATCTTGCCATCGCAGAGGGAGCAGAGGATGAGACATCTCCTGGAGGCCTTGCAGAAAGGTCTCTGCAACGCATTCCCAGAGACTTGGAGGTTACAAACTCCTGGTCCTGGACAACGTGTTGCTGAGGCATCGGTCAGAAGGAGCGGTGGAGAAGGTGGCCGTCTGACCGATGCGTTCAGACAATTGTTTAGTCTGCAGCCCCCAGGTATGATCGGTTCCAGAAACCATCGCCAGCATTTGATTTACATGGTGCAGGAATACCTAGGGGCAAGGTCAGACTTGGACACCTTTCCCACCGAAAATCATCTGGCTTACTGGGTCTTGAGGATGGATCACTGGCCAGAGCTTGCACAGTATGCAATTGAGCTACTGGCCTGTCCTGCATCCAGCGTTCTTTCGGAACGCACCTTCAGTGCTGCTGGTGGCTTTGTTACCGATCACAGGGTGTGCCTGTCCACCGACTCAGTTGATCGACTGACTTTCATAAAGATGAATCAGTCTTGGATCACCCACAGCTACCAAGCACCTGAAGCTGATGTAACCAAATATATATTTTTTAAATATCACATCCCTTTAAGACTGCCTATGCTGATGCTGAGTGACTGTCCTGTTATGTTGATTGTCTATCCTCTTCCTCCTCCGCTGATATGTTGGAAGAACATTTTTGGTTCTGGGTGATGCCACCAGCCCAATTTTTAAGTCCCTGTTTAACAGGGGCGTTTAATTACAATTTTTGATGCAATGCTTTGCAGCAGGACTTATTCCTGCACCACAACTAGAGTATATGGGAGAGGTTGCAGTGTCATGGCACCATCACCAGTGCCAGCAGCCCAATTTTTCAGCCCCTGTTTAACAGGGGCGTTTAATTACAATTTTTGATGCAATGATTTGCAGCAGGGCTCATTCCTGCACCACAACTAGAGTATATGGGAGAGGTTGCAGTGTCGTGGCACCAGTGCCTAAGGCCCAATTTTTCAGCCCCTGTTTAACAGGGGCGTTTAATTACAATTTTTGATGCAATGCTTTGTAGCAGGGCTCATTCCTGCACTACAACTAGAGTATATGGGAGAGGTTGCAGTGTCATGGCACCAGCACCAGTGCCTAAGGCCCAATTTTTCAGCCCCTGTTTAACAGGGGCGTTTAATTACAATTTTTGATGCAATGCTTTGCAGCAGGGCTCATTCCTTCACTACAACTAGAGTATATGGGAGAGGTTGCAGTGTCGTGGCACCAGTGCCTAAGGCCCAATTTTTCAGCCCCTGTTTAACAGGGGCGTTTAATTAAAATTTTTGATGCAATGCTTTGCAGCAGAGCTTATTCTTGCACTACAATTAGAGTATATGGGAGAGGTTGCAGTGTCGTGGCACCAGCACCAGTGCCTAAGGCCCAATTTTTCAGCCCCTGTTTAACAGGGGCGTTTAATTACAATTTTGATGCAATGCTTTGCAGCAGGGCTCATTCCTTCACTACAACTAGAGTATATGGGAGAGGTTGCAGTGTCGTGGCACCAGTGCCTAAGGCCCAATTTTTCAGCCCCTGTTTAACAGGGGCGTTTAATTACAATTTTGATGCAATGCTTTGCAGCAGGGCTCATTCCTTCACTACAACTAGAGTATATGGGAGAGGTTGCAGTGTCGTGGCACCAGCACCAGTGCACCACAACCACCAAAAGCCCAATTTTTCTACCACTGTTCAACAATGGCATGTAATTACAATACTTGATATAATCGTTCACAGCAGGGCGCTCCAGCACCCACCAAGAGTCACTTTGAGGGCTTACAATGTTGTGGCAACACCAACACCTTGTTCCGCCATTTCTGCAGAGCATATAGGGAAGGCCCCTACTTTCAAACATCCAACTTACAAACGTCTGCTACTTGCAAACGGAAGGAGACAACAGGAAGTGAGATGAAAAAAGACGGACGGCAAAACAAATTATACAGGGGTGATAACCCTTCCCTATGTTTTCCAAAAAGCTTAAAAATAGATACTTTAAATGGAGCTACACTTTAAAAATGTACCAGTTCAAAATGACAAACAGATTCTACTTAACACAACAAACCTACACAGTCCCTGTCTTGTTTGCACCGCCTGCATACTGCTGTTCTGAGTATATAGGGCCTGGGGGCTCCACGTCTTTCCTTTTTTTAATATGGGTACAGGGTTCCCCTTAATATCCATACAAGACCCAAAGGGGCTGGTAATGGGAAGGGGAGCTACCCATGCCATTTTTCTCAATTATTTTCATCCATATTGCCGGAACCAGATATTACATTAAAACCGCAAGCAGTTTTAAATTACTTTTTTTCCGTTAAATGTCATTTTGTGCAGGGACTGTTCTAAACACGGGAAACACGTGGCCGGGTATGACAATTTCTGGCAGGGTATTGCAGAGTATTGGCTGGAATTGTACTGCAGAGTATTGGCGGGTACTGCAGAGTATTGGCGGGTATTGCAGAATATTAGCTGGTATTGCAGAGTATTAGTGGGTATTGCAGAGTATTAGCTGGTATTGCAGAGTATTAGCTGGCATTGCAGAGTATTGGCAGGGAATTGAGGGGTTAAATTTCGGTGAGCAGCGATGCAGGCACTGCAGATGCAGCCCACAGCGCTGTTGACACCGCTCTCTTGCCCCTCCATTGTACCGATCGGTACAGAGAGGGGGAGGGAGGAACCGGCGTCATAACATGACGCCAGTTTGTTTAGAAGTGATCACTCCGTCATTTGATGGAGCGATCACGTGGTAAACGGCCGTGATGAGCGATGAGCGGCCGTTTACGATGATCCGTGATGCGCCGGGTCCACAGGTCATGGATGCTCTGGAGTGCGCGCCCCAGGGGCGTGCAAGAGCGGAATTCTGGGAGGACGTCATATGACGGCCTCTCAGAGTTAAACAACCACCCTGTAGCCGTCATTCGGCTATGGGCCGGTTGTTAAGTGGTTAATCGTCATTAAAATCAGTGCTCCCGCAAATTTTTTTAAAAGCCAGGTCCCCAAACCCTTTTTAGGACAGTATCTTGCATATTAGCCATTAAAATTAGCACTTTTTATTTCGAACGTTCGAGTCCCATAGACTTCAATGGGGTTCTAAAGTTCGTACAAATTTTTGGTCCGTTCTAAAGTTCTGGTGCGAACCGAACCGGGGGGGGGGGTGTTCGGCTCATCCCTAATCACCAGATCGTGGGTGCAATGCTCCGGTCCAACAGACTGTCTGTGTCAATTAACTACCTAGACCCATCAACAGTGCCCTGGAAGCTCACTGAGAACTACAAGCCAACAGCCACAAAGTCTGTCGGTACTTGTAGTTTCCACATTATCAGAACACTGTGAATGAGCGACACGGTTGGGCAGATGGAGCCCTGCACAGCTTCTGTTTTTTAGATTGGTGTCAAAACAGGGGATCGGGGGTTGTGGAGGCTGGTGCATTTGTAACATGTTACATGTTACACCCTGAATATGAGTGTAACATGTAACATGTGACAAAAAGCGAACTTATCCTTTAAGAAACTCTAGATTATACAGCAGTGCAAGGCCCTGTTTACACTTATGATTCAAAATCACACTAATTTAATCTTTAATGGCACCCCAAACACAGTGCAATTTTGTCGTGATTGTCGCGTGACTAAAAACACACCCTGGCTTGTGGCCAAAATGTAGTCCCTGAGCTTCTTTGCTGTGGGAAGCCCTTTCAATAAATGGGCGGCCCTATGCACAACACACAGAAAGGCGCGTGAAAAAAAAAATTGCAAGTGGAAATGCACATTCCCACTACACGAAATGTGAATGGGGCGTGAAAATTACCAACAACAGGACATTTTTAATGAAGGAGCATTTGTTGATATGTACAAGAAGACATGACATTGATTTTCACTAGCTGGAGTTTTGCTTAAATACGCTAAGCAAGATAAAGCAGTTTTGCTAGTAGCAGACTCTAGCCTCAACTGCTGACATGCTTCAGTGTTTAGAAAATGATTTTATGGAGCTAATAAAGGAGCTAACACAGTACTATGGTCGAAAATCTACTTTGTAAATGGGGAAGTCTTCAATTGTCTTCTTTTGCAAATGTGATGTTAGTGGATGATCCAACAGCAATCTTTATGTCTGTGTAATGACAAGAAGCACTTTATTAAGAATTGATGGATTTTCATTCAGTAGTTTATTAAGAATAAATTGAATTTTGTTCCGTAAGTCTGCTTTTTCATCGAAAAAATCCATCAATTCTTAATAAACGTCCTTTTTGTGATCCTCATTAGAAGGGCCTAGGAATAGGCTTTGCTTCAAAGACATCAGGTGCAGAGTGCTAACAGCACTGTATAAGACAGTGAAATGCTTGTTCTTCATATAAATAGCCAGTTGAAGGAATGTGCAGATTATAAAGCATGCCTATGTTGTATGTAAACAGGTAGTCACCTGAAGTGACCTGCTGGTATTGGGAACTACTTGAGCACAGCACAGTGACTTTAAATTAGTTCCAAGAGAACTTCAAGCAGATAAGCACTTCAAAGATTTCCAAATAAGACTCTATTAAAATCACTTCTAAGTTGTTGTCCTGTATTTTGAAATCCAAAAACTTTCAGGGCTGGATACAAGCTTCAAAAGAGAGCATCAGATCCTTGTTCGGAATGCGCCCAAGCAATCCCCAGCCCTAGTTTATTACCATTCAAAGGTGTTAATTTTGTTCTGTATTTTGTTAAAGTCCAACTCCAGGCACAGTACTTTTACTTGGTTTAAAGCTGCTATTATATCCTTACTATGGCTGTAAAGTATATGAAAGCTTTATTTAGTCTGGTGTAAGTGTTCTTATTAGCTCCTGCTGTACTTATGGCCCACTCCGTACTTGAACCTAAAGGCCTCCAAGACACAAGAACTGGAGTGATGACTCTACCCGCCATGCGGCCTGTGCATTTTTGTGAATGGCCAAGGGAAGAAGGGGCTTGGGGGTGCAGAGACACAACAATAGAGCTGGTATTTCTGAAATGGAAATATGAATAGCAACAGGATTCCACATTGGTGAAGCAGCACCCTCGGGCAAGGCTTATCACTCTCCACATTGCTTTTCTACTTGTACATGATTACTTTTTTACAATTTTTATGTCTGCCGGTAATAAACCAACTGTTTTTGACCTGCATCATTGGAGCATTCCCTCTTTTTTTCCATATATAATGGCTAGATGAGAGTTGGTGTTACTATCGGTCAAGCAGCTTCCTCATATTTGTTGGATATTATGGAAATCTTCCCAGCTGAGAAGAGACGCCATTAGATTTCAGGGTCTTCATTTTCATTCGGGAGAATTATCCATCTGGATACTCATGCATGTTTGATTCGGTGTCGTTCGACATCCGGAACCACCTGTTTCGGTAAGAGTGTAAACCTTTTTTCACTTTAAGGATTCACCTGTCTTGGATTTATTTCCCATCGGGAGATCATCACTTTACAGTTGGACTGTTATGTATATTAGGAATTTTCCATAGGACTGCATTTCATATGGTCCCGTCCTACCCTTGCACTTATTTGGACTTTAATGCTTCAGTATTTAATATTGTATGCACTAATACTTTTCAGTTATATGTATTTGAGAGAAAGGAGATTTATTTGCCAGGTCCAAAAAAGTTTTTGTTTTTTATTGTAATCCTAAAATGTGCAATGGTCTTCCATGGAAACAGGTTCTAGCAAAAATTGTAGATTGTCTATGAAGCTTTCCAGTCATCAAGGTCACAATATATACAGTGGTAGTAAATTAAAAACAATTGAATGCTGATTATAATTGACAATGTTTCACCACTCATCGAATTGTCATGAACCTGGTGAAAGGCTAAATGGATATTGAGGTACACCCCTGTGCCTCTAGCTGGCACAGCAACTTCTGAGATTTGGGACAGGGCATATGTGCAGTGAATGTAGTAGAGTAACATCTCATGATGGGATAGGACACGTTGACTAAGTTATGCCGCGTACACACAAGCGGAATGTCCAACAGAAAAAGTCTGACAGAAGCTTCTCATTGTATATTCCGATTGTGTGTATGCCTCATCTCTTTTTTTTTTTTGTTAATTCTGACGGACCTAGAAATAGAACATGTTCTAAATATTTCCAATGGAACCAATTCCTATCGGGAAAACCGCTTGTCTGTATGCTGTTCTGACGGACCAAAAATTATGCATACTCTGAGGCCGCGTACACACGGGCGGACTGTTTGTCCAACCTTGTTCGTCAAACAGTTTGGGCAAACAGTCCGCTCAAAATTTGCATGAGCGGACTTGCCCACACACGAGCGGACTGTTTGACGAACAAGGTTGGGCAAACAGTTCGCTCAACTTTTGAAATGAACGGACTCGCCCACGTAAGGCGGAGGCAAGTCCGCCCATTTCGAGCGCGTGTACAGGTAGGCGGGGCCCGCGAAGGAGACGTCGCGGGCTCCGCCGCCTGGAATGGGCTTAAAGGGGAACCCCAACGCCGAAAAAAATCGGCGTGGGGGTTCCCCCCAAGTCCACACCAGACCCTTGTCCGAGCACGCTACCCGGCCGGCCAGGAAAGGGGGGGCGAGCGAGTGCGCCCCCCCTCCTGAGCCGTACCAGGCCGCGTGCCCTCAACATGGGGGGGTGCCTTGGGGAAGGGGGGGGCCGCGCGGCCCCCCCACCCCAAAGCACCTTGTCCCCATGTTGATGAGGACAAGGGCCTCTTCCCGACAACCCTGGCCGTTGGTTGTCGGGGTCTGCGGGCGGGGGGCTTATCGGAATCCGGGAGCCCCCTTTAAGAAGGGGGCCCCCGGATACCGGCCCCCCACCCTATGTGAATGAGTATGGGGTACAATGTACCCCTACCCATTCACCTGTGAAATAAAGTACAAATAAAAACACAACACAGGGGAAAAAAATATTTTATTGCACAGCCGGGGGTCTTCCGTCTTCGGGGGTCTTCTCGCCGGACTCCTCCGCTATGTGTGTGTAGCTCTTTTGCTAGCGGAGGAGTCCGGCTTTCTTCCTCCCCGCCGCCGGCCTCTTCTCCCGACTTCGGGGGTCTTGTCCCCCTCTTCGGTTCTTCTGCCGGGCCACCGCGCCTGGTCCGGTGGCCCGGTCTTCTGTCGCCGTCTTCCGTTCTTCTGTCGCCGCCTTCGGTTCTTCTGCCGGGCCACCGCGCCTTCTTGTAGCTCTTTTACAGGCGGTGGCCCGGTCTTCTGTCGCCGATGTCGTCGCCGCCGCCGCCGACTTCCGTTCTTGTTCTTCTCCAGGAGATGTTGACACGTCGCTCCCTCCGGCCGGAATGCCAGAGCCGCGCTGTGCGGTCACTTATATAGTGACAATGGGGCGGGGTCACATGGTATATGTCACATGGGTTGGTCACATGGGTTGATGTCACATGGGGACTATGACATCGTAAGGGGGCGGGGTCACCATGTGACCAACCCATGTGACATATACCATGTGACCCCGCCCCATTGTCACTATATAAGTGACCGCACAGCGCGGCTCTGGCATTCCGGCCGGAGGGAGCGACGTGTCAACATCTCCTGGAGAAGAACAAGAACGGAAGTCGGCGGCGGCGGCGACGACATCGGCGACAGAAGACCGGGCCACCGCCTGTAAAAGAGCTACAAGAAGGCGCGGTGGCCCGGCAGAAGAACCGAAGGCGGCGACAGAAGAACGGAAGACGGCGACAGAAGACCGGGCCACCGGACCAGGCGCGGTGGCCCGGCAGAAGAACTGAAGAGGGGGACAAGACCCCCGAAGTCGGGAGAAGAGGCCGGCGGCGGGGAGGAAGAAAGCCGGACTCCTCCGCTAGCAAAAGAGCTACACACACATAGCGGAGGAGTCCGGCGAGAAGACCCCCGAAGACGGAAGACCCCCGGCTGTGCAATAAAATATTTTTTTCCCCTGTGTTGTGTTTTTATTTGTACTTTATTTCACAGGTGAATGGGTAGGGGTACATTGTACCCCATACTCATTCACATAGGGTGGGGGGCCGGTATCCGGGGGCCCCCTTCTTAAAGGGGGCTCCCGGATTCCGATAAGCCCCCCGCCCGCAGACCCCGACAACCAACGGCCAGGGTTGTCGGGAAGAGGCCCTTGTCCTCATCAACATGGGGACAAGGTGCTTTGGGGTGGGGGGGCCGCGCGGCCCCCCCCTTCCCCAAGGCACCCCCCCATGTTGAGGGCACGCGGCCTGGTACGGCTCAGGAGGGGGGGCGCGCTCGCTCGCCCCCCCTTTCCTGGCCGGCCGGGTAGCGTGCTCGGACAAGGGTCTGGTGTGGACTTGGGGGGAACCCCCACGCCGATTTTTTTCGGCGTTGGGGTTCCCCTTTAAGCCCATTCCAGGCGGCGGAGCCCGCGACGTCTCCTTCGCGGGCCCCGCCTACCTGTACACGCGCTCGAAATGGGCGGACTTTCCGAGCGGGAACAGTCCGCTCATTTCGAAAGTACAGCGGACAGGCCCACACACGGGCGGACTGTTCGCTCAAACACAGTTTCAGCGGACAGTTTTTCGGAATTTCCGAAAGACTTTGTCCGTCCAACTGTCCGCTGAAACTGTCCGCTGAAAGCCCACACACGAGCGGACTGTCCGCCCAAACACTGTTCAGCGGACAAGGTTGGGCGAACAGTCCGCCCGTGTGTACGCGGCCTGAAGCAAGTACGAGACAGAAGCTATTGGTTACTGGCTATTGAACTTCCTTTTTGTAGTCCCGTCATATGTGCTGTATGTCACTGTGTTCTTGACAATCGGACTTTGGTGTGATCGCGTGTACGCAAGTTTCAGCAGAATTCCGCCAGAAAAACCTTCAGAGTTTATTCCGACTGGAAAATCGGTCATGTGTACAGGACATTAAGAGTAGGGATTGACTTGTTTTAATGAAACTTGCTTAATGTAGAGGGTTTGTTTTTGTTTTTGATTAGGGGGATTTAGGGTCGTTTAATTTGTTTCATTTAGTGTTATTTATGTTTGTGTTTTTTTTCTCCTTTTTTGTAAGTATTTGATTTTTATTTATGCAATGTTGCTTTACATTTTTTACTTTTCAATTAATTTGTTTTTTCTTTCTGTGAAATATCAAAATAATGAGGCTATTGGGGATTTTTTTTTTCACTGGACCCCTTTAACCTCAGAAGCCATTTGAACTTAATCAAACCTTTAAAAACAAATGAACCTGCCTAATTTCACGTTTCCTATTGACGCCAATGAATTTCACAAAAATTGTGAAATTTTGCTATAGTCTACAAATTTTCACAAAAGTATCATAGAATGTAGAATTTTAGTTTTTCTCATCCAAAGTAAAATGATTTCAGGGAAGCCAAGATCTGGTTAGTCAGCAGAGGATCGTGATCAGAAGACCAGCCAAAGTTAGGAAAGGTATTAATGAGATGTGGTCACAAAACATGTTGGGGTAAGCAACAAAGGCTGTAGATTATCCAGTTGTTGAAAGATGTATTTTGTGATGCATAATATATAACAAAAATGTGCCTCCCTAGCATCAGGATGCATACATGATGACACTGTTTTTTTTTATGCAGCATACATGATTTAAGCACACTTGTACTCCCACACATACAATGGCAGGGATGTTCTTTGTTAATCTGATAGAAGAGAATTCCCCAGAATTTGAACCCTTACAAGTAGAATAATCACCATAATTCAATTATCATAATGTCAGACATGAGGAAAGTGTTGGCTGGAGTACAACCAGTACGCAATCACACCTTCAGCTAGGGTTACATGGGTCATTTTAATCTCTCACTACTGAGAGATTTAACTACTTCTTGGCAGACATCTCATTTGCAGCTCCCTGAAAATATCCTGCAATCGTCAACAATGTATAGCAACATTTTAGCTCATGTGATCTAGAGCTCTTTGAATCCTAAAGTGGCAAGCCAATATATGTGCAAACACATCTTTTTTTTTTTTTTCCCTGTATAATTACTTTGGGAAAATCCTCTCATTTGATAGCATTGCTTGCATGCATAAAATCCGTTGATAGAAAGTTCTCATGTGAATACACATATTTCAGGGAATATTCCATCAGCTAACAAAATTGCACACATGAAATGTTAGTAGGAAAAAATGGGAGCTAGCCCAAGTACTTGCTTATCCCTTCTATGTATTAAGGAAAATTGTTAACCAAAAGGACTCGCGGACACAGATTTTTAAACTATATGGCCAAACATATATAAACACTCCTCCTTATTTTTAAGTTCAAGTGTTTTCATTAAAGGGCACTATTTAAATTACAGCCTACAAGAACGTTTTAGATAACTGTCCAGGTTTAAAGCGGTAGTAAACCCGCAATTTTTTTTTTTTTTTTTTTTTTAAACCTGCTAAGCAAAATGCATAATGAGCTAGTATGCACCGCATACTAGCTCATTATGAAATACTTACCTTAGAACGAGGCCCCGACATCTGGCCCGATCCACGCCAAGGGAGCTGACATGCTCCCTCTGCGTTTCTTCCGGGTATCGCGGCTCCGGCGCTGTGAGTGGCCGGAGCCGCGATATCGTCACTCCCGCGCATGCGCGCGGGAGATTTCATTCCCGGCCGGCCGGCCACTGCCGGATTTTCAGGCCGAGAATCCCCTTGTGCGCATGCGCCGCTGCAGTCAGCGGCGCATACCGAGGGGAATATCTCCTAAACCATACAGGTTTAGGAGATATTTTTTTTACCTACAGGTAAGCCTTATTATAGGCTTTCCTGTAGGTAAAAGTTAAAAATTTGGGTATACAACCACTTTAACCTTGTTGTGGCAACAGTTTGGGGAAATCTCTTTTCTGTTCCAGCATGGCTGTGCCCCTGTACACAAAGCCTGTTCCAAAAAAGACACAGCATAACGATGGCCTATGCTGTGCCAGTTGGCCTGTACAGAACCCTTACCTCGACCATACACTTTTGGGGTGAATTAGAACAACATCATTACCCGACCTTGCAAATGCTTTTTGCTGCATAAATTATAGAAAAGCCTTCCCAGAAGAGTGGAAGAGGGAGGAAGGAACTCCACATTAATGTCCATGATTTTGGAATAGTATGTCCAACAAGCTTACATATGTGTCAAACACACATTAAACACATGGTAAATACACAAAAAAAGCATGGAAAAGTGCATATCGAATGCCTATGTATAATCTATAGACTAAAAAAATGACACCTTTGCTTTATTAGCTTTATTAGCAACTGAAACATAAGGTTTCAAGAAAAAAATGGACAGAAATCTCCATTATTAAAGCCAGGATCATTTAACAGCATTGTCTTCTGTGGATCTTAAATGTGATTACCAAATAGTTAATGTTCTCTAGTCTGGGGAAACAGGTTGTCATTATCAGCTAATATCAGAGGAGTAATCAAAGCCAATTGGCTTTGTGCTCGGCTAATACTACAATGCATCTAATTAAAACTTAGCATTTATTTAATTAAAGATAACATTTGTGATGGCCCCATTCTTTTCCATTAATAAAAATGTTATGCTGTGACAGAATATATAGATCCATATGCAGCTGCCATTTGTGTATCACCCTAGGGAAAAGATATACTGTATACTATAAATCTGCTCGGTATCAGATATTAAATATGTATAAATGCCTTATGTCAGTCTTTACACAGCAAATAGCCTAGAAGAGCTTTTTTTACAAGTAGTGCTTCAGCACACACTAAATAAAACCTCCCTCCTTGTAAAATGGAATGGTTTATAAGTGTACCAAAAAGTTTATAATAATTGCGGTAAGTTATACCTCCCAGTGCAATACTACAGACCTGAGGTTTTGTACTAAGGCTATCGGTCCTATTCCTGAAAAATGCTAACAACTTCCCAGCTTTATTAACCACTTGACCACTGGGCACTTAAACACCCTTAATAACCAGACCAATTTTCAGCTTTTGGTGCTCTCACATTTTGAATGACAATTACTCAGTCATGCAACACTGGACCTATATGAAATTTTTGTCCTTTTTTTCACACAAATAGAGCTTTCTTTTGGTGGTATTTAATCACCTCTCAGTTTTTTATTTTTTGTGCTATAAAAGAAAAAAGACCGAAAATTCTGCGAAAAAATGAATTTTTCTTCGTTTCTGTTATAAAATTTAGCAGATTAGTAATTTTTTCTTCATAAATTTTGGCCAAAATTTATACTACTACATATCTTTGGTAAAAATAAGTACAAATTGGTGGATATTATTTGGTCTTTGTGAAAGTTATAGAGTCCACAAGCTATGGTGCCAATATCTGAAAATTGATCACACCTGAAGGACTGACGGCCTATTTCAATTCTTGAGACCCTAACATGCCAGAAATGTACAAATACCCCCCAAATGACCCCTCTTTGGAAAGAAGACATTCCAATGTATTTAGTAAGAGGCATGATGAGTTTTTTGAAGTTGTCATTTTTTCTCACAATTCTTTGCAAAATCAAGATTTTTTTTCCTTTTTTTTTCACAAAATTGTCATATTATCAGGTTATTTCTCACACACAGCATATGCATACCACAAATTACACCCCAAAACACATTCTGCTATTACTCCCGAGTACGGCGATACCACATGTGTGAGACTTTTACACAGTGTGGCCACATACAGAGGCCCAACATGCAGGGAGCGCCATCAGGCGTTCTGGAGCACCCAGGACAATTCTGACATTTCTCTCCTACATGTAAAAATCATCATTTATTTGCTAGAAAATTACAGAGAACCCCAAAACATTATATATATTTTTTTTTTAGCAAAGACCCTGGAGAATACAATGGTGGTCGTTGCAAATTGTTATCTCACACGGTATTTGCGCAGCAATTTTTCGAACGCGTTTTTTGGGGGGAAAAAACAGTTTTGTGCTTAAAAAAAACAAAAAAAACAGTAAAGTTAGCCCAATTTTTGCATAAAGTGAAAGATGAAGTTATGCTGAGTAAATAGATATCGAACATGTCACTCTTCAAAATTGCACATGCCCGTGGAATGGCGCCAAACGTCGCTACTTAAAAAATCCCCATAGGCGACGCTTTAATTTTTTTTTACTGGTTACATGTTTTGAGTTACAGAGGAGGTCTAGGGCTAGAATTATTGCTCTCGCTCTAACGTTCGCGGCGATACCTCACATGTGTGGTTTGAACACCGTTTTCATATGTGGGCGGGGCTTACGTATGCGTTCGCTTCTTCATGCGAGCACATGGGGACAGGGGCGCTTTAAATTTTTTATTTTTTTTTGTTCATTTTACTTTATTTATTTTAATTTGACATTTTTTTCCCCAAAAATTTAATTTTTGATCACTTTTATTTCTATTACAAGGAATGTAAACATCCCTTGTAATAGGAATATGGGGTGACAGGTCCTCTTTACAGTGAAATCTGGGGGTCAATATGACCCCACATCTCACCTCTAGGCTGGGAAGCCTGAAATAAAAAAATAAATAAAAAAAGATTCTGGCTTTAATCGTACTGGCGAGTTGGTAGAAGCACCGGAGGGCGGTGAGGGGTGGGGGGGCGTCTATGGCTGGGTATTGCAGGGTATCACCGAGTATGGCTGGGTATCTCCGAGTATGGCTGGGTATGGCAATTTATGGCAGGGTATTGGCGGGGTATTGGCGGGGTATTGGCGGAGTATTGGGGGGTACTGCAGAGTAATGGCAGGGTACTGCAGAGTATTGGGGGTACTGCAGAGTAATGGCGGGTACTGCAGAGTATTGGGGGGTACTGCAGAGTATTGGGGGGTACTGCAGAGTAATGGCGGGGTACTGCAGAGTAATGGTGGGTACTGCAGAGTAATGGGGGGTACTGCAGAGTAATGGGGGGTACTGCAGAGTAATGGCAGGGTACTGCAGAGTATTGCAGGGTATTGCAGAGTATTGGCAGGGAATTGAGGGGTTAAATTCGGTGAGCAGCGATGTGGGCACTGCAGATGCAGCCCACATCGCTGCTGACACCGATCTCTTTCCCCTCCACTGTACCGATCGGTACAGAGAGGGGGAGGGAGGAACCGGCGTCATAGCATGACGCCGGTTTGTTTACAAGTGATCACTCCGTCATTTGACGGAGCGATCACGTGGTAAACGGCCGCGACGAGCGGCCGTTTACCGTGATTCGTGATGCGCCGGGTCCAGGTCACGGATGATCTCGTGTGCGCGCCCCAGGGGGCGCGCGAGAGCAGAATTCTGGGAGGCCGTTAATTAACGGCCTCTCAGAGTTAAACAACCGCCCTGAAGCCGTTAATCGGCAATGGGCGGTTGTTAAGTGGTTAAAAAACAAAACAAAAAAATTAAAGCAGAACAAAAATAATAAAAAATAAATAAAAAAACACATTCGCAGCCCAATAAAGAGATAATAAAAAATGTTTTTGCTGCAATACTCACTCTTAGTCTAGAGCTGTCCCCCATCGGTAGTTCTTATCTGTCACATGATGACCTCCATTTTCAGCTTTAATGATTGTCAGCGTCATTCAAGACTTTTTTTGAGCCAGGATACTGTTAATGTACACTCCCTCTCTGATGAGCTTTCTCTGATGCTCTGCTTTCTCCTTCTATCTGCATACTCTTTGTCAACACAAGAATGAGGAAAGACATCTGGTTACAAAGGATGGGGAGATGGTGAAGGTATTGAATTAATTCTTCTCCTCAGTCTTCACGAGGGAATCGGCGGGCTTCAGTAACCAAAACTGAAGTGTTTGTCCTCATGACACATCACAGGAAGCACCCTAATAGCTAACAGAGGACAGAATTAGAAATAGACGTGGGTAACATTAATAAATCACCAGGACCAGATGGCTTGCACCTGAGGGTACTTAGGAAACTCAGTCAAGTAATTGGCAGACCATTGTTCCTAATTTTACTGACAGTCTACTGACTGGAATGGTACCAGCAGATTGGAGAAAAGCCAATGTAGCACTAATATTTAGAAAAAGGGCCAAAATACATCCCTGGGAATTACAGACCAGTTAGCCTAACATCAATAGTATACAAGCTCTTGGAGGGATGATAAGGGACTATATACAAGATTTTGGTAATAAAAATGATAGCAGTAATCAGCATGGATTCATGAAGACTCGTTCATGCCAAACCAATCTATTAACCTTCTATGAGGAGGTGAGCTGCCATCTAGATAAAGGAAGACCCGTAGACGTGGTGTATCTGCATTTTGCAAAAGCATTTGACACAATTCCCTATAAACGTTTACTGTACAAAGTAAGGTCCGTTGGCATGAACCATAAGGTGAGTACTTGGATTGAAAACTGGTTACAAGGACGAGTTTAGAGGGTGGTGATAAATGGGGAATACTCAGAATGGTCAGGGATGGGAAGTAGGGTCCCCTAGGGTTCTGTGCTGCGACTAATCCCGTTTAATTTGTTTATAAATGACCTGGAGGATGGGCTAAACAGCTCTATCTCTGTATTTGCAGACAACACTAAGCTAAGCAGGGCAAGAAACCTTGCAAGAAGATCTGAACAAATTAACGGGGGGGGGGGGGGGCAACTACATGGCAAATGAGGATTAATGTAGAAAATTGTAAAATAACGCATTTGGGTGGCAAAAATATGAATGCAATCTACTCACTAGGGGGTGAACCTCTGGGGGAATCTAGGATGGAAATGGACCTGGGGGTATTAGGAAATGATAGGCTTAGTAATGGCATGCAATGCCAAGCTGCTGCTAACAAAGCAAACAGAATATTGGCATGCATTAAAAAGGGGATTAATTCCAGGGATAAAGCAATAATTCTCACACTCTACAAGACTTTGGTCCGGCCTCACCTGGAGTATGCTGTCCAGTTCTGGGCACCAGTCTTCAGGAAGGATGTGCTGGAAATGGAGCGAGTACAGAGAAGGGCAACAAAGCTAATAAAGGGTCTGGAGGATATTAGTTATGAAGAAAGGTTGTGAGCATTGAACTTATTCTCTCTGGAAAAGAGGCGCTTGAGAGGGGATATGATTCCCATTTACAAACACCATACTGATGACCCCGCAATAGGGATAAAACTTTTTGCAGAAGGGCGTTTAATAAGACATGTGGCCACTCACTAAAATTAAAAGAAAAGAGGTTTAACCTTAAACTGCGTAGAGGGTTATTTACTGTAATAGCGGCAAGGATGTGGAATTCCCTTCCACAGGCGGTGGTTTCAGCGGGCGCAACGATAGTTCCAAAAAACTATTAGATAAGCACCTGTAGACCGTAACATACAGGGATATACAATGTAATACTGACATATAATCACACACATAGGTTGGAGTTGATGGACTTGTGTCTTTTTTCAACCTCACCTATTATGTAACTATGTAACTGACTGGCTCCTTTTACTTTTCTAACCTTTGTTGCCTTTCACTGCTGAAGTCCTATAGCCATGTCCTGTCCTGACTATAAGGCATTTCATACAGTGAGCTTCCCGATAGAGACCAAACTGGACTATACCTGTGTAATGTGTTTTGAAACAACTATTTGTAGTCTCCATGTCCATGTGACAGAGTGACAATACAGTAGCACATCTGGGAGATGGTGACAGTGTTGTCATCATAGAACTGAAAGTACCTGAACAAGGATCTTCAAGGCAGTATTCCTAGGTATTATTTTAATGAATGTTGCAATTTTAAATGATAAAATAATGACTGCAGGATTTTAATGAGCACTCCTTACCTTTCTAATGGTGACTGCCTTGTAGATGTACCAAAACTCACTGACTTCCACTGACTGCGAAAGACAGATTTCAGTATCTTTTGCTTACAATTTATTGGTTTATTTGTCTTAGGGAGATAAGGTTATGGGTACAGGATGCCCAAAAACACAACAGCAAGAATGTCCTGCCCTCAGTAGACTTCTCAGAAAATTCTTTAGGCCTGTATGGACTAAAATATTTCAGTATCTTTTGACCTCTGACACTGGTCAGTTGCAGAAATCTTTATACCTGGCTATGTAGATTCTGTAGATTCTGTAGGCTTGAATGGACAGCTGCCTTACAGTTCCATCAAGCTCTGCCAAAGGGCAGGTTTTTGCAGAATGGGCTGTACCACAATGGCAAGCTCCCAGTCACTATTTCCTTGCACATAAGGCAATTCCAGTGATGGTACCATTATTCGGTTGGTTGTTCAGCAGGAATTCCACCTGCCCCTAATCCGCCTGATTTGTGACATGGCCACCAGGTGTAACTCAACTTTAGCAATGCTGCAGAGGCTGCAAATGCAGCAGAGAGCCATCATCAAAGCGTACATGTGTCAGTATGGCACGACGATAGGCTCAGGGGAGCTCAGCTTTTTCTCCACACGCCAATGGCTGCTGATAAAGGATGCATGTACTGTACTGTCATCTAGAATTCAGTATCTTTTGACCTCTGACACTGGTCAGTTGCAGAACTCTGTATACCTGGCTATGTAGATTCTGTAGATTCTGTAGGCTTGGATGGACAGCTGCCTTACAGTTCCATCAAGCTCTGCCAAAGGGCAGGTTAAGACTTTCAGGTCTCTGGCACAGGCCAGTTTAGGACACTGAGAAAACACCATTCCTTGGCTCTTGCTTCCTCCTCCAAGTAAAGGGCCTGAGGGGCAAAGATGAACTTCTCTGGCTGGAGCTACATTCTTTCCAGACAGCAGCTTGGGAGGGTGCAGCAGAGTCCAGTTTTTCCCTCTCAATAATAAAAAAAATTATTCCCTGCCACCCATATGCTCAGCAACCACATTTCTAGTATGTCCAAATTGCTGGCTTTACAACTCCTGCCTTTCCCTCTGGTGGATACTCCCCCCTTTAGTGAATTTTCAGAATGTGCAGTACCACAATGGCAGGCTCCCAGTCACCATTTCCTTGCATGTAAGGCAATTCCAGCGATGGTACCATCAAGTGAAAGGCAATGTTTTGGCATTCTTTGGCAAAGCAGTCAGCAGCAAGGTCGACCTTACTGCTGTCTCGTGGTCCAGTAAGCATGGTCAGGGCGATATATTTTGTTCACAGCATACTGGATATCTCTACTTGCAACTATGAAGGATGCAGAACAGTGCTCAGTCCTGGAGCTTGTTTTTCCGCCATGTTTTCACACAGCTGGTTGTTATAATGCAAGATCTGTCAGCTCCACCCCTCCTTCTCCTCCTCCTCCACGCCATCCACTGCCGAATTGTCCTATGACCCACCACCCCCTAAGCGTTCAAGGGGCTGTTCAACAAGTCTTGCTAAATGATGCCATTCAGTGCTTCAGTTGGTCTGTCTAGGGGACAGGAGCCACACTGGAGCAGAGATTCGTTCAGCTCTGCAGAGGTATGAAAATTTTGACATGGAAAATTGACACATTTTCCATGCCTGGCACATGTCCTCAATTTGGTGGTGCAGCATTTCTTAAACAGGTACCCAGGTTTTCAAGATCTTCTAAGGCAGAGCAGTAGGGTCTGTAGCCATTTCACGCAGTCATACATGGCCATTATTTGTTTGGTTGTTCAGCAGGAATTCCACCTGCCCATAAACTGCCTGATTTGAGACATGGCCACCAGGTGTAACTCAACTTTAGCAGAGAGCCATCATCAAAGACTACATGTGTCAGTATGGCACGACGATAGGCTCAGGGGAGCGCAGCTTTTTCTCCACACGCCAATGGCTGCTGATAAAGGATGCATGTACTATACTGTCATCTAGGGATGAGCCGAACACCCCCTGGTTCGGAGCAGAACATGTGAACAGGCAAAAAATATTCCTTTAAATATTGTGCCTGGGGGTTGTCCTTAGTATGCCTGTAAAGTAGCACATTTTTCTCATGTTTAGAACAATACCACAGCAAAATGACATTTCTAAAAGAAAAAATTTAATTTAAAACTACTTACGGCTGTAATATATTGTCGGGTCACAGCAATATTTTAGAAATGACCACAGACTTTTCTGGCTTGCCTCAGGAGATCCTGTAAGCCTGGTTACCTGCACAAGAACCACTGCACCACCAAATTGAGGACGTGTGCCAAACATGGATCATGGGTCAAGTGTCCCTGTCAGAGGGCGGAGAGAAAGTTGGTGCCATTGTCGCATATGACCATTCCTGGCTGAAGCTTGCATGGCGTCAACCACCTCTGAGCCTGCCCCTGCAGAGCTGACAGAATCTCTGCCCCAGTGTGGCTCTTGTCCCCTAAGCAGACCAACCCAAGCACCGCATGGCATCTTTTTGCCTGACTGCTTGCGTAGCCCTTTGACACTTATGGAGCACCGCTGGTTCACAGGACAAATCTGCAGAAGAGGCCACAGAGGAAGAAGAAGAGGAGGGTATGGAGGAGAGAGCTGTGGCAGAATCACCACTAGCAATTTGGAGGCGTGGTGGCAGAACAAGCTCCAACAATACGGAACCCTGTCTTGCATCCTTCTCAGTTGCCAGCAGAGTTACCCAGTGTGCCGTGAAGGAAAGGTAACATCCCTGCCTGTGCCTGCTGGACCATGAGTCAGTGGTAAAATACACCTTACTGCTGACCGCCCTGTACATCGAGGCCAAAACATTGCCTTCCACTTGCAGATAGAGAGCCAAAATGGCCTTCCATGAAAAGAAATGGCATTTTTAAAACTGCCACTGAGGTACAGCCCATTCCCCAAACTCACAAATTCAGCTGAAAAGGCAGCAGTGCTAGCAATTTGGCCAAGCTAGCATTTAGATGCTGAGCATGTGGATGGCTGGGAGCAAATTTCTTTTTTTACAGTTCAGCAACTGGGGTAGGGAAATTTGCCTGCTAAAATCAGATGGTGTTGTACTGCTAGCAGATTGGCTGCAAGTACTTGGGGCGCCTATTGCTATACCTTTATTCCTCTCAGTGAAGGTTTTTGAGAGGACTGGAGCCTTTTTCTTTGATGTGGGTCTTTCAAGTGCTGTTGCCAACAGACTGCATGGCTGTTCATCAAATGTCTGGTCAAGCATGTGGTGCCCAAGCTGCTGCTGTTCTGGCCAGGCTTGGTCAGCTTGAGACATAGGTAGCAAACAGCAATGCTGCGATCTGCTGCACATGTGTCAAAAAAGGCCCACACCAAGGAACTTTTAAAAGTCAGCAGGGAATCAGCAGTGTTCTGCACTTGTGCTGCTCTGCAGTGTGATGCAATAGGGTGGCTGCCCACTAGAGGACATCCTGCCTCATTGGAGTTGTGCCTCTTCCTCCTCTCTTCTCTCAGGCACCCAAGTACAATCAGTGACCTCGTCATCCCCTCCCTCCTCATCACTGGAGCAAACTTGGCAGTATGCTGCAGCTGGGGGAACATAACTGCCATGTTCTAGTCCTTCTTGGGCACCCCCTCTCTCTAGGCTCACGTTACCCCCTTCCTTAACCTGATAACCAACAACGGAGCCTTCAAATCACTGCGCATCCTCCATCAGCATGTGCCTGACACTTTGTTCAAATAATTCTGGGGACTCCATGCATGATGCTGGGGCTACAGAAGGATTGACTGTGGACAAGGATCCAGTGGAATAGGCCACTTTGGCAGCTGCATTGGAAGGCAAATTACTCTGGCCTGGGTGACAGAGGATGAGGATGATGAGGATGATGAGGACGGCTTTGTTATCCACTCCACCAACTCTTCTGCATATTCTGGCTCAATATCACAGCCAGCAGCAGAAAAAAAAGGACAAGCGTGCCCCACAGCCAGCTGCAGAGGATGCAGTACTAGCACTGTTGACTGTAGACACAGAGGCTTTTAGTGGCCTGTGAGCATCTGCCTCTCCTTGGTGGCCTTCCAGACATGATGTGTATTTTGTTTTGCAAGACCACACTACACTGTATTGTGTACTGTGTACACCACCAGAAGTATAGTGGAAACTGTACACACTATATTAGATACTGTGTACACCGCCTGCACTGTAATTTAGCAACTGTACTATGGCTGCACTGTATTGTGTACTGTGTACACCACCAGAAGTGTAGTAGAAACTGTACACTCTTGTCTATACCATACAACCAGGTGAGGGTAGATGATGCAGGGTGTGTGCTAATGAGATCAGCTGGTAAACTCTTTCCTGTGTCATCACATAAAGTCTGTCCAGAAAGTAAGGCAGAAGTTATGGAGCAGTGTTTTCAAACATGAGGACAGTGAGGTAAGCGTATGTAGAATAAATGGAAAGCGTTTTTATTTTAGAAAAATAAGTACATTAATGCTATATTGGTACATAGGGGGCTGGCATGTATAAAAAAAAAAAGTGAACAAAGGTGAACTTAGCCTTTAAGCTAGTTATATGTAAAAACACCTGAAACATGAAATTTTAATTAAAGACATGAATTTTTTCTTTCTGTTTGTTTTTTTTTTTATCTCAGCATGGAATTTAGTTTTGATAGAATGTGCAACCCATTTGCTGCTATCTAACTTCTCTTGATAATTTATCTTTTAAAAAAAAGTTGTTAACGTGTATTCTAGCTGCAACTTTCGCAAAAATGTTTTTTTCATACTTCATAGTTGTCTGTTGCAGCTTAGCCTACAAATCACAGAACAGAAGTAGAAATTCTGAAGAATGATTGTTATAGCTTGTAATTGTGTCAAAAAACACGCATCTAAAAGCAAAATAAAACAAGACTTTTAATGCTGGCCATACAAGATATCAAATGATTTTGTGTTAATCACACATGCTTTCAAACAGCCTTCAGTTGGAGTATCAACTCCACAAAATGGATCAAGGCAACCTATGAACAATAGATGTTTTTGTAATGAAAGAAAATGTAGTTAAAGCCAAATTTCAACTATCAATAGAAATGACGAACCCCCTTTCCCTGCACACTGAGCTGGGTTTTGTATTTTCTTTGGATAGGATAAGCGCACTTTTTTTTTTCCTTTTCCCATATCTACCTATCCCCTCCACAGGTGTATAATTAGATATATAACAGCCAGTGAACAAAGGAGGTCACATGCTTAGCATGGCCCCCACAGAACACCTTATATTTTTTCAAAGAATACAAGGCATTATTTGATTGGATTAGGTGGAGCAGTGATGTCCTGATCTCCACCTAGTCCGATCAGAGAACTCCTTGCATTCACTGAAAAAAATACAGGACGTTCTGTGATTAGCAGTCATGCTGGATCTAGAAGTCTACAGTGACCGCTGTAGTAGTGATGATTATTACAGTGGTTCTCAGCTTCTACAGCAGTCCTAGAGGTATGTAATATGCATGCTTACATTTCTCCAAAACTAGACCAATGCAAAAAAGAAAAATGGTGTACCAGCCTATGACTAATGCGTTTCAGAGAAGGGTTTACCTTCAAAACACGTTAGCCATAAAGGATCCTGGTGAGGTCCCCCCTGCACTCTGGAGTGTGTCAAGTTTAGGACTACTGGGCTATAGATGAGTAGCTTGATGAGTGAATTTAATTCACATGCTTGTGAGCATTATTCTTGTTGATCTTAAATAAAAGCTGTGGGATAGTGCACTAGGCTGGTGGTGCCCTCTATTGTTTGTTTTTTGTAGTGGCTTCAGGACAACCCCAGTTCTAGAGGGCAGCAAGGCTTGAAGCATTCCCCAGCGACGTGGTGTCATCTTTTACAGCTGTACCAGCCTATCACACTTATATGCAAGAGACATTGGGGATTATTTACTAAAGGGAACTACACTGTGCACTGCAAGTGCACTTGGAAGTGCAGTCACTGTAGATCTGAGGGAGACATGCAAGGAAAATAAAAAACTGCATTTTTTCTTGCACATGATTGGATGATAGAAATCAAAAGAGCTTCCCCTCATTTCAGATCTTCTCCTCAGATATACAGCGACTGCACTTTAAAGTACGCGTCCAAATGCACTTGTAATGCACAGTGGCTTTTCCTTTAGTAAATCAACCCCATTCTGTCAAACTGGGCCCAGGGCCGCTGATAGACCAGTACAACTGGCCCCGTTGTACAGGACCCTGCCAGCAGGGGGGCCCGGGCAACCTGAACAGATAAGTCATTAAAAAAAAATCCTCCAGCAATGACCGATCAGAGTCCTAAATACAAACAACTAATCCCTCCCCCCCCCCCCCCCCCCCCGGTTTACTTTTTACGTTTTTTTTTCTTCACTGATATCTATGTGGAGAAAAGGTGGCGGCAGGGGAGGGACTATTTTTTCTATTTCGGGCATGGAAGTATATCTACCGCGCCCGCTCCTCATCTTCTCATGCTGGCTCAGCTGGCTAGTGCCGCCCCCCTGGCGCTGCTGAGCTATTCCTCTTTCCGCGTGAGAGAAGTAGTGGTGAGGCGGCGAACTCAGACGAGCAGCGGCAGCAGAGGATAAAAAAGAAGCAGCTGGCATCGGCATCCCACCTGACTGTAATTGTTTGTGCACACTCCGGTCCAGGCAGCAGCAGGATTAGGGAAGAAATTACTCCTTGGGCCCAGCTAACAATGACAAAGGTGTGTGCTTGCTTGGGGGGGGCTTCAAGATCTACTACTACTACTGCAGAAGCATCTATACATTATGGCATTAATGGAATGGGTGGCACTGTCTGCAGGTAGCACATGCTTTATGGCATTGGCATTATGGGTAGCACTGTCTGCAGCACAGTATGGCATTGGCAGCATGGGTGGCACTGTCTGCAGGTAGCACATGTTTTATGGGCCATAACACATGTGCTGCCTGCAGAGACAGTGCCACCCATGACGCTGATCTCGTAATGTGCTACAGACAGTGCCACCTGTGCCACCAATGCCGTAATGTGCTGCAGACGGTGCCACCCATGCTTCCAATGCCATAATGTGCTGCAGACAGTGCCACCCATGCTGCCAATGGCATTATGGAGGGGCCAGGGGTGGGGCTAAAGGAGGGACCAGGGGCGGGGCCATGGGTGGAGCTGAAGGGGGCCCCGTCAGGTAGGCTGTATGGGGCCCCATGATTTCTATCAGCGGCCCTGACTGGACCCATGTAGCTGTGGAATAAAAACTATAACTGGAGTCCAGCTTTATTACTCTTCTCTTTATCGGGCTTTGGCTAGCTTTGCCTAGCTTTGCCTAAACTGATTATAAAGTGAAAAATAAAAATAAAATTCCACTTTAACCATAGACGAATGATGGCTACAGCGCCGACCTCAATTTCCAGGAGGCCGTCATAGGACGTCCTCATGTGTGCACGCGCCCAACAGGGTGCGTGGGGAGCTTGCTGTGATCGCCGAGTCACGGAGACTCAGCTGACCACCGATCCTAATAAGGCGCCGATCCCGACCCCTTACCATGTGATCAGCTGTCAGACAGCTGATCACATGATGTAAACAAAAGATTGTGATTGTTTTTTTTTCTCCTTACGCTGAAAGGATGAGGAGAAAAAAAAGCCAATCACTGGCTTATGTTAAAGGGACATCGGTCCCGAAGAGGAAGGAAGTAAAGATGCCTCTTCTGTGCTATTCAGTACCCCCTGCCAGTGCCACCTGTCATTGTCACCTGCCAGTGCCCACAGTGCCCACCAGTGCCACCTATCATTGCCCATGAGTGCCACCTATCAATGCCCACAAGTGCCACCTATCAACGCCCACCAGTAGTACCAATCAGTACCACCTAGCAGTGCTGCCTGTCAGTGTAAGCAATCAGTTCCCATCACTGCCACCCATCAGTGTCCATCACTGCCACCTATTGGTGCCCATCACTGCCGCCTCATCAGCGTACATCAATGGAGAAAAATTACCTGTTTACACAATTTTATAACAAAATATAAAAAAGTAAAAAAAAAAAAGTTTTTTTCAAATTTTTTTAACAAAAAATAAAAACCACAGAGGTGATCAAATACCACCAAAAGAAAGCTCTATTTGTGTGGAAAAAATGATAAAAATGTCTTTTGGGTACAGTGTTGTATGACCACGCAATTGTCATTCAAAATGCGTCAGCGCTGAAAGCTGAAAATTGGTCTGGACAGGAGGGGGGTTTAAGTGCCCAGTAAGCAAGTGGTTAACAGTACCCTACACTGGAATCACCTAAACGCAATCATTTGGAGGGGTGTCCACATACTTTTAAAATGTAGTTAATAAGTTAATGAAGTTATTATAATTGTAATCAAATGTGAACATGTGGTTCATTGTATGTCTGTGGTATTGGGAAAGACAATTGTATGTTATTTTAGCTTGAAACCACAGCTATTTGTGATACAAGCAAAACTTTCTGAACCCTATTAACTTTTCTTCTTCATTAGACGTAAACATTCTGCTGTATAGCGAATCAATGTAAAGTGGTAATTGATGTGCACATATTCATGTTTTCAAATGCAAATGTGATTCTAATTTAGCATTTTGCAGGCTGGTTTAAATGCTGTTTTTTTCCATGATTACACTACACATTACATCTTTCTGATCCCTCTCATCATTTTCCCATCTTCCCCTTAGCCAGTGCATTAATCCTTGTGTTTTCAGCTCTCACAATATCCTGTAGATTAATGAAATACTTTGCCAGCATTGCATGTTAATGGTGCTATAAAAATTGTATGGAGTGACGTTGCAGTCAAGATCACTGCCAGGCACTGTTATTTAAAGCCGAACACTGGGAAAACAGTTAAAGGAAATCTATGGTCACAGCATTCACTTTTATTGTATAACATCAGCATTATAATAGCAATACAAACAATAGTTCTTATTGACAGTGCAATAAATGGTTTAGTTCATGTTGTGAGTGCACCCTGTCTTCTGCCCTTCTCTTCCCGGATTCCCTGCATGATTTGCAGCTTCTCCACTAAGGACTACATTTCCCATGGTACCTTGATGCCTACAACCAGTCATGACATCTGTAGGATTACTAGATTGACTAGATTTGGAGTAAATGGCCAACCGGCCTTCATTTATTAACAAAATATAACTTTAATTAAATTTCCATAAATAACTTTAGTAACTGTAAACATTCCAAACATTTGTAACGGGTCATGGGTAAATAGCATAACAAACATACTGGTCACTGGAACGACTTCCATAACTTTTCACCTTTTGACCTCCAGACGGAATCCCCTGTCTTGGAGGCTATACCCAAACCTTCGCAGTGACCTACCCCTTTTAACCCTTCCAGGTTACGGGGGGTACCATCAAACCCCCCCATCCCATGGATGGGTACAACATGTTTCCTACCTGTACCTCTCTTCACCTCTTCTAACCACCCACAAAACTGCCTCAACCAAGCCTCAATGACCTTAACCCTAGTCCCTAACACAACCAGGGAATGTGGATGGGGATCACTTCCTCCTCCACTCTCGGACTGCTTCACATCCCCCTCAGCTTCCGACCCCTATTCCTTCCCTTAAAGTGGAACGTCCATCTGACCCTTAAGACAGCGACTGTGCGGTCCAGCACTTGTCATGCCATCCCCGCGCCCACCGCTTGCAGCTGCTAGCTCTGGGACTCATTTTCCTGTAATGGTTGTGCCTCCTGAAACTTCTCTTGTCAGCACCTCTTTAGTTCAGAAGGTAGGCTCTGTGATTTCTATGACACAGCACTGCCTGTCATCAGGGCATAGTAAATATATGTTACAGAATTGAAAGAAGGAAATTTGTGGAGATCTTCATAAAATAAAGTTTACAAACTTCAAGGCCGTTCAGATTAATAGGAGTAGGCTAGAAATAATTTAAATGCAACATGTAAATTAGACTTGCACCGATACCAATACTAAGCATTTCCATGAGTATCGGTACTCGTGCAAATGCACCCATACTTGAAACCAATACTTTCAACTGTCAGTGGGATTCCCAAAGAAAAAATAAAAAATAAAAAAAAGCAGCTGGACAATGTTTATCAACAACAATGCTCAGCCACTGAAACAGAAGATAAAGTTTACAAACTTCAAGTACTGTTCAATAGTAGTAGGCTAGAAATAATTTAAATACAACATGGAAATTAGGGTTGCGCCGATACTGATACTAAACATTTCCATGAGTATCGGTACTCGTGCAAATGCACCCATACCTGAAACCAATACTTTCAACTGTCAGTGGGATTCCCAAATGCCAAATATAAAAAAAGCAGCTGGACAATGTTTATCAACAACAATGCTCAGCCACTGAAACAGAAAGGTAAAAAGAAACACTGGGGGTTATTTACAAAGGCAAATCCACTTTGCACTGTAAGTGCACTTGGAAGTGCAGTTGCTCTAAATCTAAGGGGTATATCTGAAATGAGTGAAAGCTCTGCTGATTTTATCATCCAATCACGTGCAAGCAAAAATGCTGTTTTTTTATTTTCCTTGCATGTCCCCCTCGGATCTACAGCAACTGAACTTCCAAGTGCACTTTCAGTGCAAAGTGGATTTTCCTTCAGTAAATAACCCCCATTGTGTCTTTCTGTTTATTCATCTACAGATCAAAGGGATGAATGTCGATCTGCAGATCAAGACATTCAGATAGTCAGACAGATCAAGATCAAAACCTGTCAAGTAAAAAAAAACATTTTTTGTATGTTTTTTTATTAAATGTTCCTCTGTTTAACCCCTTATTAACCCATAATTTAATCTAATCCCATTTAAAGTGGTTTGTAAAGTCAAAAGGATTTTTATCTTAATGCATTCTATACATTAAGATAAAAAAAAAACTTTCAGTGTGCAGCAGCTCCCCTCAGCCCTTCTTATACTTACCTGAGCCCCCATCTCAGTTCAGCAATGTTGCAGGAGTGTCTCAGCTGCTCTCCCTCCTCATTGGATGAGATGGCAGCATGGTGCCATTGGCTTCCATGGTTGTCAATCAAAGTAAGTGAGCCAATGAGGAGAGAGAGAGGGGCGGGGCCAAACCATAGCTCCATGTCTGAATGGACACACAGAGCAGCGGCTTAGCTCAGGGGCTCCTATAGCAAGCTGCTTGCTGTGGGGGCACTCGGCAGGGGGGAGGGGCCAGAAGCACCAGCAAGGGACTTGAGA
Source organism: Lithobates pipiens (assembly GCF_037356315.1). Taxonomy (NCBI): domain Eukaryota; kingdom Metazoa; phylum Chordata; class Amphibia; order Anura; family Ranidae; genus Lithobates; species Lithobates pipiens. Next base: position 428,218,103 of record NW_027507903.1, read on the forward strand.
AGAGCTTTGTATAAAACACTGCGCAGAGCAGATAAGTATAACATGTTTATTATATGTAAAGAAAAAAATCTGAGGCTTTAGTATCTCTTTAATTAACTCTATATTCTCCTCCATTTAATTATTATTTTCCTACTCTTTTTTTTTTTCTTCACTTCTATTTTTTTAACTATTAATAATTAAAACTGCTTGGCACCCTTATCACTTTGTGTGGTGCAGATTCCCCCTAATGCCTGGGCTCCCCCTGTGTTGCCCCCCCAGCAGTGTCGCTGACTTCCCTCCTCTCCTCCTGGCTGCTTCGGGGGGATGTTTCAGGTTGGAGAGCAAGGGAGGGTGTAGTAAATATGTAATTTGTTGCCCCCCCTCCTTTTCTAAATGAACACAGTAAACACACTCACGGTGTTCATTCATAACTGAATCATAGTAAACTGTGTTTGCTATGCTTCAGTTTGTGAATGAACAGGAAGCTGCTCAGCACAGAGCACTTCTCCTTCATGCACTGTCCCGTGTAGCTGAGGTTGCAGAGAAAGGCATGTGTGTTTGAATTTTTGGGTGCACGCCCTAATGCAATAGACTGCCCACACCTATGTTATCACCTTATATCAGCTGCCCTATCAGAGTGACCCCTTACACAATGTGTCCCCATCAGAGTGCCCTCTTACATCAACCCCCCTTCCCCTTGTACTCACAGCTCTCATGGAATGCAGGCAGCTTCTCCTTAATATTTCCAGTCATGTGATAAGTCACATGACAAGGGGAGAGAGGAAGGACACTCCGCCTTTACTCCTCAGTGCGATGCTGAGACTGAGATGAGTTCTCGGTGTTAGCTATCTATCGCCCCCTGTAGGCTGGAGGGAGGAGAAAGCCTAATTCTCCCTCCAGCTAGTGTTGGCAGCTGCTTCTTGTGACAGGAGTGAAATTGCGATCAATCCTGTCAGTGAGGAGCGGCACCAGGAGTGCTGTGCGCCTCCCATCAACACAGCGCCCGGGGCAGGTGGCTGTTTGGCCCCACCCTTGTACAAGCCCTGACTGGACAGGCCATGTTCTCTTTTTAAACCCCCCATCTTTGAATATAGTATATTTTATATACAACAACCCACTATTACTGCTCTTATTTTATTGATGTATAAACTATAACATCTATAAACACCTTCAATACTGCTGAGCTGAAACTCTATTTTTACCATCATAAGGGATTGCTGACCAAATCCTTGGCTCTGTAAGGTTTACCCATAAGATAGATTTAAATCACAGTCACCAAGAGACTTAGCGGCAATAAGATGCCCAGTTAGACTGAATAAGGCAATCTTCCCCTATCTCACATAAAAAAGTACCATACAAATACCAAAATCCTAACTATAGTCTACTTGTGTGATACTGGGGACCCAAAGGGACATAGAGCTGGCAGTGATTTGAAATAGCACTGGGGTCACTTCACTGACTGCAGCAGATCACATATCCTGCATTCACATAAAGCTCTCTGAGGCCTGAAAGGGTTTGGAGAATCAGGTGCTGCAGACGACCATCAAGCTCAATGAATTATGGATGTTATATATGTGAGCGGAGCCCTTCCTGTCCTCAGAGACACTTCTCGCTGTCACCTTATCTGGCTGCTTTGCAAGAGATATGCTACAGGCACCTGGAACGCGATGTAAAAAAGCTTGCCTTTAGAAGCCGAGTATAAAAATTATACATGTAATACAGCATTCAGAAACCAAGGCTGGTATTTTAACTCCTGAATGCTGCTGTCTTTCTAGCCTCACATTGGTTATTCCACTTTATTAAATGCCTACAAAAGCTAAACTAAATTTCCTTATCAATAATTTAAAAGTCACTAGAAGCATTCTGATACAAAGGCACATTAAAAGCTAAACTAAAAACCGACAAATTACTTTTAAAAAGGGCTGCTAATAACAAATGCATCTCTTTGGCTTTCTTTGGGCTCAACGATGCTTCTAAATGGTCCTCACTTAAAGCGGAGGTCCACCCTAAAATGGACCTCCGCTCATCGGAATCCCCCCCCCTCCGGCGCCACAATCGGCACCTTTCAGGGGGGAGGGGGTGCAGTTACCTGGATAATCCAGGTAACTGCACCCACTTCCGGGCTAGCTCTCTGTGGAACGGGGCGTACGTTATGCCCCCGTTCCGCAAGCGCCCGCCCCCTTCAGCAAGTGCCCCGCTGCCTGCTGGGAAACACACAGCTCCCAGAGGCAGCGGGGACCGTCCGGATTGCGCCGCGCGGCTCGCGCATGCGCAGTAGGGAACCGGGAAATGAAGCCAAAAGGCTCCATTTCCTGATTCCCATACCCAAGATGGCGGCGGGACCCGGCAGCCGAGCGAGCGATCGGCTTCGGGTGCCGACATCGCGGGCGCGCTGGACAGGTAAGTGTCACTATTTAAAAGTCAGCAGCTGCAGTATTTGTAGCTGCTGGCTTTTAAAAAAAAACAAAAAAACGCGGAGTCCCGGTGGACTCCCGCTTTAACCAACCATGTATCCCTAATAGAGTTGGACCGAACCCCCCCCCCAGTTCGGTTTGCTGCAGAACTCTCGAACATCGCAAAAGTTAGGACCCCAAACCCCATTGAAGTCTATGGGACCCAGATCTGAGAAATCAAAAGTTCCCATTTTAAAAGCTTACATGCAAGTTATTGGCCATAAAAAGGGTATGGGGCCCTGGTATTGCATTAGGGGACATCTATCAATGCAAAAAATTTTTTAAAAAAAGATTGTTTTTAGAGGAACAGTGAATGTAGCCTCCCTGGTGGTATGATTATGTCAGATTTTTGAATCTCAAAGTACAATTATTTTGCCTAGAAATTTGGCGTTTTATAATGTCCCCCACATGTGGTATCCCCGTACTCGGGAGAAGCAGCAAAATTTATTTTGGGGTGTAATTTCACTTATGCCCATAGCATGTGTGAGCAATATATCATTTAGTGACAACTTTGTGCAAACAAAAAAAAAATTGTAATATTCCTGCAACTTGTGGCAAAATATAAAATATTTCATGGACTCAACATGCCTCTCAGTAAATAGCTTATGTGGTATCCCCGTAGTCAGTTGAAGCAGCAGAATATATTTTGGGGTGCAATTCCACATATAACTATGGCATGTGTGAGCAATATATCATTTAGTGACAAATTTTTGTAAACCTTTTTTTTTTTTTGTTTCATTATTCAATCACTTGGGACAAAAAATAAATATTCAATGGTCTCAACATGCCCCTCAGCAATTTCCTTGGGGTGTCTACTTTCCAAAATGGGGTAATTTGGGGGGGGGGGGTTGTGTTATTTTGGCATTTTATGGCCTTCAAAACTGTGATAGGTAGTGAGGAGTGAAATCAAAAATGTGCACCCTAATGCCGCGTACACACGAGCAAATTGTCCGGCGTACTTAGTCCGGCAAACAATCCGGCGGATAGTCCGGCGGACTTTCTACTGAATGGACTTGGCCACACACGGACACACAGAAAGTCCAGCGTTTGCTAGAGCAATGACGTACAGCATGTACGACGGGACTAGAAAAAGGAAGTTCAATAGCCAGTAGCCAATAGCTTCTTTTTTCGTACTTGCTTCTGAGCTTGCGTCATTCTTAGTCCGCCCGGACTAGCATACTGATGAACGTATTGTCCGCTGAAACCCACTTTATGCTGAAAAAGTCCGCTGAAGCCCACACGCGATCGAATTGTCCGGTGAAATGCGTTTCGGCGGACTAAGTACGCCAGACAATTTGATCGTGTGTATGCGGCATTAGAAATCCTGAAGGCAGTGATTGGTTTTCGGGGTCCCGTAAGCGGCTAGACTCCCAAAAAGTCCCACATATATGGTATCCCCATACTCAGGAGAAGCAGCAGAATATATTTTGGGGTGCAATTCCACATATAACTATGGCATGTGTGAGCAATATATCATTCAGTGACAACTTTTTGTAAACTTTTTTTTGTGTGTCATTATTCAATCACTTGGAACAAAAAAAAAATTCAATGGGCTCAACAGGCCCCTCAGCAATTTCCTTGGGGTGTCTACTTTACAAAATGGGGTCATTTGGGGGGGGGGGGGGTTTGTACTGCCCTGCCATTTTAGCACCTCAAGAAATGAGATAGGCAGTCATAAATTAAAAGCTGTGTAAATTCCAGAAAATGTACTCTAGTTTGTAGACGCTATAACTTTTACGCAAACCAATAAATATACGCTTATTGACATTTTTTTACTAAAGACATGTGGCTGAATAAATTTTGCCCTAAATGTATGACTAAAATTGAGTTTATTAGATTTTTCTTATAACAAAAAGTAGAAAATATATTTTTTTCTCAAAATTTTCGGTCTTTTTCCATTTATATCGCAAAAAGTAAAAATCGCAGAGGCAATCAAATACCATCAAAAGAAATCTCTATTTGTGGGAAGAAAAGGACGCAAATTTCGTTTGGATACAACATTGCATGACCGCGCAATTACCAGTTAAAGCAGTGCAGTGCAAAATTGTAAAAAGACCTCTGGTCCTTAGGCTGTCAATTGGTCCGGGGCTGAAGTGGTTAAAGTGGCGCTTCTGTACCATTTATAGAATCTGCTGCAGTAAAATTTACATCTATAAAGAAATAAAAGGATATTTAAAATGCCGACAATACCATTGACAGCAATACAATACCATTGCCGGCAATACAAAAAGTTAAGAAAACGGCATGGAGGTTCCCCCCAACCTATAACAGGCCCTTTCGGTACAAAAAAACGGCGTGAGGCCCCCCAAAATTCATACCAGACCCTTATCTGAGCATGCAGCCCAGCAGGTCAGGAAAGGGGGGATCGAGCAAGCATCCCCACCACCTGAACCATACCAGGCCACATACCCTCAACATGGGGGGATGCTTTGAGGATCGGGGGACTCTGCTGGGGACAGGGGCATCTTCCCGACAACCCTAGGCTGTGGTTGTGAGGGTCTGCGGGCAGGAGGCTTATCCGAATCTGGAAGACCCCTTTAATAAGGGGCCCCCATATCTCGGTGCCCTCCTCATATGAATATATGAAAAAAGTGGGGGAACATTTGGGACTTTGAATGAGATGTGAGGGAAAGTTCACACCTCCATCCCTGTGCTGTATGCAACATAAAAGGGGGAAAAAGTTTGGCACTTTGCATGAGGTATGTGTGGCAAGACCAAACAGATCCTATAAGTACAAAGAAATAAGCTGCGTGAGTGAAAATGAAATAATTATAGTGACATATATTGACATATAAATTCTGTCAGTATCAATGGAGGTTATGCTAGCTCCCAAACCACTCGTCAATAAGTGATAAACAATATTATTGCAAAATATGAATGTATAACTCAAACCATTGAAGTTATGATGCTTAAAACATATGAAAACATGGATCACAGTTCTTTAAGGGCTGAAAAACCCTATTATAGAGTCTACACCAAAGTTACTGAAATAACTGCCGCTTACCAGCTGTATTCATCTCTTTTTTAGGAAGATCAAAATCACCTGTGGCTTATACCCCAGCCCGGGTCACTATGCTTGCCAGCAAGGTGTCCCCACTTCTCCGCTCAAAGCATCCTTGGAGTTGCTCACGATCAGTAGTTCCCCATATTTAGAATGGAAATAAGGCTTCCATAGTGTAATTCAACATAAATTTAATGATAGGAAAAAAGCAGTTTGCACTTACATTTAATAGAGAATAAAATAGCGTTGTCTTTAAAATCTAGTTGAGCCATCTGACTCTCGAAATACAGCCCATTCCTTCCAGGACCTTGCGTTGTTTGCGGTGACATCAGCACACTGCTCCTCCCTATGCGGTATTGTCACAGATGACATCTTCCAGGGGCATGCTAGATCCTATAAGTGATAACTTATATTTGTTTGTTTATTACTGAACCATTAATTGGCATAACATAATAAAACATAACAAGCATAATACAATTGTCGCAATATATCAAGAGAAATATTAATCGCATGACACATCACAGTAAAAGGTATGCATACTAGATATTGGGTAGGACATAGGTCCAATGGAAACATAAATGGATAAAACCATAAAAAGTATCAATATACGCTGGATGCATCAAAGATAGGCTCGATGCTTTTTGTGGGCTGTATCCACTCACCAGGAGCCATGCATCCATGTTCTAAAAAAATGAAGGGATAAGTGACCATTATAGTCTACTATATCAACTACCATGAAAAACTTGAGATTATTGTAAGATAACTGGCCATACCTAAAATTACTCATGTATGGACTGAACCATATGGTGGCGTGCCCCAAGGACCAGTTGAATATGTCCCGTCCGGGAGCTGAGAAAAGGAACCAAAAGGAGAAGTCAGGCACATGGCCACAACTCCCCATAGAAAGTGAATGCATCATATTATGATTAATGAGAATTCTAGAAAATGTGATATAAAATATGAATTATAATGTAATGTATGACCACATCAGTATATATATATAAATAGAACCCATGACTGTGATTAAAGAATGAGAGTATGGTAGGTGTGCACAGCCAATAGTTGTCCCTAATAAAGCCAGAATATAAGGGTGGGGTGAAGAAAACCATGAATAGAACTTGTGGATAGGAGCAATGATAGGTGTAAAATCTCCAAAAATGTAGCTAGAGTAAATAGGATTCCATATGTGATCATTGGTAAGTGAGTATACATTGTACCCCTGCCTATTCACCAAAAAAAGTGTCAAATATAAATAAAGACAGGAGGCAGTTTTTGACGACTTCTTTATTAAAAAAAAAAAAAGAACACTGTCCACCGATGTAGATCCATAATCAATCACGACGCCCACCGCCACGGCCAGCTGGAGCATTTTTTTTCTTTTTTTGGTTCTGGCGTGCAGCGGGAATTGTGATTGATGCTTGATCTACATCGAGGGAAATTGTTTTTTAATAATTTTTTTTAATAAAGGAATTGAAAAGCTTCCCCGTCTTTATTATTGACACTTTGTTTGGTGAATGGATAGGGGTATAATATATCCCATACTGATTCACATAGAGGGGGCAGGACCTGAGGGCCCCCTTGTTAAAGAGTGCTTCAAGATTCTGATAAGCCCTCTGCCCGCAGACCCCCCCCAACCACCACCCAGGGTTGTTGGGAAGAGGCCCTTGTCCCTATCAACATCGGGACAGGGTGCTTTGGAATGAGGGGCCTGCCTCACAGCACCTTCCCCATGTTGAGGGCATGTGGCCTGATATGGTGCCCCCCCTTTCCTGTCCTGCTGTCAGGGCTGGCCTCAGCCCCTCCTTCTCTGAGCTGGCAGCTCAGCTGACGGCTAATTGCCAGCTCCTATCTCTCCACAGTTACTTAGCTGTTGATGATATCTTGCTCATCAGTCCTACCTACTTAAGCCATCCAGTCCAGAGGAGCTCTGCCTTCACCTTGGTCAACATCAGAGAAACTATTCTCCTGCAATCCTGTTCAAGAATTGCTTTGCTGACATGCCTTCTGGCTCCAGATCCTGCTTGCTGTTCCACTACATTGATCCTTCACTTCTGGCTTGGCTGACTATACATTCTGGTTAGTTACTGAACTTTGGCTATGTTTTGACTGCGTTGTTCTTTTTACTTTTATTATTAAACAAATGTGATTAAACTGTACTTCCGTCTCGGTCTGATTTCATGGTTTCTGACAATAGGCGAAGGCCATGAATTCAGAAGATGCAGTCAATCCATTTGTAGGTAATATTGTTGGTATTGAACTGGATCACTGCATGGATCAGTTTGCTAGGACGTTACAAATGCTCCTGAGTAGCATGGCTCACCTGGAATCTCCCACTGTGGCCGCCCTAGTACAACCTATGTTGCATGTCGACCCTGCTGCTGCTCCAGTCTCTGTGCAGGCATCTGCCTCGAATATTACCTCTATAAGAGGTATGTCTGGTTCCGCTCCGCTTCCCCACCAACTTGGGGGAAATCCAGTCCAATGTAGAGGGTTTCTCAACCAGGTTGAGATACACATTGAGATGCTGCCCCAGGGGTTTCCCATGGACAGAAGCAAAGTAGGTTTTGTGATATCTTTGTTTTCTGAGAGAGCCTTGGCCTGGGTAAACCCTCTATTTCAGACGCAAAAACTTGTTGTCTTAAGCTACTTTCAGTTTGCGACTTTGTTTAAAATGGTATTAAAAGGATATTTGATGTTCCCACATGCTCCTGCTGCCAAGTGCCTTGATCACGTTCATCACGTTTGCCATCCTCATTGACTCCAGACTCAGAGAAAAACTCTCTTTTAAGGAGAACTTGCGGAAGCCTCTTGTACGTTTGTCTCGGATCTTTGCAGTCCCACCCATGCCTCCCTCACCTCCCATGCCTCCTGGTACCGAATCAGTCAGTGAAGGTGAACCCTTGCACTTCAGTTTCACGTGTCTCTCTGCGGATGAGAGAGCCTTTAGGAGGAGGGAGAGATTGTGCCTTTATTGTGGCCAGGCAGGTAACTTTTTGAAGTCTTGCCCTATCTGTCCAAGGAACGCACGAACCTTGAGGTCCTGTCACGGGTCTATAGGCATGTTCATTGAAGCTGCCTTTGTATCGAAGTACTCAATTCCACTACAGCTGCATGACGCGCCACTTGACAGGAGACCTCTACAGCCTGCCCATGTGAGACGGTTCCATTGTCCATGGCGATAAAGGCTCTTTACCATGAGATAATCCAATTCCAAGTTATTTCCTCACCTAAGTTTCCGTTGGTTATTGGTTTCTGCTGGTTATTGGTTATTCTTGGTTAAGTTTCCGCTTGTTATTGGTTATCCTTGGTTACCGAGGCAGAACCCCTCTTTTGATTTGCTAAGATTCTCTCCGGGTCACCACAATGCAGTGAGACATGCTTCCAGAAGGTAGCCAAGGTCCTGTACACCACTTCACTCTCCTCCCTGCTGGAGGAGTACCGCAAATTCAGTGATGTCTTTGACAAAGGTCAAGCCAGTAGTTTGCCTCCACACCGGCCGTATGATTGCACCATTGACCTTCAACTGGTGCCACACCCCCTTGTGGCTGGGTTTACCCTTTGTCGATCTTGGAGAATAAGGCCATGGAAGAGTATGTTGCAGACACATTTTCTTGAGGTTTCATCTGCAAATCCTTGTCTTCTGCTGGTGCTGGTTTCTTGAAATTTAGATAGAGAGAGGGACCACAGCTCCAGATGGGTCAACTGGAACAAAAGCTTTTCCTCTAGAACTGAAGAGTCCCAGGTGCTGACTAATGCGTATAGCAAATAAAGATGAATGGAAATTTCTGGACAGCCGCACTCCAAAGAAAATTTCTTATGCCATTATGGAAAAATTAGGATCACACTGTACAAGCCACAGCAAAGTGATACAGGTAACAGGAACTGATGCGTTTTACACTACGGAAAGTGCTTACTCAAGCTATAACTCAATTTTCTTTGGAGTTCAGCTGTCCAGAATTTTCTGTTCATCTTTATTTGGTGCCGGTTTCTTCTTTGTAAGTGGTGAACTGAGACCTTGTATTGATTATAGGGTCCTCAATAGTTTCATGATTAAGAGTGCCTTTTGGCCTTTGTAACACCCCTACAGTTTTCCAGGAATTTATTAACAATGTCCACCGAGATTTATTGCAGTTATGTGTGGTGGTTTATTTCCATGATATCCTCATATTTTCCAGGTCTCTGGAGAGCCACCACACAGATGTCTGTCATGTGCTTCAGAAACTAAGAGAGAACAATCTCTATTGTAAACTGCAGAAGTGTAAGTTCCATCGTAAACAGATTAAATTCCTGGGTTATGTCATTTTCACTGCTGGTTTTTCAATGGACCCAGAGAAACTTTCGGAGGTTATACAGTGGCCCCGACCCATGGTTTTACGCCCTCTGCAGCGTTTTCTGGGCTTTGCCAACTATTATCGGAAGTTTATTCATAACTTCTTGTCTCTGGTCAAGCCCCTGACCAGAAAGGACGGTAACCCACAGAGTTGGTCTCCGGAGTCCATTAAGACCTTTGAGAGTCTCAAGGCTGCCTTTGTTTCTGCTCCTGTGTTTGCACATCCTGATCCTACGTTACCTTTTATCCTTGAGGTTGATGCTTCTGAGACTGGTGTTGGTGCCCTTCTGTCTCAACGTTCTACCTCTGAGAGTGCTATGCATCCTTGTGGCTATTTTTCCAAGAAATTGTCACCTGCAGAGTACAATTACGAGATTGGTAACAGCGAGGGGTTGGTGATCATTTTAGCCCTGAAAGGATGGAGACATCTCCTTGAAAGTACCACTGTGCCGGTTCTCATTCTTACTGACCTAAACGCCTCTTTCCCAGAAGGACATGATGGGCTCTTTTCTTGTCAAGTTTCAATTACATTGTCTTATTCTTACCCGGTACTAAGAATGTAAGGGCTGACGCCTTGTCACGACTATTTTCCTCCACTTCCAAGTTGGCGTCGGTTCCGGTTCCTGTGATTCCTCCTGAACGTATTCTGGCTACAGTTCGCACTACCTTGTGATCGCTGATTTGTCCCAGAGAGTCTCCGTACTGCCGTGCTCCAGTCTTAACATTCTCCCAAGGCTGCTGGCCCCCTTGGGAAGAATCAACTCTTTTGGCCCATTTCCCAACAATTATGGTGGCCTAGTCTATGTGCTGATATAACTGCCTTTATAGCTGCCTGTTCCGTGTGTGCTCAGAGTAAGACTCCACAACACCTTCCAGTGGGCCTTCTACAACCCATACCCAATAGAGTGAGGCCCTGGACCCACCTGTCTATGTATTTAATTGTGGAGTTACCCAACTCCCAAGGCAACACAGTTATCCTTATGGTGGTTGACCGGTTCTCAAAGATGTGTCATTGTATTCCACTTAAGAAGTTGCCCACTTCTAATGAACTGGCTTCCATTTTTGCTCGGGAGATCTTTCGCTTATATGGGCTACCCAATGTGATTGTCTTGGACAGGGGTAGCCAGTTTGTGTTTCGGTTCTGCCTGATTTCATGGTTTCTGACATCTGCCAGGCTGCATGCTCGGATAAGGGTCTGATATGGATTTTGGGGGGGGACCCACGCTTTTTTTATTTTTTTATTTTGGCAAGGGGTTTTCCTTAAAGACCATACCAGACCTTAAGGGCCTGGTATGGTTTGGGGGGGAGTCATCAGCTGTCAACGGGCTTCACTGCTGACAGTTGAATGAAAAAAACATATTGCCAGCAAAAAGTTGAAAAAATGGTGAGGGGCACATTTTTTTTACTTTTTGCTGGAAATGGTTTCAACTGTCAGCAGTGAAGCCCGTTGACAGCTGATGACTCATCCATTGTTAAGGATGCAGGGGCCCGGCTTTCCGGACAGCTTCTTAACCAGATATTCACTATGCCCAGAGCTTAGAATGCACTGTGCAGTGCCCTGCAAATTTGAGTGTTTGTGAAACCGGCGAACAGGCTGAACTTTTGCTCTGCTCTAACTGTTCGCCCAGCTCTGATCCCTAACACTAAATGTTCCTGTAACCCCAACCCGAACACTAACTTTTTTTCTAAACCTCTAAGCCCTTGCACACACAGTCAGAGATTCCGATGGAAAATGTCCGATCGGACCGTGTTGTCAGATAATCCAACCATGTGTGGGCTCCATCGGACTGTTTCCGTCTGAATATCTGACCGACAAAGTTTTAGAGCTGGGCTATAAAATTTTAAGACAACGTGATCCGATCGGACTCTATCCGATCGTTTGTAGAGAATTCCAATTGGACAAAGTGTCACGCATGCTCAGATCAAATTACGACACCAAAGCTATTGGCTACTAGCCGCAACGTAGTCTCGTCGCAAGGCATGAACGTCATCACATTCCGAACTATCGGCTTTTCTGACAACTGTGTCCGACCGGGTGAATGCAACACCAGTTTCGGACAAAATTCGTTGGAAAAAATCCGACGGATTTTGTTGTCGGAATGTCCGATCGTGTGTACAAGAGCTAAGAGAAAAAAATCTGCAGGAGGGACACATGCTGAAATAAAAATCAGACAGAGGTTCTAGTATTCCCGCACTAAAAAAAAAAGCTTTTTTATTTCTGTATGCATTAATATAGTTTCTGACCTTTATGAAGATGGTCAATATCGATTCTAAGTATGAAAACAAGATTGATCACTGCAATGCAATTTCAGTGCAGAACACAGAATGAAAGCAGTATGATGAGGTTGCAGTTTTATACTATGGCTTATTAAGGGACAAATTCTCACCAGCAATGCTACACTAATCTCTGGTGCCTTACTGTATTTGTACAGATGACAGTACCCTCCAGTGTTATATATTATATACACATTGAATGGTAACATTTTGAAGCAATATTAGTAACATTTCTTATTTATTTTAGACACAAAGGATTATTTAGTTAAGCGAGTTGTGGAAATAGAGAATTATATTATAAGGAAAGATTTTCTAAAAGCAAGATATATTATTTTAAACAAACATGTTATACTTACCTGCTCTATGTAAAGGTTTTTCAACTGATCCTCTTTTTTTGTCCTCCGCCGGCTGTTCTGGCTCCTCTCCCCTTTCTAGTGTCCCCAATAGCAAGCCTATTGCTATAGGGGCACTGGAGCAGGCTCACTCCCGAGCCAATCTCCTTTTAATGGACATTGTCTATTCATACATGGAGTGCGGCTTGGCTCTCACATTATTGGCTCACTGGCTGTAATTGACAGCAGCAGTAGTCAATAGCAATAGCTTACCCTGCTGTGTGAGCCAATGAGGAGCGATAGACCAGGGAGAGCTGCTACTCTCATGCACATTACTGGATCCAGATAGGGTTCAGGTAAACATACGGGGGGGGGGGGGGGACAGGGGTTGATCTGCATTACCTTACAATGCATTAGGGTAATACATTTTCAGCTCAGAACCACTTTAACAGAGCTGATCTTATTCCCCTTTGGGAAGATGTGGTTTAGCCATATGTAAACCCAAAAAGAAAAATGTCAAGTATTGCAGGCATCAATCCTTAAATGAAGGGACTGCATTTTTTTCATTCTTTATTTTCACTTGGTAATCCTCTAAATAACAAATTTCTAGTCTTTGGGTCACTCTATTGATCTATTGAGGGATCCATAGTTATCGACCTAGGCTGCTCTCCTGATTTGGACTATGCATTTTTCTCTCTTTATGTCCATTACTTGGGGGTGGCGGAATCTGTAGTTTAGGAAGATAACATTTTGTCATTTCAGTTCAATTTACAAAAAGCTACAAGGGTACTGCATTTTTGGCACGATAAACAGGTATTTTTTTGTACTTCCCACAAATGTTCTTAGCCTGAATAATAGAAACAACTCCAGGGTGGAAGACTGCAAGAGTTAAATGCTCATTACATCTAGGAGGAGTTGAAGGAGTTGTAAAGGCAGAAGGTTTTTTTTATCTTAATGAATTCTATGCATTGTAAGCAGTCTTTCAGCTTCATCACTTGCATACAAATATATTAACCCTGCATTGTATGTGGAGGGGGTAATAGTGCAGCTGGGACTAATAGCACCTTAATGATGAGAATGTGTGGGACCAATCACACCACTGGATGGACCATGCTGGAGCAAGAAATAAGTTGACTATTACACCTTATTTTTTCTCCCCAGGCAAGAAAAGGCTCTAATCCTTGCAGTGTGGAGAGGAGCCCACTACAAGAGTAGCTGTTTTCTGGTGCCCAGAGTTGGACTTTAAGGCACTGTACTTAACTGATAAGCTGCAATACCTTAATCTTCTATTTTGTATGAATACATAAACTGTCCTTATATTAAACTTACAGCAACATTGCTTTAATCTTTTGCACCTGAAAAAAGAAAAGATGTGGCTGCAGCTGCCCCATCTAATGGCTTGTGAGCTTCAATATTATTATACATGTTTTTTTTTTATAATTGTATAAATAGTCCATATAGTAAACTTGGCCAAGAGTTGTTCATTTTCAAGGTTAGGGTTTCAAGCAGGAATATTCGTGCCTTTTGGAGCCTTTGCCACCCTATGGATCATTGGTGATTTTAGGATTCTAAGGATGCAGGTTTTGGTTCTTTTTTGTTTGTTTTTTAATTAAACTTGATGGACATTTTCTTCACCTGATCAGCTATGCAATATGTGAAAAGAACACTGGCTATGTATCTTGGGTCAGTATCCCAGACTGAGCAGTCAGATTGTACATTTAATATAGTAGGATCAGTGTGACATAAGCCTAATGATTTCCCACAGTGATGTGCTGGGCATTGCATATTTACATAATCCTGAAGGAGATTTTGTAATCACGATAACTCATGAAAAGTAATTTGTCAGGGTTACAAGGGACTAATTGTATAATTTACAATCTTATATATATATATATATATATATATATATATATATATATATATATATATATTTTTTTTTTTTTTTTTTCTTTAAAGGGACATAGATCACATATGCTACATTACTACAAATCCAAAATTGTATTATCTTGGACCTTAGTGTTAAGGTCGAACAATAGTACCTGTATATTTGAATATGCAGCTTAATTAACCAACAATAGGCCTGATCCTTATTATGTTTACATGTATACTCTGTTACTCAGAGGTCAAAGATGTTCGCTTGGGTCCTACTGTTGAACAAATGACCCCACAAATGGAGATTGTGATAGAATGACCTTGTAAAAGATGCTAGAAAATGTCATATTTGCATACGTTCACTCTGTTACATCTTGAAGCAGATTGAGAAGCAAATCAGAAAAGGGCAAGTGGAGCTAGTCAATCGTCCAAAAATGACCAGGGGTATGTAAGATTCCTGGAGATCTGGGGGCTGGCAGAAGAGAAGAAGGTCTGGGAGAAAGTGCTGCCTGGAACCACATGCATATAACCTTCAACCTCTGGGAGGAACAGCTGTACCTAGCCTTATAATAGGACCAATAATGGTTGATCTTTCAATCTAGAACTGATGATTACAGCTAGTTGATTGCAAATATCATTTCTATCCATTGGTAATTATCTTGCTTGTAAATGCCTTTAATCGTTTTTTTTTTAAATAATATTTTAATCCTTTGTGTAATCCTTTTTGATTTCTTTCCATATCAACCCGTGAATCTATCAAGAATATCAGAGGCGGTTAATCTTACAAAGTGAAATATTAGACACAAGTACATTTATTGTCTGCATATGTTTGAATACCTACCCCTTCTCCTTCCCTGTTCATATGACCTCTATAATCAAAGCAAAAAAAAGTGAATTCTGCAGTGTTCCCATATTTAAGAGCAAAAACACTTACATAGCAAGCTGTTTGGATGTGCACCTTATGTACTAAGCTTATTACAGTACCTTTGTAATTACATACAGCATAAAGTGCTGTTAAAACTGTGAGGGTTATGTACTAAATTGCAGAATCTGGTGCAGTTCCACACAGAAATCAATCCGCTTCCAGATTTTGTGGTCAAACCTTAACCACTTAACCACTTCAGCCCCGGACCAATTAACAGCCTAAGGACCAGAGGTCTTTTTACAATTTCGCACTGCACTGCTTTAACTGGTAATTGCGCGGTCATGCAATGTTGTACCCAAACGAAATTTGCGTCCTTTTCTTCCCACAAATAGAGCTTTCTTTTGGTGGTATTTGATTGCCTCTGCGATTTTTATTTTCTGCGATATAAATGGAAAAAGACCAAAAATTTTGAGAAAAAAATATATTTTCTACTTTTTGTTATAAGAAAAATCGAATAAACTAAATTTTAGTCATACATTTAGGGCAAAATGTATTCAGCCACATTTCTTTAGCCAAAAAAATGTCAATAAGCGTATATTTTTTGGTTTGCGCAAAAGTTATAGCGTCTACAAACTAGAGTACATTTTCTGGAATTTACACAGCTTTTAATTTATGACTGCCTATCTCATTTCTTGAGGTGCTAAAATGGCAGGGCAGTACAAACCCCCCCCCCCCCCCAAATGACCCCATTTTGCAAAGTAGACACCCCAAGGAAATTTCTGAGAGGCATGTTGAGCCCATTGAATATTTTTTTTTTGTCCCAAGTGATTGAATAATGACACAAAAAAAAAAGAAAATGTTTACAAAAAGTTGTCACTAAATGATATATTGCTCACACATGCCATAGTTATATGTGGAATTGCACCCCAAAATATATTCTGCTGCTTCTCCTGAGTACAGAGATACCACATATGTGGGACTTTTTGGGAGTCTAGCTGCGTACGGCACCCCGAAAACCAATCACTGCCTTCAGGATTTCTAAGGGTGCAAATTTTTGATTTCACTCCTCACTACCTATCAGGCCGCGTACACACGCGGGGACTGTTCGCCGAAACTGTCCGCTGAAACCAAGTTTCAGCGGACAGTCCGCTCGTGTGTGGGCTTTCAGCGGACAGTTTCAGCGAACAGTCCGCTGAACAAGGTTTTTCGGAAATTCCGAAAAACTGTCCGCTGAAACCTTGTTTCAGCGGACAGTCCCCGCGTGTGTAGGCTTGTTCGTCAAACAAAGTTGCGCGCATGCTCAGAAAGGATTTTCACGCCGAAAGTTATAATGCAGTGTATAGGACGTCGTATTTTTCGTCCCGTCGTACGTGCCGTTCACGTCATCGCGCACGGTTTCAGCAAACTGTTCGTCCGTCGTGTGTGGCCATGTCCGTCCATGCTAATTTTGAGCGGACTGTTTGCCGAAACTGTTTGACGGACAAAGTTGGGCGAACAGTCCCCACGTGTGTACGCGGCCTCACAGTTTCGAAGGCCATAAAATGCCAAAATAACACAAACCCTACCCCCAAAATGACCCCATTTTGGAAAGTAGACACCCCAAGCTATTTACTGAGAGGCATGTTGAGTCCATGAAATATTTTATATTTTGCCACAAGTTGCAGGAATATTACATTTTTTATTTTTTTTGCACAAAGTTGCCACTAAATGATATATTGCTCACACATGCTATGGGCATAAGTCAAATTACACCCAAAATAAATTCTGCTGCTTCTCCCGAGTACGGGGATACCGCATGTGGGGGACTTTTTGGGAGCCTAGCTATGTACTGGATCCCGAAAACCAAGCACTGCCTTCCGGATTTAAATATAAAACGCTACCAAAAAAACCTGTTAGCGATCGCAGGGATCGGGCCTGACTCTGCGATCGCTGTAGTTATGTGTTTAGTGTTTTGTAAGTGACAGTGATCGATCGATACTGCACTTGGGTGGGCTGGGCGGAGGAGCAAAACGCAGGTGCTAGCAGGTATCTGGGCTGATCCCGCTAACAATGCGTTTTTTTGGAACCCTAAACTGCTGGGGACGCTAGTATAGATCTGATCAGATCAGATATTGATCTGTTCATATTCTATACCACTACGGGAGGTGTATGCTTTGCACGTGGGTGTTAGCGGTACTGGCACTAACCTAGCGCTGCCTGGGGCGACGCAGACCCTGACCCTAAAACCTAACTGATATCACCCGCCGGGTGATCAGGGGGTTAAACCTTTATTGGGTAATAAATGGTGGGTGCCCTGATGCTATAAAAAGCAAACTAACTAACCAGAGTCACCCGTAACACTTATACGGTGATCACTGGTGAAAGGGTTAACTAGGGGCAATCAGGGGGTTCAAATTTTTATTAGGTAGTATATGGGGGTCCCTGGCGCTATATAAAAACCTGACGGGGAACCTAAATAACTAACTGGCTAACCAGCGTCACCAGTGACACTTATACGGTGATCGCTGGTGAAAGGGTTAACTAGGGGCAATCAGGGGGTTAAAACCATTATTGGGTAGTATATGGGGGTACCTAGCGCTATAAAAACCTGGCGGTGAACCTAAAAAAATAACTAGCTACCTAGCGACACCAGTGACACTAATGCAGCGATCAGAAAAATGGTCGCTTAGTGACACTGGCAAAAGGGGGTGAAAGCGTTAACTAGGGGCAATCAGGGGGTTAAAACCATTATTGGGTAGTATATCAGGGTACCTAGCGCTATAAAAACCTGGCGGTGAACCTAAAAAAATAACTAGCTACCTAGCGACACTAGCGACACTAATGCAGCGATCAGAAAAATGATCGCTTAGTGACACTGGCAAAAGGGGGTGAAAGGGTTAACTAGGGGCAATCAGGGGGTTAAAACCGTTATTGGGTAGTATATCGGGGTACCTAGCGCTATAAAAACCTGGCGGTGAACCTAAAAAAATAACTAGCTACCTAGCGACACTAATGCAGCGATCAGAAAAATGATCGCTTAGTGACACTGGTAAAAGGGGGTGAAAGGGTTAACTAGGGGAAATTGGAGGGGTTAAAACAGTTATTGGGTAGTATATCAGGGTACCTAGCGCTATAAAAACCTGGCGGTGAACCTAAAAAAATAACTAGCTACCTAGCGAGACTAGCGACACTAATGCAGCGATCAGAAAAATGATCGCTTAGTGACACTGGCAAAAGGGGGTGAAAGGGTTAATTAGGGGCAATCAGGAGGTTAAAACCATTATTGGGTAGTATATCGGGGTACCTAGCGCTATAAAAACCTGGCGGTGAACCTAAAAAAATAACTAGCTACCTAGCGACACTAGCGACACTAATGCAGCAATCAGAAAAATGATCGCTTAGTGACACTGGCAAAAGGGGGTGAAAGGGTTAACTCTAAGGGCAATCAGGGGGTTAAATCTTTATTGGGGGGTGGTAGGGGGCTACCCTGGACCTAACACTAACTGCCCTGACAGTTTTTACTTTTACAACTGACACTGAATGCGGGGGGCGATCGAGGGGGGGTGATGGGGGGGGGGGGTTTGTGTGCCTGTGTGTTATTTAGTGTCAGTGTAGTGTTTGGTGCAGACTTACTGTGTCCTCTCCTCGTAGTCCGGTCAATAAGACCGCCCCGAGGAGAATGACATCACTTCCTCCCTGCCTGTGTTTACTATACACAGCAGGAGGAAGCTTCTCATTCGCCAGGAGCGATCGAGAGGGGATGGCCAGAAACCAACGGCCATCCCCTCATCTCAGATCGCTCCTGAAGCGAAACGGACCGCCGCATCCAGCGGGAGGGGGTCCGATCGGACCCCCCACCCGCTGGAAGGCAAGCACGTACATGTACCTGCTTGTGCCTGTACATGCCATTGTGATGACATACAATGGCATGCGGCAGTCGCTAAGTGGTTAAGGACCAGCCTCGTTTTGAGATTTTGGTGTTTACATGTTTAAAACATTTTTTTAATAGAAAATTACTTAGAACCCTCAAACATTATATATTGTTTTTTTTTCTAACACGGTAGAGAATAAAATGGCGGTCGTTGCAATACTTTTTTTCACACCGTATTTCCGCAGTGGTCTTACAAGAGCACTTTTTTTGTTAAAAAATTCCCTTTTTTGAATAAAAAAATAAGACAGCAGTAAAATTAGCCCCATTTTTATTTTACACTGTGAAAGATAATGTTATGCTGAGTAAATTGATACCCAACATGTCATGCTTCAAAGCCGCTTGTGGAATGGCGACAAACGTTTACCCTTAAAAATCTCCATAGGCGACGTTTAAAAAATGCTACAGGTTGCATGTTTTGTGTTACAGAGGAGGTCTAGGGCTAGAATTATTGTTCTCTCTCTACTGATCATGGTGGTACCTCAAATGTGTGGTTTGAACACCGTTTTCATGTGTAGGCGCTACTTATGTATGCATTCGCTTCTACATGCGAGCTCGGCGGGACATGGCGTGTTTAACAATTTTTTTTTTATTATTACTTATTTTACCTTTTTTTTTTTTTTTTACACTGTTTAAAAAAAATTGTCACTTTTATTCTTATTACAAGGAATGTAAACATTCCTTGCAATAGAAAAAAAAATGGCAGGTCCTCTTAAATATCGAAAAGTCATCAGATATCATATTTAGACTACAGTGCAATAAAAAAAATTGACCCTTTAAGAGCTATTCCCCTCACTTGTCTCCATACTGAGCCAGAAGGAGGACGCAATCGCCTCTGCCGCTGCCGACAGCTCCGGTAAGCGGCAGAAGGTACCGGATCGCGGTGGGGGGGCCCTCTCCCGCCACCGGTAAAAGTGATCCGCAACAGGGACCGCTTTTATATTGTAGCGGACCACCTGCTGAAGAAGGGGATACCAGGGTTTTGGCAGCTAGCTGCTGTCATAACAACAATATCCTCCTTCAAACAGCGGCGGGAGGTCAGTAAGTGGTTAATGAAACAAGCTGACCTAAGAAGCTAATTGGCTACATGCACAGCTGTACCAGATTTTGAGTGCACCCGTTTTAGTAAATCTCCTCCTGTGCTGTCTTCTGTATGGTGCAGTGTCATGAAGAAGGCAGTGCTTCTGATAAAGTACAGTAAAACCTTGGTTTGAGAGTAACTTGGTTTGAGAGCTTTTTGCAAGACAAGCAAAATTTTGACTTGATATACAAGCGATGACTTGATATACAAGTAGCGTCATGTCACAATTGAGAGAAGAGAAGTGCCTCTAAGTGTAGCAATATGGATACATTTAATGAAGGTACAACATTTAGCAACATATCGCTACGTATAGAGGCGCCTCTTTTCTTATTTATACTCTGTAGCTCCTGCTGGATTTAGCTTCTAATCCCCTTGTGGAGGCTGCCATTTGTGGATTGACATTTTATGGTCACATTGCTCTAATCTTTTTATATGGACTATAAACAGAAGGACCTATGAATAAATGGTTGTGGAACGAATCATTTGAGCTTCCATTATTTCTTATGGGGAAATCTGTTTTGATATATGAGTGCTTTAGATTATAAGCATGAATTACGCTCGCAAGCCAAGGTTTTACTGTAATATTTAAGTGCTATCCATGGTCCTGAAACTAAAGACTAGGATATTTCCTCTGTAATGCAATATGAATCGTGCTGCTTACCACTGCCAAATTTAAATAGCTCGATGTGAATGGTACGGGAGTGAATCTGTTGACTTCTATAAAGACTGGAACCACAGCCAAAATGAACTACAAATACTGACACGGAACAGAGATTTTTATACAGCTATTCAAAATTGAATATTGATAAATATAATGAATCGTTTTTAATTAAAAGCTAAACTCCAGGCACAACTTTTATTTAAACATCAGTACCCACAAAGAGTATAAATCCACTTTCTATGCACCAAATGCCTTTGCAAACCTAGGTATTAGTGATATTACTGTGTTGTAAATAGACTGTGCTGAGTGAAAGAGAGCTGTAGGAGGGTCCCAGTAGCTTCATCCACTGCAGGCAGCCTTCAGAAAATTAAATGATATCAGATACAAGACCACCCTATACATAGAGAGTGGTAAAATATATTAAATCCAAAAATGTTCAGCTGTGGAAATCACCAATAACATAATTACCTTGAAAACTTTGTATTGGCCATCCTTGTATATACAGTATGTACATATTTCAAAGTCGTGTTTTTTGCTGAAAAAATGCTAAGACACATATAATAAAATATATACTTTTTATTACTATAACACGGTGTAACTTATCATAAGAACAGAGAGATCTCCAAACATAGTCTTGTCTGCATAAAATGACCCACAGCAAATTAAACAAATGTCCCCACTTAGACCCGCATACTCTACATATATTTTTATCTGTATACAATATTATTTCTGAAAATCGTCAAACAGTCAGTGTATGCGTTTTGTGGATTTTCTGTCCACTTCTTCAGGATGTGGATATTTTCAGTTTTTTTAGATACTTCTTTCCACAGTCAGGGTATTCTTTAACCACTTCAGCCCTGGAAGGATTTGCCCCCTTAATGACCATTGTTTTGCGATATGGCACTGCATCCTTTCAACTGACAATTGCATGCTCGTGCGATGCTGATGTCCTTTTTTACCCACAAATATTCTTTTGGTGGCATTTGATCACCTCTACCGGTTTTATTTTTTGCGCAAAAAAAAAAGTTTTTTTAAAAACAAAAATTTTTTTTTTACTTTTTGCTATAATACATATCCAAAAAGAAAAAAATAAATATATATATATTATATTATATTATATATATTATATATATATATATATATATATATATATATATATATATATATATATATATATATATATATATAACTAACTTATTCATCAGTTTAGGCTGATATAGATTCTTCTACATATTTTTGGTAAATAAAAATCGCAATAGGCGTATATTGATTCTTTTGTGTAAAAGTTATTGTGTCTACAAACTATGGGATCGATTTAGGGACTTTTATTTATTTTTATTGTTTTTACTGGTAATGACAGCAATCTGCAATTTTTTGCGGGACTGCGATATTGCAGAGGACAAATCTGCCCCCAAATGACACTTTTTGGGGACATTACATTGATCAGTGCTATAAAAATGCACTGATCAATGTAAAAATGTCACTGGCAGGGAAGGGGTTAACACTAGGGGGCTCAATGGGGTTAACTGTGTTCCCTAGGTGTGTTCTAACTGTAGGGGGGATGGGCTTACTGGAACATGACAGAGATCACTGTTCCTGATCACTGGGAACAGTAGATCTCTGTCATGTCATCTGGCAGAACGGGGGAATCGCCTTGTTTACATAGGCAGTTCCCGTTCTGCCTCTCCCCCCTTCTAAATATGGGTCGCTGGCGGACATCGCGTCCACTGAACCAACGGACACGCTCCTGTGCCGCACGGTGGGCTCGCCCACTATTCTCCTTGCATGGACCGACATACAGGCATGTTGGTTCACGCAGGAGAGCCAACCTGCCGCAGTATATCTGTGTGAGCTGGTCGGCAAACAAACATACAGTACAATAGGATTATATTTAAATAACCCAAAAATTCAAAATATCAATTTGCACGATTCTTCCCACTCCAGACCCTCAAGGAGCATGGGCTGCTGGGCCGAGTGAAACCTAGGGAAAGGCTGAAAACAGGTAATATGTTGTCAAATTAAATATTAGTCCATGAATGTCCCCTACACACACACAAAAAACATTTTTTATATATATAGCGTCCCAAGTGACAAGACAAACAAAACAAAGGGGAAGAAACCCAAAAACAAAGAGAAGCCCAGCAGGACTGGGGCAAGGATGCGCAGAAAGGGGCACTTGCACTGGTTGCAGTCTTTTGGGGTTGGAGGTGGGTGCCAGTTAGCAAACTGTGCCATGCTACTTACATGAAGGAAACGCTTCACCAAATCAACTCGCTGTCACAGCAGACAGTGCCCTGACTCTGCTGACTCTGCCTTCAGGGGCGTAGCTAGGGGGGGGGGGTGGTTAGGGGAGTCCCACACACCCAGGCCTGCACAAATGCTAAGTCAGTGTCTCTGCTGCCACAGCTGTGCTACTCTGCCTCAGCAAGAGCGTAGGCTGTGAAGCAATCAGAGTTGTCAGTGAGAATTTGATCGCTGACAGCATCAACCCACCGCCACTGACCACAGCTATCAGTGCTACTGGTTGGTTACTATGATCTCTGGCGTCTTAGCAACCAATCATGTGCTTGCCCAACCCCCAGGCCCTAGCATTCAGAGGAGAAAAGAACGTACTCCTCCAGATCTGCCCGGTCACAGTGCCCCAGTTTCCACCTGTCTGTACTGTAGCTGTCTACTGTAGAAGAAATGGACCCTGATGTAAGTGGGATCTCTGGGGGCCATGATCTAAGAGGGGGGGACTCTAATCTTAAGGGGTGACTCTGCGGACCATGATGTAAGGCGGGTATTATAATGACAGTGGGGACTTTGGGGACCCTGATTAAGGTAGGGTAGATCCTGGGTGACCCCAAAGTAAGGGGATGTGACACTGAGGACCCTGCTGTGGGGGGGTTTGTGGGGACCATATTGAAAGGAGGGACTGTACGATGGAAGGGCTCTAAGGGCCTTGATGTAAGGGGGGATGCTGGGGACCCTTATGTTAGACAGGGAGACTCTGGGGACCCTGATGTAAAAGGGGACTCTGGAGACTCTGATGCAAGGTGAGAAAGAAAAGTATCTTGATTTAAGGGGATGACACTGGGGACCCTGATGTAAGGGGGAACTTCTGGCCCCTCATAGAAGCGAGGGTTCTGATGTAAGGGGGGAACTCTGGGCACCTTGATGTAAGGGGGTGGGAACTTTGGGGACCCTAATGAAAGGGTCTCTTATGTAACAGGGAAGTCTGGGGACCTATATTTAAAGAGGGGGACTCTGGAGACCCTGATGTAAGGAGAAATTACTCTGGGGGCCTGATGTGAAGGGGAAACTTTGGGGATGCTAGTGAAAAGGGGATGCTCTGGAGACCCAAATGAAAAGGTGGGTCTCTAATGCAAGGGGGAGAGATTCTAAAAACCCTGATGTAAGAGGGGTGCTTGAGATCTTTATCTAAGACAGAAGGGAGATACTGATGTAATAAGGGGACTCTAGGGACCCTAATACAAGGGGGGACTACAAGGTGGAGGACTTTAGAGACCCTGATGTAAGGGGGCACTTGGGAAACTTATTTAAGACAGAGGGGGAATTCTGGGGACTCTGATGTAAGAAGGCACTCTGCAGACCCTGATGTAAGGGGAGGAGGAAGCTCTGGGTACCTTGATTTAAGGGGATGGCACTGGGGACCCTAATGAAAAGGGGGACTGTGATGTAAGGGGGGAGTTTGGGGACCCTGATTTAATGAGGGGGACTCTGGGGACCCTGATGTATAAGAGGGACTCTGATGTAAAGGAGAACCTTGATGGGGATGGTGATGGTGGGTACCCTGATGATGGAAGGGGAAATATGATGTGAATTGGGGACTTGTCCTGACTGCTGAACTCTATATTTTGTTTTTTATATTACTCCTATCTCCTGCACTTTACACACTATGTTGTACATTACATAGTCCTGACCAAGGTGTTCATTGTCACACTTTCATCCTCTTCCAGTCAAGGCCATTACTGTCATAATTTGAATGGCAATTACTCAGTCACACAACACTGTAATGAAATTAAATGCTTATAATTGTTTATGGAGCTTTCTTTTGGTGGTATTTAATCGCCACTGCGTTTTTTTTTTAAATTTTTGCTATTTGAGCAAAAAATACCAACAATTTTGAAAAAAAATAAGTTTATGCAAATAAATGCTTTTTCTTCATAAATGTAGGCCAACATATATTCAGTTTCTTTTCTTTGGTTCTAATAACCCAAATCAGTGTATATCTTTTAGTATGTGAGAATGTTATGGGGGTTTATTTACTAAAGGCAAATCCACTTTACACTAAAAGTGCACTTGGAAGTAAAGTCGCTGTACATCCGAGGGGGACATGCAAGAATAATTAAAAAAACAGCATTCTAGCCTGCACATGATTGGATGATAAAATCAGCAGAGCTTCCACTCAGTTCAGATCTTCCCCTTAGATTTAGAGCGACTGCACTTCAAAGTTCACTTTGAGTGCACTTTCAAGTGTACTTGCAGTGCAAAGCGGATTTGTCCTTCGTAAATAACCCCCATAGAGTCTACAAACTACAGTATATATATTTGAAAATCAGTCCTGATATACTGACTGCCTTTCTCATTTCTTGAGGTGCTAAATTGCCAGGATTAGACAAATACCCCCCAAATGCCCCTTTTTTTAGGAAAGTAGATAGTTTAAAGAGGAAGTAAGTCTCCCTCTAATGTTTGTACCTGCAGGTAAGCCTATAATAAGATTTACCTATCGGTACTATAAATATCTCCTAAACTTGCACATTTTAGGAGATATTTACTGTACACTGCGCCAATTACGTCATCGGCGCATGTGCTGGTGCTGTTTCTTCAGAGACCTGTGCAATGACTGGCAGCTCCCGTGTGCATGTGCGGGAGTGACATCACGTGGCTCCAGCCAGTCACAGAGTCGGAGACTGCAGACTCAGAAGGAAAAAGGGCAAAGATGGATGTGGCCTGCAGTGGGGACGATGAGGGCTTAGTTTGCAGGTAAGTGTTACATAATGTGGTAGTATGAGATACATACTAGCACATTATGCCTTTACTTTGTAGGTAAAAAAAATAACAAAGAGCAAACAGTTACAGCAGTGTCTAATTGCTCTTTAAGGTATTTAGTAAGAGGCATGATGATTTTTTAAAAGTTGTAATTTTTTTGTCATAATTTTGGGGAAAAAGAGGAAACTAGTCAAGCGAGCCTAGCCTACTGGTACGTGGTTGGCTCCAAGGATGACATGCTTGCTGGCCAGGGAGTACAGGAGTCTAAACAAAGGAAGAACAAAATAGTTCCTGTGGTTTAATGAGTGCAGTTGTCCGCAGGGGATGGGTGGGACTGGTGTCTTGCAGGAACATAGTCAGCAGCAGTGGCAGAATTATAGGGGTCACTGAGATCGCCATGGCGACCGGGCCCCTTGCTGCAGGGGGCTCCTGAGGGCCCCCCGTACTCTTCAATAGGAGAAGCGGCTGAGATGAGCTCCCCGATCGCCAGGCCAACTGTAATCAGCGGCACTGTGCAGGGAGCTTGTCACATTGACCTAAAGTGAAAGCACAGTGCTGTGCTCTTTGTCTCCCCCTACAGTGCAGTACTCGGCAGGAAGAGCAAAGGTAAAGCTCTGCCATTTTTTTATTAAACTATCTATCTACTGTATGTGTGTTTATATGTGTGCATGTATGTGTGTATGTATGTATGTGTATGTATGCATGTGTGTGTGCATATGTATGTGAGTGTGCATGTATGTGTATGTGCATGTGTTTATCAGTTGGGGTGCGTCCATAAGAGCGCACGGGCGTGCACATTTTATGTATGCGCTTTTAATCCTGATCCCCGATATGTATACAATGGAGAAATTGATTCCTTTATATGCAGTCAGACATTTGCGGCTGGGCCCTGTTGTTCCGTCACCAGGCTCGGAGGAAAAAGCCCTGTCCGGCGGTCAGGGGGGCCCTTCCTGGTTTCTTGCATCGGGGGCCCTGAAGGTTCTAGTTACGCCTTTGGTCAGCAGGATGTACAGATAGGTCAGTTCAGGTGCAGGCATAGACATGATCATTAAGCAGGTAAAGCATCAGTCTAGGCAGCAGACAGAAATGTAGTCAATAAACAGGCCAGGATTGGTACAGCCAAGAGGGAGAGACAACACTGCACTGGCATGGCAGTGATCAGGAACACTGTAATTGGTAAGGTGGTAATGCATGTCGGGGTAATCAAGCACAATATGACTGATGTGGCAGTGATCAGGAACAATTTAACTGGTATGGCAGTGATCAGGGACAATACGAGTGGTGTGGCGGTGATCATGGACACTGTGATTGGTGTGACGGTGATCAGGGACACTGTGACTAGTGAAATGGTGATCAGGAACAATGACTTCTGTGGTGGTAATCAGGAGCTGGGGTCTCAGTTCACAAAGCCAAATCTACCGCTTTAACCACTTCAGCCCCAGAAGATTTGGCTGCTCAATGACCAGGCCATTTTTTGCGATACGGCACTGCCTCGCTTTAACTGACAATTGCGTGATCGTGCAATGCTGTACCCAAACAAAATTGACGTCCTTTTTTTCCCACAAATAGAGATTTCTTTCGGTGGAATTTGATTACCTCTGCGGTTTTTATTTTTTGCACTATAAAGAAAAGAAGAGTTATAATAAATATCCCACTTTTTTAAAAATATATATATATTTTTTCTCAGTTTAGGTCAATATATATACTTCTACATATTTTTTGAAAAAAAAAAAAAAAAAGCATATATTGATTGGTTTGCGAAAAAGTTATAGCATCTACGAAATAGGTATTAGATTTATGGCGTTTTTTTAATATTATTTTTTTTTACTAGTAATTGCAGTGATCTGCGATTTTTATTGTGATCTCGCTCTGTCACAAGTGCCCGGCAAACATCATGCTCTGGAAGTGCAGTTCTTTGTAGATCTGAGGAGGACATGCAAGGGAAATGAAAAAAACAGCATTTTAGCTTGATTTGGATGATAAAATCAGCAGAGCTTCCCCTCAGATCTAAAGAGGCTGCACTTCCAAGTAGTAGTAGTGCAAAGTGGATTTGCCTTTTGTAAATAACCCCCATAGCATCATTTCTGGTTCATGCTTTGCTTTGCTTCTAGGACATATGTGGCTTTTTTTTTTTTTTTTTTTTTGCATGTTTAGACCAGTTTTTAGCTGTACACTTCTGCTGTGCTCAATGCTTGCTGGACCCATGTTTCATGCTTGTCTTCCCAAAAATGCCCAGTGTAAATTTTCAACCTTTTTTCCCCATTTGTTTGGACTTGAGAAGTATGCCCCAACGTGGTTGCTATGCATTTGCTTGATAGGTTTAGAATAGGAAAGTAGATAAGCACCAACTCTACATGTAAGCTTACCCAGATATTTTTATTTATAAATCCAAACATCCAACTTTGAAGCTGACTTTCCTTTGTAGGCACCCAAAAAATGAATCCCAGAAAATACCAAGGGGAAAAACACCTCAGAAAGGTAAATACCCAAGGTAAGTGCCTTACCGCATTCTTGCAAAGGTATTTACGCCCGTCTAAGCAAACATCACATTTCTCCATCTAACGGTACATAACTCTGTGATTCTTTTGTAGTTGAAGGATACATTCCCAAGAGTGATGACAAATTCAGCCAGTCCCAAGAACAGCCACGTAATGTCAGTGTTGAGGTAGTCAACCTGCCAGCATCTACAAATCCCCAAACCAAAGAAGCCAATTTACCACAAAGTTCAGCAGATGTTAACACCAGTTTGGGTTCGCCCACTCCACCAATCCACATATGACATGCGCATCCTATATGTGGCACATGAAATCTTGACAGAGAACAACTTGTTTTTGTGCAGCAGCAGAGAGAGAGGTTCCACCAAACTCAAACAGAACATCATGAAATGATTAGAGGGCCGTATAAAGGCCATTGAAGTAGAAATGAAAGTGATTGTAAAGGTAGTTTTTTTTATTTATATTAATGCATTCTATGCATTCTATGCATTAAGATAAAAAGCCTTCTGTGTGCAGCAACCACCCTCAGCCACTCTAATACTTACCTGAAGTATTTCTAGCTCCAGCAATGTTGTAGGAATCTTGGCCATCTGGGACACTCCACGCTCATTTGCTGGGACAACAGCGTGGCTCCATTGGCTCCCATTGCTGTCAAAGTCAGTCAGCCAATCAGAATAGAAAAGATAAAAAGAAAAGGGTGCACCAGCCTTGTACATTATCCCAAGATAAAATATAAATAATAAAAATTTTGTAAAATACTACTCACAAACATATGATGAATAAAAATCTTGTGGAGACCACTTGGATGTGGCAATCAATCATAGAGCCGACAGTCTCCAGAAAGCAGAAAGGAGGACCTCAAAACCACTGCTGACTGACAAGTTTTGAAGGAGTACCTTCTTCCTCCGAGCCTCGTCTACAAAGGGGGTGGGGCCGAACCACAGCTCCATGTCTGAATGGACACGAGGAGCTGTGACGCGGCTCAGGTGCCCCCACAGCAAGCAGCTTGCTGTGGGGGCACTCAACAGGAGGGGGGGGGGCCAGGAGAGCCGAAGAGAGACCCGAGAAGAGAAGGATCCAGGCTGCTCTGTGCAAATACAATAAAAAAAAAAACACTTTACAATCACTTTAAGGCCATGAAACCTTAATGCAGGAATTCTTTAAAAGTACAACAGAGTATTGACAAAATAAACTTGACTTATTCAGAAAGTGGCTTAACAAGTCTCCTGGCGTTAATCCAGCGCCTGATTTTGTCTCTCCATCTGCTGTTGTCTTTTCATTATGTTAAGCTATAGCCACCATTTTTTTTTGTTGAATGTCTCTTATTTATATATGACTAATGTAGTGTACTGCCAGAAATTGTATCTGAAGCTGACTTTTTTTGGATAGAGCAGAAAGGGGTTAGAACATCAGTCACTTTTTCTTGCTGTCTGTTCACTGTTCTCTAGTTCTACGGTTTGTCCCCATGACAGAAAATGAAGACACTTATTTCAACATAAAATTCCCTCAAACAACACTAGGGGGATGATTTACTAAAGGCAAATCCACTTTGCTCTACAAGTGCACTTGGAAGTGCAGTCACTTTAGATCTGAGAGGAAAATCTGAAAATAGGGGAAGCTCTGCTGATTTTATCATCCAATCATGTACAAGCAAAAATGCTGTTTTTTATTTTCCTTGCATGTCCCCCTCGGATCTACAGCGACTGCACTTCCAAGTGCACTTGCAGTGCAAAATGGATTCACCTTTAGTAAATAAACCTCGGGGTGCATATTTGCAGCAAACTATTGACATTGTATGTGTGAGAGTGAAAGGACCAGAAAACTCACATTTTGTCTTGTCATCCAAACAATAGAGGGTGAATCTCACCAATGGGACACAGGTGACGAAAACAGACTGGCAGGGGGTTTTAACATGTCATTACTGTATCCAAAATGTAAAAAACTGTTTTGGCCTTATTGACACATTTTTAAGTCCCTTTGGATGTTCTATTTGGCAAACTAATTGCTATATCTTGGCTAATGTGTGCTTTTTGAATATGGAGAATAGGCATTAAGTGCTATTCACTAAAACGGGATCCGCAGCTGCTCATACTAACCGATCAGTCTTACATTCAGCTTCTTCTATGAGGCTGGGACAATATCACCTAGTAACTGATTGGTTACAAGGCCCAGCTGCCCTAGATTGTATGTGATCCAGTTTTAGTACATATTCACTAGGGTTACACTGATACCACTTTTTCAAGACTGGGTACAAGTACCAATACTGTACTTTTTTTCAAGTACTTGCCAATACTGATTGCCAATACTTTTTTTAATGTCATGTGACAGTTTTCAAACCACAGTTTTTCAAATAAGTAATTTTTCTCCTTTACTGATGTGTAATGATGAGGCTGCACTGATGAGGCGGCACTGAAGGGCACAGATGAGGAGACACTAATATGCAGCACTGATGGGCACTGATAGGTGGCACTAATATGGCACTAATATGGCACTAATATGGCACTGATGGCACTGATGAGCACTGATTGGTGGAACTGATGGGCACTGATAGGTGGCACTGATGGGCACTGATAGGAAGCACTTATGGGCAATGATAGGTGGCACTTATGGGCGACACTGATGGGCAGGCACTGATGGGCACTGAAAGGCATCACTGATTTGGCTGCGTGTAACATAACATGGCTGTGTGTAACAACTAACAAGAAGCATTTAAAAACAGCGGTTTAGTTGCACAAATTTGCAAAAACATGCATAAGCTACACCATGTTACCTGTAGACCAGTGCTGGTGCTCCCATAAGGGCGCATGGGCACCGCCCCCTCTCTCCAGCCACCCCTCTAGCACCAATAGATAGATTCATTCATGGCCACTGCTGTCATCCCCTTTTTTGGCACTGGGCGCCTGAATTACAGTGGCGGGGGGATGTTTTTGAAGCACCTGATAAGAGCCAAAGTGTCTAATAGGCATCAAAAAAAGGTGACCTGCAAGCGCCATGCTGGGCACTCGCAGATCACTTAGCTGTGTTAGAAAAGTGAATGAATATTTGCTTTCCTAACACTAAACTGCCTCTCCGTCAATCAGGTGCTCGGATCTGTTAACCGTCACCTGATTGGCTGAAATGACAGGCGCTGTGATCATAGCAGAGGGTGGGAAGAGAGGATGGGAGAAGACATTGAGGAGCTGTTCCACTGCCACTGAGACAGGGTAAGAACAGACGGTGGGTGGGGGGCACACAAGCAGCATTTGATATGTCACAGTGGCTGAGTTTGATGAGGCACAGTGGGGGTATTTGATGGGGCACAGTGAGACTGCATTTGATGGAGCACAGTGAGGCTGTATTTGATGGGCACAGTGGCTGCAAATGATGTCACAGTGGCTGCATGTGGTGGGCACAGTGGCTGCATTTGATGGGCACAGTGGCTGCATATGATGTCACAGTGGCTGCATATGATGGGCACAGTGGCTACATTCAATGCTACACAGTGGCTGCATTCAATGGGGCAGAGTGGCTGCATAAGATGGGCACAGTGGCTGCATAAGATGGCCACAGTAGCTTTTTGATGGGGCACAGTGGCAGCATTTGATGGCAAGTGGCAGCATTTGATGGGCACAGTGGCAGCATTTGATGGGCACAGTGGCTGCATTTGATGGCACAGTGTATGTGTTTGATGGTACAGTGGTGGCAATTGATGGGCATAGTGACTGTGTTTGATGGCACAGTGCCTGCGTTTGATGGTACAGTGGGGGCAATTGATGGGCACAGTGGATGCATTTGATGGTTCAGTTGTAGCAATTGTTGGGCACAGTGGCTGAATTTGATGGCACAGGGGCTGCGTTTGATGGCACAGTGGCTGTGTTTGATTGTGCAGTGGCAGCAATTGATGGGCACAGTGGTTGCGTTTGATAGCACAGTGTCTGCAGTTGATTGTACAGTGAGGCTGCAATTGATGGGTTTTTTTTTTCATAATTTTTCAGTTTTTTGCAAACCCTCAAAAAATTTTGAGCACCAGCCGCCACTGCTGTAGACCCTACCTCTAACTTATAAGAGGCTCCACAGTGGAAGCACATGCACTCTGATGAGATAGAGGAGGGCAGATGGACTGGGAGGGGGGGGCACACCTTTAGTCCATCTTCCCTGTTTTTAAATGCATACTGTTAGACAGGGTAATGTGGTCGGTCGCAGGCTGGTTGGTAAGTAGAGCTTGGACTTTTCCAAGGATTTTTCCTTGGCTTTTGTTTGATATACATTGCCTTTCAATGTTTCTTGCTGCAAAGGCCAGTTATAGGTGAGGGCAGTGGCACATTTTTTGTATGCTTGATTTTAGGTCAGGCGACACATTGACACCTTTGTAGCCATTGTGCTACATGCTGGGTGTTCAATGTGTCCCTGTACCTTTAAGGAGGGGTGAGCTACCTCCAGCCCATCTGCCTTCATCTATCTCGTCAGAATGCATGTGCTTCTTATAAGTTAGAGGTAGGGTCTACTGGCTCAGTGCATTGGATGAAAGCACAGATAGTACACCATCTTGCAGAAATGGGAGCTGGTGGTCACTGTGGTGAAACTTGCCGGATCAATGGGTATTTTTGGCGTATTTACTCACACCAAAATTAAATGTAAAAAACCCTTGCAGAACTGTATTTACAAAGAAAGCTATTTCTACACTTTAGTATTTGGACTTACATGCACTTTAGATATCTGCTCTAGGGAAAAACTACAAGCACTCTTACTATCTGACACTCTGGTGGTTCTTATTCCTCCCTACTTTTTCCAAAACTGAAAAAAACAAGATCTACCTGAAAAGACACTTTATTCAATGCATAAAAAAGGCAGGTATATGTAAGCAGCAATCCTTCTAACATGTGTCAAACTTCATTTCTGAAATTCTCCTATGAGATTCTTTTTTTAAAGCCCTTATTTGTATCTAATAAGTTGTACATAACCTGCATGAAAGATGCTTGTTCAAAAATCCTATAGGTGAGTAAATGTTATTATGATGTAGTACAGCATTGTAGATGTGTTAATTGTGTGTGAATTGGCTTACTGAGCCATAGCAACTTGCAATGTTTCATCACTCAAAGTGTGTTTTAATGGGAAATAAGATGTGATTGTGGGGGTGAATAATACCTTGCCACCCTCCAATTATCAGTGAACAGCACCATCACAGGATCATTTTCTCACATTCTCCCTGGAGGATCGGCACAGCTCAAGCTGAACCAAAATACTTAAAGGGTGAAAACTATACATATGCTGTATTCATCTTGCTGATACTGATTTCTCTTCGACACAAATCTAACATGGGGGTTTATTTAATTAAGGCAAATCCACTTTGCACTACAAGTGCACATTGAAGTGCAGTCGCTTTATTTTTGAGGGGAAGATCTGAAATGAGGGGAAGCTCTGCTGATTTTATTATCCAATCATGTACAAGCAAAAATGCTATTTTTTTTTCTTTGCATGTCTCCCTCAAATCTACAACGACTGCACTTGCAGTGCAAAGTGGATTTGCCCTTCATAAATCAACCCCATAATCCCTTATCAACAAAATTGTGTACACTATATAAACCAGTGCTGCATTCAGAAGATGCTCATGAAATGTAAATATTTAGACAGTATTTAACCACTTTAATACCGGGCTATAGTCATATGAAGTCTGCATATGGGATTTCCCATCCTGGCGGGTGTCATATCATGTTCTTGGCTTCTCGCCACTCCTGAAGCGCGGCGATCAAGGATGAGGTGTGTCCCTCAGACACAGCCCACGCCAGATCCATGTAAAGAGCCAAAACATGTCTCTTTACCATGTGACCTGCTGTGTCCACTCACAGCCGGTCACATGTACTGCCCACGTGCACGCCCCTAGGAGTGGTGATCGGGGACGAGGCTTGTCACCCTGACGCAGTCCAACTCCAATTGCAGTAAAGTGCCAATGAAATTGGCTTTTACCACGTGGCCGGCTGTGTCACAGAATGTCAACAAACTGCTGTAACAAGATGTTACCGGGTTCTCCTCCTCACACACGATCGGTTACCGCTTACAGTGTACACCAACTACACTGATTGTCCCCCCCAATAAAGAGGACCTTTTACCACCCATCAAAGTGCCTGTCACCACCCATCAAATTACCTGTCGCGGTTCATCTGAGTACCCGTGTACCTGAGTACCTGTCACAGCCCATCTGAGTACCTGAGTATGTGTCACAGCCCATCTGAGTGCCTGAGCAGCTGTCATAGCCCATCTGAGTACCCGAGTACCTGAGTACCTGTCACAGCCCATCTGAGTACCCAAGTCCCTGAGTACCTGTCACAGTCCATCTGAGTACCCGAGTACCTGTCACAGTCCATCTGAGTACCCGAGTACCTGTCACAGTTCATCTGAGTACCTGAGTACCTGTCACAGTTCATCTGAGTACCTGAGTACCTGTCACAGTTCATCTGAGTACCTGAGTACCTGTCACAGTTCATCTGAGTACCTGAGTACCTGTCACAGTTCATCTGTGTACCTAAGTACCTGTCACAGTCCATCTGAGTACCTGTCCCAGTCCATCTGAGTACCCGAGCACCTATCACAATCCATCTGAGTACCTGAGTACCTGCCACAGTCCATCTGAGTACCCGACTACCTGAGTACCTGTCACAGTTCATCTGACTACACAAGTACCTAAGCACCTGTCACAGCCCATCTGAGTATCTGTCACAGTTCATCTGAGTACCCAAGTACCTATCACAGTCCATCTGAGTACCTGAGTACCTGTCACAGTCCATCTGAGTACCCGACTACCTGAGTACCTGTCACAGTTCTTCTGAGTACACGAGTACCTGAGCACCTGTCACAACCTATCTGAGTATATGTCACAGTCCATCTGAGTACCTGTCACAGCCCACCTGAGTACCTGAGTACCTTTCAATGCTCGTCTGAGTACCTGTCATCACCCATCATAGTACCTGAGTGCCAGTCACCAGCCCATCAGAGTACCCAAGTACCTATCTGTAGCCCATCAGAGTACCCGAGTACCTGTCACCAGGTCATCAAAGTACTCGAGTACCTGTCACCAGGACATCAGAGAAACCTCGTACCTGTCACCAGCCCATCAGAGTAACTGAGTACCTGTCTCCAGCCCATCAGAGTACTCGACTACCTATCTGCAGCCCATGCCTCATAGAAAATATGTTGGGGTGTTTGTTTTCCAAAATGGGGTAATTTGTGGGTAATTCCACTGTCCTGCTGCTCAAGGACCTTCAAAAGTGTGATAGGTAGGAATTAAATGAGATATGTAGTTTATTCCTAGAACACCTGAAAGTACTACTTCAATGTTGGGTCTCTGTATGTGGCCAGGCTATGTAAAAGTCTCACACATGTGGTATCGCCATACTCAGGAGGAGTAGCAGAATGTGTTTTTGCTATATACATGCTATGTGTTAGAAATATCTTATAAATTAACAACTTTGTGTAAAAAAAAAAAAATAAATAAAGATTTTAATTTACTTTCCACGTTTTCTATAGACTTGTGTAAAAAAATTAACCGTACAAAAGACTAATAATGACTCATAGAATATACATTGGGCTGTTTTTTTTCCAAAATGGGGTCATTTTGTGGGTAATTCCATTGTCCTGGTGCTCCAGGGCCTTCAAAAGTGTAATAGTTTGTTAGGAAATTAGAGGTTTAATTTCTTTATCTTACATCACGGGACACAGTGCCACGGTATTTACTCTATGGGTTATATAGGCACCTTTAGGTGATGAACACTGGCACACCCTAGACAGGAAGTTTAGCCCCCTATATAACTCCTCCCCTTACTGAGAGTACCTCATTTTTTTCACCAGTGTCTTAGGTGTTAGTCACGAGTAAACACATGCTGTGCTGAGCTCCACTGGAGAAATCAAGCCATGCAACTGGATCCATTCAAAGTGTCTTTTCCAGGCCAAATTGAATGGTACCCGGGCCTCATGTTGGAAGAAAAGAGGTTCTGCCTGTAACGCTTTTCTTTTTAGGAGCTGGACCCCAGGATCCAATGTTTGATTTTTTTCAGCCATATTTTCTGGCGGGGTGCTTTACAGGCCCAGGAGTGTAGATTCCTTGATAACAAGGGGC
This sequence comes from Lithobates pipiens, assembly GCF_037356315.1. Classification (NCBI taxonomy): domain Eukaryota; kingdom Metazoa; phylum Chordata; class Amphibia; order Anura; family Ranidae; genus Lithobates; species Lithobates pipiens. The sequence goes on from NW_027507903.1 coordinate 428,254,437, forward strand.
CCCGGTTCCTGAAGGTTTTTTAACGTAGCCCACCGTGAATGGGGAAGATTGGGTCTGTCTGATTTACCACAGAACTCTGCAGCCCGATAAGCTAAGGGAGATTCCTAAGGAATTTTTCTAATTCTTATGCGTTTTCTCCTTTAAGTAAATTCTGCTATGCCTAAAGTCACCACCGGGGGCTGTTAAGAGCATTTACATGTTCCATGCTAGTCAGTCTCGCTCTGTGTCACAAGTGACATGCTTCGTCTGAGCCCAAGTTCCAGGTAGGATGTGGGGAGGGGGCTCTCAATCCACCAGCCTTCCTCTCTCCTCCACCTCAGCCCCCCCCCCCCCTCCACATGCGATCTGGTCAGATCGGAGCCCCCACTCACATGGGAAAACTGTCTTTTTAAAAAAAAAGATGAGGTGGGCTGAAGGGGTAGTCAGAGGAGGGGGGTGGGTCATCAGCATGGCTTTCGACATAGCTCAACGCCCACAATGTGGGCTATGAATAGCTATAAAGGTGGACTTTTTTGCAGGTGCACACAGCTAAAGGAGGGACACAGAGCAGATGGATGGCATGTGAGTGTGGGTCACACAGGCACTCCCAGGCACGTTTACTTAGCATCAGACTGTGCCTTGATAGCAGCAGCAGTTGCTGGGCTATTTTGCTCAGCAGTGGGTGCATTTCTGGTAGTACCAATGCATTTGTGCTTAGCACTATAGGCAGAAGGGGAGGTACAAATACCCCAAAAAACAGGGGCTCAAAGGGATCTCCCTCAGGCTCTGAGGACCCTCCCTCTGCAACGCCATCTCCCCCTGAAAGACCTAAGGGGGCTGTTCAGAGTGAGTCTTCGGGGTTAGGGGCTGCAACTGCTTCTGGAATTCCAGCCCCTCTATATATTACTCAGGAGGTTTTTTCCTCAACCATGAGTGGGTTGGAGGAAAGATTGAGGGCCTTAATCGCATCTTCACAACCACCCAGGACCCTCAAACAGAAGAACTCTGGGAAACGGAAGATGATTCCCCCTCAGGGGACTGGGAAGAGACTGATGACTCCTTATCTGAGGAATCAAGTGGGGAAGGACCCTCTTCAGCTTCACAGGCTGAGAAATTGCTGGTGCATTCTCTTACTGAAATGGTCCGCTCCACATTTAAGTTACCTGTAACTGAGTCGGTTGAAAAGCTCACTTCTTGTTTGGGTTCACTGAAGCCTACTCAAGCTGTGCATGCTTTTCCTGTCCATCCATTACTGGAAAAGCTTATATATTCTAAATATATTCTGAATGGGATCACCCAGAATTGTTTCCCTCCTAAAAAGTTTTCAACACTTTATTCTATGGAGGAACAATTTACAAAAATGTGGAGTATACCAGCAATTGACACTGCTATATCCTCTGCAAATAAAAGTTTGACTTTTCCTGTTGACAAAGCTCAAATGCTTAGGGATCCAGCTGATAAAAAGTTGGAATTCCTGTTAAAAAATGTTTTTCCTTGGCAGGTTCAGTAGCTCAACCTGCAGTGGCGGCAACTGGAGTGTGTCAATCCTTGAGACACCACTTGAAACAGGGGCACAAGGTTTTCCCTGAACAGCAGGCCTAAGAGTTAGCCGGGCTGCCATCGGCTTTGTGTTTTGCAACTGACGCAATAAGAGATTCTATCCTTCAGACCTCTCGCCTTAAGCGTGGGTTGGTGCATATGTGTAGAATCTTATGATTGAAAAATTGGTCAGCCGAAAAGTGCCACGCAAAAAGCTCCTGGCTGGCTTTCCCTTCTGCGGTGTAAGGTTGTTTGGGGATGATTTGGACAATTATATCCAAAAGATTTCAAGTGGGAAAAGTACCCTTTTGCCAGTTAAGAAAAGGCGTAAAAGTCCCTCATTTAAATGGGCTCTTTCTCCAGTGCCAGGGGCATCATCCTCCAGGCAGTTGTGATGGCCTTCACTGTCAGGTTCAAGAGGTAAAACTCAGAGACAACCCTAGGGACAAAAGAAGTCCTGGGGGAGGAAACCTACAAGACAGAAAGCTAAAGCCTCTTTACTAAGGGGTGTCCCCGCTCGTTTGAGTGGGGGGAAGACTGCTACAGTTCTCAAAGGTCTAGCAGGAGGATTTTCAGGACAGGTGGGTGGTCTCCACAATAACTCTAGGTTACAGACTAGAGTTCCGAGAAGTCCCGTCTCCTCGTTTCCTCATATCAAATGTCCCCAAAGACCGAAAGAAAAAGAAGTCTCTCCTTCAAGCATTAGACAGACTTTTGTCTCAGAAAGTTATCATGGTGGTTCCCATGGAAGAGCAGGGGTTGGGGTTTTATTCAAACCTTTTCATGGTGCCAAAACCAAATGGAGATATCAGACCCATTATAGATCAAAGATCTAAACCTGTTCCTAAAAAAATCTTTTTGCATGGAATCATGGAATCAATCTGATCGGTAGTCTCCATCATACAAGGAGGAGAACCTCTGGCATCAATCGACATCAAGGATGCATACCTGCATGTACCTATTTTCCCCACTCATCAGAAATATCTGCGTTTCAAAATGGAAAAAGTTAATTTTCAGTTTGTAGCTCTACCTTTCGGTCTAGCTACTGCACCTTGGGTGTTTACAAAGGTTCTGGCCCCACCTCTGGTCAGATTAAGGGCCCAGGGTATAACGATTATAGCTTAACTAGATGACCTGCTCTTAATAGACCGGTCGGTAGCCCGCTTAGACCAAATCTTGGTCACCACATTCAATGAAATACCTAGGTCCTGAACCTAGAGAAGTCTTCTTTAAAACCAGTAAGAAGACTAGAGTACTTAGGTCTGATTATAGATACAACCCAGAAGAGGATCATTTTGCCCCAGGCAAAAATCAGTGACATAAAGGAGCTAGTTCAGGTAGTCAGGGCGAAGAAAGGTCCTTCTATTTGCCTTTGTATGAGATTGTTGGGAAAGATGGTGGCTTCATTCGAAGCGGTTCCCTATGCTCAGTTTCATTCAAGACTACTGCAAAACAGTATCCTATCTGCCTGGAACAAGAAAGTCCAGGCGCTAGATTTTCCGATGCGTCTGTCGCCAATAGTGCATCAGAGCCTCAGTTGGTGGTTGATACCTGAGAATGTGCAGAAAGGGAAATCCTTCTTACCTGTTACCTGGAAGGTGGTAACAACAGATGCCAGCCTTTTGGGTTGGGGAGTAGTTCTGGAAGAGACGACAGTCCAAGGGAAAAGGTCCAAAACCAAGAGGACCTTACCCATAAACATTCTAGAGATTCGGGCAGCGTACCTAGCCCTAAAGGCCTGGGCATTCAGGTTTGCCTTTTGAAAAACACATTCTGAAGAATCGCGGGCTTTCAGGCTCAGTGATATCTACCTCCCTATATGTTTTTAATAGTGTGAATCCAGGAGTTGGCATCCCAGAAAGTCATAGGTAGAATCCTTTTTTTTTTTTTGCAAATGGGGTTAGAGATGAAGCTGGCCTTAAAGTGGTGTTCCACACAAAAAAAAAGATTAAAATTCCTGAAAAAAAAAACATTTGGAAATGTTTTTTTAACTCCCCTCTAAATGCCTGTTGCTAGGGGTCCCTCGTAGTCTGCCTCCTTTAGTGCCTGGGCTGGTGCCATCATTTCCCCTCGGCGCAGGAAGGGCTCAGCTGTGTCCCCTCCCTCCTGTCAGTCATCTGGGACATGTGACAGGTCCCAGATGACTGCACGGATAATCACGGCGCGTGTCCCTGCTCGCGCATGCGCAGTGGGTGCCCGGCTGTGGAGCCACAGCCGGGTGCCCACAGTTGCAATGCTGGCACCTCCGAGCGGAGAGGGGGGGGGCTTTGTTCCCCCGCATCGCTGGACCCTGGGACAGGTAAGTGCCCCATTATTAAAAGTCAGCAGCTGCAGTATTTGTAGCTGGTGACTTTTAATTTTTTTTTTAAGGGGAACTCCTCTTTAAGTACTATCAAGAGCCAGGTCTAGGCCTTATTGGTATTGTTTCAATGTCCGCTTGCTTTGCATTCTTTGGTCCATAGCTTTATACAGGGGGTAATGCGGCTTAATCCACTGGTTAGAGCACCCCTGACCCTTGGGACTTGAATTTAGTTCTGTCGGCATTACAGAAACAGCCTTTTGAGCCGATACAACATATTCCCTTGGTCCTTTTGACAAGGAAGCTAGTTTTTCTGGTAGCCATTTCTTCTGCAAGAAGGGTATCAGAATTGGCAGTTCACCCATATTTAATCATTCACAAGAATAGGTGGTTTCAGGTTTTCATCTAAACCAGGATATTGTTCTGTCTTCATTTTTTCTGGAACCCTTTTCTACGGAAGAAAAGTCACTACATTCTCTGGATGTAGTGAGAGCGGTCAAAATCTATTTGTAGGCGACTGCTCAGGTTCAGAAAACTGATGTTTTGTTTGTATTGCCTGAAGGTCCTAGAAAAGGGCAGGCAGCATTGAAATCAATTATTGCTAAGTGGATTCAGCAAGTAATTATTCAAGCTTATGGTTTGAAGAGGAAAGTTCCACCTTTTCAAATCAAAGCGCACTCCACCAGGGCTGTTAGTGCTTCATGGGCAGTGCATCACCAGGCCTCCATGGCTCAGATCTGCAAGCCACAACTTGGTCTTCAGTCCATACATTCACCAGATTCTATTAGGTGCATGTAAGAAGACATGAGGATATCACCTTTGGGCGCAGTGTGGTGCAGGCAGCAGTATAAGTCCTCAGGTCTGATTGCACAATACTTTTGTTTGTGTCTTCCTCCCCTCAGATAGCATTGCTCTGGGACATCCCATACAGTAAATACTGTGACTCTGTGTCCCGTGATGTACTATAAAGAAAATAGGATTTTTATAACAGCTTAACTGTAAAATCCTTTTCTTGGAGTAGATCATGGGACACATGATAATACACGTATATTATTTCACTACAAGACGGAGGTTCTCCCAGTAAGGGGAGGGGTTATATGTCTAGGGTGTGCCAGTGTCCATCACCTAAAGGTGCCTATATAACCCATACAGTAAATACTGTGACCCTGTGTCCTGTAATGTACATACAAAAAAGGATTTTACAGGTAAAATGTTAAAAATCCTATTTTATGAATGCCTGACAGTGCTCCCTGCATGTTGGGCCTCTGTATGTGGTTAGGCTGTGTAAAAGTCTCACTGAGGAGGAGTGGCAGAATGTGTTTTGGGGTGTCATTTTTGCTATATACATGCTTTGAGTTAGAAATATCTTATAAACTGACTACTTTGTAAAAAATAAATAAAAAATATGTTTTAATTTTCTTTACACATTTTCCGAAGACTTGTGGAAAAAAAATGAACCATTCAAAAGACTCATTATGCATCATAGAATAGACGTTGGGGTGTTTGCTTTACAAAATGGGGAAATGTTGTGGGTAATTTCATTGTCCTGGTGCTCCAGAGCCTTCACAAATGTAATAGGTCATTAGGAAATTAGAGGTGTAATTTATGCTCCTAGAATCCCTGATGGTGCTCCCTGCATGTTGGACATCTCTGTGTGGCTAGGCTGTCTAAAAGTCACACACATGTGGTATCACCATACTTGGGAGGAGTAGCAGAATGTATTTTGGGGTGTAATTGGAAGTATATTCTGTGTGTAAGAAAGAACTTGTTATTATGACAATTTTGTGAAAAAAAAAAAATCTTTATTTTGCCAAGAATTATGGGGAAAAAAAACTCCCAATGCCTCTTACTAAAAAAAAACTCACCATGCCTCTTACTAAATACCTTTTACTGTCTACTTTTCAACAATGTGGGGGTTATTTGTACTTTCCTGACATTTCAGAGCCTCAAGAAATGATTTTCACCATAGCGTGTAGACTTTATAACTTTCACAGAGACTAAATAATATCCACTAATTTGGGTTATTTTTACCAAAGAGATGTGGCAGTATACATTTTGGCCCAAATTTATGAACAAAAACTACTTATTTGCAAAATGTTATCATATAAAATAAAAAAAAGTGTTTTTTTTTCAAAATTATCGCTCTTTTTTCACTTATGTCGCAAAAAAAAAAAAAAAACTCAGTGGTGATTAAATACCACCAAAAGAAAACTTTATTTGTATGAAAAAAAATGATAAAAATGTTGTTTGGGTACAGTGTTGCATGACGAAGTAATTTGCATTCAAATTGTGAGAGTGCTGAAAGCTAAAAATGTGTCTGGGCAGGAAGGGCCCTGAATTGAAGTGGTTAGATATTTCTGATACTAATAAGTTTCAATATATAGAGCTTTTACTTTATTGATTCTTTTTATAGGTGTATGTTTGAATTATATTTTAGTGTTTTCAGTTGTCATGGGCAAATCTGTCTGGGTTCCAAGGAGAATCTTATTGAAATCTACGATGAAGCAAATCCTGTTGTTAAATTCTGGTCATTGCTATGGCTGTGGAATTATTATTTTTTACTGGTAAAATTAGCTTTGCTTATATAATTTTTGGAAAAAAAGGGTATTTCTTGAATAGCTTTAGCAGCAGCACATGCTCTTCCATCAAATGGTAAGAGATTTGCTTTGACAGACAAATAGAAATTTACATTTTTAATGATGGAGAATTTATCAAAATGTAATAAGAGGAAAATAATACAGAGAGTTGCTTTACTACAAGAATTAAGAGACTGCAGGTGACACAGTGTAGAACTGACCAGCAGGAGGGCAATTTTAAGATGCAAGGGTAGGCCAAATATTACTAGAGACAAAGGACACAGACTGAGGCTTTACTACAATTTGAAAAACCCACACAAGATACACAGTGTAAAACTTGCTTGTAGCTGGGCAGTTTATTAAGGATTAATTAGCCAGACTGAACCAAAGACAAAGAATACAGGCAGGTACAAAAAATTAAGAGACAGCAGACGATACAGTAGCGTAATAATGGCCATCCGCGGGACATTTTTATGAGTAAGGTTAAGCAAAATCACGGGCTGGCATTTTGCTACAAGAGTTAAGATACTTCAAAGGATACAGCAGTGCAAAATTGGCCAGTAGGGCAGTTTTATTTAGAGATTGAAGTCCTAACTGGTGTATGCCTTAATGTTTCTATGGGCATAGGGGATGCAGTGAATATGAGGTGGTTTTAGTTGTACATGGGGGGGTGCTATGAGGAGGTGGCCTCCCCCCCAAAGCACCTGTTCCCTATGTTGATGAGGGTGATGTCTCTAGGTGACCCCACCCCCATGTTTACCTGTCATTCAGCAAGTATCTCTCTACTGGACACGTCATGTTCAGAGGACTTTTTTTTTTTTAACATGGGTCAGCGTCATTATGATTGATGTTGGATCTACTTTGAGGGGTGGGTAAAATATAGGACTTTACTTTTGAAACTTTTTCAGTGAATGAGAAGGGGTATGTACTAATTCCAATAAGTCACTCCCAACCCTACAACCAAAAGGCCAGGGTTTTGGGGAAGAGGCCTGGCATGGTTCAGGAGGTGGGGGAGGGGGCTCTCTCATTCCTCCCCCCCTTTCCTGGCCTGCTGGGCTGCATGCTCAGATAATGGATGTGGGCTCTTTAAAAAAAATCTTAATTATTTTATTTTTTTATTTTTACTGTGCCTTTATTTTTTTTATCACTTTTATTTCTATTACAAGGAATGTAAACATCCCTTGTAATCGAAATAAGGATGACAGGTCCTCTTTATGGAGAGATCTGAGGTCAAAAAGACCCCACATCTCTCTCTCCTTTACCTTTAAAAGATAAAGATCAAAAAACACGTTTACTTCCACCCTGGACCGGAAAGACATCATGACATTGCTCTTGTCCTTCAAGGCCATAGAGGCAATCAGAGAGAATTTAGTCCACCCACCTCCTGCCACTTCGCAAAGTGACCCAGTGACTAATGAGACACTTGGATTGCTTTCCTGAGAAAGCTAGCTGCTGGCTGAAAAAAAAGATAATGATGTCATATGAATTAAATACATTTTTTCGTTACTTGATTCATTGTCATTAATTTTTATGTCCATTCAGAAATTTCCGATACATCAAAATCTCTGAAAATTACATTTTTGTCAAAAAAAAAACAAATCTAAATGAACCGAACCGCACATATCTATTGACATTGGTCTCAGGTCAGTGATCATTGGAGTTTGGTACCTAGTGGTTTCCAGTTGGTAATCAGCTGATATTGCTTCTTAGTGGATGATCACTGGTCATTCGTTTCCAGTTGCTGAACACTAGTTAAATGTGCCCAGTTGATGATCACTTGACATTGGTTTCAAGTCAGTTGTCATTCAGTCGTCAGTCGTCATTGTTTGGCACCTAGTACACAGTCAGTGGTTATTTAATGGAGGAAAGGACCTTTGTCTAAATCAATAATGGCATCTCCCAAAAAGCCTCAGGGCCTCAGGGGAGAATTTCTAACTCCAGGTAATGAAACAACCACTGTCAATTTAAGAACACTAGGAAAGGACACAGATTTTTCACACTAATGGTACTGCAATTATTTAGACAGCCTTTCCCGATACTCCTAAACCTGCACACTTGGGCAGTTTTGTAAACCTCACATTTGCAGTCACACCCAAGGGTTCATATTTAGTAATGCACACAAAAGGGTGAAGGAGTGAAAGGTAGGGCTGCTCAAAACACTTTCCTTCAATTGTCCTCCAAATGAGGCACAAGAAGGTGACCAAGCAATATTGTAATGGAGAAATATAAGGCCACAAGCCTTAATATGCTGTCTAGCAGGAGTACCTGCATCAGAAGGCTAGCTGAACAGAATTAAAAATAGTTTGCCTTGTAAAACCATTTATATACATGTATAGTTCAACAGCGTATTAAATAAGCAGAAAGCAACTCACCTGACCTGCCCCACGCTCCACTCTTTAGTCAGTTGCTCAGAATGGAATCCTTCAACTTGTATATAAAGCAGAAGACAATTGTTACTCCAGCAAAAATGCAGGACAAAATATAATTTTAGTATTCAACTGTAAAAAGCATCATCACTGAAACCAATGAGCTTCCAGGTTTTATTACCAAAGTTTAATTGAACAATCTGGGGTTAGAAGCTGATTGGTTTCTATGCAGAAGGGAGCCTGATTTTTCACTTAAAAGTGGTGTATGCCAGTATGTATGAATGTGAGTTAGGGACCTTAGATTGTAAGCTTCTTGAGGACAGGGACTGATGCAAATGTACACTATAAAGGCATACCCCACTTTTAAGTACACAATGCGGTTTATTACTAAAGCTGGAAAGTCTAAAATCAGGCTCACTTCTGCATAGAAACCAATGAGCTTCCAGGTTTTATTAGCAAAGCTTAATTGAACAAGCTGGGGTTAGAAGCTCATTGGTTTCTATGCAGAAGTGAGTCTGATTTTGCGCTTTCCAGCTTTAGTAAATAAACCCAATTGTGTACTTAAAAGTGGGTTATGCCTGTATATATATACTAAGGCCGATTTAAACAGGAGCCAATTAACCTACCAGCATGTCTTTGGAGTGTGGGAAGAATCCCACGCAGGGACAGGGAGAACATGCAAACTCTATGAGGTAGTGCCATGGTTGGGATTCAAACCAATGACCCTAGTGCTACTGTGCTAATCTCCATGCCCTTAAAATTACAGAAAATTGGGGACATATCCTGTAAAGTTGTTTCCACCATTCATCATTTAATCAGAAATGAAAAACAACCGTAAAATACTGAAGGAAACAGTTCAAATTACTATAAATTATCTTAAAATGTTCTGCTTTCATTTGCTATTTTATATAAGAAAACATTCACATATAAAATTAATATAAACTGAAAATGATTAAGGATAATGGATTAAGGGTACTTCTTGTAGCGTACTTTCTCTCCTATGCATTGGCATTAGTAATGCATTTAAATATTCACCACCTTTTTACCCATCTAATTTTCATAATGTATATTTATATAAAAACAGCACTTAGAAAGTTTCATAAATACCCTCTGCAAATAAAACAAACAAAAACATTTCTAAAATGAAACAAATACTACTAAAAATGAATACCCCTTAAAATTGCGGTATATAAACAAACATATAATCTTTGTGCCTCTACTTATACGAAAATGTGAAAAAAGTATCTGCTGACTTATCAGTGTTCCTTTGAAAATTACCACCACATCTGTGTCCACCACCAAATGTGTATTTGAAAATTCCATTTCACTCTTCAGGGCAACACTCTATCCAGCACCGCCTACAGAACAAATGTATTATTTATCACAGGTACTTATATATCACTGTCAATTTGCTCAGCGCTTTACATATTTATTATACATTCACATCAGTCCCTTCCCTCAAGGAGCTCACAATCTAAGGTCCCGAACTCACATTCATTCATGCACATACTGGGGTCAGGTTAGACAGGAATCAATTAAACTACCAGCATGTCTTTGGAGTGTGGGAAAAAACCCACACAGGCACAGGGAGAACATGCAGACTCTATGCAGGTAGTGTCACGGTTGGGATTCAAGCCAATGACCCTAGTGCTGCCAGGCAGAAGCTCTAACCACTTTGCTGCCTATAGCAAATGTATCGGAAGAATGGTAAGTTTGTTATTTAGGCAGTGCACTTATGAAGACAGTGGTGGCTGGTGCTCAAAATATTTAAGGAGGTGGAAATAAACGAATAAATACTGAAAAAAAAAACATCAATTACAGCTTCACTGTGCCCATCAATTGCAGTCACTGTGCCATAAAATGCAGCCACTGTGCCCCATCAAATGCAGCCACAGTGCCCCATCATATACAGACACCTTTGCCTATCATATGCAACCACTTGTGCCCCATCAAATGCAGCCACTGTGCCATCAATTGCAGCCATTGTGCCCATCAAATGCAGCCACTGTGCCCCATCAAATGCAGCCATTGTGCACCATCAAATGCAGCCACTGTGCCCCATCATATGCAGCCACTTGTGCCTATCATATGCAGCCACTTGTGCTCATCATATGCAGCCAGTACTTGTGCCCATCATATGCAGCCACTTGTGCCTATCATATGCAGCCACTTGTGCTCATCATATGCAGCCAGTACTTGTGCCCATCATATGCAGCCACTTGCGCCCCATCAAATACAGCCACTGTGACCCCTGCCCACTCGCTGTCTCCCAGGCACTTACACCATCTTGGTGGTGGGTCAGGCAGCAAGTAACGGCGGCAAGCTGTGTGGAACTAGGCATCCAATAGGATCGCCCCTGCCTTCAGCCAATCAGGTGATGGGTATTAGACCCGCACTTCCTGATTTGCGCAGAGGTGGTTCAGTGTTAGAAAAGCAAATATTCATTTGCTTTTCTAACACACCTGGATGGGCTCCGAGCGCAATGTTCTATGCTCCGAGTCCACCTTTTTTTGAAGCCTATTAGAGCCTATGGCTCTAATTGGGTGCTTAATAGCGTTTTTTATATAAAAAGAATAATGCTAAAAGTGTGACTTGAAACTGAGCATGTTACAAGTGTATGAGACTTTTAAGGCACCCATTTGAAATACAACCATATGAAAAAAAAGCATAATTATATTGTTGCCATATGAATGTATATCAATATTATTATGCTCTCATAAAGCATGCTGATATACAGAACTTCAATGGTGAATATTTGGACCTCAACATCACCAAAATACCCCACTGACACGCCGGAGACAAGGAGAGCAGTGGAGCTGTGCGCTTGCAGACTGAGGGGGGCCGATATCCCCTGCTGACAGCCAGGAGAAGAGATCAGCCGAGAGCAGCTGTACTGAGGGTATGTGATACGATTGTATTGCAGAGGTACACACATTTTGAATTGTGTACTACTGTAGGACAGTGGATTCTACCTTTTTCCAATCACTTTCAACTAGGGCTTATTTTTGGGGTAGGGGTTATATTGCAGCCCTTTCCGAAAATCTAGGTAGGTTTTATTATCGGGGTAGGTCTTATTTTCGGGGAAACACGGTACATGTAAAAATCATAATTTTTTTGCTAGAGAATTGCTCAGAACCTCCAAACATTATATACATTTTTTAGCAGACACCCTTGGGAATAAAATGGCAACTTTTTTTGTTACGCAGTAAGAAAGAAACTGTTTCATAAGAAATATAAAAAACACTAAAGTTAGCCCGATTTTTTGGGATATTTTGAAAGATGATGTTACGCCGAGTAAATAGATTCTTGTGGAATGGCGCAAAACTTCAGTACATAAGAATCTGCATAGGCGACCCTTTAAATTTTTTTAGAGGTTACTTGTTTAGAGTTACAGAGATGGTCTAGTGCTAGAATTATTACTCACGGGCTAACGTTTACGGCGTATGTAACCTGTGTGTATCTGGCTCTGATAATAGCCAGTGCCTCACCAGCCACTGACCTCACCCCAAGTCCCTGATTCTAAATGAGGTCCATGTAGTTGAATCAGGGCCTTTTTTTCCTGATGGTGACCCCTCTAGTGAATACACTCAGGGGATACAAGTGTTATTGGTAGGAGCACGGTGGTTGTGAACGTTCAGGAGGGATGCCAGACCACTGGAGACCTGGAATGTTGTCTTCTGTGTGAGAGCAGCAGTCTGGATCTTCAGCATGCTACTGAAACAGGGTCACAGCACTAACACATTAAAAAAAAAAGCCTAACACAAGCTGTATTTCATAGGCAGCCTGACTGCAAACCTAAAAAAAAAAGTTTCTACTGAGCTGATAATGCTAGTTGCCTGGCTGTCATGTTATCCTAAAAGCTACAGACACTGACCCAGAACAAGTATTCAAACTAGACATTCTAAATGCATTCTGACTTCGCACCGGCGTGTTTCAAGTCAGTGACTCCGAAAATACTGAAATCATAGGATCAGCGTGGCTACCAGGCAATGAGCATTTAGGAGGAGTTCAGCAATGACACCCCCAGTATTTCTTCTCATTACGCAGGTTTCCATTAAGTTACCACAAGGACTTAAAAGTCTCTGCTCTTTATGAATATAATAATAACTGAAAGACAACAGCCTTTTTATCATCACTAATCATAAAGAGAATCTTGGATAAAAGATGTATTTAGCCAATTTGTTTTACAACAGTTAATTGAATTGGCAAAGTGAATTTAAAGAGATCAATGCAAAAGCAATCTGCATCCATTTCCAATAGATTGGAGGAAATCTAGCTTTTAGTTCCACTTCACTGCAGTGAATCACTACATATTATTTCCTGTTATTACATTTTGAAGACAGAGAACAGTTAACGTTTGGCCTGGAAATTATTCAGACTATTTCCTGCAGATTAAACCTCTAACTCAACAGGGACCTTTAGTATGCCCATGTTTGTAGCTCACTTGATTTGACCTCTATATTTTATATATATATATATATATATATATATATATATATATATATATATATACATATACACATATATACACATATATATACACACACACACACATATATATATATATATATATATATATATATATATATATATATATATATATATATATATATATATATATATATATATATATATATATATATATATACATATATATATATATATACACAGTGGATATAAAAAGTCTACAACTACACACCCCTGTTAAAATGTCAGGTTTCTGTGATGTCAAAAAATGAGACAAAGATAAATAATTCAGAAATGTTTCCACCTTTAAAGTGACCTATAAATTCTACAAATCTTTTAGGTGGAGGGAAGTAAAAATAAAAAATAAAAATAATATGGTTGCATGAGTGTGCACACCCTTAAACGAGTACTTTGTTGAAGCACCTTTTGATTTTATTACAGCGCTTAGTCTTTTTGGGTATGAGTCTATCAGCATTGCACATCTTAAAGAGGAAGTCCTCTTTGATTCCCTGCAAAGGTAAAGCATAATGGACTACTATGCATCGCATAGTAGTCCATTATGTGTCACTTACCTGACACAGGAGCCAGCGATGTCACCGCTGTCCCCTGTAGTCTGGAGCCTCCATCTTCTTGGTGGGTGTCGCTGCTCCAGCGCTGTCATTTGTCGGTGCCACGATGATGTCACTCCCGCGCATGCGCATGGGAGCCTCCATTTGCGGCATAACGCCGGTAACTGCGGCGCGCTCAGTGCGCCTGCGCTCCGCTGTCTACGGCGCATGCGCCGCAGACAGCGATGCCTATCTTTCGGCAAATATCTCCTAAACCGTGTAGGTTTAGGAGATATTTCTTGGACCTACAGGTAAGCCTTAATCTAGGCTTACCTGTAGGTCAAAGTTGGTTGTAAGGGTTTACAACCACTTTAACTTGGCAATATTTGCCCACTGTTCTTTGCCAAATCTGTCAGATTGCGAGGGCATCTACTGTGCACAGCCCTCTTCAGATCACCCCCCACAGATTTTCAATGGGATTCAGGTCTAGGCTCTGGCTGGGACATTCCAAATCTTTATTCTACTTCTGGTGCCATGCTGAAAGATGAAGTTGTCCTTCTTTTTCAGCTTTTTAGTAGGATTCTGAAGGTTTTGTGCCAATATTGACTGGTATTTGGATGTGTTCATCATTCCCTCTACCTTGACTAAGGCCCCTTTCCAGCTGAAGAAAAACAGCCTCAAAAGCATGATGCTGCCATCACAATGCTTCACTGTGGGTTTGGTGTTCTTTTGGTGATGTGCAGTGTTGTTTTTGTGCTAAACATATATTTTGGAATTATGGCCAAAAAGTTCAACCTCGGTTTTATAAGACCATAAAACATGTGACAAAACCATATTTTCCCACATGCTTTTGGGAGACTTCAGGTCTGTTTTTGCAAAATTTAGCGGGGTTTGGATGTTTTTCTTCCTAAGAAAAGGCTTCCATCTTGCCACTCTACCCCATAGCCCAGACATGAAGAATCCGGGAGATTCTTGTCACATGTACCACACAGCCAATACTTGCCAGATATTCCTGCAGCTCATTTAATGTTGCTGTAGGCCCCTTGGCAGCCTCCCTGACCAGTTTTCTTCTCATCTTTTTCCTAAATTTTGGAGGGCTGTCTAGTTCTTGGTAATGTCTCTGTTGTGCCATATTTTCTCCATCTAATAATGACTGTCTTCACTGTGTTCCATGGCATCTAATACCTTGGAAATTCTTGTGTCTCCTTCTCCCGACTGATACCTTTAAACAATGAGACCCCTCTGATGCTTTGGAAGCTCTCTGCAGGCCATGCTTTTTGCTGTAGGAGGAGACTAAGACAATGTCAGGAAAGACCTACTAGAAGAGCTAAGTTTTATTTTGGGTTAATCAGAGGCACTTTAACTGGTTCCCGACCAGCGCACGCCGGTGTACGTCGGCAGAATGGCACGGGCAGAAATATTGGCGTACAGGTACGTCCAATCTCTAATGCCGCCCTTCCATCGCTCACGTGCTGGTTGGGACCCTCGTGAGTCCGGTCGCGGGTCCTGCAGACTCGATTGCCGCGGGCATATCCGCTATCGTCTCACGGGGTGGCTGAACGGAGAGATGCCGTTGTAAACAGCATCTCCCCTTTATGCCTAGCAACTAGTGATGCTGATCTCTGCTCCATGTGATTGGAGCAGAGATCAGTGTTCACTAAATGAAAACCCAGCCCCCAACAGTTAGTAACACACCCCTAGGAACACTTAACCCCTACACTGCCACCCACTGGTTAACCCCTTCACTGCCAGTGCCATTTATACAGGAATCACTGCATTTATATAGCAGTGATTGCTGTATAAATGACAATGGTCCCAAAAATGTATCAAAAATGTCCAATGTGTCCGCCATAATGTCACAGTCACAATAAAAATCGCTGATTGCCGCCATTACTAGTAAAAAAAAAATATTTAAAAAAATGCCATAAAACTATCCCCTATTTTGTAAACGCTCTAACTTTTGCGCAAACCAATCAATAATCGCTTATTGCAATTTTTTTTACCAAAAATATGTAGAAGAATATGTATCAGCCAAAACTGAGGGAGAAAAAGGTGTAAAAAAATACTGCGCTGTGAAAAGATGTGTTCTACCCAGCTGCCAACACTACTGAAGACTACACAGTAACATACAAAAATTAAAACAAAAAAGTGTGACGCTTAGGTGACAACAAACCACATGAACCAGTAAGGCACTAATTCAAGCAAAGAAAATTACATACACTTCAAAAAAAGAAAATATGTGTAAATTCCGTTGTATATCAAGAGATCTTACTCCCAGGTGGAAGAGTGCATGAACCTCATGCACACAAAAGGTTAAGGTAAATAAAATTTATTTAACATATACAGTCCATCAAGTGAAGGTCTAACAGTCCTTGAAATGTGTAATATCAATCACAATTCCAAACTTGAGGTGACATGAAAAAAGGTGAAATTCAACTTCTGATGTATAGAATAATACCACCACCACCGTGATAAAGAAGGGGAGAGGAGGCTTACCAAATGACATGGACTCAGAGGAAGGCTTACACCTCACGAGTCATATGGGCTTACGCCTCACGAGTCAAACTTGAGGATCGCTACGGATGATTTCATGATCTGAAGACTTGCGGGAAATTACATACTAGATGTATGATTATCTGGTTTGCTAACCTACAGGCCCATATGACTCGAGAGGCGTAAGCCTTCCTCTGAGTCCACGTCATTTGGTAAGCCTCCTCTCCCCTTCTTTATCACGGTGGTGGTGGTATTATTCTACACATCAGAAGTTGAATTTCACCTTTTTTCACGTCACCTCAAGTTTGGAATTGTGATTGATATTACACATTTCAAGGACTGTTAGATGTTCACTTGATGGACTGTATATGTTAAATTAATTTTATTTACCTTAACCTTTTGTGTGCATGAGGTTCATGCACTCTTCCACCTGGGAGTAAGATCTCTTGATATACAACGGAATTTACACATATTTTCTTTTTTTGAAGTGTATGTAATTTTCTTTGCTTGAATTAGTGCCTTACTGGTTCATGTGGTTTGTTGCCACCTAAGCGCCACACTTTTTTGTTTTAAAACTGAGGGAAAAAAATGTTTTTTTATATATTTTTGGGGGATATTTATTATAACAAAAAGTAAAAAATAATGTGTTTTTTTCAAAATTGTCCCTCTATTTTTGTTTATAGCGCAAAAAAGGGGGTGATCAAATACCACCAAAAGAAAGCTCTATTTGTGGGAAAAAAAGGACCTCAATTTTGTTTAGGAGCCACGTCGCATGGCCGCGCAATTGTCAGTTAAAGTGACGCAGTGCTGAATCGCAAAAAGTGGTCTGGTCTTTGGCCAGCAAAATGGTCCGGGGCTGAAGTGGTTAAATGATGGCAGGTGTGTAATGACTCCTATTTAACTTGAGTTTTAATGTGCTTGCTTAATTCTGAACACAGCTACATCCCCAGTTATAAGAGGGTATGCAGACTTATGCAACATTAAAGGTGGAAAAAGTTCTAAAATTATTTACCTTTGTCTAATTTTTTTACATCACAGAAACCTGATATTTTAACAGGGGTGTTTAGACTTTTTATATCCACTGTATGTGTATATATATATATATATATATATATATATATATATATATTTATGGTCAAAGCCCTATGGCCGATACGGATATGAACAAATAGACTTTACCATAAGATTAACAACATGAAATGGACCTGAAGTGTGCCCTGGTCTGATGGTCGGTATACCAAAATAAGGGGGCATATCCTAGATTAGAAATGAATATTTGTGAAGAGAAATGAATTTGAGAAATGCCCTGAAAAAGGGATGGGAGGGTGGGTGCCGTGCACCGGAAACCGACAAAGACCACAGGCGAGCGGGCTGGTTAAATACCCTCCGGGCTCCTCCCATAAATTCAGGCCACCACACTGGCCTTCCTACTTATGGTCAAAGCCCTATGGCCGATACGGATATGAACAAATAGACTTTACCATAAGATTAACAACATGAAATGGACCTGAAGTGTGCCCTGGTCTGATGGTCGGTATACCAAAATAAGGGGGCAAAAACATTCAGGTAGGGGTGTAGTTTTATTAGTTTTATCTTAATTAGTTGAGCAAGTTTGGTGAATGCTTGTGCCATTTCCATCTGAGGATTGGGGATGTACCGGGCGAGGTAGGCAGGGTTCCAACTGCTTAGTCTCTCAATGACGTGACGTGGGACCCATGCCAACATGCTGCCAAGGGTGCTCAAGTACTAAAGAGTGACCACGGTATGGACCTGGGTCGAGGTGTAGGCTGCGTAGAAGAACCCCATGTGTTTGGGAAACTGGCAGGTACACAAGTGTTAGCACGAAAAGGCAATAGGGAACTAGAGTTTACGCGTTCCGGTAGGAGTGACAGTAGGTAGTCGAGTATGGTTACTCGACACCAAGCACTGCCTTTTCTATAGAAATGGACGTCTATCCTGGAGCCAGATTGCTGGGTTTTTAGACACTGCAAGGTGGAGGATGAAATGGTGTTGGTAGCGAGCCAAGTGACGACTATGCAGGACTTGGCCTGCGGGGTTGCTGAAGGCCTGGAATGCCCATACAATGGACTTTAACTGGTGCCACCAAGATAACTGCAGCAGTCTGCGCAGGAAGGACACAACCGAGAGCGGCCAGACCTGGCTTCATCAACAAGGTGAGCCTTGGCCCAGTTGTCAGTGGTGAAAGCCACAGCCTGTCCTGTCCTGACATAACCCCAGATTCGAGAGGCTGTCATGACCAGGTATAGCTTGAAGAGGGAGGAAGTCCAGGTAAACCCGGGGTTTAGGAGTATCCCTGATGCCATGGTTCTGTAACCAGTGGTGGCCAAAAATTGCAGCGAAGCCTGTGGAGGCTGTGGCATCTGTCACTACCAGGGGTGACAGGGGCATCGTAGATGGTCTAAACATCGCTACACCAATCCATGCAGTAAGGAACCTTCCGACATTGATGGTCTGCTATTGCCACGGCATCTAAATTAAGGATCTGAGAAGGGTCCTGTGTCCGTGAGAGGAGGACCAGGAGGCGTGACATAAAGATCGACCCTGGGGAATGGCCCGTATTGCCGATTTGAACGTTCGTCAGGTAGTGTGTGTGTAGAACCTGGCTGCCAGTGCTACCAACAATAAATTGGCTAGGCCATGGAAAACCACAAAGGGCCAGGTAGATGGCCGCTTGGATGACAAGACTGGGGAATATGCAAGGATTTTATATGTCCTTAAAGATGGCAGTTGTGATGGGCGAGCGTTTGCTGTTGGCTATGGGCGATGCCTCTGGATGCCTCGTAGTGGGGATCTTGCTGTATGGGCCGTAAAGACAGATGGCTCTCCGGGCCCTGTAAGGATAAGAAATGCTGAACGCTGGCTAGGTATAGCCTGAGCGTGTTACAGGAAGAAGCCAGTTGCGTGTGTCAACACGATCCTGGTGCAGGATGGAAGTTGAACTCAACTGTCCTAAGGGAGAGATGACAGACAGGAAACGGTGAGTGGCTTGTAAGAAAAGCCACAGGAGACAAGTGGTCAATTAAGTGCTGCTGAAAACGACGTGTAGCCAGTTTGTGTGCCACTGAGAATGTGCTTGCAAAAGAATGATTGCAAGAAGTTATGCTAAGTCGCAAGCCTTGGCATGATTGCAAAAGTAGTGTTTAAACGTGTACTTGCGACAATTGCGCGGGAGTTTGTCACTGGAGATGTGTTGGTAGTGACTGTGAGAAATTCGTGTTACCGCATGTGCTTTGCGAAGACTGCAGGAGTTGTGCTTGAACATGTGTTTGGATGCGTGCTTGCAACGATTGCAAGATGTTATGCCAAGATGCGTGCTTGCAACGATTGCAAGATGTTATGCTAGGATGTGTGCTTGCAACGATTGCAAGATGTTATGCCAAGATACGTGCTTGCAACGATTGCAAGATGTTATGCTAGGATGCGTGCCTGCAACGATTGCAAGGAGTCACACCAGGATGCGTGCTTGCCATGATTGCAAGATGTTATGCTAGGATGCGTGCCTGCAACAATTGCAAGAAGTTATGCCAGGATGCGTGCCTGCAATGATTGCAAGGAGTTATGCCAGGATGCGCGCCTGCAACGATTGCAAGGAGTTATGGTAAGATACATGGGTAGCCAGGTCGGAAAAGAAAGAAGTGCATCCAGTCCTAACCATAAATCAAACAAATAAAATACCGCACAACCCGACACACCCAATTCTACACCCACAGCTGATCCAGAGGAAGGCAAAAAACCCCAGCAGAGCATAGCCCAATTTGCTACAACAGGGAAAAAATTCCTTCCTGATCCCTCGAGAGGCAATCGGATTTTCCCTGGATCAACTTTACCTATAAATATAAGTACCCCGTTATAACGTACATTTAGGAAAGTATCCAGGCTTTTCCTAAAGCAATCTATTGAGCCAGCCAGAACTGCCTGCTAGCAATGATTGCAATAAGTTTGTGCCTGGACATCTGCTTGCAATGATTGCAAGAGGTCTTATGCTCAAATGCGTGCTTGCAATGATTGCAAGAGGTCTATGCCCGAATGTGTGCTTGCAACGATTGCAAGAAGTCTATGTTTTGGATGCGTGCCTGCAACGATTGCAAGAAGTCTACGCTTGGATGCGTGCTAGCAATGACTGCAGGAAGTCTACACTTGGATGCGTGTTTGCAATGATTGCAAGAAGTCTATGCTTGTATGCGAACTTGCAACGATTGCAAGAAGTTTATGCTTAATGCGTGCTTGCAACGATTTGCAAGAAGTCTATGCTTGGATTCGTGCTTGCAACGATTGCAAGAAGTCAACGCTTGTATGCGTACTTGCAACGACTGTAAGACGTCCATGCTTGAATGCGTGCTTGCAACGATTGCAAGAAGTCTATGTTTGGATGCGTGCTTGCAATGATTGCAAGAAGTCTACGCTTGGATGCGTGCTTGCAATGACTGCAAGAAGTCTACGCTTGGATGCGTGTTCGCAATAATTGCAAGAAGTGTACGCTTGTATGCGTACTTGTACCAACTGCAAGATGTCCATGCTTGACTGCGTGCTTGCAACGATTGCAAGAAGTCTATGCTTGGAAGCGTGCTTGCAACGATTGCAAGAAGTCTACGCTTGGATGCGTGTTTGCAATGATTGCAAGAAGTCTACGCTTGTGTGCGTACTTGTAACGACTGCCGTGACTGTGACTGATGATGAACCGGACTCTGGAGCATGCACTGAAATGAGGCTAAAGCACTGGGGCACACCGTAACGAATCGGTGCATGTATGCAACTGGATTCGAAACGGAGCGCGGTACGTGGCGGTGAAATTATTTTGATTGCCATGACAGAGGCACGAATTGATCATGCCGCTGTTGCAACTATCCGTTAATCGTGCATGCTCTGAAGCATGTACTGAAATGTGGCTGAAATACCTGGGGCGCGTCGAGACGAATTAGTGCACGATGCGACTGGATTCGTATCGGAGCGTGATACGTGACAGTGAAAATGATTTCCCATGACAGAGTCATGGATCAGAGAACCGAAACCTGCAACCAATAATGAATCCTGACTCTGCAGCATGTACTGAAATGAGGCCGTAACCAACTGGGGCACATCGAAACGAATCGGTGCATCACGGATGCGACTAGATTTGAATCATAGCGTGGTAAGTGACAATAAAATGAGTGACAAAAGTTTGCCATGACAGAGGCCCAAACCGGTCGTGCCGCGATTGCGACTGACAACGAACGGGACTCTGGAGCATGTACTGAAATGAGGCCGAAGAATACCTGGGGCACGCCGAGACGAATCGGTGCATGGTAGATGCGACTGGATTCGTATCGGAACGTGATACGTGACAGTGAAATGATTTCCCATGACAGAGGCACGAATCGGTGCGCCGCAACCTGCGACTGACAACGAACGGGACTCTGGAGCATGTACTGAAATGAGGCCGAAAAATACCTGGGGCACGCCGAGACGAATTGGTGCATCGTAGATGCGACTGGATTCGTATCGGAACGTGATACGTGACAGTGAAATGATTTCCCATGACAGAGGCACGAATCGGTGGCCGCAACCTGCGACTGACAACGAACGGGACTCTGGAGCATGTACTGAAATGAGGCCGAAAAATACCTGGGGCACGCCGAGACGAATTGGTGCATCGTAGATGCGACTGGATTCGTATCGGAACGTGATACGTGACAGTGAAATGATTTTCCATGACAGAGGCACGAATCGGTGCGCCGCAACCTGCGACTGACAACGAACGGGACTCTGGAGCATGTACTAAAATGAGGCCGAAAAATACCTGGGGCACGCCGGGACGAATTGGTGCACGGGGATGCGACCGGATTCGAACTGAACGTACTACGTGACAATGAAATGCTTCCCATGATAGAGCTACGAATCGGAGAGGACTCAACCTGCGACTGTCAACGAACGGGCTTTAGAGCATGTACCGGAATGAGGCCAACGCAACTGGGACACGTCGATCGAACCTGTGCGTTTTGAGAAAAGCGACTGGTTTCGATTCGAACGTAATAGGTGAGGTGAAATGACTCCCATGACAGAGACCCGGGTCGATTTAGCAACGAGCGGGCTCTGGAGCATGTACCGAAATGAGGCCGAGCAACTAGGGGCACACCGGAACGAATCGGCGCATTTAGCGGATGCGACTGGATTCGAATCGGAGCGCAGTGCATGACAGAAATTAGTGAAATGATGAAATGACCTACGTGAGCCAGCTATGGCAGAGGTACGAGTCGTTGTGCCGTGAGACACGACTGGCAACGATTTTGACTGTGGAACACGGTAACGAGATTACATAACAAGTTACTAAAACAGTGCAGTTTTTCCTACAAGCAATATCTACCGAAATGACGCCCCGAAAATAGTGCGTTTTGAGTGATAACAACCCGGTATCATAACGAACGATTCGATATTTCAGGTTTTTAACGACACTCAAAAATAGTACAGGAAGGTCAATCGAGACCCTTACCTGCGGCAGTCGAGCCGGCGACGTTGTACAAAAACGAACGGGAAACGAAAACCACGAGATTTCTAGTAGAGAGACGTTTATCCGAATGGCAACGAAACACGAGCAGTCGGCCTAGTGACGTAGTGCCGCGCACCGGAAACCGACAAAGACCACAGGCGAGCGGGCTGGTTAAATACCCTCCGGGCTCCTCCCATAAATTCAGGCCACCACACTGGCCTTCCTACATATATATATATATATATATATATGCAGAGAGAGAGAGAGAGAGATTTACACATATATACAGTATATATTATATGTACAGTATACAGTGAGTAAGAGAGTAAGAATTTGAGCAAACTTTACTGAAGATTCTTCTTCTTCTGAATATCAGATTCAGAGTCAGAAAATGTATTGTCATTTATCCAATAGTAGTACATGTAAAAATGGCCAGTAAAAACAAGCATAACTACACATGCAAAAACACCGCTCCTACCACAAGGCTGCAGCAATGAAAACATCAGTGTGTAGGACTTTTTTGCACGTGTTTTTATGCTTATTTTTACTGGCCATTTGTATATGTACTACTATTGGACTCCAATAAATACTACACCATATTAGCTTCTCCTTGGCTCCGGTTGAGTTTTTTTACACAGCACTCACCCCATCGGGGGGTATTGCGGATGGATTAATTTTCTGATTTCATATCCACCTGGATGCCAAATGAGGATACTCACATCTACCGGACATCACCACCTGGACAAAAGATGCCCATAAAAGGCTTGTTTACATCCATTATCTGGTGAGTGCCCTGTATACTGGTGGCGAGAGTTCCCCGCAAAGTTTCATTATATAGGAAGTTTTGGTGGATAATTTTTTCTCCACGAAGAGGATGTTTTATTTCAACCGTTGGCCATTATATGTCCTGATATCTTCCATATCTGGATAAGGAACTGTGTGAAGTAATTCACCAAGTTTTTTCACATGCAATTTTATTCACAAACTGATTATTACTTATTTTAGTTTTTTAGGCATTTAGACATTATATGTATTTTTAGCACTGCACTTATTTATTTCACATTTTGTTTGAGGATTGTATATTCACCTTTTTAGTGCTAGCAACTTGGTTATTATCATTGCTTTTTTGCACTGAGCACTCACTTGTTTTCCTTTAAATAAAATGAAACAGAGTTGTAGCTCCCTCACATTCAAAAAAGAAATTCCACACCCATAAAAACACTTAATCAAAAGCGTAGCATAAATACCGTAATAAATACATATTGTAACTCCCAATACTTTTTTCTTTCACAAGACCACTAGCATTCAACAGCCATAGAGATTGAGGAAAGACGTTAGCAATCTACACAGAGCATTACCAGGATGTTAAGTGTCTTCCAATATATTAATCACTCTCTGAAGACACCTCCCCTCTCCCAGTTCATCAATACAATATACTGACAAAAGCCTATTAGGAAATGGACTGTTAGATGGATTGTAGTGGACCAGTGTATTTAACTACATAGTTCTCTTTAAGCATTGGAATCTGCTTTACAGCTAGGAAAAGTTTAGATAATAAATGCCTGCACTTGCTTTCCAAGCAATTTCTTTATACACCGCCTCAAACATTTTAGCTGGGTTTAATGTTTTTGGTGATCCTCATTAGCCAGCTTGGGATGATGTAACTTCTGCACATGTGCATTAGAGTTAGTTCATCCTGCCACCCAATGCATACCGATATTGTATACTAAGCTACGCATCTGGAGGTCAAGGTTCAACCAAAATATATTTGCTAGCAGGCAAAATAAGAAGCTTTTATTGCAAAAGAGACATAAAGGGGTTGATTTACTAAAACACGAGAGTGCAAAATCTGGTACTGCTGTGTGTGGTATATATATGCAGAGCTGCACCAGATTTTTCATGCTTCAGTTTTAGTAAATCAAGCCCACAGAGGCTCTTCTGCAACAAAGCAATTTAACTTTTATGATTTATTACTGTATTGCAGGCTGTCTTGGGATTGATTTACTAAAACCAGAGAGTTTAAAATCTGGTGCAGCTGTGCATGGTAGCCAATCAGATTTTAACTTCAGTTTGTTAAGTTAAGGCTTGACCAAAAAATCTGGAAGCTGATTGGTGTCTATGCTGAGCTTCCCCAGAATTTGCACTCTCTAGTTTTAGTAAATCATCCCCATTGCACAAGGGTTAAAATACCTCTGTGTGCGCACAGAGTGTGTCGGGTGTCACTCACCCTCGTAACCCCGTGCAACATGGGCGTAGCTTCAGGGGCCACAGGGGTCACAATGGTGACCCTGCCCCTGCTCCAAGCGGCCTCCCTGTTACTTTAGGATAGACAGAACCAGGACAGTAGTAGGGGAGGCATTTACAGGAATCAATCCCTTTTCCCTCTTGCAGACATTGAAAGCCTACCTCTCCCCCTCTCCATCCCAATGTCATTCAGCCGCTGCAGGAGGGAAAGGGGATCCGTTCCAGTAAATGCCACCCCTGCTTCTGTCCAGGTTTCCCTTCCTTTTGCTGCCCCCCCACAATTTGTGCTTCCCTAGAACCCTCTCCATGATACTAAACAAAGGAGTCTAAGCACAGTATTAAACATGTTCCTGAGGGGCATGCATTGCAGCTGATGGAGTAAGTAGTGTGGTGTGAGAGCTCCGCCGAAACTCTGGCCTGGTTGGAGGACATTACAAACACCATAACATGTGATGCAGTGAGTACACTAGGCCCTGATAACAATGCCAGAGCTATGACAGACCAAGAGTCCCATGCCCCTGAACCAACCCTTATGGATATCTTTGCAGCAGTTACCTCATGCAACATGTCAATTACTACCCTAAATACTGAGATTAAAGGGGGGAAATTGGAACTGAATTTAGTCAGACAGGACATCTTTCGAGACTGCACTGCAGCCCTGGAAGACAGAGTAAGCAATGTGGAGGATGATGTTGTACCACTGCAGAGAGAAGTGTGCCCCTGGGAGCAGAACCAAGGAAACTCTCCCATTCCCTATTTCTTCCTATTAGATGAAGAGGTAGAAATAACTTTGTTTGCACTATATTTTACCAATGACTCTGACTAGCAAGTACCTTTGAATCAGAGTTGAACTGAAACGTTGCCCCCCCCCCCCCCCCCCACTGCAGTCCTGCATGGACATGCTCCTTGTTACTGAGCTCCTTTACTGTCAGGATGCAAAATCTTTTTTATTTTTCCTTTTTTTCCTTCTCACCTACAGGTCATCTCCATATCCACACTTAAGAGCTATCAACTATCCCACTCAGTTTCACTCCACCCACACAGCTTATTCCAGGGGAGTTAGCATACTTATCTCAATAAATGTCCCTTCCAGTTACAGCAATCACTGATTGACAACCAGGTAAGGTACATTTTTTTGTTATGTAAATTAGCAGGTTTGACATGTATTGTTGCTAACGTTTCCCTCCACCTTTCTTGTTTGATAGCCTCAAATGTGAATGATTTTTTAGGTTTCAACCGGGGCTTGGCAGGGTCTGCAGTGATTTGGGATGCTCTGATGGCTCAATTAACCACTTGCTTACTGGGCACTTAAACACCCTTCCTGCCCAGACCAATTTTCAGCTTTCGGTGCTCTCACACTTTGAATGACAATTACTCAGTCATGCAACACTGTACCCAAATGAATTTTGTGTCCTTTTTTTCCCACAAATATAGCTTTCTTTTGGTGGTATTTGATCACCTCTGGGGTTTTTATTTTTTGCGCTATAAATGAAAAAAGACCGAAAATTTTGAAAAAAAACGCATATTTCTTTGTTTCTGTGACAGAATTATGCAAATTATTAATTTTTCTTCATAAATTTTGGCCACAATTTATACTGCTACATATCTTTGGTAAAAATAACCCAAATTAGTGGATATTATTTGGTCTTTGTGAAAGTTAGAGAGTCTACAAGCTGTGGTGCGAATCGCACAAAATTGATCACATCTGATGTACTGGTGGCCTATCTCGCTTCTTGTGACCCAAACAAGTCAGGAAAGTACAAATACCCCCCAAATGACCCCTTTTTGGAAAGTAGACATTCCAAGGTATTTAGTAAGAGGCATGGTGAGCTTTTTGATGTTGTCATTTTTTTCCCACAATTCTTTGCAAAATGAAGATTTTTCATTTTCTTTATTTTTCTCCACAAAATTGTCATTGTAATAGGTTATTTCTCTCACGTGGCATGTGTATACCACAAATGACACCCCCCAAAAAATTCTGCTACTCCTCCTGAGTATTACAATACCACATGTGTGGGACTTTTTCGCAGCCTGGCCACATAGAGAGGCCCAACATGCAGGGAGCGCCATCACGTGTTCTAGGAGCATAAATTACACATCTAACTTGTTGACTACTTATTACACTTTTGAAATACCAGGACAATGACACGTGACACTGATGACAGATGGCACTGATACGTGGCAATGATGACACTTATACGTGGCACTGATGACACGTGGCACTGATGACAGATGACACTAATATGTGGCACTGATGACACGTGGCACTAATACGTGGCACTGATGACACGTGGCACTAATACGTGGCACTGATGACACGTGGCACTAATATGTGGCACTGATGACACGTGGCACTAATACGTGGCACTGATGACATGTGGCACTAATACGTGGCACTAATACGTGCCACCGGTGACAGATGGCACTAATACGTGGCACCAATGACACGTGACACTGATGACAGATGGCACTGATAAGTGGCATTGATGACACGTGACACTGACAACAGATGGCACGTGACACTGACAGGTGGCACTGATGACAAATGGCACTGATACGTGGCACTGATGACAGATGGCACTAATACGTGGCACTGATGACAGATGGCACTATGTGGCACTAATAACACGTGGCACTGATGACAGATGCCACTTATACGTGGCACTGATGACAGATGGCACTGGGGACAAATGGCACTGACAACAGGTGGCACTGGGGACAGATAGCACTGCGGGCAGGTGGCACTGGGGTGGGGTGGATTGCACTGGGGTGGATGGCACTGGGGCGGATGGCACTGGGGCGGATGGCACTGGGGCAGGATGGCACTGGGGCGGATGGCACTGGGGCGGATGGCACTGGGGCAGGATGGCACTGGGGCAGGATGGCACTGGGGCAGGATGGCACTGGGGGGGGGGGGGCATGGCACTGGGGGGGGGTGGCACTGGGGGAGGATGGCTCTGGGGGAGGATGGCACTTTTTATTAAACTTTTTTTTTACTTTTTTTTTTTTTTTTTTTCTTTTTTACACTGACGGCTGCTGCAGCCGTTCTTCTCTCCCCTCTCACACGCTGTCTGTGTGAGGAGGGAGAGCGGCGCTGAGAGATGATCTCATATGTTTACATATGAGATCATCTCCCATTGGACACGCCGATCACGCTGTAAACGGCCGCTGTGATTGGCCGTTTACAGCGATCTGTGTTTGCCTGTCCCCGGGGGACACGGCAAACACAGAACTTCCGCGATGCGCGCCCGCGGCGGCGCGCATTGCGGAAGTAAACACCAGGCCGTCCAGGGACGGCCAGGCACGGGAAGCCGCCCGCCCTAAGGCCGGCATTCGGCTATAGGGCGGGCAGGAAGCGGTTAAGGGGTTTAATTATTATATAGATCACCTCCATCAAAACTAAAACTAAATAATGGGAGAACTTAGTAATGAGTGAGGGTGCCAAGGCTGAGGAAAGGTATATCTCTCCCCTGAATACTGACTCAGAACGTAAATGATAGGAAGCACAGGCCCTGTACCAACAGGTTTCTACTACTGCAGAGGAAAACAATCTTTTTTTTTTCTACAGCAAAAATATTTTAAAGAAGGGGAAAACACTGGTCATCTACTTGCCGTAAGAGCTAGGGCCCAACAGGGCACCACACATATTGACGCCATCCAGAACACAGTAGGAGACATGGTTACTGATCAGACTTGTGTCCCTGAGGTGTTTTCGGATCTCTTTAGGGATCTATATACGTCTAAGGTACACCCCACAAAAGAAGAGATGGACCAATTTTTGGGCCAGTGTTCTATCCAGCAGTTATCACAGGGCCTTGCTGCCCTTAATAAACCACTAACTTTAGAAGAGCTTACTCTAGCAGTGGCACAAATGGTGAACAAAAAATCATCGTGAGCCGACGGCCTGCCCACGGAAACATATGGGAAATATGGTGAAATTCTTTTACCCACCCTATTAACAACCATGAATGATGCCCTTAAAGAAGGTAGTTTGCCCGCCTCTATGAATGAGGCTATCATAGTAGTCATCCCATTCCCAAAGCCTGGTAAAGACCCGCTACAACCTGACTCCTACAGGCCTATCTCACTTCTTAATGCAGATGTGAAATTACTAGCCCGGGTACTGGCCATTAGACTATCAGGGGTTGTGGTGGATTTGGTCCACACTGAGCAGTCTGGCTTCATCCCCACCCGATCTACGGTGCTGAATATTCCTTAACACTCAGATTCTGGTTGACAACCCCAACAATAGACCTCAACGCTGCCAAAGCTTTTGACAGCGTGGAGTGGAAATATTTGTGGGAGGTGCTGCGTAGATTTGGCTTGGGAGATTAATTTATTTCTTGAGTGCGGCTGCTGTATGCTGCCCCCCACAGCAAAAGTGAGTATTAATGACACCCTATCTGAGGCATTTCCTTTGTTCCATGGCATGCGGCAGGGGTGTCCATTGTCACCCCTGCTGTTTGCCTTTGCATTGGGGCCTCTTGCGGCAATGGTGCAGGCTTCTCCTAACATTGTGGGCTTTCGGTGTGGTCAAAATGAGGAAAAAATCTCATTGTACACAGACAATACACTGCTATACTTGGGAGATACTGGGGACTATCTGAAAGCGGTAATGTCCCTAACCAATCAACTCGGGTAGCTTTCGGGCTTTGTCATTAAGTGGCATAAATTGGCTCTTCTACCACTAGACCCTCTATTAACCCTTTTACCGGATGATCTTTCTCATATACAAGTTGTTACCTTCTTCAAATATTTGGGTATTGTGGTGACCAAAGACCCAAGAGATTACATTACATTGAACCTAAAACCGATATTACCGAAATTTCAACAAAAACAAGCCAATTGGAGTAGGCTATCACTATCAGGACTAGACAGGTAAATCTTATCAAGATGATCTGGGCACCACAACTATTGTACATTTTACATAACACCCCAATCTGGATACCACAATACCGGTTTCCGACAGGTTGACTTAGGGCCTTTATCTGGAGAGGTGGAGTGGC
The DNA here is from genome assembly GCF_037356315.1 of Lithobates pipiens. Taxonomy (NCBI): domain Eukaryota; kingdom Metazoa; phylum Chordata; class Amphibia; order Anura; family Ranidae; genus Lithobates; species Lithobates pipiens. Next base: position 428,284,438 of record NW_027507903.1, read on the forward strand.
ACGTATTCAATTTGCCACTTCCAAAATATCAAGGTGGAATGGCTCACCCTCACATGTATTACTTTGCAGCCCAGCTACAACACTTTACAGGGTGGGACCTTGGGACACTCAGGGACCCCTCCACAAGTCTTCTTGTTGGCCTGGACATAGCTTATACCACCCTATCTCATATGGAAATGGGATTCCCTAATGTCCCCTTTAATTATCCCACAACTTAGCTACTAATGAAACTATGGAAAGCAGGCCCTGACTGGGACAAAAAATAGGCCCGGGCAATTTGGATTGAGCAGCCCATGACATGTTAACCAGCCCCTTCCCCACTCTCCACCCTGACAGATCCCCTGAGAGAGGGGAACCCAGCAGAGGTGTGGAGGGGGAGGTGAAGAGGGACCAGAAAAGAGCATGGTGGATGGAGAGCACAGGGAAGAACCTTGAGAACATGGGGTGGAACGAGAGCACAGGGAGTAAGAGAAGAGCACAAGAGGCAGTGGAGAGCATGGGGGGAGGTGGAGAGCACAGGGGGCAGCAGAGAGCATGGGGGGAGGCGGAGAGCACAGGGGGGCAGCAGAGAGCATGGGGGAAGGTGAAGAGCACAGGGAGGGTGGTGGAGAGCATGGGGGGAGATGGAGAGCACAGGGAGGGTGGTGGAGAGCACGGGGGGGTGAAGAGCACAGGGATGATGGTGGAGAACATGGGGGGAGTTGGAGAGCACAGGGAGGGTGGTGGAGTGCATGGGGGTATGTGAAGAGCACCTGGGGAAGGTGGAGAGCACGGGAGGCAGCGGACAGCACGAGGAGGCAGCGGAGAGCATGAGGAGGATGTGGAGAGCACAGGGGGGAATTGGAGAGCGTGGGGGGATATGACTTGCACAGGGGGATGAGCGCAGAACATGGGGAGTGGCAAAGAGCATGAGGGTGGCAGAGAGCATGGGAAGGTGGAAAGCACGGGGGTGTGGCAGAGAGCAGGGGGGTGGCAGAGAGCATGGGGGAGGTGGAGTGCACTGGGGTGGCAGAGAGCACGGGGGGTGGCGGAGAGCATGAGGGGTGGCGGAGAGCATGGGGGAGGTGGAGAGCACTGGGGGAAGCGGAGAACGTGGGGGGATATGAACAGCACAGGTGAGTGAGAGCAGAGCATGGGGGCGGCAGAGAGCATGGGGGATGGCGGAGAGCATGAGGGGTGGCAGAGAGAATGGGGGTGGTGGAGAGCACAGGGAGTGGCAAAGAGCATGAGGGGTGGCAGAGAGAGAGCATGGGGGTGGCGGAGAGCATGGGGAGTGGCAAAGAGCATAGGGGGTGGTCGGAGAGCGGCAGAGAGCATGGGGGAGGTGGAGCACACGGGGGGGTTGGCAGAGAGCATGGGGGGAGATGGAGAGCACAGGGAGGGCGGTGGAGAATATGGGGGGAGTTGGAGAGCACAGGGATGGTGGTGGAGAGCATGGGGGGCTGTGAAGAGCACCTGGGGAGGGTGGAGAGCACAGGGGGGGCAGCGGACAGCACGAGGAGGCAGCGGAGAGCATGGGGGGGGATGTGGAGAGCACAGGGGGGTAGTGGAGATCGTGGGGGGATATGAACTGCACAGGGGGATGAGCGCAGAGCATGGGGAGTCGCAAAGAGCATGGGGGTGGCAGAGAGCATGGGGAGGTGGAGAGCACTGGGGGGGTGGCAGAGAGCAGGGGGGTGGGAGAGAGCATGGGGGAGGTGGAGAGCACTGGGGGAAGCAGAGAATGTGGGGGGATATGAACAGCACAGGAGGGTGAGAGCAGAGCATGGGGGGTGGCGGAGAGCACGGGGAGTGGCAAAGAGCATGGGGGGTGCCAGAGAGCATGGAGGTGGGGGAGAGCATGGGGAGTGCCAAAGAGCATAGGGGGTGGTCAGAGAGCGTCAGAGAGCATGGGGGAGGTGGAGCGCACTGGGGGGTGGCAGAGAGCATGGGGGAGGTGGAGCACACTGGGGGGGGGGGGTGGCAGAGAGCATGGAGGAGGTGGAGAGCACTGGGGGGTGGCAGAGAGCGGGGGGTGGCATAGAGCATTGGGGAGGTGGAGAGCACGGGGGGGGGGGCAGAGAGCATGGGGGAGGTGGAGAGCACTTGGGGGTGGCAGAGAGCATGGGGGAGGTGGAGAGCACTGGGGGGAAGTGGAGAGCATGGGGGGATAGGAACAGCACAGGGGGGTGAGAGCAGACCATGGGGGGTGGCGGAGAGCACGGGTGGGTGGCAGAGAGCATGGGGGAGGTTGAGAGCACTGGGGGGTGGCAGAGAGCATGGGTGGGTGGCAGAGAGCATGGGGGAGGTGGAGAGCACTGAGGGGTGGCAGAGGGCATGGGGAAGGTGGATCGCACTGGGGGGTGGCAGAGAGCATGGGGGAGGTGGAGAGCACTGGGGGTGGCAGAGAGCACTGGGGATAGGCAGAGAGCGTTGGGGAGGTGGAGAGCACTGGGGGGTGGCAGAGAGCAGGGGGGGTGGCAGAGAGCATGGGGGAGGTGGAGAGCACTGGGGGTGGCGGAGAGCATGAGAGGTGGCAGAGAGCACGGGGTGGTGGAGAGTATGGGGAGTGGCAAAGAGCATGGGGGTGGCGGAGAGTGGCAGAGAGCATGGGGGGAGGTGGAGCACACTGGGGGGGTGGCAGAGAGCATGGGGGGTGGAGCACACTGGGGGGTGGCAGAGAGCATGGGGGAAGTGGAGAGCACTGGGGGTGGCAGAGAGCAGGGGGGGCAGAGAGCATTGGGGAGGTGGAGAGCACGGGGGTGGTAGAGAGCATGGGGGGGTGGCAGAGAGCATGGGGAAGGTGGAGAGCACTGGGGGGTGGCAGAGAGCATGGGGGAGGTGGAACGCACTGGGGTGGTGGCAGAGAGCATGGGGGAGGTGCAGCACACTGGGGGGGTGGCAGAGAGCAGGGGGATAGACCGAGAGCATTGGGGAGGTGGAGAGCACTGGGGGGGTGGCAGAGAGCAGGGGGTGGCATAGAGCAGGGGGGGGTGGAGAGCACTGGGGGAAGACCTCTCATCTAGCTCCACCCCCTCTATGTTTACGCTGCCCCGCCGCCAGTGGGCTGAGTTTATCTGGCAGCCGGATGGCTGCGGAGAGGCAGCATGAGCAGCGCGGGCTCTAAGAGCTTTGTGCCCCGCATGGACTTGCAGCCCGGCACAGCCGATGACCTCGGCCCACCTATGGCCAATCTGGGCCTGATGGAAAGGGATCAAAAGTACACTTGGATTAACAGGCCATATGAGTCAAAGCCCCACCTGGCACAATCGCCACTACACGGATCTAGATAGGGTCCCCAAACACCCAATTAGGGAGAGGGCGGGGAATAAATTCCTATATCAGATCCTAGATGTTCCCACTACATTAGATGCCAAAGTAGACACTCTAATATGAAGGAAACAACTCATACTCCACTCCAACAGAAATTCTACGGGGGAAACCATTAGTAGCTAGTTATTGTGGTGTATTTTTTAATACCTTTGCCTGTTTTTTATATGTATTAAAATTTGTCTTTTATTATAATTAATTTGTCATTGTATCGGTACCGAGATAGTCCATTAATCACTTCAGGTGGTCATGTGTATTGGTCAGTGTCAGCAACTATCCCCACATTTCCACCTCTCTAATTTTCTACATATCAACTTGGATGATGGTACTTTCATACTACATATTATTTATTAATATATGTGGCTATACTGAAAAAATTGTTCTAATATGAAACTGGAAGATTCCTGGATTCCATAATCACTGAACCTGAGAAAAAAGGAATTATCTCTAGATTCTATACATATCTATTATCACATATACAATACTTAATAATAATTGGGGAACAATGGGAGCAGATTCTGGAGGTGGGACCGCTGGTGTCGGTGTCTGCAGCACAAAGGCTATCCCATCTGTTCATATTGCACCGTGTGTATTGTACGCAGATGCAGTTGCACAAATTGGGCAGGAGAGACACCCCTATTTGTCTGAAATGTCAAGCCCAATCAGGAGATCTTATCCATATGCTCTGGAAATGTCCTAAATTAGTGAGGTATTGGAACAACATTGTAGCCAAAATCAATAGCATTTTCCAGGTGCAGTTAGCAGTAGACCTACCGGCATGTCTATTGGGGAGCGTTAACAGGGAACTGTACACCCCTTTGGTGTGCATCGCCCTCACAAGGCTCCTATATATCGAAAGAAAGATTGTCGTCTTTGGCTTTCGGCAAATGCACCCAAAATAACACAATGGATCCAACAGGTTAATACCACCCTTATCTGGGAAAAAAAAATATGTATCATCATAGGAAATCACCCAAAAAAAATTTACGGTATATGGCAGTGCTGGTTGTACTTGCCAGATGTGGCACCACCACAAATGGCATTAGATAGACTACTGCTGGGATAGTAGCTTTGCCGCAAGGATTCCTGGGATATGGCAAGGCAGGTGACCCACTGAAGGAACTCTATCAGTAATTTAATTTTTTGATCATACATCACGGGACACAGGAGCTCATTACATAGTGGGTTATATAGGCACCTCTGGTGATTGGACACTGGTTAACCCCAATTAAGGAGAATTCCTCCCCTATATAACCCCTCCCATATGGGAGGCACCTCCGTTTTTTCGCCAGTGTCTATGGTGGTTGGTCATGTAAAACATGTGCTATGAGGAAAGCTCTGTGCAGGTCCCTGCGGGGGCCTAAGGGCTACAACAAACTGGATCCATGTCTCGGGCCGATATTTTGACTCCCAAGATGGTATGGTACCCAGGTAGGGATGAGCTTCGTGTTCGAGTCGAACATATGTTCGACTCGAACATCGGCTGTTCGCCCGTTCGGTCAATTCCGAACGTTATGGGCCGTTTGCGCCAAATTTGTGTGGCGCTCACGGCCCACAATGCACTGCAATGGCGCAGTGCATTCCTGGCTCATGATTGGCCAAGCATGCACTGTGACAGCATGCTTGGCCAATCACAGCCCCGGCAGCGAGGAGATCCATGATTGGCCACAGGCAGGATGCCTGTGGCCAATCATAGCTTAAGCTGTGTAGTACACGCCCCACACTATATAAGGCCGCCAGCGCGGCGGCCTTGTATAGTGTGTTGGCGTCTGTAGCAGTTAGTGGGTGTTCTGTGTACCTTCAACACAGTATACACCGATCGTTATTGGCCGATTTTTCGTTCTTGCTCTTCTGTAGTGGTTGTTGTCTGCAAGCCCTGACCGCAGTATACACCGCTATATTCACCTATATAGCTAGCGATATGTCTATCTTTTATAATAGAGCTTGCAGTCAGTGTTAGGAGATTGTGCGTGCTGTCTGCGTGCTCTGAACGCAGTATACACCGCTATATCCACCTATATAGCTAACTATCTTGCTCGTTTTAAATAGAGCTTCCAGTCAGTGTTAGGAGATTGTGCGTGCTGTCTGCGTGCTCTGAACGCAGTATACACCGCTATATCCACCTATATAGCTAACTATCTTGCTCGTTTTAAATAGAGCTTTCAATCAGTGTTAGGAGATTGTGCGTGCTGTCTGCGTGCTCTGAACGCAGTATACCCCGCTATGTCCACCTATATAGCTAACTATCTTGCTCGTTTTAAATAGAGCTTTCAGTCAGTGTTAGGAGATTGTGCGTGCTGTCTGCGTGCTCTGAACGCAGTATACACCGCTATATCCACCTATATAGCTAACTATCTTGCTCGTTTTAAATAGAGCTTTCAGTCAGTGTTAGGAGATTGTGCGTGCTGTCTGCGTGCTCTGAACACAGTATACACCGCTATATCCACCTATATAGCTAACTATCTTGTTCGTTTTAAATAGAGCTTTCAGTCAGTGTTAGGAGATTGTGCGTGCTGTCTGCGTGCTCTGAACGCAGTATACACCGCTATATCCACCTATATAGCTAACTATCTTGCTCATTTTAAATAGAGCTTGCAGTCAGCGGTAGGATATTGTGCGTGCTGTCTGCGTGCTCTGAACCCAGTATACACCGCTATATCCACCTACATAGCTCTTCTCTATTTGAGCCATCTGCCATCTGCAGGAGTTAGTGGAAGTTGTGTGTGCCTCCAGCACAATATACACTACCCAATTGCTGGTTTTCCCAACTCCCTTCAGGCCATTACCATGTCTGGAAGGCCAGCAAGGAGAGGCAGACAGGCGCGAGCCGATAAAAGAGGGCAAGCAGGCTCTGTGTCTAGAGACAACAGTGCTGGTCGTGGACGCGGTGCATCGTCATCATCAGCACGTGGCCATGGGACACACTTGTCCTTCTTTTCGGCAGCTGGACATGTTGAGCCGCAACATGCCAACGACTTGGTAGAGTGGATGACCAAGCCCTCTTCATCCTCCTCATCCTCTCTCACCCAGGCTCAGGGTACTAGCAAAGCAGCTGCCAACGCATCGTCTTCCCTCCTCTCAATGTCATCATCAGTGACTCCTTCCCTAGACCCACCACGTCCTCCTGAGGAGTCTCCTGAACTCTTTGAGCACAGTGTTGGGTACATGCTCCAGGAGGATGCCCAGTGTTTTGTAGGCTCTGATGATGACACTCAGCTAGAGGAAGGCAGTAGCATGAATGCAGAGAGAGGGGATGCTCAAGAAGGACAGCAATCTGGCAGTCATGTTCCACAAGCTGCAGCATATTGCCAGGCTTGCTACAGCGATGAAGAGGGGGGGATGATGAGGGCACTGACTCCACGTGGGTGCCTGGTAGGAGAGAGGAGGAGGAGGAGGAGGTGCATGTCCAACAAGGCAGGATGCCCTCCGGGGGCCAGCTTAGGGGCAGCACACCGACTGAATCACACCGCAAAGCTCCGCCTGTGCAGGGCGCTGCCTCTGCGCGTTATTCTAAAAGTTCTTTGGTGTGGGCCTTTTTTGAGACGAGTGCATCAGATCGCACCACTGCTATTTGCAACATATGTCTCAAGCGTATCTCGCGTGGCCAAAACATCAGCCGCTTGGGCACCACATGCTTGACCAGACATATGTTGACCTGCCATGCAGCTCATTGGCAAGCGTACCTCAAAGACCCACACCAAAGAACAAAGCGGACCTCTCCTTGCTCCTAATCAGCTGGGATTTCCAACCCCACTAGACCTTCAGTCCTCTCTGAAACCTGCTCTGAGAGGAATGAAGGTGTACAATTAGGTGTGTCACAGCCAAGTGCTTCCGGGCACTCTGCTAGCAGTATACCTACGTCTGATTATAGCAGGCAAATTTCCCTGCCCCAGCTGCTGGACCGGCGAAAGAAGTTCACTCCCAGCCATCCACATGCCCAGCAGTTGAATGCTAGCTTGGCTATATTGCTAGCACTTCAACTGCTGCCTTTTCAGTTGGTAGACTGGGCCCCCTTCCGTGAGTTTGTACAATGTGCGGTTCCTTAGTGGCAGGTCCCCAAACGCCACTTTTTCTCACGGAAGGCGATTCCGGCTCTCTACCGGCATGTGGAAGGCAATGTCCTTGCCTCGCTGGACAGGGCGGTCAGCGGTAAGGTGCATATTACCGCTGACTCATGGTCCAGCAGGCATGGACAGGGACGTTACCTGTCTTTCACGGCCCACTGGGTCACTCTTCTGGCAGCTGGGAAGGATGCAGGACAAGGTGCAGCAGTGTTGGAGGTTGTTCCGCCACCACGCCTCCAAAATGCTACTATTGGTTGTGACACACCTCTCTCCTCCAACCCCTCCTCTTCTTCTTCCTCCATAGCCTCTTCCAGTGCTCTGTCCTCAGAACCAGCGGTGCTCCGTAGGCGTTCCAGGGCTACGCAAGTACGCAGGCAAAACGATGCCATGCCGTGCTTGCGCTGGTTTGTTTGGGGGACAGGAGCCACACTGGAGCGGATGTTTTGTCAGCTCTGCAGGGGCAGGCCGAGAGGTGGTTAATGCCACGCCAGCTTAAGCCAGGAATGGTGGTTTGCGACAATGGCACCAACCTCCTCTCCGCCCTGCGACAGGGACAACTGACCCATATGCCCTGTGTGGCTCACGTCCTTAACCTGGTGGTGCAGCAGTTCTTGGGCAGGTACCCGGGCTTACAGGATGTCCTGAAGCAGGCCAGGAAAGTCTGTGTGCATTTCTGCCGATCATTTAATGCCTGTGCTCGGCTGGCTGAGCTCCAAAAGGAGTTGAACCTGCCCAAGAACCGCCTTATATGTGACATGCCCACCAGGTTGAACTCAACGTTGGCCATGCTGCAGCGGCTGCACATGCAGCAGAGGGCCATCAATGAGTACCTGTGCGACTACGGCACCAGGACAGGGTCAGGGGAGCTCAGTTTTTTCTCACCACGCCAGTGGGGCATGATCAGGGATGCACGCACTGTCCTGTCACCGTTTGAGGAGGCCACAAGGATGGTGAGCAGTGGCAGTGCATGCATCAGTGACACTGTACCTCTTGTCCACCTCTTGGAGCATACGCTGCGTGGAATAATGGACAGGGCACTTGAGGCAGAACAGAGGCAGGAAGAGGAGGACTTCCTTGCCTCTCAAGGCCCCCTTTATCCAGACAGTGTTCCTGCTGTGCCACCCATCACACAGGAAGAGGTTGAGGAGGAGGAGGAGGAGGATGATTGTGTCAGCATGGAGGTGGAGGCTGGCACTCAGCATCAGCAGCAGCAGCAGTCTTGTAGGGATGATTTACAGTCCCAAGAAACCCGTGGACTTGTACGTGGCTGAGAGGAGGTAGCTGCAGATCATGTTGTCCTAAGTGACCCAGAGGACTCCGGACCAAATGCCTCAGCTAACCTACGCTGCATGGCCTCCCTGATCCTTCAAAGCCTGCGGAAATATCCTTGTATTCTTCGGATCAAGGAGAGGGACCATTACTGGCTGGCCACTCTCCTTGATCCACGGTACAAGGGTAAGGTTGCTGACCTTATCCTGCCGTCGCAGAGGGAGCAGAGGATGAGACATCTCCGGGAGGCCTTGCAGAAAGGTCTGTGCAACGCGTTCCCAGAGACTGGGAGGTTACAAACTCCTGGTCCTGGACAACGTGTTGCTGAGGCATCGGTCAGAAGGGGCGGTGGAGAAGGTGGCCGTCTGACCGATGTTTTCAGACAATTTTTTAGTCCGCAGCCCCAAGGTATGATCGGTTCCAGCAACCATCGCCAGCGTCTGATTTACATGGTGCAGGAATACCTAGGGGCAAGGTCAGACTTGGACACCTTTCCCACCGAAAATCCTCTGGCTTACTGGGTCTTGAGGATGGATCACTGGCCAGAGCTTGCACAGTATGCAATTGAGCTACTGGTCTGTCCTGCATCCAGCGTTCTTTCGGAACGCACCTTCAGTGCTGCTGGTGGCTTTGTTACCGATCACAGGGTGCGCCTGCCCACCGAATCAGTTGATCGACTGACCTTCATCAAGATGAATCAGTCTTGGATCACCCACAGCTACCAAGCACCTGAAGCTGATGTAACCGAATAATTTTTTTTGAAATATCACATCCCTTCAAGACTGCCTATGCTGATGCTGAGTGACTGTCCTGTTATGTTGATTGTCTATCCTCTTCCTCCTCCACTGATATGTTGGAAGAACATTCCTGGTTCTGGGTGATGCCATCAGCCCAATTTTTCAGCCCCTGTTTAACAGGGGCGTTTAATTACAATTTTTGATGCAATGCTTTGCAGCAGGGCTAATTCCTGCACTACAACTAGAGTATATGGGAGAGGTTGCAGTGTGGTGGCACCAGCACCAGTGCCTAAGGCCCAATTTTTCTGCCCCTGTTTAACAGGGGTGTTTAATTACAATTTTTGATGCAATGCTTTGCAGCAGGGCTAATTCCTGCACGAAAACTAGAGTATATGGGAGAGGTTGCAGTGTCGTGGAACCAGCACCAGTGCCTAAGGCCCAATTTTTCTGCCCCTGTTTAACAGAGACATGTAATTACAATTCTTGATATAATATTTCACAGGAGGGTCCGTTCCTGTGCCCACCCAGAGTAACTGCGAGGACTTATAGTGTTGTGGCACCAGCACTCAATTTTTCTACCACTGTTGAACAATGGCATGTAATTACAATTCTTGATATAATCGTTCACAGCAGGGCGCTCCAGCGCCCACCAAGAGTCACTTTGAGGGCTTACAATGTTGTGGCAAAACCAACACCTTGTTCCGCCATTTCTGCCGAGCATATAGGGCAGGCCCCTACTTTCAAACATCCAACTTACAAACATCTCCTACTTGCAAACGGAAGGAGACAACAGCAAGTGAGATGAAAAAAGACGGACGGCAAAACAAATTATACAGGGGTGATAACCCTTCCCTATGTTTTCCAAAAAGCTTAAAAATTGTTTTTTTGACTGGAGCTACACTTTAAAAATGTACCAGTTGAAAATTACAAACAGATTCAACTTAACACAACAAACCTACACAGTCCCTATCTTGTTTGCACCGCCTGTATACTGCTGTTCTGAGTATATAGGGCCCCCAGTCCCACACGTATTTCCTTTTTTTAATATGGGTACGGGGTTCCCCCTAATATGCATACAAGACCCAAAGGGGCTGGTAATGGGCAGGGAGGGCTACCCATGCCATTTTTCTCAATGATTTTCAACCATATTGCAGGAACCAGATATAACATTAAAACCGCAAGCAGTTTTAAATGACGTTATTTCCGTTAAATGTCATTTTGTGCAGGGACTGTTCTAAACACGGGAAACACGTGGCACTTCACATGCATACTACAGACACCCCCCAGGCACGATATTTAAAGGAATATTTGACTTTTTTTTTTCACTTTAATCGTCATTAAAATCAGTGCTCCTGCCAAAACTGACATTTTTAAAAACATTTTAGGCATTGACCCATGTCCCTTGGGGCAGGAGCCAGGTCCCCAAACCCTTTTTAGGACAGCATCTTGCATATTAGCCGTTAAAATTAGCACTTTTAATTTCGAACGTTCGAGTCCCATAGACTTCAATGGGGTTCTAAAGTTCGTACGAATTTGGGGTCCGTTCGAAAGTTCTGGTGCGAACCGAACCGGGGGGTGTTCGGCTCATCCCTATACCCGGGCCTCGAAGAAACAAAGTTTTGCCTGTAAGTCCTCTCCTATTGGAAGACTGGGCTCTGGGAAAACCAGATTTGGTGTACTATTTACATAGTGGCACGAAAGTTTCTGGCAGAGTCTTTTACAAGGTCCAGGTAGGAGGTTCTTCTGAAAAAGAACCCCAAAAAAACCTGAAGGTTGGCACAACTCTGCCTGCCGTGATGGGTGAAGGCTGGAATCTGTCTGTTTTCAGCAATTCCTGCGGCGAGGACAGGTAAGGGAAGTTAATCCTATATATATTATGGATTTCTTCATTTGAGTAGTAGTATGTCTTACCTGGTTTCCACCACTAGATGGAGTAAGAGCAGCCTGATGCATACTTACATGCCTTTCAGTACACACGCTCAGTGAAGCCTGGTTCTCCAGCTGTCTCACGTCTCCATTGCCATCCCTGCCACAATATAGGTAATACAGGGGTCCCACGTAGTCTGGGGTTCCCACGCAGCTCCGATGGAGATTTCCTTTCCCCCCCTGGATTCCGTGGTCCTCGTGCACGCCCGCCGAGCGCGCTCCCGGGCTAATGGAGGAGGGGGGAGTGTGGTTGTGAGCCGTGCACGTCGGTGTGCACGGCGCTGTACTGCGCAGGCGCCAGGCGGCAGATTTAAAAAGCCCAGAGCGTCAGGGGGCTGTAAGTGTGAGACACAGGAGCTGTGGGCAGTAAGCATCCCAAGGGATTGGATCCAGGCACACCTAAGACACCTACTCAGCATCAGGTTGTGCAGTTTAAGCATATATATTTATTGTGAGACTTTAAGCACAACAGTGATTGCACTTTGTACTAGTACCTCTGCTTTGTAGCTTAGGACTATGTGTCCTCGTAAGAGGGTCTCAGGGGGAGGTAACAAGGGGACTGGTAAATCACCGCCTAGGTTCAGGGGTTCTAAAAATGCCTGTAAGTTACAATCCCCCCCTGCAAGACTGGAGCCAGCCTCACGGGATGAGTCAGTGCCCCGGTTTTGCAGCCTCTCCTAATGTTTCAGCCCCGGAATATGTCACTGAGGACTCCCTTAGGGCTACGTTGGAGGGTTTTGAAGGGAGAATAATGAATTTTATTTCTGCTTCCCTAAAAGATAGCAGGAAAAGGGGTAGATCCCCTCCCTCTGCTGAGATTCCTCTTTCAGATGACTCTTCTGACAATGAGGAGAGATCCCTATCTTGGGACAGGGACCTTGAGCAGTCGGAGGAATCAGAGGAAGAGGAGAGAGTCCCCTCCTCCCAGGCTCTCAGAAAACAGGTGCAGTATTATACTGAATTGGTGCGTACCACATTCAGAATGCCTGCTGCTGAAGTCGCTACGTCCTCTGTTTCTTCCCTGGGAGTCAGGAAAGTCCCACAGACTGCTTTTTCCTTTCCAATTCATCCCTTAATGGGGATTCATCCCGATGAACTGTTTGCTCCTCCTAAAAGGTTTTCTATGCATTATCCTCTGGAGGAAAGTTTTACCAAGAAATAGGGGGTCCCATCTGTCAATGCGGCTGTTTCTTGCGTGAATAAAAACCTGACCTGTCCGTTGGATAATGCTCAGGTATTTAAAGATCCAACTGAAAAGAAGCTGGAAATATTATTAAAAGCCTCCTTTTCCATGACTGGCGCTGTAGTGCAACCTACAGTCACAGCCGTGGGGTTGTGTCAGTTCCTCAGGGAACAGGTTAAGCAGATGCTTGGCCTCCTTCCCAGTGAGGAGGTGGAGAATTATGCAGAAATACCTCGAATTCTGTGTTTCATGATTGATGCGATTTTGGATTCTGTCCAACAAGCATCTCGTTTGTCTCTCCTGTTGGTACACATGCGAAGGGCCCTATGGCTAAAGAATTGGGCAGCTGATCTGTCATGCAAGAAGCATTTGATTGGGTTCCCGTTTAAAGCGGAACGTTTGTTCGGAGAAGAATTAGACAACTTCGTCCAAAAAATTTCAGGGGTAAATCAACTCTCCTTCCAGTCAAAAGGAGCAAACGTCCATCATTTAGGCGTTCTCTCTCTCCCGGAGCATCAAGCTCTAAGCAGTGGCGACGGCCTTCTCAACCCTCCTCTACAGGAAAGGCTCAAGGCCGGGCCCAGGGGCAGAAGAAATCTTGGGGGCGAAAGCCTGCCAAGCAGAGCCCAAAAGCTTCCTTGTGAAGGGGCGCCCCCGCTCGGCCGAGTGGGGGGAAGGCTCCTGCAGTTTGCGGAAGCCTGGCGGGAAGAGATCCGGGACAAGTGGGTGATCTCTTCGGTATCTCTGGGCTACAAGCTAGAGTTTCAGGAGATTCCACCTTCTCACTTTCTAAGGTCAAGGATCCCCAGGGACCCAGTAAAGCAAAAACCGCTATTTCTGGCCTTAGATCACTTACTATCCCAGGGGGTGATAGTAGAAGTGGACCCAAAAGAACAGGGTTCAGGGTTTTACTTGAATCTCTTCACCGTTCCGAAGCCAAATGGAAGTGTCAGACCTATCCTGGATCTGAAGGATCTGAACCGTTTTTTACGCATCCGGTCCTTCCGAATGCAGTCAATTCGCACTGTGGTCTCCTCCCTGCAAGGGGGAGAGTTTATGGCATCAATAGAAATCAAGGATGCATATCTCCATGTGCCAATTTTTCCCGCACACCAAAAGTATCTAAGGTTCGCGGTAGAGCGGCGCCATTTTCAATTTGTGGCCTTGCCGTTCGGCTCGCTACGGCCCCTCGAGTCTTCACAAAGATTCTGAACCCTCTCTTGGCAAACCTAAGAGCTCGGGGTATAGCCTTCATGGCTTATCTAGACGATTTGCTTCTCATGGAGAAAACAGTAGCGTTCCTGAACCACAGTGTTACCAGAACGCTAGAACACCTGGAACGCCTAGGTTGGATTATAAACGTAGAAAAGTCGTCCCTACAGCCTGCTACCAGGTTGGAATACCTGGGTATGCTTATCGACACCGCTCAGGGCAAGGTGTTTCTTCCAAGGCCAAAAGCCTTGGCCATTGGGGATCTGGTGCGCCTAATTCTGGGCAGGAGATCTTCCCCCATTCGGTTATGCATGAGACTGTTAGGGAAAATGGTCGCCTCCTTTAAGGCCGTTCCATTCGCCCAGTTCCACTCAAGGCCTCTGCAAAGATGCATCCTTGCGGCTTGGAACAGGAAGCCCCAGTCCTTGGATCTTCCTATGCGTCTATCCCCAGGGACACGTAAGAGTCTCATCTGGTGGTTACAAACCGAGAATTTGCTGAAAGGCAAAACTTTTCTTCCTCTTCCATGGAAGATTATTACGACAGATGCCAGCCTTACAGGCTGGGGAGCAGTGTTGGAGGAGACGTGCTCGCAGAGCAAATGGTCTGCGATCGAGAAACTATTGCCCATAAATGTCTTGGAGATCCGGGCAGTTTATATGGCTCTCATAAAGTGGTCTTACAGACTACGGGGTCTCCCTGTTCGGGTTCAGTCCGACAATGCCACAGCAGTGGCCTTTATCAATCACCAGGGCGGTACCAGGAGTCTGGTTGCGCAAAAAGAGGTTAATCGCATACTTGTCTGGGCAGAAAAGCATGTTCCATGCCTTTCTGCAGTCTTCATTCCAGGAGTGAAAAATTGGCAGGCGGATTTTCTGAGCCGCCAGCAGTTGTGCCCAGGAGAATGGGCTCTGCACCCCGACATGTTTTGGGACATATGTCGCAGGTGGGGTACTCCAGACATAGATCTATTTGCGTCCAGGTTCAACAGAAAATTGTACAAATTCGTGTCAAGAACAAGAGATGCACTTGCTCAGGGGTCAGATGCTCTGACAGTTCCCTGGGATCAGTACAATCTGATTTATGCCTTCCCCCTGTGCCCGCTTCTGTCACGGTTCCTGGGAAGAGTCAAGAGGGAGACAAAATCAGTTCTTTTGGTAGCCCCGGCTTGGCCCAGGCGACCATGGTACGCAGAGATCATGAAGTTGGCAGTAGGCAGGCCGTGGATCCTCCCTCTCCGGCCAGATCTGCTCTCACAGGGTCCAATTTGCCATCCTGCTTTACACAGTCTGAATTTGACGGTTTGGCTGCTGAGACCCACATTCTGAGAGACCGTGGACTTTCGGGGCCAGTCCTTTCTACTCTGGTCAATGCCAGAAAGCCGGCCTCCAGGCTTATTTACTACAAAATCTGGAGGGCATATGTTTCCTGGTGTGAACTCAGGGAATGGCATCCTAGAAAGTATGTCATTAGCAGGATCTTGGCTTTCCTCCAGTCAGGCCTGGAAATGAATTTGGCCGTAAGCACTATCAAGGTGCGGATTTCGGCCTTGTCAGTGTTTTTTCAGAAGCCACTTGCATCGCATTCCCTGGTGCGGGCTTTCATTCAGGGGGCTATGCGGATAAGGCCGCCAGTCAAACCTCCGGTATGCCCATGGGATCTGAATTTGGTTCTCTCGGCTTTGCAGGGGCAACCATTTGAACCTTTGCATCTGACTTCATTAGTTCTTCTGACTAAAAAATTGGTTTTCTTGGTAGCCATATCCACGGCTAGAAGAGTGTCAAAACTAGCAGCTCTGTCCAGCAAAGAGCCATATCTAATTATTCATAAGGGCCGGGTGGTCATGCGTCCCAATAGGTCCTTTCTACCTAAGGTGGTTTCGGGGTTCCATTTGAATCAAGATGTAATCCTACCATCCTTTTTTCCGGACCCACAGTCTGCAGAAGAAGAATCTTTGCACACTTTGGATGTGGTTAGGGCAATCAGTATCTATCTTCAAGCAACTGCTCAGATAAGGAAAACTGATTGCTTATTGCCGGAAGGCCCTAGGAAGGGCCAGGCGGCGTCAAAATCCACTCTCTCAAGGTGGATTAGACAGATTATTTCTCAGGCCTATAGTGTTAAAGGGAAAATCCCTCCTTTTCAAGTGAAAGCGCACTCTGCTAGGGCTGTAAGTGCTTCTTGGGCAGTGCATCACCAGGCCTCCCTGGCTCAGATCTGTAAGGCTGCAACTTGGTCATCAGTCCACACATTCACCAGATTCTATCAGGTGGATGTCAGAGGGCAAGAGGATATCGCCTTTGGGCGCAGTGTACTGCAGGCTGCAGTTTAGGTCCTCCGGTCCATGGCGGTCTATAATTATGATCTGTGTCTCCCTTACTTCAATCTGAGCATTGCTTTGGGACATCCCACTATGTAATGAGCTCCTGTGTCCCATGATGTATGATCAAGAAAATAGGATTTTTTTATACAGCTTACCTGTAATATCCTTTTCTTGAGAGTACATTACGGGACACAGGGCTCCCGCCCCTCTTGGGTTTTACGTGGTTTCCTATTGCTTTGCTACAAAACTGAGGGGCCTCCCATATGGGAGGGGTTATATAGGGGAGGAATTCTCCTTAATTGGGGTTAACCAGTGCCCAATCACCAGAGGTGCCTATATAACCCACTATGTAATGAGCTCCTGTGTCCCGTGATGTACTCTAAAGAAAAGGATGTTACAGGTAAGCTGTATATAAAAATCCTATTATGATTACTAATTGCACACATTGCCAGTTGGACTGAAGAGAGTTATTTTTCTTATGATTTTTTTTTATGTATTTCTTCTTCTTACTCCTCTTTTTGAATGTTGCACCCTTTTTGGTTATGGGTGCCGAGAGAACTCTGGGTATCATACATTGATCTTTATGATATAGAATTGATAAGATGGTTATATATTATACATCTACAAATACTCATAGATTGTTTAAACACTGTTGTGCATTGATTGTATACCTATGCAGGTATACCTTGTAGTGTCTTATGTTCTCATCAATAAAAACCTTTTGTTGATAAAAAAAAAAACATGTTCCTACAGGGATTAAGAGAAAAGCCCCGTTAACTGCACACTTTCTAACAGTCCTGTTAGAGTTAAACCATTATACATCAGAGAAAATGCTTATTATATTTGGCTGAAAAGCATCTTTAAGTAGTAAGCCAGACATTACTAGAACACTAGCAGTTGTCCTGCAGGCGTCAATCTGCTATTCTAAAAGGTGAAGAGTATCTATTACTTCTGCTATACATTTACAATGTGCAATGAGTGATGAGATGTGTCTGCAGTTGAATATAGCCCACTAGGGATGGCCAGCGAAAGCTTGCCAAGGGCAACCCTAAAGGAAAAAAAAAAAGAGTGCAGTGTGGCTATCACCGGTAAGGCAGAAGAGTAGATGCTGACAGGGCATTCCTATGTATTTGGCTTCAGGGCATTTATGCAGAAGGGCTAAGCCATGCAGAAAGCCTTGAAAATATGTATAAGAATTAACTTTTCCACCAGCCTCATAAATGACAATCCTGCCTCAGGGATGAGAACTGTAACTTTTCAGATGTTTGGCTAAACAAGGTTTCTAACTTGTTTGTAGCTTTTTCTGGCAAATAACAAATTTTCTACTCATAATGTTTTTATTGCAAGTGTAGATGAATGAGAAGCTTGATGATTTGTGTTCTTGTGAGCAAATGTTGTAAAAGCAGAGAATTAAGATTTATTAGGAGGAAACCTGACATAAGAAAATCACGGGGGGCTGCTATTTCTGATCTCTCCTTTTGACAATGCTAGTTACTTGCCTGTCATGCAGATTTTTTTTCAACACTTTGAGAAACTGACCTGGAGCCAGTATACAGATTAGAACTTCATACTTTGTTCTGACTTTCCCGATCTGCATGTTTCTGGTTCAGTTACTCAGAGAATATTGAAGTCAATGGGTTAGAATGATATCCAGGTAACCAACCTAATTAGTAGGTTCACGTGTGCCAGTCTCCAAATCTGGTGACAATGACAAGACAACTTTGAACACAATGCAAGGTGCAATGATGCACAGTAACCCACAGCAACCAATCAGAGGTCAGCGCTCTTAATCTTTAAGTAGATGTGCTGATGACAGGCATTTTCTAGCTGATTAATATGTGTTCTTCCATCATAATCATGCTGTGCACTTTAAATGGTAATCCTATACCATTATAATTCACCGTATAGAGCCTTCAGCTTTCTGAAAATCAGAACTGGTTTTCTGTAGAACACTCTCCAGATTTGGTGGTCATCAGATCTGCCTGAATCCTCTCCAGTCTTTGGCCTTACTATTGGCTAGTGAGGCTGCCCAAGAGAGAGATGGGCCAGTAGTGTGGTACAGAGATGGAGGCAGAGACAGTTTGGAAAAATGTGTTCTGTGACTAGTTCAAAGAATACACAGTGTTCTCTAATGGGCCAAGGGAAGATGGGGGCTGAAAAATTACACCAGCACTGTAGTCTATAAGACCAGCATCTCTTATAGTCCAGAGAGGGCTAGATGTACAGAGATAACTGCACTATCCGGTTCTGCTGCTGATTTTAAAGTACAGGCATACCCCACGTTTAAGTGCACAATGGGGTATATTTACTAAAGCTGGAAAGTTCAAAATCAGGCTCACTTCTTTATAGAAACCAATGGTCTTCTAACCCCAGCTTTTTCAATTAAGCTTTGGTAATAAAACCTGGAAGCTCAATGGTTTCTATGCAGAAGTGAGCCTGATTTCACACTTTCCAGCTTTCGTAAATAAACCCCATTGTCTACTTAAAATTGGGGTATACCTGAATTATGGGACAATTCAGACATTTCAACTTCGAGGCAAGGCAATGAGAGCCCATTTTCAGACCCAGCAAATTAATTCACAATTTCGTTGCCATTGCAGCCACCTACCAATAATGTACTTTCTGGCTTTTATTCAGGAGGCTTAGAAGAGCCAATCAGAGGGTGTTAGCATAAACCATTCCTCTTGCTATAAAAGATTGGTTTTCCAGCAGGCATATCGAAAATATGCTTAGCTGTTTTAGGGAAAGCATATTCTGGGCAGCACAGCTTTCCCTGTTCTGCACAGATTATTGTGTAGCTTTCAGACACCGATCACCTAAAATTGATATAAACCCTTACTAAATGTTCTTTAACCACTTCAGCCCTGGAAGGTTTTACCCCCTTAATGACCAGGCCATTTTTTGCGATGCAGCACTGTGTTATTTTAAATGACAATTGCGCAGTCGTGTGACGCTGTACCCAAATATTATATTATAAAAAATTGATGTCCTTTTTTCCCACAGATAGAGCTTTCTTTTGGCGGTATTTTATCACCTCTGCGGTTTTTATTCTTTGCACTATAAACAAAAAAAAGCGACAATTTTGAAAAAAACAAAAAAAAAACTATATTTTTTACTTTCTGCCGAAAATCGAATTTCTTCATCAATTTAGGCCAATATATATTCTGCTATATGTTTTTGATAAAAAAAAATCCCAATAAACTTATAGTGATTGGTTTGCGTCTACAAACTAATTTTTATGCCATTTTTATTTCTTTTTTTTTTATTTCTTTTTTTTACTAGTAATGGCGGTGATCCGCAATTTTTAGTGGGACTGCGAGATTGCGGTGGACAAATCGGGCACCCAACTGACACTTTTGACCCATTTTTGGAACCAATGAGATTATTACAGTGATCAGTGCTAAATATATGCACTATCACTGTACTAATGACACTGGCAGGGAAGGGGTTAACATTAGGGGCGATCAAAGGGTTAAATGTGTGCCTAGCTGGTGCTTGCTAACTTTGTGGGGGTTGCTGTGACTGGATGAAGACAGAGATTGGTTTTTCTGCTTAACAGGAACACGAGATCTCTATCATCTCCCCTGTCAGAACGGCGATCACCCTTCTGCCTCTCTAAGGAAACAATCCTGGGTGGCCGGCAGACATCGGGTCCGCCAGACCCACTGATTGGTATCCTCTGTGTCCACGCATGCCTCCTAGTGTCTACTGCACGAAATGACGTACGTAGTTTCACGCAATAGAGTCAGCCTGACACAGTACAAGCGCGGTAGGTGGTCGTCAAGTGGTTAAGTAGCAAAATACTGTGCACGGAGAAAAGTCAGTTCATTTTGAGCGTGGCTCCAGGTAGCCGGGACCAGTGAATGAAGCGTCGCTGGCCCCGTCACCTGGTATGGACTTAAAGGGGAAGCCCTACGCCAACAAAAACGGCGTGGGGGTCCCCCCTAGGTCCATATCAGACCCTTATCCGAGCACGCTACCCGGCCGGTCAGGAAAGGTGGTGGCGACGAGCGAGCGCCCCCCTCCTGAGCCGTACCAGTCCGCATGCCCTCAACCAGGGGGGGTGCTTTGGGGAAGGGGGGGCCGCACGGCCCCCCACCCCAAAGCACCTTGTCCCCATGTTGATGAGGACAAGGGCCTCTTCCCAACAACCCTGGCCGTTGGTTGTCGGGGGATCTGCGGGTGGGGGGCATATTGGAATCCGGGAGCCCCCTTTAATAAGGGGGCCCCCGGATACCGGCCCCCCACTCTATGTGAATGAGTATGGGGTACAATGTACCCCTACCCATTCACCTGTGAAAAAAATGTAAAAAAAAAACACAACACACAAGGGTTAAAAATAGTTTATTGCACAGCTCCAGGGGTCTTCTTCCATCTTGGGGGGTCTTCTTGCCGGACTCCGCTATATTCTGCTAGCTCTTTTACTAGCGGAGGAGCCCGGCTTTCTTCTTCGTCACCGCCCTCTTCTTCCGACTTCGGGGGTCTTGTCCTCCTCTTCGGTTCTTCTTGCCAGGCATCCGCACCTTCTTTTACAAGCGGTTGCACAGTCTTCTATCGTCGCCGCCTTCTGCTCTTCTGTTCTTCTCTTCTTGAGCTGTTGACTCGTCGCTGTCTCTGGCCACAATGACAGGGAGGCGGCGTGAGGCGACTTATATAGGGACATCGCCGGGTGATGTCCCCGCCCATTATGATGTCACAGTCCCAGCATCCCCCGGTGATGTCCCTATATAAGTCGCCGCACGCCACATCCCTGTCATTGTGGCCATAGACAGCGACAAGTCAACAGCTCAAGAAGAGAAGACCCCCGAAGACGGAAGAAGACCCTCGGAGCTGTGCAATAAAATAGTTTTAACCCTTGTGTGTTGTGTTTTAATTACATATTTTTCACAGGTGAATGGGTAGGGGTACATTGTACCCCATACTCATCCACATAGGGTGGGGGGCCGGGATCCGGGGGCCCCCTTATTAAAGGGGGCTCATGGATTCCGATAAGCCCCCTGCCCGCAGACCCTGACAACCAACAGCCAGGGTTGTTGGTAGACATGTGCAAAAGGAAAAAATTTGTTTAGTTTCGTTTCGTTTTAATTCGTTAATTCATTAATTTCGTTTAGTTATATTCGTTAACTTCCTTAAATTCGTTTTCGGATTTCGTTTAGTTTTCTACCGAATTCGAAAAATCGGCCACATTCGAAAATATTTCAACGAAATTCGAAAATATTTCTACCGGATTCTAAATGATTTCAACATGATTCGACATTATTTCAACCACATTCGAAAATATTTTGTGACCCAAGTTTAGGGCCATGTATCTCAGGGTCACTTGGTGCTAGACACTTCAAATTTGGATATGTTGTAGTGCTAGTACCATTGTGTTTGCATACCAAATTTGGGGTTTCTAGCTATAAGTGACCCCGAGATATGTGGCCCCAAAATCGGGTCGCAAAATGTCATTCTCTGCTCTAATAACTAATAACATTTTGCGACCCGATTTTGGGGCCACATATCTCGGGGTCACTTATAGCTAGAAACCCCAAATTTGGTATGCAAACACAATACAACAAATACTAGAAATACAACATATCCAAATTTGAAGTGTCTAGCACCAAGTGACCCCGAGATACATGGCCCTAAATTCGGGTCACAAAATATTTTTAAATGCGGTTGAAATAATGTTGAATCATGTTGAAATCATTTCGAATGCAGTTGAAATAATGTCGAATCATGTTGAAATAATTTCGAATGCGGTTGAAATCATTTCGAATCATGTCGAATTCATTCGAATTCATTCATTATATTTCTTTCGTATTCGTTGTAATTTGTTATTTTTTTATTCGGACATTCGGATGCATCCGAATGTCCGAAAGATGCAAAATTCGGCCGAATTTCGATTCGTTACGAAACGAATTGCACAAGCCTAGTTGTTGGGAAGAGGCCCTTGTCCTCATCAACATGGGGACAGGGTGCTTTGGGGTGGGGGGCCGCGTGCCTCCTTTTTCATGAAAAAGGAGCCCGACCAAGTATTAAGTGCATACTATACTGTACATGCACATATTTTTCAGTAGGCCAACATTTCTGTATTAAAAATACTTTTTTTGTTGGTCTTATGTAACATTCACATTTTCTGAGATAGTGAATATTAGGTTGTCACTAGCTATAAGCCATAATTCTCAAAATTTAAAGAAAGAAATGCTTGAAAAATATATCACTCTGTATGTAATGCATCTATATAAAATACAGGCATACCCCACTTTTAAGTACACAATGGGGTTTATTTACTAAAGCTGGAAAGTGCAAAATCAGGCTCACTTCTGCATAGAAAGAAACCAATGAGCTTCCATGTTTTCTTACCAAAGCTTAATTGAACAAGCTTGGGTTAGAAGCTCATTGGTTTCTATGCAGAAGTCAGACTAATTTTGCACTTTCCAGCTTTAGTAAATATACGCCATTGTGTACTTAAAAGTGAGGTATGCCTGTATATGAGTTTTACTTTTTGAATTGAATTACTGAAAAAATTAACTTTTTGATGATATTTTAATTTTATGAGATGCATCTGTAGTAACCCAGAAGTGACATCACAATGTCACTTCTGGTTTATTTATTTATTTATTTATTTATTTTTATTTTCATCTTTATACATGTCACCTTTATAAAAACATTATAAACAATTTGTTAAGAGTTTTTTTTTACACCACCTCCTTCTACACATTATCATCAAATTCCATTACCCTCACCTTCCCCTCTTACCCCCCTCCCTCAACCTTGGGGCAAATCAAAAAAAAAAGGGAGAGGTATGCCCCTCTATCTCCCCCTTCTCGTTCGCCTCCCTCTCTGTCCCCTTATCCCTCAAGTGTTGCACGACAGTCCCCCCTCTCCAAGAATGTCAGCCATTGTTGCCATATCCCATGATATTTCCCTTCTGTATCATGTAGTTTGTGTATCGACTCTTCCATTAACCTAATTTGCTCCAAACTCTTCACCCACTCCGATATTTTTGTAACCTGTGTAGATTTCCAATAGCATGGGATCAGCGCTTTGGCTGCATTCAACAAATGCGGGACTATCGTGCCTCTATATTGCATTACTCCTATCTCTGTGTCATGAAATAGACACGTCCAAGGGCTTTTCCTGATCCTCTTTCATGTCACCAAAAATATGATTTCTACTATTTTGTCCCAAAAAGGGATTATTTTAGGGCAATCCCACCATATATGTTTTAGGGAACCCTGTTCCGAACATTTCCTCCAACAAATTGCTTGCTCTTCCCCTCCAAACCTCTGCATTCTTAGGGGTGTCATGTACCATCTCAATATTAATTTATAAGACATTTCAATCGTGTGAGAATCTCTTGGGATGAAGTGTGTCATTTTAAGTATTTTCATCCTGTGCTCTTCATTCCTTAGTGGTCCTAATTCCTCTTCCCATTTCCCCAAATATGTCGGTAGCTCTAGGTCAGCCTCCCGTCTTAATATTTTGTAAGTTTTCGATACTCTTTTCACTAGGCATTTTCCGTCCTTCAGCAAATTCTCTAATGGTCTTAACCTTACCATTCCCCGTAACGGCTGTGGCAACCCTTGTGTAAAATGTGATAGTTGAACGTGTCTCCATTCGTCTAACGGTTTGTGTCCCCACTCTTGTGTGATTTCCCTATATGTGTATAACCTATTACCTTTGATCACCTCCCCTAGTGTTATTTCCTCTTTGTTTGCCCATCTACTAAAGTATAACCGCTCCTCCTTCCCTGACAAAAAATAATTTGTGTCCAACAATGACATTAATGGGGAATTGTGAGTACAAAGCGGCCGGGGAAGGGGCCGGAGCCCCCGGGACCCCGGATTGGTTTCACTTCTGGTTTATTGAAGCTTTAAAGGTACCAGATTTAAAAAAATATATCAGTATTCAAAACTTGACGTTTTGAATGCTTTTAAGTGCAAAGGAGAGATTTGGGGTCCCCAGATCCCTACAAAAAAATACCTGACACGTGACTATTGCTATCACAAGGGATGTTTACATCCCTTGTGACAGCAATAAAAGTAATCCATTTTTTTAAAAGGGGCAGTGTAAAATAAAAAAAATAAAAAAATAAGAAAAAAAAAGAATAATTTAAAGCGCTCCATCCCTCCATGCTTGCACGCAGAAGCGAACGCATACAAATAGGCCTGTCTGACAGCCAGGCCTGCCTAAATTTACCTGTCCACAAAAATCCTACCTCTAGCCCCTACCTACCTAGAGGGTGCTACACTAGCCAGTTTCTACCAAGCATATACCTGAAGTTTTGAGAATAATTGGTGATACAGGGATTTGAGAAAGTTCAGGAAATGTTGAATTGTGGTTCTGAAGTGTTGCAGTATGGTCATGAAAAAAAAAGCTCACAAACTATAATATTGAGTTGTTGTGCCACTGCCCAACCTGTATGAAGTTCAGGGCTTTGGTTTTACATATATATTTTTTTTAATTAACTTTCCTATACCTTTTAGGTAAATTGTGGGTCATACTTCCAATACTCAATTCAGGACTAATACCACTTGGTTAAAAAAAAGGTATTGCAGGCAGGACTACTAAGCTAAATGAAACATTTGAAAAAAAAAAATCTATACACTTCCAAAATATGTAATGCCAGAATACAGTGTTACTAGTACTGTCCACAAAAACTGTACTGTAACACCACAAACAGATAAAAGGCATCTCCCAAGTATATAGTATAATTCAAAAGATTAAAGTATGACATGGGAAAAACATCTAAGTTGCAGTGGCGGCCCGCCCATAGGGGGTGCCCAGGCGCTGCCCCCCCTCTCCCTAGGTGTAAAAAAAAAAGAAGTAAAAAAAAAAAAAAAAGTTAAAAGAAAAGTAAAAAAAAAAAAAAAACGGGCCCTTTAAGACATTTAAAAAAAAAAAAAAATGTCATTTAACAATTTAACATAGTGTACTGTGGCGTCGGTCACAGTGCACTATGAGAAGCGCCACGTCGATGCAATCACAAGATTGCATCCATGGCGCTTCATTTGCGGGTTAAAAACCCGCCTTGCGGCGCACTGTAGAACGCCGACTAGCTTCCGCCCGTAAAATCACTGTGATTCTACGGGCGGGAGCATTGTCAATCTTAGACAGGCAGGTCACTTCCGGCTTTCGGCTGCTTCACGAAACCCGGAAGTGACGTCGGCAGCTCCGTTCCTCAGCCCGAGCGGAGCTGCAAGACAGTGAGGCAGGAGGTGAGTCACCGCATAAAGGCTTTCTAGTTTCTACTTTGTTGAGAATGTTCATGCATTTAGCTGAATGAATGGAAAAAAAGCTTTCACAGCCAGAAAGGTTTCCCCAGGCCAGGCGACTTTTGCCGTGGCCAATCAGAGAATGAGCTCTGAAGGGGGAACTCCACGCCAAATTTCAAAGTTCCCCCTCCGAGAGCATACCAGGCCCTTAGGTCTGGTATGGATTCCAAGGGGAACCCCCTACGCCGAAAAAACGACGTGGGGGTCCCCCCCCAGATCCACACCAGACCCTTATCCGAGCACGCTACCCGGCCGGCCAGGAAAGGGGGTGGGGACGAGCGGGTGCCCCCCCCTCCTGAGCTGTACCAGGCCGCGTGCCCTCAACATGGGGGGTGCCTTGGGGGAGGGGGGCGGGCGGCCCCCCCACCCCAAAGCACCTTGTCCCCATGTTGATGAGGACAAGGGCCTCTTCCCGACAACCCTGGCCGTTGGTTGTCGGGGTCTACGGGCGGGGGGCTTATTGGAATCCGGGAGCCCCCTTTAATAAGGGGGCCCCGGATACCGGCCCCCCACCCTATGTGAATGAGTATGGGGTACAATGTACCCCTACCCATTCACCTGTGAAAAAAAGTACAAAAAAAACACAACACAGGGTTAAAATATTTTATTGCACAGCTCCGGGGGTCTTCTCGCCGGACTCCTCCGCTATCTTCTTGTAGCTCTTTTGCTAGCGGAGGAGCCCGGCTTTCTTCCTCGCCGCCGGCCTCTTCTTCCGACTTCGGGGGTCTTGTCCCCCTCTTCGGTTCTTCTGCCGGGCCACTGCGCCTTCTTATAGCTCTTTTAGTGGCGGTGGCCCGGTCTTCTGTCGCCGCCGCCGCCCGTTCTTCTTCTTCTTCTTCTCCAGGAGATGTTGACTCGACGATCTCTCCGGCTGGAATGCCAGGGACGTGCTGCACTGCCACTTATATAGGGACAATGGGGAGGTGTCACATGGGTTGATGTCACATGGGTTGGTCACATGGGTTGATGCGTGCTCGGATAAGGGTCTGGTGTGGATCTGGGGGGGACCCCCACGCCGTTTTTTCGGCGTAGGGGGTTCCCCTTGGAATCCATACCAGACCTAAGGGCCTGCTCTCAGAGGGGGGAACCCACGCCAATTTTTTTTCCAGATTACATAAGGGCCGTGGTTTATGAGAAGTGGGAGGGGCCAAAATGATGGGCGGGGTCTTGATGGGCGGGGTCTAGCACCCCCCCCATCCAAAAACTTCACCAGCCGCCACTGCTGCAGTTGCATTAAAAGGAGGACCCTCTTCCTTCTGTATGGTACTTTAAAAATATTTCTCAATACACATGTCCCCCATGGCAGGACCCAGCTCCTTTATGACCCTTTTTTTGATAATCCCTTACCTATTAGTCTCAAAAATGGGCAGAATGTATTTTATTTATTCCCCCCTATAAACTTCAATGAGGTTCAATTGTCAGATCAAAATTTTTGAACTTTACACAGTATTTGACAAACTCCTCATAAATCAAACACAGGCACATTCACTAATCCCTAGTCTCTTATGCAAAAAAAATACATTCCCTTTAAATGGGGAGGGGACCAACACATAAAAACAGAGCTAGTTATTTGTGAATATATATAATAAGTTGTAATTACACTGTTTCTATGTTATGGTGCCTGTACTAATTAACATATCGGGGTACTTTATCGAACATCCAGTCAAAAGTAACATATAAAAATGAAACAAACATAAAATCCAATGTGACAATTTCCAGGTATAAATAATCACATCTTCAACTTTCCCTGAAAATATGCCAAAGCTTGCATTTCATGAAAAGATTTTAGTGCATTGAAAGAGTTAAAAGATTGATGCTGGAGTAAGTACGGTATATATTGCTATCACGACAGCGTGTATGATAGTGGCAAAACTCTCCCAGGTGTAGTGATGCATTTCCTACAGTGACCATCTGCTATAGGAAACAAAATCATTGAGGGTAACATAATAATTAAGGCTATGTCACCCGCCTTCTTAAGCATTACATCCCTGTTTTCTACCTGCTCTAGAATTTATCAAGATAAATGTATCCACTGTGTTTATATTTTTTCTAAAAAGAATAGAGTCATATAGATACAATGTATGCGTTGTATTAATATTTAATTATCTACATTTCAGTATACATGGAATGTCCCTTTACATGTTACTTACTCTTAAATGGACTTGGCAGTGTACACAGTGAGCATCTCCACATGGCTCAAATGCTACAACATATGTGGCCTTCTAGGTGTCTAATGTTTCCAATATGTCCAGCAAGTAAGGAAGGGCACTAAGGACATTTCTGGTCCCATCTTTAGCCCATCTATTCATTATGCTTTCTGTTGAAAAAAGTTAACTGCTTTTTACTATATGCAAACTCCTAGGTACTGTATGGCAGATTTTTACGTAGACATATGGTACATAGACATAGCGTCTCTTTCCAGAGTACATTATCCATCTAAGTACATTTATAGTAGTGATCTAATGATACTAATAGCAAACCTAGCCATGTGCAAACTCAAAGACAAGGACATGTTTTGTTTCAGTTATTTTAAAAAGAGCTACCTACTCTCATTAAAAACTGCTAGCCTTACAGATCAACCTATGACTCCAGCCTGTGTCCTCATTATTGGCGCTGCTGCAAAGTAATCAGTAATACAGTTACAATCAAGTCTAAAGCCAGTCAAATTAAAATAATTTACATCTACAGTAAGTTAATGCCAGTTGCTTGAATCAACAATCTTCCTATACCTAGCACCTGAATTTCTAGGTCTGTTCACCTGCTATATGCATTATTAAGTAATCCCAATTGTATTGATTTACTACAGGCAAATCCACTGTGCGCTACAAGTGCACTGCAAGTACACTTGGAAATGCAGTTGCTGAAGATCTGAGGGGAAGATCTCAAATAAGAGGAAGCTCTGCTGATTTCTATCAATCAATCATGTACAAGCATGTCCCTCTCAGATCTACAGCGACTGCACTTCCAAGTGCACTTGTAGTGCACAGTGAATTTGCCTTGAGGCTGGGTTCACACTAGTGTGAATTGGACACGGGTTCCCAGCATCTAATTCACAATAGCAGGAGATTATGTCCGGGTCTCTATGGAGCCAGTTCACATATCTCTGCTGCAGTTCCGGTGTGAATTTGAACCGGGTTCTGTGAGTCTTTTGGCCTGTTTCAGGTCCAAATTCAGCCCAAAATTCGGACAAAAATCAAACCTAAAACGGGGACACACCAGACTCCTGCCGTGAGCCGCATGTGGCTTGGATGTGAACCCAGCTTTAGTAAATAAACCCCAATGTATCTGTGGGAATAGCTATGTATTTTACGCTAGAGAAAATGAAGCAGGGGTACAGAGACTTTGTGGGGAAAGGAAATAGACAGTGCAAATATTTATCCCCAAGTTACTTCTGGTGAAACATCAAGAAATATGAGAACCCACTGTCACGTACCTTGGGGCAGAGCCTGACATGTAGAGGGAGGCCTCTTGTACAGCTCCTGCTCTGGAACTACTGATGTTGCAACAGTAGTGGGGCAGGTGCTAAACAGGCAGCTGGAAGGTAGCAGGTGGGGAAGAACTGGCAGCACATAGCAGCTGAAGAACCAGCAGGGACCAGGTAGCATGTACAGAAGGACAGGTGGATAGCTGGATGCTAATTCAGATGAGCCAGGCTATTTAGAGATGGTCAAATACAGGCATGGACAGCAGGCAGAGAATGGTCAGGAAACAAGCAGGGATCAGCAATGTAGAATCAGGCAGATGAGCAGGAGGCAGAGCAAATCCAGGGAGAGGCCAAGGTCAGGGCAGGTAGCGTTCAAGCAAGGTAATAGCAAGTTGGGTCAATAACAGAAGTAAAACACAGGAACAGTTGTAGGTACACAGGTATTCTCTGTAGATTAGACAGCAACCAACTAGTGTAGCTGCAGAACTTATATAAGCCACTTGTCACCAGTGTCAGTGGTTAGTGCATGTGCATATGGTTGCGCCTGTGCACCGCAAGGCAGATACCTGCAGGGCCACGACTGCTCATCACTTGCATTATATCGGATACTTCCCTGACACCCACGATCATTTAGCCATAACTAAAACATAACTTATGAATGGAATAGCTACTTAACCCTTTCTTTATTATGTTTGTCTAATGTATTAGTATAGGGAATTCTGAAAGTATAAAATTGATAGAACAATTTTTATTATTCCTGGATGATCAGATTAGAATCTGCATAAAAAAAAAAAAAAGACAACAACAACAACAACACAAGAACCTGGCACTCTAAATATGGCATGTAAAGGTTAGCTCCCAAAGGACTTACAATAGAAGTTTTGGATAGAGTGAGTCAGTTCTGAGCCATCCATGTACTGGACTTCCTCAGCAACGGTGGATGGTAGAAGCACTGAAGAATGTCATTGCTAGATGAGTATGGGAAGGTGGCTGCTAAGAGTGAGCAGTTTCCAGATTATGTCCTGATGTAGCAGTGGGAGGATCCTATCCAGGTAAAAAGGTGGCAATTAATTTTTCAAGATAACCGGGCAATGCATTTCGGAGGAATCTCCTCTGTCAAGCCTGCAAGCAGTCTGGAAAGTAGGATGTAGCTTTACACACAAAAGGTGCAAGACCACCAATTGGAAATTATGGCTGGGGAAAGAATTAAAGCATAACATTTAATAGAGTGCTAAATGCTAAAAGTGGTAAAACCACAATAATTGAACGGGGTAGCAATACCATCTGCATAATTGGTCCGGAAAAGGTCCACATTATAAATGTGTGTGTGAATGATAGTTTGCCCAGTGTGTCAGTACTTCTAGAACTCATCACTGCAAGAGTAAGGCCTTATTACAACCCAATTTTATTATGTTGTAGAATTTCTGTTCAAGCATAATTGGACACATAAATCCAGCATTGAACATATGGATCTTTAAGCTATACTATATACACCCTTGTGTAAGGCCAAATCGTTCAATAATTAGGCCTTCAGTTCCTGAACAGAAGTCTGATACTGTGCCAGAGTACCTTATGTATAATCAGCCCTTTAGAGGACATCATGTAAAATTATACAGTTATAACACATATTAAATTCACATCATTTCTAATGGAAAAATGTCCAACTTATCAAAATTTTCGCATAACCCATTCCAGCATCTATAACTATGTTTATAAATTATTCCAATTATTTTGAGGACTTTCATTTGCACTTAAGCAATCATTCAGTTTTTTACATTTCAGCGCCAGCAATGGAGAAAAAAAAATATGATATATTCTGCAATACACCAAAAGAACTTCCTTTTGTGTACCTTGTTAAAAAAAGGTCACTTATTATTGTGTACAGTCAATCATTTTAATAACGTGTTATTTGGATGACTTACCGATATGTTATTCACACAAACGCATGAGCAAAATATGAACTAAAAGTGGTTTAGCAAGGCTGGTGAGCATTTGGGCAGGCTGATGAGTGACAGTGTGAGTTCAGCACCACTGACAGCTCCTCGGCTGCTGCTGTTGCTTCACTTGTCATGCTGAAAATGTTCTAAAGTTATAGATGGGTTTAGAGCAACAGACAAAAACTGTCACATTCTCCTCTACATAAAACAATACAGTCTACTTTATAGGAATCTACTCCAAAACCTACAGTGTTGAAGTTTACAGTAGCAAAAACTTAAGACTTTAAATGTGGCACCTGTATCCAGAAGGATCCTGCTGTGACTGTCACAACATATCCTTTATCACTTATTAAAGCTCATCTGCATCCACCCCAGTAAAGTTTAATTTACAATTCCCAATCACTCCCACTTTATGCTGTAATATGCAGTTATTACTTGTGAATTGCATTTGAAATTGCATGTAGTTTCTCATGATTGCCCATGCAGGGCAGGGCGTACACCAACGCAACGCCCAATCTTTTATCTACAACAACACTACATTTACAGGTGAAGCCATGGTGGTAGTGGGCTAATATGTTTTCCCCTGAGCCTTTCAAGCATACCTGTTATTAGCCAAATATTGAACAGAAACCAGTAAGAGGATAAAGATTAACACAGTATTAAACCAATACCGAAATGTAATTATATATATATATATATATATATATATATACATATATATATATATATATATATGTATATATATGTATATATATACATATATGTATATATATATATATATATATATATATATATATATATATATATATATATATATATATATATATATATATATACACATATATATATATATATATATATATATATATATATATATATATATATATATGTATATGTATATATACATATACATACGATTGGAAATTCGGCCAGCAAAAGACAGATGAGAGTTTTTCATCGGAAAATGCGATCATGTGTATGCTGCATCGGACTTTAGCTGCCCAAATTTCGGCCAGCAAAAGATTGAAAGTATGTTCTCAATTTTTAAGTCGGAGAAAATTCCTATCCGAAAATCCATTCAGGTGTATGCAATTCCGACGAGCAAAAACTCACACATGCTCAGATTCAATTATGAGACGGAAGCTATTGGCTACTGGGTCTTGAACTTCCTTTTTTTAGTCCCGTCGTACGTGTTGTATGTCACCTCGTTCTTGGCGGTCGGAATTTGGTGTGACCATGTGAGCGCAAGACAGCTTCAGCGAAATCCTGTTGGAATTCCGTCTGGAAAACCATCAGAGCTTTTTCCAACCAAAATAACAATCATGTGTACATGGGATTAGAAAGGAAACAACCATCACATGAAAGAACTGGTAAATTGCAATATAATAAATGTTTGCTAGTGGGTTTAATACTGCTTTAACAATAGTTGCAACATTTTAAAATGCTAATTCATCATGGCATTTAAACCACTTTAGCACTGAAAGGTTTCACCCCTTCATGATCAGGGCATTTTTTGCTATTCAGCATTGTGCTACTTTAACTGGCAATTGCATGGAAATGCAGAACTGTACCCAAATTAAGTTTTTATCATTTTTTCCACACAAATAGAGCTTTCTTTTGGTGGTATTTGATCATTTTGATTATTTTTTGCAATATAATCGAAAAAAGACCGACAAAAAGCAAAAACTGATATTTTCTACTTTCTGTCATAAAACATGTGCAATAAAGTCAAATTTCGTCATAAATGTAGGCCAAAATTTATTTTACGGCATGTCTTTTGTAGACAGTGTGAGGCATTTAGTAGGATTTTTCTTTTTTTTAAGTTGTAACTTTTTCTTACAGTTTTTTTTTTAAAATTAGGGGCACTGGCTGGTAACAGAATGTTAAAAGAAATGTAAATAATACTTTCATCAGTATCACACTGTACTACTCTGGGGGAGGGGGTTGATTTTTTTACACTTTGTTTGCTACTACAATGAAGATCATTGTAATGGCAAAGTTTTCAACTGTCATGAATGAGTTAACCACTAGTGATCTTGGCCACAGTTAATCACACAGTGCAAGGTGCCGTGATTGGCCCAGGTACCATGTAATAGCTGTGGGCCAATCACAGCAAAGGCAAGTCAGCTGTTATAAATTAATTAATTCATAACAGCTTTGTTTAAACTGTGATCATGTGAGTACCGGGACTCACAATCCACTGTGTCCGGTGCAGTATAAGTACTGTGGCTGGTCAGCAAGTGGTTAAACATGGCTGCAGTTAAGCTTTAAAGTGGAACAATAGCAAAAATATAAAATTTCATATAAGATGTAATCTGTCACAGGCATTAACCCTGCATTCCCAGTTTTTCTGAGCCCCCCCCCCACAACACAGTTTAACAGACCAAGCTACTAGTAAAGTTGGCATGGAGCGCTACCCTTTATAGGCTGCTAGGACACTAGGCAAATTTGGTTCTTTTGGGCAACCCTGCAATCATCTGAGCGATTATTGATTCCCTTGGGCTGTTCTGGGTCTCACGGGTTGCAGGTTTAATTATTCTCCCTGCTTTCTAGAGGCTTCTGGAACATAGGAAGGGAGCAGCCAAATAGGTAGCTTAATGTTTATTGAGTGTCAGCCAATGCCTGGGGAGGGATGCTCCAGTAGGTGGCTGGAGACTATAATAAAAAGCGAGAAGCCCAGAGCAGCAAGGTCTTCCTGCTGAAGGGATTCCACCAGCCTGGGGAGGGGGGCTACCCCCAACCCTGTAGAAGGTTTTACTGAATCAAGGTGGGGAATTCTAAATGTGTCCTTTCCTTAGTCACTTAAAGGGAACTGTATTCTGATGTTTAACAGAAGACCTCTCACCGAGGAGAGTAGTACAGCAGAGAGTGTCCTCTTATTGAAATTTGCAACTTAGAGTATTCCAAACCCTGCACCCTCTCCCGTTGTTCAAGTTCTAGCAATAGATCATAAAAGACTTTCCCATGGACTGTTTTTTGTCCCAGTGTGCTTAGGACTGTGCTTTGGTGTGCTAGCAGCCTCTGCACAAATAGGGGAGAACTCAAGTCATTATCATCTATTCAGCAGGTCCCATTTGGATGGTCTAACTACAGGCAGTTAAAGGGTTGAAACAAACTATTCAACACTAACAGTGGTGCTTACAAGAATCAGCTTTTATCTTATGAAATCTAAACTTTTATTCCAAAACAAAAACATGTAAAACGTCTTACCTGGAGTTCAACTTTACTTTGTTGGTTTCTTATGTATAGTTCATCTAATCTAAATCTATTAGTCCATTTCACATTGGCACATCTACACAAGTTGAAATACTGCAGTCAGGTGGCTATGCTGTTCTTTCATAGATATAGTACAGTAAATGTGTGTTGTTGCTCTAAGACCAGACTTTCTGAACTATTAGTTGACATATAAAGAAAAAAGGGGAAAAAATGAATGCAGGCAGGACTGTTATGCTGTGATTTATTACATTTTTGTTCCTGTATTTGGATATGCCTTTTAGGCAAAGTTGGAATTGCATTTCCCAAGAGAAACTATACATAGAATGAGTTTTGACTGCTCTAAACACTTATTACATTTATTTTATTAATTTTATTCTATTGTAACATCAAATGTTTGTCAAAGTTAGTAGCTAAAAATTGCCATGTTGACTAATAATTTCCAGTGTGTGAGCTATGACAGAGTCTCTCTGAAGAGTTCTGCTATAGAGTCAACTTGAATAAAAGGAGTGAAAAAGATTTTCCACTTCTGATTACTTGTTAACATGGATTTATAAGTAAAATGTTTTTTTGGAAACCTATAGAACTGTGAATTAGCTTTACATATGGCAGGAGTTACATGTCAATAAAAGCTTGTGGAAAGAGGCGCGGAAACAGCATTATTGAGGTAACATCTGCATTATGCCATGTACACACGGTTGGACATTCCAACCACAAAATCCGTCTGATTTTTTTCCAACGGATTTTGGCCGAAGCTTGTGTTGCATACACCCGGTCAGACAAAGTTGTCTGAAAATCCGATCGTTCGGAACAAGGTGACGTTCCTTGCGTATGATGGGACTACGTAGCGGCTAGTAGCCAATAGCTTTGGTCTCGTAATTTATTCTAAGCATGTGTGGCACTTTGTCTGTCAGAATTCTCTACAAACGATTGGGAAAAGTCTGAACTGATTTTGTTGTTGGAAAATTTTAGACCCAGCTTTCAAACTTTTTCCATCGGGATTTCCGACGGAAAAAGTCTGATAGAGGCCACACACGATCGGATTTTCCGACAACATAATCTGATCAGACCTTTTTCCTTTGGAATTTCCAACCATGTGTACAGGGCATTAGTGTCAAACAATGTATCACACGATTTAAAGTGGTTGTAAACCCTTACAAACCACTTTGACCTACAGGTAAGCCTAGATTAAGGTTTACCTGTAGGTCCAAGCAATATCTCCTAAACCTATATGGTTTAGGAGATATTTGTCCGAAAACGGGCACCGCTGTCTACGGCGCATGCACTGAACGCGGCAGTTCCAAGAATGGAGCTGCCGCATTTGTCGACTCCCGTGCGCATGCGCGGGAGTGACGTCATCGCGGCTTCGCCGAATGACAGCGGCGGAGCTGCGAGACGCCACCAGCAAGATGGATGCGGCGGACTACAGGGGACAGCGCGACTTCGCTGGCTCCTGTGTCAGGTAAGTGACACATAATGGGCTACTATGCGATGCATAGTAGTCCATTATGCTTTACCTTTGCAGGGAAAAAAAGAGGAAGTAAACTCATCAGGGTTTACATCCTCTTTAAATAATTAAGGGGCAGACCACAGGTACTTTACTTAGTACGTACTGTACTTAGCTCCCCTTCACTCCAGCAGCAAGTGCTTTCCCCTACTCTTCACACAGCATTGTTATGCTGTCGCTGCCAGCATAAGAAAGCTCACTGTAAGCTCCAAATTGACTTGTTGCAGCTTACACAGAACTATGCACTCGTTTCCTGGCCCCATGTGCCAACAGTGGTCCAGTCAGGTTCAGGGGGACACCTACCACTGGCGGTGGAACAAAGGAAAGGTGATCATAATCTACCATGGATGTAATGAACTTTGAAGGACAAAGAAAAAGTCACTTAAGTCTTATCATGAGCAAAGGGAAATTTCACTTTAACCATTTCAGCCCCGGAGGAATTTAACCCCTTCCTTAACAGGCCATTCGCCACTGCGTCACTTTAACTGACAATTGCGCGGTTGTGTGATGCTTTACCCAAACAAAATTTACGTCTTTTTTTCCCACAAATAGAGTTCTCTTTTAGTGGTATTTGATCACCTCTGTAGTTTTTATTCTTTGCGCTATAAACAAAAGAAGAGTGGCAATTTAAAAAAAAAAAAAACACACAATATCTTTTACTTTTTTCTATAATAAATATTCCACATTTAAAAAAAATAATAAAAAATGTTTTCCTCAGTTTAGGCTTATATGTATTCTTCTACATATTTTTGGCAAAGAAAAAATCCCAATAAGCATATATTGAGTGCAAAAGTTATAGCATCTACAAAATAGGTGATAGATTTATGGAATTTTTATTTTTTTATTTTTTTTTACTAGCTTACCAGTAATGGCAGTGATCTGCAATTTTTTTTGCGGTACTGCAATATTGTGGCTGACAAATCAGACACTTTTGACACTTTTTGGGACCAGTGACATTTATACAGCAATCATTGCTATAAAATGCACTAATTACTGTATAAATGTCACTGGCAGGGAAGGGGTTAACACTAGGGGGTGATCAAGGGGTTAACTGTGTTCCCTGGGGGGGGGGGGGTGGGACTGACTAGGGGAGGAGACCGATCAGTGTTCATACTTAGTATGAACACACAATCTGTCTTCTCTCCCCTGACAGAGCCGGGATTTATATGTTTACACACACAGATCCTGGTTCTCGCTCTGTCACGAACGATCGTGGGTGCCCGGCGGTTATCGCGCTGTCAGGCACTCGCATCGGCTCCGGGGACATGCTGCGGGCATGCGAACGCCTCCTACAGCATCTTAGCCTTTGTACACACGGTCGGACATTCCGACAACAAAATCCGTCAGATTTTTTCCGACGGATTTTGTCCAAAATTGGTGTTGCATTCACATGGTCGAACAAAGTTGTCAGAAAATCCGATCGTTCATAACGTGATGACATTATTTCGTTACGACGGGACTACGTTCAGGCTAGTAGCCAATAGCTTTGGTCTAGGAATTTGATCTGAGCATGCGTGGCACTTTGTCCGATCAGAATTCTCTACAAACGATCGGACTTTGTCATGTTGTTGGAAAATTTTATAGCCCTGCTCTAAAACTTTGTCAGTCAGATATTCAGACGGAAACAGTCCAATGAAGCCCACACATGGTCGGATTATCCGACAACGCGGTCCGATCGGACATTTTCCGTTGGAATGTCCAACCGTGTGTACAAGGGCTTAAAGGGCTGACGTACAGCTGCGATGGCTTACCCAGAGGATCCATCCTGCCGCTGTATAACTGCAGCAGCTGGTCACGAAGTGGTTAAAAACTAAGACGGCATCAGACTCTGCACAAAGGAATCCACACAAAGTAACTTTTGCAACAGAGTAGTTGACACAGAGGATCCCAGCACAAAAAAGGTGAGGTGGTTCATTAGAGGGTTTGAGTTACAGACATGCATTGTTTGTTTTCAATAACAATTTTTATTTATTTAATAATTTTGTCCCTACCTCACTCTGTAGTTAGGGATTTCTCTATGTAGTTAGTCCCACCCTTCTTCATGCTTTAGCCTCCATTTACCATAGGTAGCATATTCTGCTGGAGCTAGACACACTATGATTTTTTTTACTTATCTGATGTTCATCTGTTATTATCTGCTCAAGTTTTTGGATTAAAGCTTTCTATGATCTGCAAGATATCAGTTGAATCAAGTTACTGTTTGCCAAGCTACTGAGACTACGTTAAGCTATCTCACCATAACTGAATCAGTTATAGAGATCACACTTTTATCTTTCAAAATATTTTATTTTTGAAAACAGCTTATGTTACAAAAGAAAGGCCCACATGGCCAGCAGATTATTTAACAAAGCATTTGAACCATGCACCATCAAATATTTGAACATAGGAAAACAATGTCTTTTCAAGACTGATCTAACCAACTTAGGGTTATCAAGGTCCTGGAACCTGACATATACCAGCACTCTTGAAGGTAGAGCACTGTTCAGGGAAAAAAACATTCTACAGAAGTCCCCTCCAAATTCCATGACCTGGGGTAAGGAGAACACCCTAGCGGTCCCTGGGCCACTCGGTACCCCTTGCGGGATCATGCTGTACCAAGTGAGGGACCTAGCCAGAGGGCCCCCATTAGTAGGAGGCCAATCCCCCCACCCCTAAACCCACCCAACGGATCATATCTGACATCATAATAAAGACAAACAAAAACCAAAAGAGAACATTTAAGCTCAAATGTCGGCCATACAAGCCAAACATAACCACAAAGAGAAGTAAAGAAGGGAGAAGAAAAGGAAAAGAGGGGGAAAGGTAAGGGGGAGGGGGATCCAGTAGAATGATTCATAAATAAACCAAAGGACTTTGCTATCTACCCAAGATCTGATGCTTTATGAGTAATAGTTGATGATCATAGCCCCAATGGGGCGTGGAATAGGGGGATGCCCATGAGCCTAGCCCAAGGTTCCCAAACAATGTCAAATTTATCACGTTTATCAGATATAATGCTAGCAATTTTCTCTTGAGCCATGATCCAGGAGACTTTCCTTTTAGCTGCCTTGACCGAAACTAAGGGTTGTTTCCAAGCTTTTGCGATGGTGAGTTTGGCTCCTATTAGAATAAATCTGATCAGACTCATGGAATGCTTGGGGATCTTGATGATTGGAGCGTTAAGAAGAGCAATGGTAGGGGACCGGGGGACCCGGCACCCAGCGATCCCGTCTATAATTTTAAAAATTCTCACCCAAAATGATCTTAACCGGGGACATTCCCACCACACGTGGACCAGAGTACCCCTGAGGTGACAACCCCTGAAGCACAGCGGATCAGCAGAAGGGTATATGCTGGCCAGCCTAGCCGGGGTGTAGTACCAGCGTAGAATAACTTTTAGACTAGCTTCTACTAAAGACGTGTTTAGTATCCCTTTGTAGGCCACCGAGATCGCCGTGTGCCAGGATTCCAGTTCCCAGTTAAACTGGAGATCCTCTTCCCATTTGGTCATAACCGATGTCTTAGATTTGGGCTGCGTCAGTGAAGAGTATATGCAAGAGATACCTCCCCTCTGCTCCGGGCCCTGACCACACCATGTCTCATATTCTGTGAAACTAGGAGGAAAAGGTTTTTCGGGCCAGATAGAATGTAGGAAGTGGGAGATTTGATGGAATCTGAACCGCTCCGACTGTGGCAATTCTAGCTTTTTAATGTAGTGTTTCAGAGGGAGAGGTCCAGACCCAGAAAAGAAGTGCCCGATCCGGTACAGCCCTTTGTTCAGCCACCATTTAAATGCAGCTATATTTTGACCTGGGGGGAAAGCCGGGTTATTAAACAGATGTGCTAACGGAGTGGACGAAGATGAGATGGAGTCCCAATTGCGAATCTTATCCCAAAGGGCTAGAGAGTGTGATAGAGTGGGTGCTAATATCGGGGGTCTCTCCTTAGGAGAGGTCCACAATAAAAAGTCTAAAGTGTGACGTGGGGCAGCATGTCTCTCGATCCCAACCCAATCTGGCTTTTCAAACTTGGAGTAAATAATCGAAATCTGTGATAGTCTAGCGGCTATAAAGTAGTAATGGAGGTTGGGAAGACCGAGTCCTCCTTTCTTCCTGTGATGATACAATACACTTTGGGGTATCCCATACCCCTTTTTACCCCATACAAACTTAAGTAGCTTACTCTGGAATACCTTCAGATGCTTTCTGATGATAGGAATGGGCAGGGAACGAAATAAATATAAGAGTCTAGGCAAGAGGGTCATTTTGATAGAATTAATTTTTCCTAACAGTGATAAATTGTATCCGACCCAAGTTTTAAGATCTGAGGTTAACTTAGCTATCATCGGGGGATAATTAGCGTTATATAAGGATTCGATTTTAGGTGTTAAGTACACTCCCAGATATTTGATGGCTGTGTCATTCCATTCGAAAGGAAAGGACTGACGCAGTTGGATAACCAGTTGTTGTTTCAGCGAAATATTCATCGCCAGGGATTTTTTATAATTCACTTGTAGGCCAGAGATTTTAGAGAACTCTCCCAGGGTTTGAAGTAGATTTGGAAGGGAGGTGATAGGGGAAGTAATAAACAGAAGAATATCATCTGCATATAAGCCACATTTGTGCGTTTGCGATCCGCAGTCTACTCCTTTTATGTTATGATTCTCCCTCAGTGCTATAGCCAGAGTTTCAATTGCTAAGGCGAAAATCAGCGGGGAGAGAGGACACCCCTGCCTGGTCCCTCGTGCTATCTGAATAGGTTCTGAATAGTGACCCTGAAGCCGTATTCTGGCTTGAGGAGTGGAATATAAGGATTTGATCAGCCCCATGAACCTATTCCCAAATCCCCATCTGTCCAGGAGCAAATGGAGGTAGTTCCAGGAGACCGAGTCAAAAGCTTTTTTTAAGTCTAGCGAAAGGAGCATACCTTCCTGTTTAGGGCCACCGTCCCAGTTCGATTGTAATATCGAAATGATATCAATAGCCCTTCGGATTTGGTCTGGCCCTTGTCGTCCGGGGATGAACCCCACCTGATTTTTATTGACGTATATGGATATGAAAGAAGCTAGTCTGTTTGCTAACATTTTAGTTAGGATCTTAAGGTCGCAATTAATGAGTGAGATTGGGCGGTAATTGTCTACAATTTCAGGATTCTTGTCCGGCTTGGGAATTACAGAGATAAAGGCTAAGTTAAGAAGAGGATCAAGCGGGTCTCCTTTGGTTTTATGGTTACAAAATTTGGCCAAGTGTGGTGCTAAAATATTTGCAAACTTTTTGTAATAGGCGTTAGATAGCCCATCCGGTCCAGGGGCTGAGTTATTTTTCAGTTCTTTCACAGTTGCAAGAACCTCCTCTTCTGTAAAGGGGGCTTCGAGGACTTCCCGGTGTGCATTAGAGATACGAGGAATCGGTAACGTGTCTAAAAAGGAGTTGATGTCATCTAAGGGGTCAGTCTTAGGCGCGGAGTAGAGATCGGAGTAGAAAATTTGGAAAGCTTTCAGAACTTTCGTTGGATTAGACGAAAGACCCTCCCCTGGTAATCTGATGTGGGGCATACTGTGCGCTCTCTGTTTGGGGGATAGTTTAGAGGCAAGCATAGAACCTATTTTATCCTTTTGAGTGTAAAATTTATTCCCACTCCATCTGATACTTTTCTCCGCACGGGTCGTGAGGGCTAGGTTCAGTTCTAGCTTTATTTTGTCCAATTGTGGGATGTTCTCTTTTAGGGGGTTTTTTTTATGTTCCGCTCTGAGATTTGCGTATTCCAGTTCCAATCTGGTGATTGCAGAGGTTCTTTCCCTTTTTAGGTGAGTGGCCAGCTTTATGAATTCACCCCTAATCACTGTCTTATGCGCCGCCCATACTGTCTCCATAGAAGTATCTTTAGGAGTGTTGCGTTTGAAGTAGTCTTGTAGGGCAAATTCTAACTCGGGGATTCTGCTAGGGTCTGTCAGGAGGGATTCATTAAGTCTCCAAGTCTTAAAGCCCGTGGATTGGGAGGTGAGGCGTTGATACAGCGCTACTATCGCGTGATCTGAAAGGACTGTGTCTATTATCAAAGAGCGCTCAGCAGCGGGGAGCGCATGACTTTGAACAAAAAGATGGTCAATCCTAGCATATGTGTTATGGGGAGCAGAGTAATGCGTGTAATCTCTAGTGGACGGATTTAGTTCCCTCCATGCATCAGTAAAGCCCTGAGAGTGTAATAATTTTGCTATTCTGTGGCTGACTTTGCGTGGACGAATAAGCTGTTGCCCTAAGGGTCTAGTTCTGTCTAGTTCCTGTTCAAAAGTTACGTTAGAGTCCCCCCCAAGAATCACTTTACCTTCGAGCATAGGGTTAAGGGTGTGGAAGAGTTTCACAAAAAACTTGTCTTGCCCCTTATTAGGGGCATAGTATGAAATCAGAGAATACAGTTGCCCTTCCACAAGGCCTTTCACTAAGATAAACCTGCCATCTGGGTCCTTGAAAACAGAGGTCAATGTGAAGTTACAGTCTCTCGCCAGGAGAACTGCAACTCCTCTTGTTTTGTTCTCGGCATTCGCAAGAAAAAATTGGGGATAGTTGGCATGCAGGAAAGGTGGGCTGTACCGGCTCGGGAAATGCGTCTCCTGTAGAAATAAAATATCCAGTCTAAGGGATTTGTATAGGCTGAATAGTTTCTTGCGTTTAAGGGGAGAATTTAGCCCTTGCACATTATGAGAAGCTAGCTTCAACAGCTTAGGAATGGTATCAGCCATGGGAGCATAGGATCGGAACTCGGGCACACACATCTTCACCTACCAGTAGTAGAAAATTTCTGGAACCTAAGAGGAGATTTCCATTTTCGTAGAGAGTCATGCTAGCACCATCTCTAATAGCGAAGAACCTGCTAATCGAAAAACAAACAGTGAGGGCAGAATAGCAAATACAAATCATTCTACCTGAGGGGGGGGAAGGGAAGAGAGTAGAAAGTAGTCTCCCAAGAAAAGCACCTGACTCCGAAGGGGAGAGAGAAGCTCCAGAGTCAGAAATCTCCAAAGAGAAAAGAAAAATCGCCGAGAGCATGCTCTCGGAAGTCCTAGCCCCTGAAATCCCGAAGGGTTGCAGGGGGTAGGCAGAGGCACATGTGTACCGCCCCGGACCAGGGGGTTTCTGAAAAATGTAAATAGCATAACAGTAAGACGGCTTGAAGAAATAAAATGTGAAAATACCACCAGGAACATACATGAAATAAAGGATAAAACATTAACTTGTGTTGCAAACATGAGGACCACTCATGGGAGTAGTCCCATAAAGGAGCAAATAGTATATAAAAAATACAGAAAAAAAAAGAGAAAAAACCCAAAACAGGAATTTTTCCCCTTCCTTTTCCTTTCTCTTTTCCCACACTTTTTTCTTTCCTCTATTTCTCCTTTCCTTTTCCCTCCCCTTCCCCTCGTATCTGATTCGAACAGTCATGTTCAGCTTACGATCATGTACCATGAAGACAAACCTCTTGTACCATGAGGAAGAAAAAAACTAGTATCCAACAAACTCAAAACAAAAGCCACAAAAAGGTGGGAAATAGGGAGACAGAGGAGTTCCGGTGGTATGGTAGGAGACACAAGTTTTTTCCCAAACATGGGAGGTTTCAGGGGTATGGATACCCCGGAACAGTCAACCAGATGAGAGACGAGTTGCGCGACCAACTCTGATCACGGGAGAAGTAGAAAATGAACTTGATCAAAGAATTTCAGGTGTGACCATTGTCACCGGAGCGTCGAGACTTGGATTTGGACCAGAGCGGAACTGATGGGCTGATCGGGGGGGGTCTTTTTGCCGACGGAGGTGGAGGAGCCGATGTGTCCATGCCGGCATCTTGGGAGATAAGCTTCAGACGTAGAAGGATTTGTTCACCAGTGGAAAAGTTGGCGAAGGAGTAGTTTGCTCCCATATGTGCGAACTTAACTGCGAAGGGGAATGCCCATTTATATTTAATGTCCTTCTGAATAAGAACATTCAGAAGTGGTTTCAGAGCACGTCTGCGTTGGATGGTCGACGGCGCCAGATCTGCAAACACTTGAATCACATGACCTTGACATGTCACCTGTGGGGCCATACGGGCCTGCTTCATTACTTCCTCCTTTACTGCATAGTGATGCGGCTTAACTATTACATCTCTGGGCAGGCCATCTTTCCTGGGAGGGCCCAGGGCCCTGTGGGCTCTATCCAGCTCCAGTCGCTGAGGATCAATATTGGGCAATAACGATTTGATCAGGTCTTGGGTGGCAGCAGTCACGTCTGTGATGGATTCCGGCAGCCCTCTGATTCTG
The DNA here is from genome assembly GCF_037356315.1 of Lithobates pipiens. Lineage (NCBI taxonomy): Eukaryota > Metazoa > Chordata > Amphibia > Anura > Ranidae > Lithobates > Lithobates pipiens. Next base: position 428,328,077 of record NW_027507903.1, read on the forward strand.
AAGTTATAACGTCTCGACCTGTTCTCAAGGTCGTCAATTCGCGATAGCGCTGTGTCCAACTGGTCCTGCATGGAATGTATCAAGTCAGAGTTCTGATTGGCAACTGCGGCCGTAACATCAAGCTTAGATTCTATAGCTTCTATTCTTTGACCAATGTTTTGTAGGTCAGATTTAATCTCCCCAGTAATTTTCGCTGCCGTGGAGGCCAATCCCCTTTCAAGTAACAATGAGAGTTTGATAAAAAGGTCTGTTGTGGACAAGTCTTGTTCCTGAGGGAACTGTTCTGCTAAGAAGGGGCCTTGGAATGAAGGCCTGCAATCCTCCGCAGGAGACAAGGCCTGGTCTGCCATAGACATGCCTATCAAGGATTCTGTGGAGGCCGGAGATGGGGCTCCGTGCTTGGGAAAGTTCCCCTGGTTTGTGGGAGTATAATTCAGGATGGCCGGGGATAGCACTTGCCTGTGTTCAGCGCCGTGTTCCACGCTGTGTGCTGCACGTTGTCTGTGTGCTTCGGCCGCGGCGGCCATCTTGGTACACCCCGCTCTGGAGGCCGCTTCAAATTGCGGCCCGAGATCTCGCCTGGTCGCTGCAGCGGACATACGGTGGGGATCCCTGGGTTATCGGGGGACAAGGGCCTCGTAGTGTCCCCTTCCTGGCGAGGAATTCACCGTCCTGTAAGCTCCCCTGGTCCGGCGTGGCGCGGAGGATCAGGCACTGGCGGCCATCTTGGATCCCTCGCGCATGCGCACTCAGAGATCACACTTTTAGTGCTAAGATTGCAGAAGCAGAAAAGTTAGTGTGGCAGGTTAGATGTGCAGGATGGGTTAGTGTTAGGATAACAGTAAAGACAGGTGTCAAGGGTTAGGTTTATCGGAAATGTTAAAGTAGGGGTTTTAGGGAGGTTTAGTGTGAGTGACGGAGATGATATAGAGCAGGGATAGGCAACCACGGCCCTCCAGCTGTTTTGAAATACAAGTCCCATTAGACATTGCATGAACAATCACAGACATGACTCCTAGAGGCGGAGGCATGATGGGATTTGTAGTTTCACCACAGCCGCAGGGCCGAGGTTGCCTACCCCTGATATAGAGGGTTGGTATGAAAATTGGAGTTACATTTTGGATTAGTGTGACTGCTGGGGTTAGTGTTAGGGAAATAAGGGAGGGTTAGTATGAGGGGTAGGGTTTACTGAAAAGTAAGTGTTATGCCGAGTACACATGACAAGACTTTCCGGCAGACTAGGTCCGACGGTATTCCCGAATGACTTTCGGTGGAGTTTCGACTGACTTTCCAAACGATGGGACTTGGCCACACACGAACGGACTAGGTCCGTTCGAAAGTCCATTTGTTTTGAACGTGATGACGTAAACGGGACTAAACAAGGAAGTTCAATAGCCAGTAGCCAATAGCTGCCCTTGCGTCGTATTTGGTCCGTCGGACTAGCACACAGATGAACATTTTTCACGATTTCTAGTTCATCGGGAATTGAGTCCGTCCGATAGATTTGAAACACGTTCTATTTTTTCTGATTTTTTTTTTCTTTTTTAGAAAAATGATCGGGTTAGCCCACACACGATCGGATTATCCGACGGGCTGATCCCGTCAGATCTAGTCTGCCGGGAAGTCCGGTCATGTGGGTAAAAGGGAGGTTAGCATGATTGCTATGGTTACATGGAAGGTTAGGTTTGGGGTTACTTGGAGGATTAGTGTGTAGGGTGGAGTTACAGGGAAGGTTAGGGTTAGAGGTATAGACAGGGTTTGTATAAGACATGTGGTTATAGAAAGGGTTATCGTTAAGGTAATAGAGAGGGTTAGTGTTACAGGGAGGGTCGATGTGAGGAAAGACAAATGTTAGGATAATAGGAAGGTCAGCGTCGGGACTAGGGTTACAAGGAGGGTTAGTGTGTGGGTTGGGGTTACAGGAAAGGGATGTTAGGGAAATTCTCTTTGAAGGGACAAAGGCAGCAAAAGGTATGTGACAGCAGTTGTATGCCTTTACCAGGCTTTCCACAACAAAGAATAAAAAAGTTTTAGCTGAAGTTTCTTTTGGCCACAGAAAAGCTGCTGTACGTGATAGGATTTTGTTATGGACCAAAAACTTGGTTGATGAATGACAAAACAATATTAGGTAAATTTCATGTTCACATTGCACCAGTAAAGGTCATTTATTATATTGACTAGAGTTCCATTTTAACAAAGTTTTCAAATAACTGCACTTTTTAAAAATCAGTTAGAATACAGAAAAGGAGGTAAAATGACATTTATTGTGATACATATTGGTAATATGTGATGCCTGTCTAAAGTTATTATTAGTATATTATTTTAGGCATACTTTCTGCTATTTGCTTGAGTCTGCCTGTGTCAGTGCCACATGCTGGGATTGGTAAAGACATTAAAACTGATGGCTTTGTAAAAAGGAAAACTCACAAACAGGAACAACTTACAAATCCAACTTCTGTTTCTGAGAACTTAAGTTTTTCTTTTATTCTTTCATGTTTTTAACTTTGCAAAAACAAAAATGTAAACAGATGTTAAAAACTCTGGATGGTGTTCATGTATGTCATTATAAATTAGGGCGAGTATACTGTAGGTTGGATATTTTGCTTTACTCATGGGGTTGATTTACTTAAGGCAAATAGACTATGCACTTTGCAAGTGCAGTTTCACTCATTTTCCCCAGAGTTTAGTGTATCTGGAGAAGCTTTGCTGATTTCCATAATCCAATCATGTGTAAGCAAAAATGCAGTTTAAAAAAAAAAAAAAATCCTTGCACCTGGTTGGGTATTCTTTACAAATTGGATCTTTGCCAAGTTCATATTCAACAAGTTTGCTTTAATAGCTGCCCCCACCACCAGCAGCACTTACCTATAATGCATTTTTTAATTGACACTCCTGCCTGGAGCTAGGAAAGTTCTCAGTACTCCTAGGTATAGAGTAGCATACAAGGTCCCATGAGTAAAGGCCATTACTGAGACTACAATGTTAAACGTGAATGGAAGAGAGAAAAACTTCAGTCTGAAAAAAGCACATATATCTGTAGTGTTTATTTATCTCTAGCCAAAACCCTAATTGTCATTTCTCTCTGGTGCTTTGTTCCTCTGTTATCAGCATGAGTAACTTCTGAGAAGTTTTCCAGACACATGAGATACAATTTGTTTCGGCATGGGAGCTCAGAAGGGAGGGAGATTGTCTATTCATAACACAGTTCTTCTGCTGGGTGGAGGGGGGTGTGTTCCTCTCCTCCAATCAGCTCTGTCACACTGTAACTGCAGTCTCTCTGTCCCATCCTCTGTGCTCCTGACAGATGAAGAAAGATTTTTAACATGATCTGCCCTATTGAAGGGGTGTAAGGAAGAGAAGACAGCAGATAAACAAGTAAAACGTATGTAGGAGGATTTGTTTAATCTGTGTATCATATGAGGCTGTTAATTTCACTGGGTGTATGTTAGGGTTTAGAACCACTTTAACAGCCTGATGTGCACAATCATTCAGTTAGCCATTGGATTGCCTATAAGGTCTGCAGAAGGCATGCACAGACCTAATATGCAGCTCAGGGACCAACTGGATACGAATACATGACAGACTGACAGGACAGTGCTGCTGCTAACTACAAAGCAATGGCATTGTGTTGTCATCCTGAAATGGAAAGTGATGTTAATATCAGGATTTGCAGTCCAGAAGATATGCAACAGAGTCAAAAAAATAATTATAATAAAATGTATGTAGCCCAATCTGCAGCACTTACAGGAAGGGGATTCGGTGTCTTTCAGAGAGACTTTTACAAAGATACAGCTACAGTTCTTAATGTAGAACTGTGTACAGCCAGTGTTGAGCCTGCCCTCTACCCATTAGAAAGGCACATGGGATGTGGGCCGCTTGGATTGTGAGAGGTGTAGTTCTGACAGCCTGAGCTGGATTGGTGAGCTGAAAGGAGGAAACTGCAGATCACATAAGGCATTAGGCCAAAGAGGAAAGGTGGTTCCCTGCTGCTTTTCCCAGGCTGAGGAAATTAAGTATGAAGGCTCTTCTGAGAGGGTTGAATGCTCATTGACAGACATCTTGGGACATCGGAAAGAGAAACAGATGTTTGTGGAGCTTGCTACCTGACCAAAAGGGAAGGATGCTGTGGACACTGACCTACTGTGCTTCCCACAGTGAATAGAGTGATCACCTGCTGACACGGGAGTTGGTGAGAGGCCTCTGGCTAAAACCACATTACACTTTGACCAAACCAGGACAGTGCTGTCTGCACAAAATACAGAGCCAGTGTCTGTGACAGTTCTTAATGGGACAATAACTTGAGTGTCCTATGTAATAGTGGGGCCCCAATGAGCTGGCTGGAGAAAGAACGGGCAATTATATTACAGACTGGTGGACTGTCAAGATGGTGTAGTACTTCCTAGTTAAAATTGTGCCAATATAGGGTTTAATAGGAGTTGCTCTATACACCAATTGAGTGTTTCTATTACAGTATATTTATTTATTTCTACTGTTCACTTATTGATATACAATGTATATATGCACATACATATTCTTTGCTGTGCTATTGCTGTTGTTTCTCTTTTACCATCAGGGTTCTGCCCATACATCTACATTAAGAATTCCCCACGCAGCCAGATGTATGAGAGTGTGTGGTGATATTTGCAGAGTTATGGGTGCAGGAACAGGGAGCCAAACACATCAAGCTCCTTTGGGGGTGGGTGCTACATGTATACAGCAAGACACTGCAAAACATACTGAAAAATAGATTCTGGGTTTTATATACACACTTTAATTATACTTCCTCATTGAGCTCCCTGTCTTGAGTAGGGATGAGACTGAACACCCCCCCCCCCCCCCAGTTTGGTTAGCAGCAGAACATGCAAACAGTTTGTTCAAGCACGCAAACTCCATTAAAGTCTATGGGAAACGAGTGTGAAAAATCGAAAGTGCTAATTTTAAAGGCTTATATGCAAGTTATTGCCATAAAAAGTATTTGGGGATCCAGGTCCTGCCTCAGGGGACATGTATCAATACAAAAAAAGTTTTAAAAATGTCAGTTTTTTTGGGAGCAATGATTTTAATAATGCTTAAAGTGAAACAATAAAAATGAAATATTCCTTTAAATATTGTGCCCGGGGGGGGGGGGTCTATATTATGCCTGTAAAGTGGCGCATTTTTCCCATGTTTAGAACAATATCACAGCAAAATGACATTTCTAAAGGAAAAAAGGGTAATTTAAAACTGCTGTAATGTAATGTCGGGTGCTTGATAGCTGCTGATTCAAGACTGATTCATTTTTATGAATGTGAGCCTATCAACAGAGTCTGTGGACAGATGCACTCTATGATCCATTACAAACACTCCAGCAACACTGAATGTGCGTTCAAAAGAATGCTGGATGCAGGACAGGCCAGTAGCTCAGTTGCATATTGAGAAAGTTCTGGCCAGTGGTCCATCCTCAAGACCCAGTAACCCAGTGTATGCTTTGTTGGAAAGGTCTCCAAGTCTGCTGTTGCCCCTAGATATTTCTGCACCATTTAAGGCAGACGCTGGCTGGTTGCTTGAACCGAACAGACCTTGGGGCTGAGGACTGAAAAATTATCTAAAGGCATTGGTCAGCTGGTCACCTTCTCCACCGTTCATCCTCTGACTGAAAAAAACCTCAGCAACAAGTTGTCCAGCACCAGGAAATTATAACCTCCCAGGGTCTGGAAATGCATTGCACAAATCTTTCTTCAAGGCCCCCTGAAGATGTTTCATCCTCTGCTCCCTCTGTGAAGGCAGGATGAGTTCTGCAACCTTACCCCTGTAACGTGGATGAAGAAGGGTTGCCAGCCAGTAATGATCCCCCTCCTTGGTACCACAAATCCTAGGGTCCTTTTGCAGGCTTTGCAGAATAAGGGAGGCCATGCAGTGTAAGTTTGCAAAGGCATTCAATTCTGAGTCCTCTGGGTCACTAAGGATCACATGATCCATAATGACCTTCTCTGAGCCACGGACAACTCCTTGGGTTTCTGGGGACTGAAAAACATCCCTTGAAGACTGCTGCTAAGTGTTAGCCTCCATGTCCATGCTGACACAATTTTCCTCCTCCTCCTCTTCTTCCTGTGTGTTTGGCAGGCCCGCAGGAATACCATCTGGATAAAGGGGGCCTTGAGAGGTAAGGAAGTCCTCTTCCTCCTCCTGCTCCTGCTGTTCTGCATCCAGTGCCCTGTCCATTACTCCACAAAGCATGTGCTCCAACAGGAAGACAAGAAGGGCAGTATCACTGATGCATGCACTGTCGCTGCTCACCATCTACGTGGCCTCCTCAAATGGTGACAGGATGGTGCATGCATCCTTGATCAGTGGCCACTGGCATGGTGAAAAGAAGTCAAGCTTCCATGACCCTATCCTGGTGCCATACTCACACAGGTACTTATTGATGGCCCTCTGCTGTGTGTGCAGCCACTGCAGCATTGCCTACGTTGAGTTCCACCTGGTGGGCATGACACAAATGAGGTGGTTGGCGGGCAGGTGGCATTCCCTTTGAAATGACCACAGACTTTTCCGGCCTTCCTAAGGAGATCCGGTAAGCCTGGGTACCTGCTCAAGGACCGCTGCACCACCAAATTCAGGACATCATGCCAAACATCGAACATGGGTCAAGTGTGCCTGTCAGAGGGCGGAGAGAAGGATGGTTTGTCACATACAACCATTGTCACATACAACCATTCCTGGCATGGCGTCAACCACCTCTGAGCCTGCCCCTGCAGAGCTGACAGAATCTCTGCCCCAGTGTGACTTCTGTCCCCTAAGCAGACCAACTAAAGCACCTGTAATATTTGGGGGTTGTTTAGCTCAAGTGTAGCACCCGCTAGCGAGAACAGTCCACACAGATGATTCCTTTTCAGGGCTTGTTGGCCCACTTTTATTAAAGAAAATCAAAGTTCCATAAATGAAAACAAAAGTGGTTTCCCTCGCAGGGGGTTTTCACTGGCAGCAACAAATAAAAGGATATTCAGCCTCCTGGCTTACACATGCAGCATTGCAAAAATACCAAGCCACCTGGCTCTCTTCAGCAGCAGATGCCCACTGCTCAGGCTCCCACATGGAGCTCTCCTGACTACTGTCAGCAACCTCAGACTCAGGTCTCTGGCTTACGCAGTGCAGCCTGCACTCTCTGGCTATTTCAGTGCACACCTGCACTCTCTGGCTTCTCCCTTGCAATCCTGGACTCCTCGGGAGGGTGGAGCCCAGAGCTATGGTCCTGACTCTACTATCAGGCCAACACACACCTGAACAATCAGTGTACTGGTGTGTCTGAAATCCCGGACCCAGGACTGGGGATTTCATCCCACCCAGATCTCTAAGAAATCCCCAGGCTCCAGGTCCCAAAGTGGACTTTAGTAAGTAACGAGTAAACTGAAAAGTCTCCCCTTCACGTTACAAGCTCCCTGAAGCCCCTCAACCCATCTGGTTGAGAATTCTGGGTACATGCACTGGTGGGGTACCACACTACCACACACCGCATGGCATCTTTTTGCCTGAGTGCTTCCATAGCCCCTTGAATGTTTATGGAGCACCGCTGATACAGAGGACTAATCTGCAGAAGAGGCCATAGAGGAAGAAAAAGAGGAGGGGGTGGAGGAGAGTGCTGTGGCAGAATCCCCACTAGCATTTTGGAGGCATGGTGGTGGAACAAGCTCCAACAATACTGAACCCTGTCCTGCATCCTTCCCAGCTGCCAGCAGAGTTGCCCAGTGTGCCGTGAATGAAAGGTAACATCCCTGCCCATGCCTGCTAGACCATGAGTCAGAAGTAATATGCACCTTACTGCTGACCGCCCTGTCCAACAAGGCCAAAACATTGCCTTACACATGCCGGTAGAGAGCTGGAATGGCCTACTGTGAAAAGAAATGGCATTTTGGAACCTGCCACTGAGGTACATCACATTCCATAAATTCACAAAAGGGGGCAGAGTCTACAAGCTGAAAAGGCAGCAGTTGCAGTGCTAGCAATTTGGCCAAGCTAGCATTCAGACGCAGAGCATTTGGATGGCTGGGACCAAATTTCTTTTTACGGTTTAGCAACTGCAGTAGGAAAATTTGCCTGCTAAAATCAGATGGTGGTGTACTGATAGCAGATTGGCTGCAAGTACTTGGGACAACCTTCCTTGTCACTGGAGCAAACTTGGCACTTGGCAGTATGCTTCAGCTGGGGTTATCATGACTGCCAGTTTCTTGTCCTGCTTGGGCACCCCCTCTCTCTAGGTTCACATTACTCCCTTCCTCAACCTGGGAACCAACATCGGAGCCTTCAAATTGCTGTGCATCCTCCAGCAGCATGTACCCAACACTGTGGTCGAATAGTTTGGGGACTCCTCCATGCATGATGGCGGGGCTACAAAAGGAGTGATTGTGGACAAGTAGCCAGTGGAATAGGCCGCTTTGGCAGCTGCATTGGAAGGCAGACTACTCTGAGTCTGGGTGACAGAGGATGAGGAGGAGGAGGTCGGCTTTTTTAAAACACTCCACCAACTATTCTGCATGTTCTGGCTCAATAACACACCAGCAGCAGAAAAAAGGACAAGCGACATCACAGAGCTGTTGGATTTTAGAGACCTTGCGCTCCTCCATTTGAGGATACCCCACAGATGCTCAATAGGGTTTAGGTCTGGATACATGCTTGACCAGCACACTCATCTTTACCCTCAGATTATTTAGGTAGGCAGTGGTCTTCTTGGAGGTGTGTTTGTGTTCATTATCATGTTGGAATACTGCCCTGCGGCCCAGTCTCTGAAGTGAGAGGATCATGCTCTGCTTCAGTATGTCACAGTACATTTTGGCATTCATGGTTCCCTCAATGAACTGTAGCTCCCCAGTGCCAACAGCACTCATGCAGCCAGACCATGACACTCCCACCATAATGCTTGACTGTAGGCAAGACACACTTATCTTTGTACTCCTCACCTGGTTGCCACCACATACGATTGACACCATCTGAACCATATACATTTATCTTGGTCTCATCAGACCACAGGACATGGTTCTAGTAATCCATGTCCTGCTCGTCTTCAGCAAACTGTTAGCAGGCTTTCTTGTGCATCATCTTTAGTAGAGGTGTATCCTTCTGGGATGACAGCCATGCAGACCAATTTGATGCAGTGTGCCGTATATGGTCTGAGCACTGACAGGCTTACCCCCCATTCCTTTAACCTCTGCAGCAATGCTGACAGTACTCATACATCTATTTCCCAAAGACAACCTCTGGATATGACGCTGAGCATGTGCACTCAACTTCTTTGGTCGAGGCCTGTTCTGAGTGGAACCTGTTCTGTTAAACCACTGTATGGTTCTGGCCCCCGGGCTGCAGCCCAGTTTCAGGGTCTTGGCAATCTTCTTATAGCCTAGGCCATCTTTATGTAGAGCAACAATTATTTTTTTCAGATCCTCAGAGAGTTCTTTGCCATGAGGGGCCATGTTGAACTTCCAGTGACCAGTATGAGAGAGTGAGAGTGATAACAGTAAATTTAACACACCTGCTCCCCATTCACACCTGAGACCTTGTAACACTAATGAGTCACATGACTTCGAGGAGGGAGAATGGCTAATTGGGCCCAATTTGGACATTTTCACTTAGGGGTGTACTCAGTTTTGTTGCCAGCGGTTTAGACATTAATGGCTGTGTATTGAGTTCTTTTGAGGAAACAGCAAATTTACACTGTTATACAAGATGTACACTCACTACTTTACATTATAGCAAAGTGTCATTTCTTCAGTGTTGTCACATGAAAAGATAGAATAAAATATTTGCAAATATGTGAGGGGTGTACTCACTTTTGTGAGATACTGTATATATATATATATATATATATATATATATATATATATATATATATACACACTTACACTAACTGAATAACCTGCCTGCTTAATTGAATTCAAGCTACAGTATCTCTCCGTCCACACTAACAACACAGGGTTGCTGTGTAGTCAGCCTTATATAGTGTGGGACATGGACTTATGCCACGTACACACTTAGCCAACTATCCGGCGGACTTAGTCTGACGGACTTGCCCACACACGGCACTTTTTCAGTGGACTAATACGGCGTACTAAGTCCGCCGGACTATCCGCCGTACTTTTGAAATGAACGGACTCGCACACACGCGGAGGAAAGTCCGCTCATTTTGAGCGCGTCTCCAGGTAGCCGGGGCCAGCGAAGGAGGCGTCGCTGGCCCCGTCACCTGGTATGGACTTAAAGGGGAACCCCACGCTGAAAAATCGACGTGGGGGTCCCCCCCCAGGTCCACATCAGACCCTTATCCGAGCACGCTACCCGGCCAGCCAGGAAAGGGGGTGGGGACGAGCGAGCGCCCCCCCTCCTGGAGACGCACTCAAAATGAGCGGACTTTTCTCCGGGCGGGAAAAGTCTATTCATTTCAAAAGTACGGCGGACTGGCACACACACGGCCAGATTATCCGCCGAAATGCGAGTCCGGCGGTAAGATTGGAGTGCAAAACTATTTTCTAAGTCCGTCGTACTTTTGGGTGAAAAAAGTCCGCTGGAGGCTACACACGGGCGGATTGTCCGGCGGACTTGAGTTTGCCGGACTTTTCCACCGGATTGTTTGATCGTGTGTACGCAGCATTAGTCTGCCTGAGCCATGATGGCCCTCTTAGCAGAGGGCATTGGGCTTGGCCAAAGCATGCAGGTCAGGTGCATGCTTTGGCCAATCATCATACAGCAATGCACTGCGATCTTGCAGTGCATTATGGGGTGTTCCACGGTGCACAAATTTGCAGCGAACGCCCCATAATGTTCGTTCTTCGGTGAACGGGCAAACACCCGATGTTCAAGTCGAATTTATGTTCGACCCAAACATCGAGCTCATCCCTAGTCCTGAGTTATGGGGCATCCTTTCTCTGCTAGACATGGTTGACCCTGTGCCATTTACAGTCAGTGCATTTGCCATAATATAAATGTATAAAACTATATCTATATCAGATAGCAAAAGATGTATTATATATTTTCATCCTGCTATATAAGAAAGAATTCTGATAGGATATTGAAATATAACCTGAAATTTATCTGCCCTAGACCCAGACCTATGTGACTTCCACAATTCAGTTCTAAGCTACTTCAAATGTGTATTTGCATGTTCTGCCAATAAGCAGCCCTACAGGAATGCTTTCAGTTATGTAAATGATCTACAACATAGAGCTTTTATATTGAAAAAATCATCTTACCTTTTTCTTTCCTGGAACATGGTCTCTGACACCTACACATTCATTCGGGAGGGGTTGTATGCTCGTTTCTGTATGGCTTCTAGCCGTAGGAATAAATCCTTGGTTCATGCATTGATTTGCTCCTCCTGCTAGATACAAAGAGGTTAAACCTGGTACACTTACGATGAAGAAGAGATTTGCAAACATGGACATCTCTTAGTGAAATTTAACTTGCATGCAGGTCCAGCACAAATAATTAAACAGGGCAGTGCCTTGTGCAGGCTTCGACTTTGTTGAACCTCTTACCTAGATAGAAAATCTTGGCCTCTTATTAAATCTGAATCATAACATAACCTGCGCCTGCTGAAAAACAGGAACATATTTCCCTCACTGATCAACTGATTTCACATTCGTGGCTATTATTTCTCATTAGTCTAATTTTCTTCTTGCGAACACACAGAGAGAGAAGGATGAGGAGGAGGAGAGCTTGGAGGGCCAGGAAAACAATTGCGGAAAGTGGACGAAAGATCATAAAATAGGCAGCAATATATCAGGCAAAATGAACAACAATATGGCCTTTATTTATAAGCGTGTCTGAATAAATTACTGCCACATAGCCTATTCTGCTCTTAGCAATTGTGTTCGGTGGCTATTAGGGATATAACTACAGTATGTGTGGGGCCCCATACCAAAACAAAAAAGGGGCTCTGTGTCACTTATCTACATTTTCAAAGCAGTTCTTTTAAAAATACAGAATAGAATTTGCTTTCATAGCAATATTATAAAGCAGTGGTGCTTAAACAGTGTCCTGCTGAAGCTTAGCCTGTAGCCTGCTGTGCTCCAGACCTCAGCTCAATCTAAGTGTGAAGGGCTGCAGTGGGTTGAAGTGCTGAAAACTCTGGTTATCAGATACTAAGACCATTAGACCAACACCAGAAAGTACCAGCCCCTGAGTTTGTTAAACCTTTAATAAAGCATTCACTAAGAGCACTCTATGGCAGCACACTGAAAAGCAATAGTTTGTGGTAAAGGGGAAGTGATATAACACCATCTGTGATGTTCACAGGACTTCCAGTCATTAAGGAATGCATGAGCAGAGCTGGGTCCACCTATTACGGCAACAACAGATCACTGCATTAGCGATCTATTGTTTCTAATAATAAGCAATAGGTGGTGCATAGCCAGTTCTGGATCAGATTTTCCCTGACCTGATCAAGACCCTCTATGATGAAATAATAGTGAAAAATAATAAAAAATTTAATAAAGTTTATGTGAACCCTTACCTTGTATAACAACCCATTCAGTTTAAAGTAGAAATAAAAGGCAATATTTGTATATACATAAAAAATATTATAAATACATTTTCTTTTCCTTTTTAAGTGATCACATACTCTCTGTTCTCAGCTACAAAAGGAATTAAGAGAGCTAAGGGGAGAGAAACAGCAGTACACTGGTCTTCCCAGTGAAAGGCTGTGCAGAGGAGGTATGTCAGCACAAGTCTGATCATTGCAGGAGAGAAGGCTGAGCAGGGCTGGAGACTGGGACAAAAATTTGGCCCTGGACGTCTTCCAGACCGGCCCACTTTAATTTTGCAGACATGCACAAAAACAGTATATAAACTATACGCAATTGCTCGCGGTGCACCCGCCCAGGATCGGCCCTGCAAAGCGGCCAGTGGGTCCTGCAAGGAGCTGGCCACATGCCATGGCCAGCTTTCAGCAGGACCTACAGGCCAGCTCCCAGCAGGACCCACAATGTTAAGGCCTTTTTTGAGTTACTGGGTGGGCACTGGGGCAGGGTAAATGGGGGGTAGATAGATGGGATTTGGGGTCAGCTGGCCCTAGGGGTGCCAGGGTCTTTCACCTCAGAGATGTCTCCCCACCCCCTGGGAGCTTGATCGTGTGGACTACAACTCCCAGAATGCAACAGCGTGCATCTGCTAGCTGGTAGCCATGCCCCCCAGTGAACTGACAGCTTCAGCATTGCTGGCTCTGGCCACTCATACACAGCCTCCTGATCCATGTGCCTGGGGACAGGCCAATGCAAGAATTTTTGTGTACTTAGGCAACGGTGCATTTTACCATCCCCCCTCCCCAAGGCAACTGGATATGTCCCTGACTGCCACTGTCCTCCTATGCATACAGAAAGAGCCCCCCTTTACCATCAGAGACCCACTTACAGAATGAGCCCCCCTCTGCCATCAGATCCCCCACTCACAGAAAGACCCCCTTTAACATCAGGTCCTCCGCTCACAGAAAGAACCCCCTTTAACATCAGATCCTCCGCTCTCAGAAAGAACCCCCCTTTTAACATCAGATCATCCGCTCACAGAAAAAAAAAAAACCTTTAACATCAGATCCTCCACTCACAGAAAGAACCCCCCTTTAAAATCAGATCCTCTGCTCACAGAAAGAACCCCCCTTAAACATCAGATCCTCCGCTCAGAGAAAGAATCCCCCTTTAACATCAGATCCTCCACTCACAGAAAGAACCCCCTTTAACATCAGATCCTCTGCTCACAGAAAGAACCCCCTTTAACATCAGATCCTCCACTCACAGAAAGAACCCCCTTTAACAGCAGATCCTCCACTCACAGAAAGAACCCCCCTTTAACATTAGATCCTCTGCTCACAGAAAGAACCCCCCTTTAACATCAGATCCTCTGCTCACAGAAAGAACCCCCCTTTAACATCAGATCCTCCGCTTACAGAAAGAACCCCCCCTTTAACATCAGATCCTCCACTCACAGAAAGAACCCCCTTTAACATCAGATCCTCCGCTCACACAAAGAACCCCCTTTAACATCAAATCCTCCACTCACAGACAGAACCCCCCCTTTAACATCAGATCCCCCACTCAGAGAAAGATCCCCCCTTTACCATCAGATCCCCCACTCACAGAAATATCCCCCCTTTACCATAAGATCCCCCACTCACAGAAGAGTTCTCCAGCACTGCTGGAACTATACATGGTGGAGAGATTGTGGGAGAAGAAAGTGTAGCTGCAGCAGCGGGAGCACACAGATCACATTATACCTGTCAGGTGAGAACTAGGAAATGGAGGTTGGTGTGGCGGCTCCTTGTGCACTGTGTCCGGCACATGTCCTCTAGGCTCCACTAGTTTCTGCTTCAGCTCAGAGAAGGTGGGTGTAGCTAAGTACTAGGCGCGCGTGGAGGAGGAGGAAGTTAAATCCTCCTCCATTCTGAATTCTGTGGCATCGCTCTGGTGAAGTCACTGGTTGCAATACGCCAGGCGCCAGGTGGCTAGCAACCAGCACGCGCAGTGAGCCGGCAGCTGTGGAACTTCAAGGTAAAGCGGGTCTCACCCAGCCTGCCCGGCCAGAACAAGTAACAGTCAGTAAAGCGGTGATGGTGGCCTTTTTAGGAGTCATCAGATCGGCCCAGGTGGAAATTCAGGGACACTATTGTCCCAGAATGAAAGTGCCCGGGACCCGGGATCCTATCAATGAAACTGGCCCACTGAGCCATCAGCCCACCAGGAAACTCCGCTAGTCCTGATGGCCAGAATATGTCTGAGGCTGAGTTCTCATCTAGAGAACTGAAAATGGTGTGTTCTGCTATGGTAGCAGAGGGGCTGGCAGGAACACCAGGGATTTCACACAAAGGAAGCAATACAAAGAGAATAGGATACTTTTTCATACAAGTACATGGTACAGCAGGCACATATCAGGAATTTGAAATGTGTAGCACTAACCCCCGAAGGAGCTTCTGGTTATTTTTGGGCTTACCGTTATCTTTCATTCTCCTTGTGACACGTCTAGGGAATGTCCCGTGGTAGGTCGCCCAGTGACTTGAAACTGACAATAGATCCAGTTGAATGGATTTTATTTGCAAACGTCAACCATTGAACAGTCTTTTAACTTGGGATCAGAGGGTTGGAAAGGAAAGTTCAGGTACTCTCAATGTTAAAGTCTATAAACATTAAGGAACTTGCTTATTTTGAATGCATCCAGAGAATAGCCATTCACAGCTGGATGAGCACGCAGGTTGGACAGTCCCTCTCTCACAAGGCATAGCAGCCAGCAAGGTGCTTACTCAGGAACAAAGTGCTTACTCAGAACACGTAGGGAAACTAAGTGGTAGAACATTTGTAGGATACCTGGATCTTTCAACCCACTTGGTGATATCCCCAAGACCGGATTCTCTTGGTTACTTCAGCCCTTCCAGGCTCTTGTTAAGACACCAACCTCATGCGGGGTATTCTTCTAAAGAGTCCTCCCCTGGCATGCTCGAAGTATACAGCATAGACAGCACCCATCCACCTCAGAATCCTTCCTCCGTTCCCTTGCCTTGGGCTAGTCAGCCCTGAGGCATCAAAGTCGGGTGGAACCGCACCCCAGGCCATAGCCTTCCCCGGGGCTGGTGAGGAGGACCAGGACCATATACTCAGCACAACATACAACATATATATATACTATATATATATATATATATATATATATATATATATATATATATATATATATATATATATATATATATATATATTATATATATATATTATATATATATATATATATATATATATATATATATATATATATAGCGCCCTGCTCCTGATGAGCAGACGCTTTTTTTTTTCTCAATTTAATTGTCTGAGGCTGTAGTTTAGCTCAGAATAATTTCTCTAAAAGTTCTGGTTTCTGTACCAGTCCAGTTGGGTTGCACTGATTCCCACCTGACCGTAGGTGTCGCTGTCACCGTCAGTGGGTGTGGAACAGCAGCAAGCTGGATGCATTGAATACCGCCTCTTGCTCGGAAATGGTTTAGTGGGTGTGGTTTGCCTGCTGTGCACTCTGGGAGAGGGTATTTAAGGTACCGATGCCATTTTTCTGGGTTCCTTTTCCAAGGTCCGTGATCCCAACCCCAGGGCCCTGCTGGCCTGTGGTCTGTGCAACTGAGAGTGTAGGCCCAGGAATGTCTTGGGGCTTACTGATCCAGGGGTGGTCCTGTGCTGTCTCGCCTACGGGGAGAAGCCAAGGAAAGCTAAAGGATCCAGGGGAGGACTTTTCCAGTGGAGGACCGAGCGCAAGGCTGGTGTCTCTGAAGGAGCCTGGAAACTCAGTTTGAGGACGCATCCTGGATCAATATCCTTACAGTATCACCGGTTCGGCTGAAAGAATCTGGTACTGTATGGTAGTTCTTTCTAAAAACTCTCAAAAATCCTTAAGTTTGATTAACAAGTCTGTGGCAGAGACTTTGTTGCACATCTACTCTTAAGAACCACTAAGTTTAATTAACAAGTCTATGGCAGAGACTTTGTTTGGCATATCATCGGCTGCTAGGTCAAGTGAGAGGTGCCTATCTGGTGACTACTGGATCCAGTCTGTGGAGCTGTTTGTCCTCTGGATCTGACTGATAACTCTGACCCGTAATTACTAGGTGCTTGAACTCCCCCTTATCCTCTAACCTTCTATTGAAGGACTGTGTCTTGTGTCTTTCTTTGGTATTTCCCTTAAATAAATCTTCAAAAAGCACGACGTGTCTGATATATCTTCATTTGGGCTACTTTCCACAGCACCCCCCTAAGATGAAGAGGTGAGTGGGAGAGGTATCGGTAAATAACACCAGCAGCTCCTTCGGGGGTTAGTGCTACATATATCATTTCTTTTATATATATATATATATATATATATATATATATATATATATATATATATATATATATATATATATATATACACATACATACACACGCACACACACATTAGACTGTGCAAAGAGCACAGCTGTGCCTGGGACCCAGAAGGTCTTCCCAATACAGGTAGCCTAAAGACAACTGCAGGAGGTAGATATAAGAGCAGTCATACTGCACAAGGAGAAAAAGCAGCAAGTGTTTATTTCAGGAAACCCCTGCATAGAGCCAAAGTACATAAGTTGATTCGTGCTGGATTATTGCATAGATCTGGAAGAAAAGAAACACAAAGGACACAAAGACATGAATAGGAACAAACATTTCTTGTCTTTAGACAATTTATTTAGCCTGGACTTCAAGCATTAACCCTTCTCTGCTCTATCGAATACTAAACAAAAGTTTAGTATTTGTCTACCAGTTATAAGTGGTACCTAATTGGAATAATTGTCGTTGGTAAGAGCTAAAATTACTCACTGTAATTGAAAAAAAAACATAAACAAAAACTCACAAACCTCAGAGAAATATGCAAACTGTATAAAGATGGTATCCCTGGCATGAACTGAAATGGTTTATGTCAGGGATGGTGAAAGGATCCTAGTTCAGTAAGGCAAGAGTGGTAATAAGATAGCCAATAAGGGTGTATCTACAAGCATAGCAAACTACATAGCTGCACAGTACCCAATCGTCCTTCTTTTTAAACCAAATCCTTCTGTCTTTCTTTGCTTGTCAGCTGTCCATTTTTGTTAGACTAATATATAGATTTTTATAGAAATTAAAATGTAATTACCATAAGTTTATACTGCCCAACCTTTCTCAGAATAATGTGGGATTATCCTGGGAATTTATAGGAACTGGCACTGGCCCTGTATGCAGCCAGCAGAGGAAGTCTTCCACAACTTGCTTACTTGCAATGCCACTCATGCTAATGTGAGCATGTTTTACATATGCTTAATGATTGCAAAGTAGACTATTGCAGATTCAACAAACATCAATTATATTCACAAATTACACTAGCCACCACTGGGAATGTGTCTGGTCCATGTTGATAGACTTTTGGCCAATTGCAGTGACACTGTGTGGAGACTGGACCTTGGGACTATATACATGCAACCGCCTTCACTGTCGATTGTATATGTCATTTTTTTTGTCATCTTGTACTGTAAATGGTGCTGTTTGCTATACCAGGGCTTTCAAAGAGATTTGGTGCATACAAACTAAATTTATATCCTCAGAAACTATTGGAGAATAAAAAAAAACATAGATTGCAACTCTTCCCCAATGTATCCAAAACTAAAATAATACTGGTTTTATAGCGATTTTTTTTCTTTAAAATCAAGAATATTGATTAGTAGACTGATACAATTCTGTTTGAAAAGTAGTGACCTGCTATTCGTAGAAATCTAATATAACTTTAAAAATGGCAATTTATGTCATAAGCCTACTTGCTTTGTTCTATTAGGCACACTGATAAATGCTTTCTCTTGGTTCTCTTCAGGTCTGGGCATTTTATATCACCATGCAACTCCTGTGTGGCCTCTTATATACATTTATATTACAATATCAGGTACATTTATCCAACTGTAAGAACATGCATAGTAGCAGATCAGAGGCATCCTTTTTTTCAGCATATATCCGCTGCAGACTATTAAGAAGAGAAGAGTATGATTAGCAGACATGAGAGGGAAGAGAGGTTTGATAAGTGAGAGAATGACAGAGAAGCAAAAATGTTGTCCAACTTTGTTTAACTAATAGAGGAAGAAATAAAGCAAGACAGGAGACTAGAAGAGAGAGAAAGAGAACATTATCCCATTGCTGCTTGAAATATTGATCTGCTGGCATTTTCTAAAGTGATAAATATTAGAGTCTGTATTATTTTGATGTCCTAAGTTTGGTTAACCACTCAGAAAGTCTAGTGATGTGCTGCATAGGATTTTAATCACTGGGTGGCTGAGGAAAGGCGGACAGATTTTGGTTAACGTGTTCAATGCTAGACAGATTTTATAGAAATAGATCTAAAGTGTCTTAAAGGGAACCTGCGGGAGGAAAAATAGGAAGCAATTAATAATGGCATGAGACAAGGGTGCCCCCTTTTGCTCCTGCTCTTCGCTTTGGGCTGGAGCCGCTGCTATGCACTGTACGAGCAAACAAGTACATTAAGGGCCTGTAGGTTGGCAACAGGGAATATAAGCTGTTGGCTTATGCTGACAATGTGCTATTCCATCTCTCAGACCCCCTGATTTCATTGCCTAACTTGATGAAGAACTCAAACATTTTGGATCGCTTTTCAACTTTAAGATTAACTACGCAAAATCAGAAATCCTACCTATCCATTTGACTCCTCCAGACTGCCTTCCCTTTCACCTGGGCTAAGTCTTCCCTTAGATATCTGGGCATACAGCCCACGGACCACTTTGACACCCTTTACGCTGCCAATTACCCCCTGTTACTCAATGCTTTCATGTGGCAAAGATGGTTAAATATCATAAAAATTTACATTTTGCCACGTATACTCTTCTTCTTACAGATGATACCAATACCCCTACCCAGAAACGTCTTTGCCTATTTGTCCAGCATGCTGTCTGGGTTTGTGTGGAATGCATGGAAACCCAGAATAGCCCTGAAGGTACTGAGGCATCCAAAATGTGCAAGAGGTTTGGGAATCCCAGACATACATCGTTACTACCGGGCCATTGTCTTTCAGAGGATACTCAACTGGCGTTTTCATACTCATGCCAAGCTATGGATCTCCCTGAAGAAATGCCTGGCGGGCAGGAATTTATCCTATGCAACATGGTAGCACCGGGAACACAGGGAGTTGTCTGATACAACCTCCCCGTTGACGGCCCATCCAATTTCAGTCTGGGATCAGATCAACCCAATTCTGAAGGTGGCCCCTCCTGTGTCCCCATTGGCTCCGCTGGGTGGGTACCTGTAGTTTCCTCCTGATGAACAAATGGACTTCTTTGGGCCCCTGGTTGAAGATGGCAATGCCAGTTGTGGTAAACTCATGAAAGATGGTAAGCTCTTGAACTTTGATGCCCTGCAGCCTAGACATATGGGTTCACGAATGGACTTTTGGCAATTTAGACAAGGTCATCACTTTTTTGAGATACATGGCCGCTCAAGCAGAGATCTTTCCTCCCTCACACCGTATTTTTGTAGATGAATACCCAATACCTCATATGGTATCTGAAATATACCGACTACTGGGCTCCTCCACACACAAATTTAAGCCTTCTTATATTCGGGTCTGGGAAAGAGACTTGGGACATAAATTTACCGAGACCCAGTTAACCCACTTATATCAGCTCACCCATTCATGTTCTATTGACTTTAAAGCCCAGGAAACTAACAATAAGATATTAATGGTACCGGGTACCCACAGACCTGGCATGTTGGCGAGGCTGTGGATGCAGGGGTACACTTCTCCATATATGGTGGGAATGCCCCTTAATTAGGCCTTTTTGGGAAGATATCAAGGGCCAAATAAAAGACATACTAGGGCTAGACGTTTCTCTATCCCCGATTCACTCCCTCCTGCACATTCCTCCAATTCCAAAGAGCCAATACAAAAAGAGCGCATTGCCTCATTTACTAAATGCGGCACAGTGCTTGCTTCCCATCTACTGAAAGTAGCCCCCAAGTTCCTACTTGTGAGGAGTGGATCAGCAGGGTGAGTGACATGAGGGAAGTGGAAGAATGGAAATCGACTTGTAGGGGTATTCAAGACTGATTTGTCGGTGTCTGGGCACCTTGGATAGAATACGTCTCTGACACTGGACACGTACCCTCTAGCCTAGACACAGGTCTGTTGGAGTTGGCAGAACTATCCCTTAAAACCCATATGCCACCAGGAACCTAGGGGGCAAAGGAACACTCCTTGTTGCAAGGCAACTCTTATGCTGCGTACACACGATCAGACTATCCAGCGGACTTCCCGGATTCCGATAAGCCCCCCCGCCTGCAGACCCCTTGCCCTTGTCCTCATCAACATGGGGACAAGGTGCTTTGGGGTGGGGGGGGGCAAAAGCCCCATGGAGGAGCTTGTCTGCTGCAGACAATGAAAAGAAGCAAACATCTGAAAAAGGAGGGTTTCTGACACATTGAAGGTACTCGGCAATGAACCTGATCTTTTAGCCCATCTACAGGCACCCTGACGAGCTAACATTAGAGTGGTGGAGAGGTTAGGAGCAACCCGGGTGAAACCAATTATAACTATAGGTCAACTGGGAGGCTAAAAAAAAATTATAAAAATTAGGACAAGCCTTGCCGCCCAATGAAGGGGGTGCTTGGATGGAGGCCCTAACAAACCTTGGGTGGGAATTATTCAAAATGAATGAGAATTGAAGGGAATTAATATGTTGAAACAGTCTCTTAGGGAGAAAGACTGGAGAGGTTTGAAGAATTAAGAGAGCTTAAGCAAAAAAATTATCTTCACTTTATTTATATGCCCAATAAGAAGACCATGCACAAACTCACTTCCTTATTAGCCAGTACGGGGTTCCAGGCCACATGCCCTCAACATGGGGGGGTGCTTTGTTGATGGGGACAAGGACCCCTTCCCCACAACCCTGGGCTTTGGTTGTGGGGGTCTGTGGGTGGGGTGGGCTTATCAGAGTCTAGAAGCCCCCTTTAAGGGGGCCCCCAGATCCCCCCTATGTTAATGAGTATGGGGTACATAGCACACCTACCCATTCACCAAAGTGTGAAAAAGTGTGAAAAAGTAACAAAAATACAGACAGTTTTTAAAAATTCCTTTATAAAAAAAATAATTAGATAAAGATTCATCATCAATCATGACGCCACCACTGACCCAAAAAAAAGAAAAAGAAAAAAAAATGCTCTGCCGTCAACTAAGGCAAACCACTGAATGTCATCACCGACCAGTGCATGCTGTAAACTGATCAGTGACAGCTGCTCCATTAGAGGCGGAAGGGTACCTCCCCCCTAATCCATGCACCCGGCCCCTAATCTACTTGCATGGGCGCCACCCGGGGTGGATTGTTTAGTGGGAGTGAGGGGGCTAGGTTTCTTTGCCGCCCCCCCCTCCCCCAAAATATTGAGCACCAGACGCCACTGAAACCGTTAGGGGTTTTTACACTTCCATACTCTTGAAAACTGTATTGGCTCTGCGTGCACTTAAAATAAAATAATACTTGGTACAGATTTAATTTATACAGGAGTTCTTTTAGTTTTTATGTACTAGTAGTATAAATTTTACGCATTACTTTAACCACCTTACAGTAATTGCAAGTTGACTACAGCCAGTATACTGGGTGGCCTGTTTGTTTGTTTCCAGCAATTGCATGCAATTTTAATTCTATCAACATTGCAGTTTGCAACAATTTACTGAAGCACGGATGTGTATTCTGACAGTGGAGGAGTCCCTGTTGTAAGAATACAATTGCGCAGCAGAGAGGATTCCTCCATTCACCTTGAATGTGTGGATGGGGGAATTTTTTTGTTTTTTTCTTAGATGGCTGGCTAATAAAAAAAAAAAAGAAGATTAATTTATGGCCAGCTTTATACTTGACATGCACAGACTTCAATCGCTAGACCGGAAGATGAGGGTCTCATTAGTTCACATTCTTTTATAATAAGAGATGGAAATATAACTTTCTTACCTATTAATATATTCTGGAAATGGAGAAAAATTTGATTGAAAAGTACTATTTATAAAATATGTTTTAATCTGGTAAAAATGAAGTCCCCTGTAGCAAATTACAAAAGATTTTTTTCTCTTATATTGGTGTGCATCTTGTGAAGAATGCCCCATAGTGTAGTAATTTTTAGTGCAACATTTATTTAGCGTAAAATCAGGTACTCACAAATATAGGATACAGGTAGGCAGTGTAAAAACGAGCAGCGAGCTCGACCAGTGTCACTTCCGGTAGCGGTATTCCCTATTCCCGACGCGTGTTAGTCACGGGTCACGTGACTAACTTGCATCGGGAATAGGGAATACCGCTACTGGAAGTGACGCTGGTCGAGCTCACTGCTCGTTTTTACACTGCCTACCTGTATCCTATATTTGTGAGTACCTGATTTTACGCTTTATGTCCTAAATAAATGTTGCACTAAAAATGACTACACTATGGGGCATCCTTCCTTTATGTCTTGATTTACCACATATGATACCCGGCACGGGACCACCTATGGCGAACACCCTAAAGTGACTCTTAAAGAGGCCACGCACCATATAGAGAGCAAGAGAGGGACGCCAGGCAGGAATTACTGTAACAGAATCCATAAAGGAAAAAGGTCTCCAGGGACACCCAAAGATACATGCTGTAACCTTACAGCAGTAAGGTAAGGGGACACCCATAAAAAGACCATCTAGGACCACACGGAAAATAACGCCACCTCACCGAACTTCGTTGGATCCCCTTAATTATCACCTATTGTTTTGATAACATCAGCACTTTATTTAAACTTAAAAAGCTTACTCAGATTGTATGCGATTTTTGGATATAATCGCATCGAGAGTCTACTTAGTTTTATGTGATTCCTAGACATAATCGCTACACGGTTTCTTAGCAACTTATGCGATTTTGTATAGTCACCACTTTACTGCACTTTTGCACTTCTACATGGACATTTGAAATTGATATTCATCCATCTGCTTAGACGACTATATAGTTATATAAAATTGTTATTTCTACGTGGACTCTGTCCATAGCACTATTTTACTTTTTTGCTTCTTATCTTTTAAATAATTCTTCTCTTGATAGTACAGTTTTATTTTACACCTACCCTTATCACTACAAAGTGTCACTACTATTTTTATTATTACTTTTAGTTACTTGTTTTGCTGTTTATATCATTTTATTGACTCAAGAAGATCAGATGATAATTATTACAATACATTTTACTATTGTTATATAGCTGGTATATATATACGCGTTGGTAGCTGTTATTGAGACTTTTACACTGCCTGACCATATACAGGTCCAACATGGAAGTGGTACCTTCAGGCATTCTAGGAGCATAAATTGCACATCTCATTTTGTTCCTACCTATCACAGTTTTGAAGGTCCTGGAGCACCAGGACAATAGAATTACCCACAAAATGACCCCATTTTGGAAAGCAAACACCCCAATGTGTATTCTATGAGGCATGGGCTGCAAATAGGTACTCGGGTACTCTGACGGGCTGGTGACAGGTACTTGAGTACTCCGACGGGCTGGTGACAGATACTCGGGTACTCCGACGGGCTGGTGACAGGCATTCAGGTACTCAGATGAACTGTGACAGGTACTCAGGTACTCAGATGAACTGTGGCAGCTACTCAGGTACTCAGATGGACTGTGACAGGTACTCAGATGGACTGTGACAGGTACTCGGGTACTCAGAGGGGCTGTGACAGGTACTCAGGTACTCAGATGGGCTGTGACAGGTACTCAGGTACTCAGATGGGCTGACAGGTGCTCAGGTACTCAGATACTGAGATGGACTGTGACAGGTACTCAGATGGGCTGTGACAGGTACTCGGGTACTCAGATAGGCTGACAGGTACTCTGGTACTCAGATGGGCTGACAGGTACTCAGGTACTCAGATGGGCTGGGACAGGTACTCAGGTACTCAGATGGGCTGTGACAGGTACTCAGGTACTCGGGTACTCAGATGGGTTGTGACAGGTACTCGGGTACTCAGATGGGCTGTGACAGGTACTCTGGTACTCAGATGGGCTGGGACTGGTACTCAGGTGGGCTGGGACAGGTACTCAGGTACTCAGAAGGGCTGGGACTGGTACTCGGGTACACAGATGGGTTGGGACAGGTACTCAGGTACTCAGATGGGCTGTGACAGGTACTCAGGTACTCGGGTACTCAGATGGGTTGTGACAGGTACTCAGGTACTCGGGTACTCAGATGGGCTGTGACAGGTACTCAGGTACTCAGATGGGATGGGACAGGTACTCAGGTACTCGGTTACTCAGATGGGCTGGGAAAGGTACTCAGGTACTCAGATGGGCTGACAGGTGCTCAGGTACTCGGATACTGAGATGGACTGTGACAGGTACTCAGATGGGCTGTGACAAGTACTCGGGTACTCAGATAGGCTGACAGGTACTCTGGTACTCAGATGGGCTGACAGGTACTCAGGTACTCAGATGGGCTGACAGGTACTCAGGTACTCAGATGGGCTGTGACAGGCACTCAGGTACTCGGGTACTCAGATGAGTTGTGACAGGTACTCGGGTACTCAGATGGGCTGTGACAGGTACTCAGGTACTCAGATGGGCTGGGACTGGTACTCAGGTGGGCTGGGACAGGTACTCAGGTACTCAGAAGGGCTGGGACTGGTACTCGGGTACACAGATGGGTTGGGACAGGTACTCAGGTACTCAGATGGGCTGGGACAGGTACTCGGGTACTCAGATGGGCTGACAGGTACTCAGATGGGCTGTGATGGGTGATGACAGGTACTTTGAAGGGGGGTGACAGGTCCTCTTTATTGGGGGGGTAATCAGTGTGATTGGCGGGTACACTAAGCGGTAACGAGATGTCACGATCAGTGTGTGAGAAGGAGAACCCGGTAACATCTCGTTACAGCGGTTTGTTTACATTCTGTGACTGGCTGTGATTGGACACAGCCGGTCACGTGGTAAAGAGCCAATTTCATTGGCTCTTTACTGCGATCGGGGTTGGGCTATGTCAGGGTGACAAGCCGCATCCCCGATCGGTGCTCTGAACGCGCCCTAGGCGCGTGCACGAGCCCTATAATGGCACAGTACATGTGACCGGCTATGATTGGACGCGGCCGGTCACATGTATCGGGGGGGGGGGTCGATGGGGAGGAAAATCCCACAGATCGGGGATGGGCTGTGTAAGAGGGACACAGCTCATCCACGATCGCTGCACTGCGGGCCCCCAGGGCCCTCAGGAGCGGCAAAATACTGAGGCCGTCATATGACGTCCACCCGGGATGGGAAATCCCATCTGTGGCCGTCATATGACTATGGCCGGGTATTGAAGTGGTTAACACGCATATGGTTGGAGGTTACAATGTGGAAAATGGGGGAGGGGGGTAAAATAATTGATCAGTGGCCTACTTTTATAAAGCTTGTCATATTCATGGTGATTTTGAGGCGGGCAAAGGGAATTTTCATTATAGTGTTAAAATCATATGGTTATTTTACAGCGTGTCCTGCACATAATGGAGGTATAGAGTGGCATATGGTGAATAGAGTTTGTGGACCAATAGGACTGCAGTTCTTTTTTTTTTTTTTGTGAGTGCCATATTTTGTGTAAGGCCAAGAAATCAGATTTTATTTTAAGAATTGTTTGTGAATTATACAGCACAGAAACAAATGCCTCACACAGGGCAGGAGAAATACAGGAAGGCCCCGTTCGCACAGAATCCGCTTGCTCAGGGGAGGATGGATGACACAGCTTTGCAGAGCGGACACGGACACAGCTCTCCTCTATGGAGGAATCGAGTAAATGGACTGCCTGTCCATTTTCATCCAATCATATGTGATCCACCAGATCGGAATTCTCTACAATTGATCGGACAAAGTCAGATCGGATAATGTTGTCGGAAAATTTTATAGCCCAGCTCTAAAACTTTGTCGGTCGGATATTCCAACGGAAACAGTCCGATGGAGCCCACACACGGTCGGATTATCCGACAACACGGTCCGATCGGACATTTTCCGTCGGAATGTCCGACTGTGTGTACAAGAGCTGACAGGTTTCCAAATGGGCAGACATAAACAGAACTGGGATTGGGTGGCATTGTGCTCCTGGGTATAAAGACCGCATTGGCCCGCAATTGAACTGAAAAAAAATCTTCTGTTAAAAAAAAAAAAAATGGATTTCTGCCTGAATGCCTTCCCTCGCTGTAATTGGAGGGATTATAGGTGCTGCTGAATTTGAAGATAGCTATACAGGATTTGAAAGTGTCTCTGGGACATTAGTGTAGCTAGATGGCGGCTGTTCCATGTAGCTGCCCATTCTTCTGCCTTCCCCTGTCCCCATCCACACTGTCAATCTGGGAGTCGGAGCAGTCTAAATAAAATCCTCTTCTCATGCTGGCTGTGCTGCAGCTCTGGGAGGAGAACTAGCCAATCAATCTCATAGACTGTAATGCAGAGCACTTGGGGTCATGGGAAATGTAGTCCAAACAGCATCTCTATAATGCAGGAATTGACTTCCTGAACTACAAATCCAGATAGGCTCTGAGACTCAGAGCATTATACACAATGCTATAGTGCCTGGCTACCACAACAGGGCAGGCACGAGCTAAGCAAAGCAAACAGGTACTTGTGGTTGGCAGACAGACAGAGTGGTTCAACGGCAGTCCAGGTTCACCACAGGCAATGTTCATAGAGTAATTAGGAACAAATCTCTGCTCAAAAGGCAGGCTGCCCAAAGTTCAATCTGAGGTACGGTAGATAACAAGGGAATCCAAACTAGCTGGCAAGATGGGGAACCGGTGAAGGTAATGTTCAAGTCACGGGAACAAGTTACGCAAACAGGGAGTTTGAAACATGTTTTGAAAACACTATCACAAGCATGGCACTGAGGGTATGATTGAAAAGTAAGAAAAGTAGATGCGCTAAGTATACATTATATATTCCTTCCATAATGACTAAGATAAGGAATCCTGCCGGGCATTGCATAACTATAGAGTGTGTAATCAGTCGTTTACACTAGCTAAGGAGAAAGAGTTCAAGCAGAGCATTGCATAAGCTGGAGAGGCATGCGTTAAGCAGAGCATTGCATAATTTTGATGTCTGGACAGTGCAGATGATTGCATAAATTCCTTTGGGTTAACAAGGACACTGCAGGATGTTACATAAGGCAGCATGCCGTGCTCTGCTTAACGAGTTTGTTAATAATGAACAGCTCCTGCAGAGTATAACTTAGCCATTTAAGTTGCTTATAAGACCTCCTTCAAATGCCCTTTTCCATTAGATATGGATGACTATTTAATGCTTATATTTGGGAACACTGTGCATTTAAATAACTATTCTCTTGAATGTGTAGATGAGATAATATGTAATAATGGGCCATATATTAAATTAACAACAAGTTTAGATTTATATTATTACCTTTACAAAAGTGATTTGTGTTCTTCAGTTTCTACTATGCTTCAGTACCATCCTTCCACATCCTCAATTTGTTGTGATTTTTTGGCTCTGCCCTTTTTTTTAAAGAATTGCAGGTGGCAATAATAATCTTTTGCTATTTAGACCACCTCTGCGGTAATGTACTCTAGCTTGAGACAGGGATTCTTAGGAGCTATTTCAAAAAACATCTATTGAAGCTCGCTTGTGTCTTAAGCTGGCCATACATGGATTGAAATTGGGCCTGTTCAGCTGAAACTGGCCCAATTTTGATCCATGTATGACTGTTCTCATTCATGAGAAGTGGATCTATCGGGGAAGGAAGTCCTGCTGTCAGAATACAATGTCATAACGGGGATTATTCTTGCATTCATTTCAAATGTGTGGATGGGGAAATCAGGTCAGTTTTTCAGCAAGCTGAATGAAAAAACTGAGCCATGTATGGCTAGCTTTATACTCAAAAAGTCTATCTCTTGTAACTCTTGTCTGCTAGACAACTAGCAGACAAAAAGATATATATTGAATTAAAAAGTGATCCAAAGGCACAGAACAAATTGAAAATCTGCAAACTTCTCAAGAAAACATAAGATAGTGGAGTCATATACACTATATTGTCAAAGGTTTTGGGACAACTGCCATTGTGCTTGATTCACACCTATGCATTTTTAGTGCTTTTTTCATTTTGCAGATTTGCTCTACAGAACATGTTCCATAGGAAACCATTTTAAATGGGCTGTAGTGCAAATGTGGAAAATGTAAAAAGCACAAAAAATGCATAGGTGTGAATCAGCCCTTACACACACATGAACTTTAATGGAATCCCAGTCTTAGTCCGTAGGGTTCACGACTGCCCACCAGTGCACAAAGCAGGGTCCATAAAGACATGGATGAGCAAGTTTAGGGTGGAGGAACTTGACTGACCTGACCTTAACCCAATGAAACACCTTTAGGATAAATTAGAGCGGAGACTTCTCGTCCAACATCAGTGTCTGACCTCACAAATGAGCTTCTGGAAGAATGGTCAAACATTCCCATAGACACACGCATAAACCTTGTGGACAGCATTCCCAGAAGAGTTGAAGCTGTTATAGCTTCAAAGGGTCAGCTAACTCAATATTGAATCCTACGGTCTAAGACTGGGATGCCTTTAAATTCATGTGCGTACAAAGGCAGACATCTCAATACTTTTGACAATATAGTGTATGTGCTCTCTATAATACATAGGAGTCTAGTCTGGCTGACCCTTCCGGAAAACTCAATGGGATAGATTTACTGAAACTGGTGCACATAGAATCTGACTCCTAGGTTGTATTTTCAAAGCTTAATTGAATAAGCTCATATTAGAGGCCGATTGGTTACTATTCAGAGCTGCACCAGATTCTGTGTGCAACAGTTTTAGTAAACCCTCCCCTATTGTATCAGGCATGGGCTCCCACATATCCAGGCTGTCTGAGTACATTAACCTACTCCTTTAACCTTTTGTACATAAGTCCTCATCCTACTTAAAAAAATATAAAAGGATATGCTTACTCATTCAAGCCAAACAGATTGGAAGGAGGGCTGGTTTTTGGTCAACTAAGTTGTTAAAAAAGGAAGCAAAAATAGATAAGAATGGATTTGGGGAAATCTAGATTTTCAATAGACACTATTAGGCTATTCCTTGAGAATAACACTTTCTGGTTCAGCTATGGGTGTACATTTTCTCCGGATAATGTCAATGGCTTCATTGGAGATTGGGAACACACTTTCTTTATTACAATACAATTAGATTACGATACAATTAGAACTGATTATGTGGAGATGGTATATTGATGAGAGTCTACTTTGTGTGGGGGTACAGAAGAAAGTCTACAGGAGGTAAAAGTTGAACAATAATCCTACAGTAAGAACAAACTGATTTTTTAGATTTAGTTATTATAGTTTATCAAAACACAAGTCTATTAGAAGCAGACTGATTGCAATGTGCTTGTAAATAGTTGGCATTGAAATTCATGGATTAAAGATATTCCAATAGGGTTTTTTTTTTTTATGTAGAGGAAACTTCTCTGATAAAGATACCTATATGCAGCAACATGTTTTTGGAGAAGAGGTAAGGAAGAAAGGAAGGAATCGAGGGGGTATACCTGTATGTTGGTAGATGCAATTTACCCTCCCCTCTATAGGTGGCATTGTGTTGCTGACTGCTAAACATAGGGAATAGAGGAGGAAGGAACATTGTTTCTCTGCAGCCTCCGTAGGTGGCACCAGGAGAGCAGTGGTCTGATAGGATGCTGAAACACTGAATGACTTCACTAGTCATCTTTAGTGAGGGCAATGCTAATAAATAGCAGTGCCCTGCTGCAGTTGGCGTACAGGTGCAAAGTGGCTAGAGTAGGTACCTGATCCATGCTGTATAGGGAAAGCAAACTTAGCCCTAGGGAGAGGTTCCTGACTTGGAGGGACAGACTAGGGACACAACTGCCAGCTTTGCTATTTTAGGACTTCTGTGCTGTGATTGAGGACCTGCATTCCCTTTCTAAGTGCTGCTTGTACCACTACTCTGCCTACAGCCACCCCTTTATTTAGATGCTGATCCAAAAAATGTAATCTGCTGACTTATGCCATGTACACACGACCGGACATTGACGGACTTGGTCTGGCGGACTGGAATCCGTCGGACAATTTGATCGTGTATGGGCTCCAGCGGACTTTTTCTTCCCAAAAGTCCGGCGGACCTAGAAATAAAACTTGCTTCAAATCTTTCCAGTGGACTCGAGTCCGGTCGAAAAATCCGGTCGTCTGTGTGCTAGTCCGACAGACTAAAACCGAAGCTATGGCATCTATTGGCTACTAGCTATGAACTTCCTTATTCTATGTCATCACGTTCAAATCCGTCTGACTTTTAGAGTGATCGTGTGTGGCCAAGTACGCTCGTTTGAATGTCCGGCGGACGTCAGCTGCAAAGTCGGTCGGATCGTCCGCTGCACCAAGTCCGTCAAAATGTCTGGTCGTGTGTACGGGGCATAAGGCCTTGAATAGCTGAAACTCATTAGCACTGTCACTAAAGTCTTCAATAAAATTATGTTGCATAGTCCCTGATTTTGTGTCAGCTACTACAATACAATAATGTTGTGTATCTCCTTGTGAATCCTCCTGCCTGGATTGCAGAAAAATGGCACAGGTTAGACAAAATGTAAAAAGAGGAACATATACCCTGATTTTTAAATGATCTTAATGCAGCAAAGTAATACTATTGAGTTTCCATTGTGATGCATGTAAAATGCAAGTGAACATGCCTGTCAGGTCACCTTGAGGCGAGGTGACAGATGCACACCGTAGGGATCAGGAGTGCACCGCAAGGTTGTGGACCCTACGGCTGACTGCTGTGGACGGGAGACAGGTCCCACTGGGGTTAGAGCGTAAGATTCCCTGGGGCGCAGAGTCTAAGAGCCAGCAGGTGTTCACCAGAGCCTCGAGTGGTGAGGATGGACTTGGCTGCAACTGGCTCCAGGTCGCGACCCCCAGGGTCCCCCAGCTTACACCCACAGTAGGCAACAGGAGGATAGGGATGGTGAGGGACAAAGCCAAGGTCGGGGCCACAAGCAGACAAGAATAGTCGGGGACATGCCAAAAGGTCAGGATCACAGGCAAACAGAGATAGTCAAGACACGCCAAAGTCGGTAACGGAAAACAGTAGAAGCGCATACGGCAGGTAACAGGAAGCTAAACACACAAGGGAATACACAATGGTTGATCAGCACTGATGGCCTGCAGTGCACAGGTTAATATAGGGCTCCGTGATAGGGCCTGGGGTGGAGCCATGCTTAGAGGAGAGGTTATAAAAACCACCAGGTGGAAGTGGCTGGCCTCTTAGTCTGAACACATGAGGGGAGGTAAGCAAACACAGGAAGATCACTGCATAACCATGACAATGCCTTGGCATGTTTTTATATTTTTTACATTGATGAGCAATAGAAACTGATTTGCAATCTGCATTACAAAGTACAACAATGCACATGCCCACGCCCTTCCACATACCAACCAAAACAGTTTTACTTTTTTATTAAACATGAACAGAAAAAAATAACTGGCAACAGGTATAGTATCAGTATAGTGCCAACACAAGCAGACAGATGCATGTTGACATTAAACAGGATTGCGCTTATTTAAAGAAGCAAAAAACATTGTTTGGTTGTTTACTAGGTACTATTAGAAGAGATGAAAAATATTTGCTATTGAAGTCAAACAGCTGCTACAATGCATGACGTTCCCTCACCACAATTTTTAGTCTTTTACGAAGTATAAGTGACAAGCTTTTAGTCCTGTGGAGAGCCCCCCATCAATATACAATATTGTGCAAGCAAGACCAAGTCGAAGGCAGTCTTGATAGAGTTGGAGTTGGAGATTGATATTTTGGTACTTTCCAAGATTTAATCTGTCTTTTCCTTTTGCTGTTTCAGCACTTTTTCTTTCCTCCTGCGCCTTGACGGTTATCCATCTGCCATAGAGATAGATGGAAAAGACACAGATACAACTTGTAGCCAAGTTTAATATCTTTATTGCTTAAAAAACTACATGCATCAGTACATAGCTGGCTAGACAGATGATGGCTGTCATTGAATGATATTACAGTTATGACATGAATGTACTAAAAAAATCAAGACGTAAAGAATAGTGTACCACTTATAGTAGTTAACCGCTTCATCTCTGAAACTTATTTGCTCAAAAGGTTCAGAGCAATATTCACAGTTTAGCTATGGCTCTATTGATTTGCTGATAACTTTTCCATAATTTACAATAACAAACTGAAATGTATATATTTTGATACATATATAAGGCTTTCTTTTGCTACAACTAATTTACAGTGCCTTGAAAAAGTATTCATACCCCTTGAAATGTTACACATTTTGTCATGTTACAACCAAAAATGTAAATGTATTTTATTGGGATTTTATGTGGTAGACCAACACAAAGTGGCACAAAATTGTGACGTGGAAGGAAAATGATAAATTGTTTTCCAAATTTTTTACAAATAAATATGTGAAAAGTGTGGCATGCATTTGTATTCAGTCAATACTTGGTAGAACCACCTTTTGCTGCAATTACAGCTGCAGGTCTATTTGCACGTCCTATAGTGACGAAACGCGTAGGGAGGAGGAGCGACGTCCTGACGCCACCATCTCGTGCTGTATGTTTTCGGTGTAACGGGCGCTAACTGAGACCGGCCGGCTCGGTTTTGCTGTAACGATCGTTTTAATCTTCATTTCTGTAAGTGCGCATTTGTCTTTTTCGTTCGATTAAAAGTTATATTTGGGTTTTACACTATTGTGAGTCTCATTGCCTTTTATGTAAACCCACGAACGGGATTGTATCGAGAGACGAGCGGGCTCCGAAGTCCCTTATATTTCATTCGTGCAGACCCTGGACTGGGGGAATCAGTCAACTGCTCTACATGGTTCTCTGTAATAAGGAACCATCTGTTTCTGGTAAGCGGCATTAATATCATTGGTGGAGGCTGAGCACAAGTCACGTTCGTGTTGGATAGTTCTACTGTCACTACTTCACTGTGGGAAACTTTACAAACAGAGACTGTATATGGACTTTTTGAACATTGCTCCATTCTCATTGTATTCTTAAACAATCCCCATATTCACGTTTCACTAATGTTATAAGTTAACGGATTATTGGTTGTTACATTGTTTCACGATTGTTCTAAAATAAGAAAATTTTTTTGTTATATTATTTGATCTTTTTTGCAGGTTCACTCTATATTATGAATATCACTTAAGGTGTTCTTCAGTTTTGTTACACATATTTTCTGATACCTAATTTTAATCTTCAGATACCATTAGGTGCAATATATTTGTTTTATTTATGTTTGGGTTTTGTTAGCAGAGTTTTGCTTGCATTTGTTCACATTCATTTGATTATTCACTTCTATTAAGTGTACTCTTTGTTTAACTACACTATGAAGTATTTGCTATTTTTACTGACATAGCATTTTCTATCTTTAGAAATCTCAAAATCTGTAGATTTTTGTTTTTGTCGCATTCCAATTTTTCTTTTAGTTTGCGACAAACATACCACTAAGTTCAAACTTTTTTGTGAGTTTTCACATGGGTATATTTTTTTAGTTCATTTATTTTCTGTAGCGCAGCCCACTCTTTTTTTCTTTTATGCCAAATGTAGTATAACATTTGGGTTGCTGCTTTTCTTTTTAGGTTTTTGTTTAACTTTCTCTGTCAAGCGCGGCGTTCCTCTATTTTCCGCTATTTGGGGATGTCTCTACTAGCTTTGCACATCTGGAAAGTGACATTTTTGCCCATTCTTCTTTGCAAAATAGTTCAGCTCAAGTTCTGTCAGACTGGATGGAGAGCGTCTGTAAACAGCAAGGCCCAGCAAGAAGAACCGAAGAGGGGGACAAGACCCCCGAAGAGGGGGACAAGACCCCCGAAGTCGGAAGAAGACCCCCGGGCGGTGACGAAGAAGAAAGCCAGGCTCCTCCACTAGCAAAAGAGCTAGCAGAAGATAGCGGAGGAGTCCGGCAAGAAGACCCCCGGAGCTGTGCAATAAATTATTTTTAACCCTTGTGTGTTGTGTTTTTTTTACATTTTTCACAGGTGAATGGGTAAGGGTACATTGTACCCCATACTCATTCACATAGGGTGAGGGGCCACGATCCGGGGGCCCCTTTATTAAAAGGGGCTCCCAGATTCTGATAAGCCCCCTGCCCACAGACCCCAACAACCAACGGCCAGGGTTGTCGGGAAGAGGCCCTTGTCCTCATCAACATGGGGACAAGGTGCTTTGGGGTGGGGGGGCCACGCAGCCCCCCTTCCCCAAAGCACCCCCCATGTTGAGGGCATGCGGCCTGGTACGGCTCAGGAGGGGGGGCGCTCGCTCGTCCCCACCCCCTTTCCTGACCGGCCGGGTAGCGTGCTTGGATAAGGGTCTGATATGGACCTGGGGGAGACCCCCACGCCGTTTTTTCGGTGTAGGGTTTCCCCTTTAACTCCATACCAGGTGATGGGGCCAGCGATGTGTCAATCTCGCCGCCGAAGGCGGCGACAATGACTTCCTTCGCTAGTCCTGGCTACCTGGAGCCGCGTTCAAAATGAACGGACTTTCCTCCATGTGTGGGCAAGTCCGTTCATTTCAAAGGTACGGCGGATAGTCCGGTGGACTAGGTCCGCTGAACCTAGTCTGCCGCAATTGTCCCGTGTGTGGGCAGGTCCGCTCATTCGGACAGTCCGGCGGTTTGTCCGCCAGACTAAGCCCGCCGGATAGTCTGATCGTGTGTACGCGGCATGTCTCACTCCAATTCTCCCAAGACTAGCATTCAGAAGTAGAATTCCCTTACATTTTACACTGCAAATATACAGCAGCTGTAGTCATGGGACTCCCTAGGTACACTTTTAGCACCCCTCGTGTGATGGGTTGTTTATTCAGTTCCCACATTAGCGATCTGCAGTGAATAATTTCAGGGAAAGAGATTGAAAACCCAGTTTCTGTGCTCAGGCTCACACTACACAGACTAAAAGAACCTTGTCAGGGAACTCACACTTTGCATCACAACAGTTACAAGTGGCTTCTGGCTCAGATATGTTGAGGGCCGTAACACACAGATCACAAGGCACACGGTCCAGACAGGTGCCCGGTCACCACAAGGCTGGATGACCTTCCTTCCGCCGACCACCACTAGTCACCTGACAAGCCAGCTGCTTACTTCACTCTCCTCAGGTATTAGCTGTGCTTAACCATGTCTCAGATATTAAATTACTAGTCCAGCACATTAACAGACAACTCTGCCATCACTGACATTGACTTCCTGCAGCCATACAGCAAACTAAGCCCTCTTTACATGCAGATAGTCTTCAAAGAACACATCAATGAAACCTTTTCTTATTTTATGCTATATACTGAATAATTAATTGATTTACAGAATGCCAGTGCTTGGAACTTATTTATCAATTACAACAACCTGGTAAATTCGGAAGCACAACATTTAAATCTTATGCTGCGTACACACGATCGGAATTCTCGTTGGAAAAAGCTCTGATGGTTTTTCTGATGGAATTCCGCTCAAGCTGTCTTGCCTACACACAGTCACACCAAATTCCGATCGTTTAGAACGCGGTGATGTACAGCATGTACGACGGGACTAGAAAAAGGAAGTTCAATAGCCAGTAGCCAATAGCTTTCGTCTCGTAGTTGATGACACACACACAATTGGAATTTCTGATAGAAAGTTTTTCCGTCGGGAAAATTGAGAAGATGCTATCACTTTTTGGCTGGCGGAAATTCGGACAGCTAAATTCCGATGGAGCATACACACGGTCGCATTTTCCGATGAAAAGCTCTCATCTGTCTTTTTCTGGCTGGAATTCCGATCGTGGGTACGCAGCATCACATGTTCTTTGCACCATCAGGTGCCTTTAGAAGGGGTGCTGTGGTGCTGATGATGCTATGCTATCTAGACTACATGTACTTTTCCTGACTGTGAACCTGAGGCCCATCCGCTTGTATTAGGAAAAACCTGCCTGTGTGTCCTTGTACATTTCACCTACTCACTTGCTCTCTCATAATGGAAGCCCCCAAAGAGTTTAGTCCTGGTCATGCACCCTGGTCCCCGAACAAGAAAATAATCTTATGTCACATACACACGACCGGACTTTGACAGCAAAGGTCCGACAGAGCAAATCCATAGGACAATTCGATCATGTGTGGGCTCCATCAGACCTTTGCTGTCCAAAAATCTGATGGATTTTAGAAATAGAACATGTTTCAAATTTTTTTGAAGGAGCTCCGCCGGACCCAGTTCCTATTGAGAAATCCGCTCGTGTTTATGCTAGTCCGAGGGATGAAAACCGACGCTAGGGCAGCTATTGGCTACTGGCTATGAACTTCCTTATTCTAGTCCGGTTGTACGTCATCACGTTCGAATCCGTCGGACTTTGGTGTGATTGTGTGTGGCCAAGTCCGTTCATTAGGAAAGTCTGTCGGAACTCCACTGTAAGTCCGTCGGAAAGACCCTCGGACCTAGTCCGTTGAAAAGTCAGCTCGTGTGTACGCGGCATTACAGTCTTGGAAAGCAGCCACCCTCTTCAGGGGGGTCGCCATGTGAATCTTCTCCCAGAGTGATGCAGCCCATAATATATCACAGCCAAACCAAAATGACTGCCTAACTCTCATGAGTAGTCAGTGCCAGTCATAGGTACTGACTTCACGAAGATAGCCACTAGGAGCCCATTGCAGAGAACAATCCAGTCCCCTGCAGGGCTTCTTCTAGTGCATAGACCACCGCAGGAATTATGCAATTGTATGATCTCTGTGTCTCGAGAGATCATCAGAACATAGTACTGGCTGGCATTCACCCGACAGTAGATCCAAAGAAGGCAGGCTGTGGCACTACCGCACCTGAGGCTCTCTTCCCCTGCCTGTGACATCCCTCTACACACTTATAGTGATGGACGAACTTCCGACGGGACGTTTCGCGAACGCGAAACGCGAACGGGCACAAACGTTCGCGAAAACGACCGTTCGCCGCGGGCTCCATTGACTTCAATGGGAGGCGAATTTCGCAAACCTTTAGGTCGAATTTGCGGCCACGGGGTAATTATTAGGGGGTAGCACGTAGTCCCACCACCTGGACAATAGCATAATACATGTATGAGGTGAATTTGGGATCGATAACTACAAGCATTTTTTTTTTATTTGGGAAATTGTTCTGACAATTCAGGACTATGGAGCTAATGAAGGCAATGGAGGAGAGGGAAGGTCAGGGACCAGGGTAGGCAAACAAGAGGGTGCAGGAGATACAGAGCACTGACAGCAGCACCGTAATACAGAGCACTGACATCAGCACCGTGACATACAGCGCTGACAGCAGCTCCGTGACATACAGCGCTGACAGCAGCTCCGTGACATACAGCGCTGACAGCAGCTCCGTGACATACAGCGCTGACAGCAGCTCCGTGACATACAGCGCTGACAGCAGCTCCGTGACATACAGCGCTGACAGCAGCACCGTGACATACAGCGCTGACAGCAGCTCCGTGACATACAGCGCTGACAGCAGCTCCGTGACATACAGCGCTGACAGCAGCTCCGTGACATACAGCACTGACAGCAGCTCCGTGACATACAGCGCTGACAGCAGCTCCGTGACATACAGCGCTGACAGCAGCACCGTGACATACAGCGCTGACAGCAGCTCCGTGACATACAGCGCTGACAGCAGCTCCGTGACATACAGCGCTGACAGCAGCTCCGTGACATACAGCGCTGACAGCAGCTCCGTGACATACAGCGCTGACAGCAGCTCCGTGACATACAGCGCTGACAGCAGCACCGTGACATACAGCGCTGACAGCAGCTCCGTGACATACAGCGCTGACAGCAGCTCCGTGACATACAGCGCTGACAGCAGCTCCGTGACATACAGCGCTGACAGCAGCTCCGTGACATACAGCGCTGACAGCAGCTCCGTGACATACAGCGCTGACAGCAGCTCCGTGACATACAGCGCTGACAGCAGCTCCGTGACATACAGCGCTGACAGCAGCACCGTAAGCAGCCCCAGGAGGAAGTCAGCACAGCACAGGGATGGTGTGATCCCCTCATAATAAGAACCCCCAGGAGGAAGTCAGCACAGCACAGGGATGGTGGGAGCCCCTCATAATAAGAACACCCAGGAGGAAGTCAGCACAGCACAGGGATGGTGGGAACCCCTCATAATAAGCAGCCCCAGTAGAAATATGACACCGCTCAACCTCTTCAAAGAGGAGGGTAGGGGCATATAGTACGGTGTGCTTTTTTGGGTCAGGGAAGTGAGCCAAATGAATTAAGAAGGTCTGTGTGCTTGATTCCAAAAATTGTTTATAGACATATACATGGTCTACTGATCACATGTGTTGAATTCCTCCGAGATCCATGCCTCATTCATTTTTAGAAATGTGAGGTAGTTAACACTGTGGTGAGCTAGGCGAGTACGCTTATCGGTCACAATCCCCCCTGCTGCGCTGAACGTCCTTTCGGACAGGACACTGGATGAGGGGCAAGCCAACAGTTCGATTGCAAATTGGGCAAGCTCTGGCCAGAGGTCAAGCCTGCCCACCCAGTAGTCTAGGGGTTCATCACTCCTCAGAGCGTCCACATCGGCCGTTAACCCAATGTAGTCGGACACCTGACGGTCTAGGCGTTCCCTGATGCTGGATCCGGATGACACCTGTCGATGGGTCGGCTGAAAGAATGACCTCATATCCGAAGTCACCAACACATCTTCAAACCGGCCTCTTCTTGCAGGCGCTGTTGGATTGGTACCCGCAAATCCTTCTCTGGGAGTGGGAATTGCTCCTCTGCCAGCGCACGCAAAAGCAGAATGCAGCATTTCTCGAAGCAAGGCCTGGAAGTGCTGCATTCTGACAGCCCTCTGCGACGGCGGTAACATTTCCGCCATTTTGTGTTTGTACCGGGGGTCTAAGTACGTTGCCACCCAGTACTGGTCCTTGACCCTCATGCTTTTTATACGGGGGTCCCTATTAAAACACTGGAGCATGAAGGCCCCCATTTGCACTAAAGTGGAAGCGGTGTGGTGGCCTGGCTCCTGCTCATCATCCAGGATAATGTCGTCCTCTTCATTCTCCTCTCCCCATCCTCGCACAACAGGGATCCCAGAAAGGTTTAAAGCATGCTCTTCTTGCTCCTGCTCATCCGCCCCGGCACCATCCTCCTCTGACTCCTCATCAGACTCCTGTTGTTGACTTGTCTCAGATAGAGTAGCCCCCCCTGGGAATTCATCCAGCATTGCGACTTCCTCATCTTCCCGCTCCTGCTCCTCCACAGCCTGATCAATGACACGACGCAATGCACGCTCCAGAAAGAAGGCATAAGGTACCATGTCACTGATGGCGCCATGGCTGCGACT
This sequence comes from Lithobates pipiens, assembly GCF_037356315.1. NCBI lineage: Eukaryota > Metazoa > Chordata > Amphibia > Anura > Ranidae > Lithobates > Lithobates pipiens. The sequence continues at coordinate 428,367,905 of NW_027507903.1, forward strand.
GACCAGTTTGGTGATCTCCTCAAATGGCCGCAGAAGTCTGCATGTGTCGCGCATGAGCAGCCACTGGCGCGGTGAAAAAAAACCCAGCTCCCCAGAACCGTTTCTTTCGCAGAGTTCATACAGGTAGACGTTAACTGCACGTTTCTGCTGGAGCAGCCTATCAAGCATATAGAAGGTTGAGTTCCATCGCGTCGGGCAATCGCAAATAAGACGTCTGACCGGCAGATGGTGTCGCCGCTGAATGTCAGCAAGGCGAGCCATGGCCGTGTAAGATCTTCTGAAATGGGCCGAGATTTTCCTTGCCTGCCGCAAGATGTCCTGGACCCCAGGGTATTTGACAAGGAATCGCTGCACGACCAAGTTTAAGACGTGTGCCATGCACGGCACGTGCGTGATTTTGCCCTGTTTCAATGCGCTAAGCAGATTGGCACCGTTGTCACACACCACTTTACCAACTGTCAAATTGAGCGGTGTTAGCCACTCATCTGCCTGTGAACGCAAAGCTGAAAGGAGTGCCGGGCCAGTGTGGCTCTTTGCTTCCAGGCACAACAGACGCAGCACGGCATGGCAACGTCTCACCTGGCATGTGGAATAGGTTCTGGGGAGCTTGGGCGGTGCAGTGGAAGAGACGCTAGCAGCGGAAAAGGAGGAGGCAGCTGAGGAGGAGAGGGAGGAGGATGGAGTAGGAGGAGGAGAAGAAGAGTCAGGCCTGCATGCAATCCGTGGCGGTAAAACCAAATCTACACGGGTGCCACGGGTTACATGCTTGACGGCCGTCAGAAGGTTCACCCAGTGGGCAGTAAAACTGATATACCTTCCCTGCCCGTGTTTGCTAGACCACGTGTCTGTGGTCAGATGTATCTTGGCACCGACACTGTGTGCCAGAGATACATTCACTTGCCGCTGAACATGGCCATATAGCTCTGGGATGCCCTTCTCTGAGAAATACTTCCTTCCTGGACCTTCCATTGTGGTGTTCCAATGGCCACAAATTTGCGAAAGGCCTCCGAGTCCACCAGTTTATATGGCAGTAGTTGGCGGGCTATGAGTTCTGACAAGCCAGCCGCCAACCGTTGGGCAAGAGGGTTATCCGGCGTCATCATTTTTTTACGCTCAAACATTAGGCCCACGGAAGCCTGCCTTTTTGCAGAAAAATGTGAGCTTGGCGTGATGGAAGGTGGAGTGGAGGACAATTGTGAGGAGAGAGGAGAAGGAGAAGTAGAAGACGAGGCTGGACGGTGAGAGCCTGCAGTGTGGCTTTGTGTGTTCCGTTGCTCCCACTGGGCTCGGTGATGGCTGCTCATGTGCCTTCTTAAGGCGGTCGTCCCTAGGTGAGTATTGGGCTTACCGCGACTAACGCGTTGACTGCAAAGATTGCAGATGGCAACGCTATTGTCAGCAGCGGACACGTTAAAAAAAGCCCACACTGCGGAGCCATGTGCCGGTGTCCTGGGAGCGCCAGATGTGACCGTACATGGTCGATGACTCGCTCCTGATACATTTGCAGTCTGCTTTGTCCCTGCTGTGCAATGTAAGTCATTGCTGCTTCTCCTCCCTATCTGCTGGTCCATATCTCCCTCTGAACTCCCCTCCTCTTCCTCTCTTGTGGGCACCCACGTGACATCACTAGACACGTCATCATCAACGTCACCTTCCCCACCGCTATAAGTAGAGTAGGCAGCAACACCGGGGACCAACCTCCTCCTTGGGCTGATCTGGGTACTGGCGTCAGACTGCTGAGTAGCGCTTGTTGCTACCTCCTCTTCCTGATCCAATACCAAGAGTGGCTGCGCATCAGAAATGTCCTCTTGATATGGATCGGAAAATAATTCCAGTGACTCAAGCGGAAGGTATGTGGTGGTGGTGGTGGTGGTCGTGTTGTTGGTGGTAGTGTCTTTGGGGGTGCACATAGCAGAGAGTGAAGAAGAGGGTGCAGATCGAGAGGATGAGGAGGGTGCAGAAGAGTAAGGCTGAGCGAGCCACTCAACCAAGTCTGGTGCATCCTTTAAAGTAATTGAACGCACCTTCTGCAACTTCCCACTTTGGCTCAAGCCTGTTGCTCCTGCCCTACCCCTACCACCCCTGCGGAAGGGCCTGCCTCTTCCTCTGCATGTCATTTTTTAAATGACCCTGTGACAAAACTCTTAGTCCCTATACCGCTGAAGGACTGCTGCAGTATAGGTGAGCGGTCAGCAGTGGTGCACGTCAACCCTATCTATTGTGGACCTATAGCGGTCCTTACAGAACAGCAGACTGTACCGCACTCAAGCCTATGTACCGTAGCACCCTATACCAAGTTACCAGTCCTTATAAGAACTTTTGTGGACCAAGCAGGTTGTGTATTAGTGTTTAGCAGACTGTACGTCAGTCCCTATACCGCTGAAGGACTGCTGCAGTATAGGGCAGCGGTCAGCAGTGGTGCACGTCAACCCTATCTATTGTGGACCTATAGCGGTCCTTACAGAACAGCAGACTGTACCGCACTCAAGCCTATGTACCGTAGCACCCTATACCAAGTTACCAGTCCTTATAAGAACTTTTGTGGACCAAGCAGGTTGTGTATTAGTGTTTAGCAGACTGTACGTCAGTCCCTATACCGCTGAAGGACTGCTGCAGTATAGGGCAGCGGTCAGCAGTGGTGCACGTCAACCCTATCTATTGTGGACCGATAGCGGTCCTTACAGAACAGCAGACTGTACCGCACTCAAGCCTATGTACCGTAGCACCCTATACCAAGTTACCAGTCCTTATAAAAACTTTTGTGGACCAAGCAGGTTGTGTGTTAGTGATTAGCAGACTGTACGTCAGTCCCTATACCAATGAAGGACTGCTGCAGTATAGGGCAGCGGTCAGCAGTAGTGCACGGCAACCCTATGTATTGTGGACCGATAGCGGTCCTTACAGAACAGCAGACTGTAACGCACTCAGGCCTATGTACCGTAGCACCCTATACCAAGTTACCAGTCCTTATAAGAACTTTTGTGGACCAAGCAGGTTGTGTGTTAGTGTTTAGCAGACTGTGCGTCAGTCCCTATACCGCTGAAGGACTGCTGCAGTATAGGGCAGCGGTCAGCAGTAGTGCACGTCAACCCTATGTATTGTGGACCGATAGCGGTCCTTACAGAACAGCAGACTGTAACGCACTCAGGCCTATGTACCGTAGCACCCTATACCAAGTTACCAGTCCTTATAAGAACTTTTGTGGACCAAGCAGGTTGTGTATTAGTGTTTAGCAGACTGTGCGTCAGTCCCTATACCGCTGAAGGACTGCTGCAGTATAGGGCAGCGGTCAGCAGTAGTGCACGGCAACCCTATCTATTGTGGACCGATAGCGGTCCTTACAGAACAGCAGACTGTACCGCACCCAAGCCTATGTACCGTAGCACCCTAGACAGACCAAGTTACCAGTCCTTATAAGAACTTTTGTGGAACAAGTGAGTTGTGAATGATTAGCAGACTGCAGCAGAAGGGCAGCAGTCAAGTATAATATTCTTTCTATATTTGGAAGAAAGAATATTATACGTGTACAAGCCTATTACCGTACCACTGATACCAGTCCTGAAAAGAACCTTTGTGGAACTAATAGTAACAGCAAGTCTTTAAAATTATCCTCACTGCCTGACACACTGCTTCCTGCCTGTCCCTATACAAATTGGCAAAAAAGAGTAGGCTGGAACGATTAGCTGGAACAGCTCTTTTGTGGACCTGATAGTAACAGCTAATGATGATGATGATGATGATGATGAAGAAAGACTAATCTGGCTGAGCTGTCCCTAAAATAGCAGCATACAGCGCTCTGTCCCTTTATCTAAACTGACAAAAGAAACTCAGGCTGCTGACCTAACACCTATACCAGTCCTGAAAAGAACTTTTGTGTACCAAATAGCTAGCGTTTTCTCTGTCCCTACTCCACACAGGATCCTTTCCCTACAGTGACAGAAGAAAGAATGTAAAATGGCCACCGGATCGGGTGTATTTATAGGTTAGGGGGAATGTCCAAGTGTCCATGAGCTGTCATGTCTCAATTGGTTGTCCTGTAACACATGATAAACGTGTCACGAAAGGTTAAAGTTCTTGTATACATTAAACACGTAAGTCCGCCGGGGCGAACGACGGAAAAAGGCGTTCGAACCCGCGGACGGCGAAAGTCGGAAATTCGCCGCGAAACGACCGCCGGGCGAACCGTTCGGCCATCACTACACACTTATATATCAGGGAGTGCACTGATATTTTTCATGAGGCAAAATAGACAAATGGTCAATTTTCAAGGTATTGATTAGGCACAATTATCATTTCTATATGCTCCTTATAAAATTGCAAATGTTACATTTTTGAGTTCAGGTCTACCTTAAGAAGAAAGATTAAACATTATAAGATTAGTTTAGATAAAGGGATGAGGGGCTTTCTTTTATGGGACTGTGATTTTATCAACATCCCTAAAAAAATATTCTAAAGTCATTATAAATGTAAAAGTTTATTTTCCATACTTGCATACTTTGCAACATACTGTTTATTCACCATTACAATCCCCTTTGAAAGACTTTTGTTTCTAGGTATGGGACAGTTTTTTTGATCAAGAAACGCTCCTCAGGTTATATATGTATTAATACTATGCCACTTTTCTTTATGTTTTATAAATGCAGCACAATTAGTTTATATGAACAGCAAATTTCGGAAACTGCTTTGACCATCTCTGCCATAAAAGAGATACAGTATAAAGCTTCTAAACTACCTTATATATGTTACTCTGACTTGAGACATAGACACCGAGCACTTAAAAATATATGTCTTTAAATATGTCACTGCCGACGATTCTCTTTGGTACTGAATGTGATTACACAATTCAGACAAGATTATGATGCTGTAAGGTCTTAAAATATAAATATATCATAAACCTTTGAAAAATTCTGTCCTAAAAGCTTTCCTCCCTGTCTGAGCTGCAGTAAAGCACAATACAGCTGCTCCTTAATGGCTTTTCAACCAGAGCCGGGTAACATAAATACAGCTTATAAGCCTTTTAAAGAAGGTTAACCCCTTACTTCTGTAAGCTGTCCTGTGTCACATAAGGAAGGGCTGAAAATAAGGAAAATATGTATTTATGTTGCCTGTTTTCTGCTGACATGGATTTTGTAAAGAGAACATAAGAAGGACATTCCTGCGGAAATGTTGCCACTATGGAAAAAGTTAGAGAAATCCATCCCTAATAATGATTAACAATACACATATGGGGCATACTATAAAATACTCACATCTGCAGGCTAATGTTTTAGAGCAGATTTGCTTTTTGGATTATTTAGCATTTTCTGCAAATCCTTTCAATGGCTAGCGAACATCACTTGAAAAAACTAATAAGCAACTCTTGCAGCTTTATATGCTGGTCAGAGCTCTCCATGGTGCTGAAACTTTTCATTTTAAATTAGCTATACACTGTATATTTCAGGGCATTGAAACCAAAGATCTTCAAATGTTGCAGTTTGTTTCCTTTTGAAAGCAGCCAAAGCTTGTCACTTCCAGCATGCTGTAAAAAGGGACCCATGGTCTTTGTGGAGAAGCTGTGGTCTAACTATAGACATTCCCATGCTATGTTATTTCCAGTTAGAATGAGCTTTGATCATTTTTTTAATTTAATTTATTAAAGAAAAAAAAAACTGAGATATTGTAGCTACTCAACCCCTTTCTCCTGTACAATAACAGGCATTTGGTCTGGTATGCCCATAGTAAAGGAAAACAAGCATCTAGCCCCCTGCTATTTTGACACCAACCTGCAAAACACCTTCTAAAGCACCAGTGCTGATAAGCATTTTGCTTTACGGCACTTTCCATGCCCAGGATAGGGTATCTGCAAGGAAAAGCTCATTTTCTATCTACCTATCTACCTGCTCTTGGTTGGACTGATAACTACTTCGCTGCTTGTGCCTAAATATACAAATGAAACCATCCAGAACCCAATGCTGTGAGGACATGTCCCTTATCAGTCCCCTCAGCAGTCAGGATACCACAACTTAGGAGTAAAAGGCTAGGTTGACACTATTGCAGGTGCAGCAATGAGTGCAAATCACATGTGTTCCCATATCTGCAGCCAAAACACGCTGCTCTTTACCTGAAGGGTGGGAGTGCCGCCATGCATCTGAAACCGCATGGTGCTTTTTCTGTGTGGCTGCCCTGTGAGTGTATTTTCAAAAAAGTTTCAGGAACTTTTTCCCCACATTTCCCGCAGGTACCGCAGCCCACTCAAATAAATGCTGTGTCTGTGCAAACTTGAGGTGAACCTAGCCTCAGGAGACCCTATCACCAGACCATTAATTTCAACAACAATCTTCCCACAAGTATTTATGTGAATGTAATGTATTTTATGTATGTTGCCAAGTGCCTAACTGGGAAAATAGCTAATTTGTTTGATGTTAAATACTAGGTTTATGGCTGCAGCTAGATGCCATAACCCCGGTCACTTCCGGAACGCCGAGGGGACCACATCCGGTCGGCCTATATGGCGACCAAATGAGGTTATGGTTAGACAGGTGGAGTTTCTAATTTGATTCAGCTAATTGAACGACACATGGGATATTTATATCCCACCTCTTCACACTGGCAATTCACTCTGCTTACTACAGGATAGCATTAACACTGACTTTAGGTGCAGGGCAAGTCACTGGATTATTTTACTGAATGCTTTACTACTCTCCTTACTGCCTATATATAGCTCTGCTTGCAGGAGTTTAATACTATCTCTTGTTTATTTGCAGATAAAAGGTCTTTTCTGTCCCATGACAGTATAAGTATCTGAGGGGTTTGATTGGAAAGTTCATTATTTCTAATCAACCAATATGGCGACCAAATGAGGCTATGGCTAGACAGGTGGAGTTCCTAATTTGATTCAGCTAATTGAACGACACATGATTTATATCCCACCTCCTCACACTGGCAATTCACTCTGCTTACCACAGGATAGCATTAGCACTGATTTTAGGTGCAGGGTAAGTCACTGGATTACTTTACTACTCTCCTCACCGCCTATATATAGCTCTGCTTGCAGGAGTTTAATACTATCTCTTGTTTATTTGCAGATGAAAGGTCCTTTCTGTCCCATGACAGTATAAGTATCTGAGGGGTTTGATTGTAAAGCCCATTATTTCTAATCAACTACTATCTCCATTATATTGCCCCTTTTTGGCTCTGCTACATAACGTGCACTTACTTGATATTAACCACAGGTATATATATACCACCTTTTTCCACACTTACTTTTGTTACGCTGGGGCACGTTGGACTCCAGAACATGGTGTATTCTTATTTTACTTTTCACCATCTTACTTTCACCACCAGTCACGCTGGGGTATTAGATTTTGCACATGCTGTGTCTTTATTTCACTTATTTTTTTCTTTGTCATCTGGCGTTGTCTGTCGTTGCTGACTCATCACTGGGCACTTACAATGATCTTTAGCTTTTATTATCATCTGCTTAAACTTTAATCGTGTATGGTATGCTACACTCAAGTAGTATGGCTTATCTCTGTATCTATATACCCGTCATATTACATGTAGGTATATTTTCTGTCCCCCTACACAGGGGGGACAGCCCCTGAATAGGGATTTTTCATATATATATATACATCCTTATATTTTCTTTTGTTTTTATTGTAGGTTGTCCCCCTCCCGACTTCTGTCTACCTATACCTATACCTTCCTCCACTATTTTATATTGGAGTTAGCAATAGCGATGTGATCCCCTGTAAGTTATTTATCCCTTGAACTCCGTTCCCTTGCTCTCCCTTTTCGGTAGAGCATAGCGACCAACTTCAACTATGCAGGTTTGGCGCATCTGTGAAGGATATGGGAGAAATGGCGGAGCTTATTTCTGTCTTTTAAAGAGGATCTCCTACGTGAATGATATAGGTAGCTATCATGCAATGTATACCAACTGACTGTTAATTATGTAACCATGTAATGTTTGGTGTATATTCTGCCCACAGCAGATTATTTCTAGTAAAGTACAGTGCACCATATATGGATATGTATTTATGTTTGTCTTCCTTCTTTTACAATAGATAAAAACCTTCTGAAGAAGACCCCCGAGAGGGTCGAAACGCGTAAAGGGTCCACATTATCTATTTTTTACTGTATTTACAGTGGCATTATGGTCTAGGCATTATAATTGTATTCTGTCTATCCATGTAATATCATATATTTTTATTCACATAGTGGAGCTCAGTCCCTGACTACTGTGTCACCTGTTCAATCCTCTTTTTTACTAATAAACATTTGCATTATTAGTTTTTTGCCACATGTCAGTATTTATTTCCATATATACATAAACTAGCCTCCACAGGTAATTTACGCTGTTAAAAAACCCCACTTTGGGGATACTTTCGTTTTTTGTTTTCGCCATAACCCCGGTATTCTATTTTCTCTCAGGCGTCAGATGTTGAGATATAAGTGATCCCCACGCGGACTTAAATTATGTCTGTAAACCCCATTAATAAAATTTGATCTAAGCACAAATATAGTGTTTACTTATATCTCTACAAAGCTCTAAGTGCCATTTCTCTCTGGTGTTATCACTTCTGACAAGTTCTCCAACACATGAGATAACATGAGCTGAAAATTTGTGTCAGGGAGGGAGTTTAGAAGGACATAAGCAAGGAGCTTGTCTATTCAGACTACAGCCCTGCATGTTCCTTTGTTCTTCTGCCTATGTGGAGGTGTTCTTTTCCTACAATCAGCTCGGACACAGTGCAAGTCCAGTCTCCCCATTCACCAATATGTGCTGCTGAATGAGGAAGAAAGGTTTTGAACATGATCTGCACTTTTGAAAGGGTGCAGAAAGGGGAAGATAACAGAAACTGTATACAAATAAAACGTATGTAGGAAGATTTGTTTAATCTCTGTGTATCATCTGAGGCTATTCACTTCACTGGGTATATGTGAGGGTTTACATCCTGTCAGGTCACCTAAGCCCAGGTGACAGATGCACTTTCGTTGGGGTCTGGAGTGCCCCACAAAGTAGTGGACCCTATGGCTGACTGCTGCAGATGGAGCTCTAGGATATACAGGAGAGTAGGTACTCTGTATTACTTACACAGATGACACTGGGAGCTAGAGCATGAGATTTCCCAGGGCACGGAGTCTAAGTGCCAGCGGGTGTTCACCAGAAGCCCCTAGTGGTGGGGATGGATTTAGCTGCACTCTGGCTCCAGGTCGCGATCACTAGGCCCTCCCAGCTCATGTTCACGGTAGACTACAGGGAGGTATATTGGAAGCAGCAGACAGTGACAACAAATTATAGTCAAGAGATAGCCAAAGGTCGGGGCAACAAGCAGGTAAGGATAGTCAGGAGATGGCCAAAGATCAGCCAAAGATTGGGGTAACAAGCAGGTAAGGATCAAAGTCAAGAACAAGCTAAGATCGGTAACTGGAATCAGATGTAGAAGACACAGAAAATTGCACACGAAAGCTAAACACACAATATTGATCAGCAGGGCGGGCTTGCAGTGCACAGGCTAATATAGAGTTCCCTGATAGGGGCTGGGGTGGATCCATGCTTTGAGGAGAGATTACTTAAGCAGCCAGAGCCGGGTGAGAGTGGCTGGCCTCTTAGTCTGAACAGATAAAGAGGTAAACTGGCAGACAAATATTAATGCATAACCAAGACACATCCATTTTAAGGCTGCATTCACACCTATGCATTTTTAGTGCTTTTTGCATTTTGGAGATTTGCACTATAGAATGTGTTCCATAGGAAACCATTTTAAATGGACTGTAGTGCAAATCTGCAAAATGCAAAAAGCACCAAAAATGCATAGGTGTGAATCCAGTCTAAGGGAGGAATGGGTTGTGCTAAGAAATCAACTCTTCCTGGAGCTGTCAAATTTTTTATCAAGTCTGTAGGCACTTTGGAAGTGAGTAAATAATAGGTGTGCATAGGAAAACACTGCAAGTCAATTTTTTTTATGTTTATATCTGTGATTTTAGTGACAGGGTTTCTTTAGAACTAATGCTTCCATCCTATTGCCTGTTTGAGATCCAGACTGCTCAGTAGACCTGGCCATTTTCAGATCGACATAAAGCAGAATACCATCTTGGTTAAATTACAGTGAATGATTCAGCAAATTCTTTAGCACAGGCTTCACAGCCTTTCCTATATCATGAGCTGCAACAGCAATGAATTGAAAGGTAAAATAGTTTTCTGAAATATTTTCAGTTGGACTGTTTATGGATAGGATGGGCTGTACTGTTGTGTCAGACTGCATTATGTATAATGGCTAGTTTTAGCTACAACACACAGAAGAAAATTGGGGTTGTGGGTAGGCTTTTCTATTCTCAACAAACCCAAAACTGTATGGCAATACTGATTTTTGCAAACAGTGCAGGAAAAGCAAATGCTATTTTCACATCTTATTTATCACCGAATTCCAAGTTTTGCCTGGAGCTGTTCACATGCCAGTTTTTCTTTCCCCGACAACCCCAGTCATGGCTCATCAGCATATAAGTGTGATGAAAGTTGTAGAATACTTAAAGCCTGGCAACCTTAAAGTGAACCTGTGAAATCAAAACTGACTCCAGACAAGCAGCTAAATATATAGACACAATGAATATAAGGGCATTGTTTTACCTGCCAAAGTATTTGTATTTCTCTCCACCCAGTTATGAGGTTTTGACAGTTCTGCCACACAGCACAGATCTGTCACAGGTGAGAGGACCTGAATTTTCTCTGCTATACAGTGGTGTGAAAAAAGTGTTTGCCCCCTTCCTCATTTCCTGTTCCTTTGCATGTTTGTCACACTTAAGTGTTTCGAAACATCAAACCAATTTAAACAATAGTCAAGGACAACACAAGTAAACACAAAATGCAATTTGTAAATGAAGGTGTTTATTATTAAAGGTGAAAAAAAATCCAAACCATCATGGCCCTGTGTGAAAAATTGATTGCCCCCCTTGTTAAAACATACTATAACTGTGGTTGTCTACACCTGAGTTAAATTTCTCTAGCCACACCAAGACCTGATTATTGCCACACCTGTTCACAATCAAGGCATCACTTAAATAGGAGCTGCTTGACACAGTAAGGTCCACCAGAAGATCCTTAAAAGCTACACATCATGCCGAGACCCAAAGAAATTCAGGAACAATTGAGAAAGAAAGTAATTGAGATCTATCAGTCTGGAAAGGGTTATAAAGCCATTTCCAAAGCTTTGGGAATCCAGCGAACCACAGTGAGAGCCATTATCCACAAATGGCGAAGACATGGAACAGTGGTGAACCTTCCCAGGAGTGGCCGGCCGCCCAAAATTACCCCAAGAGCGCAGCAACGACTCATCCAAGAGGTCACAAAAGACCCCACAACAACGTCCAAGGAACTGCAGGCCTCACTTGCCTCAGTTAAGGTCAGCGTTCATGCCTCCACCATCAGGAAAAGACTGGGCAAAAATGGCCTGCATGGCAGAGTTCCAAGGAGAAAACCACTGCTGAGCAAAAAGAACATCAAAGCTCGTCTCAATTTCTCCACAACACATCTTGATGATCCCCAAGACTTTTGGGACAACATTCTGTGGACGGATGAGACAAAAGTGGAACTCGTTGGAAGGTGTGTGTCCAAGTATATCTGGCGTAGAAGGAACACTGCATTTCATAAAAAGAACATTATACCAACAGTAAAATATGGTGGTGGTAGTGTGATGGTCTGGGGCTGTTTTGCTGCTTCAGGACCTGGAAGACTTGCCGTGATAAAAGGAACTATGAATTCTGCTGTCTACCAAGAGATCCTGAAGGAGAATGTCCGACCATCTGTTCGTGTACTCAAGCTGAAACGAACTTGGGTTCTGCAGCAGGACAATGATCCTAAACACACCAGCAAGTCCACCACCGAATGGCTGAAGAAAAACAAAATGAAGACTTTGGAGTGGCCTAGCCAAAGTCCTGACCTGAATCCTATTGAGATGTTGTGGTATGACCTTAAAAAGGCCGTTCATGCTCGAAAACCCTCTAATGTAACTGAATTAGGACAATTCTGCAAAGATGAGTGGGCCAAAATTCCTCCAGGACGCTGTAAAAGCCTCATTGCACGTTATCGCAAACGCTTGGTTGCAGTTGTTGCTGCTAAGGGTGGCCCAACCAGTTATTAGGTTTAGGGGGCAATCACTTTTTCACACAGGGCCATGATGGTTTGGATTTTTTTTCACCTTTAATAATAAACACCTTCATTTACAAATTGCATTTTGTGTTTACTTGTGTTGTCCTTGACTATTGTTTAAATTGGTTTGATGTTCCGAAACACTTAAGTGTGACAAACATGCAAAGGAACAGGAAATGAGGAAGGGGGCAAACACTTTTTCACACCACTGTAGGTAAGTAACTGAAGCACCCTCCCAGGATAGGATGCTAGTGTAGCACCCTGATGTTTAGGCAGGGTTGCTATTAAATAGTATTTGCCAAGTGATAGTTGCCTTTGTCAATTGTTAGGAGGTCAATTGATTTTGCCTTAATTCTGGAATTGCTGCACTTCTCTCTTCTGTCGCTAGATGGCTGGGTGTCTGGTGACATTAGATAAGGGCATTGCAAGGACAGATTAGGAGTGAATGAGGTGTCCCAGCCAACGGGCAGGGATTTGCTTGGGTCCCTTGCCCTGCAGGGAGGACCAATTTATTTGGGTGGAGTCAGGTGATCAGGGTTCTGTGCCACCTGGACAGCTGTCTGGGTGAACATGTGTTGTATTGCCCTGGGCTGCCAGGCCAGAAACAAAAGGCCTATACCAGGGATATCTGGCTGCTAGGCTGTCTGAGGGCCTATCCAGAAGCAGGGTTGGGACTGCGGCCTTGTAGTTCAACCAGAAGTAACAGTTAAGCCGGCCGGGCAACCAGTCATGGTCGGAGGTAGAGGGGAAGATGTCACCACAAAGGAACCATCCACCTTGCTACTGGTGACCATTGTGAGTAAGCTGAGGCCAGTACCAGGACAGACTTCTTGCCAGCCAGGGATGGTGAAGAAGTGGAAAAGCATCAGCATGTGCCAAGTCAGGGACCCAGTGGGACAGCAGAGGTGATGCTTGTGGAGTGCCAAGCCAGGGACCTAATGTGTCAGCAGGGGTGAAATCAGGGACCCAGCAGGGAAGTGGGGGTAATGCTTGAGGAAGATACTAGAGGCGATTCAGTTCGCATTGTGCGCTATAAAAGTATTTCATTCATTCATTCATTCATTCATTCATACTGAGTGCTACAGTGAAAGAGCTCAAGGGATCCATTGGCTAGTGGATCTGAAGTCTATTGAGAGAGCCTGGGAGCTTGTTGAGTGAAGACCCACGGTGAGTAAGTGTGGGGTAAAGAGAACTGTTCATGTTGCAGATAGTTGAATATCTTTACCATTAGTAACAGCTAAAAGATGGTTGCCATAAGAGACAGCAGTCTTACCTATACAGAAGTGGTGTGTGGCTGGAGGCCTTCACCTGTATAGCGGTCTATCTATAGAAGTCTCGGAGTCTGCCAATTACCTTTGCATTTACCAAAGGGTGTCCTGGCCCTAATCCTCTCCCCCACAGTTTTGTTTAAGAGACAATAAATCTCTTTGCAGTCAAAAAGTGTCTGGCACCCACCTGTTCATCTTGCATTACACCCACCATGCCTTGTAACCCACTCTACACTGAAGGATGTCAGCGTTCCCTAATTCTAGAGTTCACCATTGGGCTTCAGGGGCCCCATGATTTTGCTACACTAGGAATATTTACTTGCCCTGGTCATTCGCTGGGGAGATATGCCCAGAAGGTGGTCTGAGGGGTGGTATATAGCCTGAAACCCTAAGCAGATTGTTTTTTACCTGTGACGGATTGTCAGGGCTGGGCTCAGCACTTCCTTCTCTGAGCTGGCCACTCAGCTCTCGGCTAATTTCCATCTCCCGTCTCTCCCCACATTTACTCAGCTGTTGTTCATAACCTGCTCCTCAGTCCTGCCTACTTAAGCTGTCCAGTTAAGAGGAGCTCTGCCTTCGCATTGGTCAACATCACAAGAAAGATCTCCTGTGTTCCTGTTTAAAGATTGGCTTTGCTGACATCCCTTCTGGCTCAGGATCCTGCTTGCTGTTCGTCTACTTTGATCCCTGACTTCTGGCTTGACTGACTATCTGTTCCAGTTACTGAACTTTGGCTATGTTTTGACTATAGTTGTTCTTTTCACTTTTATTATTAAACAATGTGATTTAACTGTATTTCTGTCTCGGTCTGATTTCATGGTTTCTGACAGTAGGCAAAGGCCATGAATTCAGAAAAAGCAGTCACTCCACTTGTTGGTAATATTTTTTCCAGATTGGATGAACTGGATCACCGCATGGATCAGTTCGCCATGGCGTTACAAACTCTCCTGAGTCACATGGCTAACCTGGAATCTCCCACTCTGATCGCCCTGATACAAACTATGTTGCAGGCAGACCCTGCTGCTGCTCAGGTCTCTGTGCAGCCCCCCCCCCCCCCCTTGAGTGTTACATCTATAAGAGGTATGTCTGGTTACGCTCTGCTTCCCCAGAAATTTAGGGGCAATCCAGTCCAATGCAGAGGGTTTCTCAACCAGGTTGAGATGCTGCCCCAGGCATTTCCCACAGACAGAAGGAAAGTAGGTTTTGTGATATTTATGCTTTCTGAGAGAGCCTTGGCCTGGGCAAACCCTCTATGGGCAATGCAAAAACCCATTGTCTTCAGTTACCCTGAATTGTGGCTTTGTTTAAAAGGGTATTTGAGGTTCCCGCACACTCCAGTTCTGCTGCCAAGTTCCTTATGTCCATCGAACAGAGTACGAGAACTGTTGCTGACTACCCCATTGAATTCCGTACTCTGGCAGCAGAGGTTGCGTGGAACAATGAGGCCCTCGTGGCTGCTTTTTCTCATCGTCTCATGAATACCATCAAGGATGAGATGTCTCTGGAGTCCATTAAGGCCTTTGAGAGTATCAAGGATGCCTTTGTTTCTGCTCCTGTGTTGGCACATCCTGGCATGTTGCCGTTTATCCTTGAGGTTAATGCCTCTGAGACTGGTGGTCCTACCTCTGAGAGCGCTATGCATCCTTGTGGCTACCTTTCCAAGAAATTGTCACCTGTGGAGTGCAATTACGAGATTGGTGACACAGAGCTTCGGCAATCATTTTAGCCCTAAAAGAATCGAGACATCTCCTCGAAGGTACCACTGTGCCGGTTCTAAATCTTACTTACCATCTGACTGAGAATCTCACATTCTTGTCTGAAGCTAAACGCCTCTCTCCCAGAAGGGCGCAATGGGCTCTGTTCTTGTCAAGTTTCAATTACATTGTCTCATTCTTACCCGGTACTAACAATGTAATGGCTGACACCTTGTCACAACAATTTTCCTCCACTTCCATGTTGGAGTCGGTTCCTGTGATTCCTCCTGATCGTATTCTGGTGACGATTAGCACCAGTCTCACTTCTCCTTTGGGTGACACAATTCTTGCTGCTCAGGTCCATGCTCCTCCTGAGAAACCTTATGACCCCTGCTTTGTCCCAGAGAGTCTCCATACTGCTGTGCTCCAGACTTATCATTCACCCAAGGCAGCTGGCACCCTGGGAAGAATCAACTCATTTGGGCCATTTCGCAACAATTCTGGTGGCCTAGTCTACTTGCTGATGTAACTGCCTTCATAGCTGCCTGTTCTGTGTGTGCTCAGAGTAAGACTCCACGACACCTTCTAGTGCATCTCCTACAACCCAATGGAGAGAGGTCCTGGACCCACCTGTCTATGGATTTCATTGTGGAGTTACCCAACTTCCAAGGCAATGCAGTTATCCTTATGGTGGTTGACCGGTTCTCAAAGGTGTGTCATTGTATTCCACTTAAAAAGTTGCCCACTTCTAAGGAAGTGGCTTCCATTTTTGCTCGGGAGATCTCTCACTTACATGGGCTACCCAAGGTGATTGTCTCAGACAGGGGTAGTCAGTTTGTGTCCCGGTTCTGGCGAGCCTTTTGTGCACAATTGGGAATTCAGCTTGCTTTTTCCTCTGCGTATCAACCGCAGTCTAATGGGGCCGCAGAACAAGCTCATCAGTCTTTGGAGCAATTCCTACGTTGCTATATTTCTGACCATCATAACAACTGGTCAGACCTATTACCATGGTCAGAGTTTGCTCACAACAGTGCCTTGAATTCTGCTTCCCGATTGTCCCCGTTTATGGCGAATTATGGTAGCCAACCTTCCATGTTGCCTGACTAGTTTGTTCCGCAGATTATTCCTGCATTAGAGGAGCATCTGCGTGGTCTTCATTCCACTTGGGCACAAGTCCAGGAGTCTTTTCGCCATGCTAATTATAGGTACAGACTCCATGCTTACCTCAGACACCTGCCTGCGTCTTCCTACCAGGTTGGGGACAGGGTCTGGCTGTCATCTCACAATCTCCGACTTCATGTTCCCTCACTATAGTTCGCAGCTTGGTTTATTAGGCATTTCCGTATTCTTCGCAGGATTAACCCAGTGGCTTACGCAGTAGACCTTCCTTCTAATATGCATATTTCTAATGTATTTCATGTCTCACTTTTAAAACCTTTGGTCTTCAACCACTTTACCACCTTGGTTCCATGTCCTCACCCTGTACAGGTTGAGAACCATGAGGAGTATGAAGTACAGTCCATTGTTGACTCCTGAAGGTTCCGTGGGCGCATACAGTAACTGGTGCATTGGAAAGCGTATGGTCTGGAGGAACTCGCTTGGGTCTCACCCGCCGACATACATGCCTCTGTCCTCCTCCCTGATTTCCATAGATGTTTTCCCCTCAAGCCTGGTGGTTCTCCGAGGGGAAGGGGTCGTTGAGGTGGGGGTACTTTCATGGCTGGGCTCAGCCCTTTCTTCTCTGGCCACTCAGCTGACAGCTACTTGCCCCTGAAGCACTTCAGGACTGAATACTAGGCCTTTCTATCAAGGGATTGAGTCTAAGGAGCTGGCAACTTTAGGGCTAGTGAGTAGGGAACTTGGCGGACTACACATCTCATGGTCCCCAGTTATGAGACTTTACCCATTCTGGAGCTATCTTATGGTCTCCGGCTGTAAAACAATAGACTGTTCTGTAAACTACCTCATGGTTTCCAGCTGTGAGAGCTAGATTGTTCTACTTTTACCAAAGGAAGAGTATCCTTGGCCAATTGTTCTTAAGCTTTTAGAGTATCTCATACCTACCTCCCCTCTCCCTTGTTAAATTTATTTAGCAACAAAACGTAAAAAGACATTCCCCTGTCTGTTTAATGGAGCCAGAGTGAATGGATTGTTGTTTGTGACTGGCAGCCACTGTACTACATAGGGTGAACCCATCTAATTCTCAACGGCTCCTTCAGGGGTAGCACTACATAACACTTACAGGATTAGCATCTATCTACGCAAGCCTGTAACTGAACAGAGAAAGTAAGAGCAGTAAACTAATGGGCTTACCTCTTTGTCACTCTGCTCACTCCTCCTACCTGCATGCTACTTGTCAACACATGAACACTGCTGTGCAACTGATTGGCTCCTTGTACTGCATTATCCAAAATCCAAGCTGTGCTACAAACACTGCACGAGGCTGATACCAACTTAAGTAAGTCAGGTACTCACACTGCTTGCATTCAAATAAATACCTTTAATTATATATAATTGAATACATAGCTGTATCACCTTGTATTTTATATTTGCCTTGAGCTCAGCTTTAGCCGCTTGCCGACTGCCCACCATTATTTGACAGCGGCAGAATGCCTCCCCTGTGCAAATCACTGCAGCTGTACAGCAGCTGCTTTAAGGGGTATAGGGTGTGCACGCCCGCCACGTCACTGAGGAGCCGATACATGTGCCTGGCGGCCGCGGTGTCCCCCGGTCGCCCACGATCACTCCTGACAGAGCCAGAACATGGATGTATGTGTGTAGACACACACAACCACGTTCTGGCAGGCGGGGAAGAGACAAATCGTGTGTTCCTAATATATAGGAATAATGATTGGTCTCCTCCCCCAGGCAGTCCCATCCTCCCTACAGTTAGAACACATTTAACCCCTTGATCGCCCCCTAATGTTAACATTTTCCCTGCCAGTGATATTTATACAGTAATCAGTGGCTATTTATAGCTCTGATCGCTGTATAATGGTTAATGGTCCCAAAAGTGTGTCAAAAGCGTCCGATCTGTCCGCCATAATGTTGCAGTCCTGATAAAAATAGCAGATCGCCACCATAACTATAAAAAAAAAATATTAATGAAAATGACATAAATCTATACCATTTTTTATAGACGCTATAACTTTTGCACAAATCAATCAAAATAAGCTTATTGTGATTTTTTTTAACAAAAAATATGTAGAAGAATATATATCGGCCTATACTGAGGAAGAATTTTTTTATTTATTTTTTTGGGAGGGGGGATATTTATTATAGCAAAAAGTAAAAAAATATTGTGATTTTTTTCAAAATTGGCATTCTTTTTTTGGTTATAGCGCAAAAAATAAAAAGCGCAGAGGTGATCAAATACCACCAAAAGAAAGCTCTATTTGTAGAAAAAAAGGACATAAATATTGTTTATGTACAGTGCTGCATGACCCTTCAATTGTCAAAGACATTGCAAAAAATGGCCTGGTCAGAAAGAGGGTAAATCCTTCCGGGGCTGAAGTGGTTAAAACATGGAGGTTCTTTTGCTGCTATGCAAATCTTGCCTGAGCTAAATACTTGTTTTAGGTCATTGATTATGTACTGAAGCAAAGATAAGGCTGTATCTTTATAGACAGGCCAGCTATGGCAACCTCCTTTATTTCTTTCAACACATGTACTCATTAAAGGCAAGCACCAATGTGCTACTGAATATTAATTTAAAGTTTGTGTAGTAAAATATTGAAAGCTGGTTACTAGGGCTCACTACACAAAATGGATCTTTTCAAAGCTAAATAAATAGCAATTCAAAGTCATTAACTGAATTTTGCTAGTAAGTTGTGCTAAAGGGGAGGATCAGACCTAATGGACCATTACCCATGGAAGAACGGATACAGTATGATTTTTTCTGGGTCAGCATTTAGGCACATCTTTTATCAAATATGTATACAGTGCAGCCAGAATGTTGCTGAATCACTTTTGGGTCACTTCTTAAATGTCCAAAGACTGACCACACGTTCACTGTAACCAATTTTCTACCATTTCTTGGGCACATATGAGGTGTCTATTATGCCACGTACACATGATCAGACTATCTAGCAGACTTTCCAAACGAGCGGACCTACACACATACGCCCACACATGACTGGACCTTTCCGGCAGACAATCTGCCAGACTAAGTAGAGTAAAATCCGTTTATTTTGAACATGGCTCCAGGTAAACGGGACTAGTGAAGAAAGTGAATGTCGCCGCCTTCATCGGCGAGATTGACACCTCGCGAGCCCCGTCACCTGGTATGGATTTAAAGGGGAAGTCTTACATTGAAAAAACAGCGTGGGGGTCCCCCAAAGTCCATAGCAGACCCTTATCCAAGCGCGCAGCCTGGCCGGTCAGAAAAGGGGGTGGGGACGAGCGAGCGGCTGCGTGCCCTCTACATGGGGGTGGGCTTTGGGGAATGGGGGTGGCCGTGCGGCATCCCCACCCCAAAGCATCTTGTCCCCATGTTGATGATGACAAGGGCCTCTTCCCGACAACCCTGGCCGTTGGTTGTTGGGGTCTGTGGGTGGGGGGCTTATCAAAATAATAAGGGGCCCCCAGATTCCAGCCCCCTACCCTGTGACATTAACTTCCTTCGCTAGTTCCATCTACCTGGAGCCACGTTCAAAATGAATGGACTTTTCTCCGTGTGTGGGCAAGTCTGTTCATTTCGAAAGTCCGGCAGACTAGCACACAGATGGGCAGATTGTCCGCCGGACTGCCGATTCCGGCGGACAATTTTGAGTCAAGACTTCTTTCTAATTCCACCAGACTTTTGGGAGCAAAAAGTCCGCTGGAGCCCACACACTGGTGGATTGTCCGGCGGGCTCTGGTCCGCCAGATAATCCGATCGTGTGTGCGGGGCATTATTCTTCTTAGTACTCAATGCTGGGACTTTTTACACTTTATTCACTTAATTTATTATTACTTTTCAAGTGCTACATTTTATTTTACGTTGGTTTTCTACCATGGTACATCTTTTAATGGTGTTTTAGTCAGTGCTGTTTTTACAGGGTATACATTAAATAGTTTGTACTGAGCCGATCCAATTGGCTCCGTACCTTGTAATCAGTTTGATGACCACATCCATAACATGCTAGGGTTTACATTGATGATCCCTTGATCCCTACCCTTTCTCAGAGTAATTTGTGAATTAGAAAGGAAGATGCTGCAGATTCATTAATTCATCTCCACTAACTGTTTTTTCAAACTACCCCCCTACAACACACCCATATATTATCCTCTGACCTCCCTTATCCTGCACATTAACCCCTTTATTGCCATCCTGACAGTGTATGTGACCTGTATATTACCCCCTTTTCAGGCTTCTTTACAACTGCTCACAGCTTGATTTGCAAAACTTGAAAATATAATAAAAAACAAAACAAAAAAACCCTCACCTCCTCTTGCCTCGGTTTATGACTTATACATTAATGTATCTAGTGAACCATTACCAAGCTCCATGTTTTTACCTTTTCAATACGTGTTTCTTAATTTCCAAAAAAGTGACTAAACATGAGATGACCTTGGGTGTCTAGTTTCCAAAAAGGGATTATTTGGGGGGCTTTTCATACTGTCTTGACATTTTTATTAGGTTTTATAACAAAAAGTATGGAAGAACAGTTTTTTTTGTCTTTTTTTTCCTGTAATGGTAAACAAAAAATAACCCAATAGTTATTAAATATCACCAAAAAGAAGTTAAATCAATCTAAAAAAAAATAGTATAAGGCTTGGTTAACACTAGTGCGATTTCAGATGGGACTTGAGTTGCACAGAATCG
Source organism: Lithobates pipiens (assembly GCF_037356315.1). Classification (NCBI taxonomy): domain Eukaryota; kingdom Metazoa; phylum Chordata; class Amphibia; order Anura; family Ranidae; genus Lithobates; species Lithobates pipiens. The sequence continues at coordinate 428,388,800 of NW_027507903.1, forward strand.
CACGACAAGGGAATCACAATGGTATCTGTTTACATCAATGCGACATAGTGCAGAGATTTTGGAAAAGTTCTTGTACTACTTTGGTTCAACTCCAGTGAGATTTTTGTCCCCATAGAATATATCAAAGTTGCATCAAAGTTGGGTACAGAGTTGTATGACAGTAAAAATGTCACTGGACAGAAAACTGAAAAATTGTTTGGCAATGAAGAGTTATTTCAGGCAGGTTCTTAACTGGTTAAGGTGGTAACCACAATGCTTTAGCTGTTTTTTGTTAGTTTTTTTCATAGAAAAGCACAGATTTCGAATTAATAAGGAGTCAATTAAAGGTTTTGGCTTTACATATAGTTCTCTGGTAAGACGCTAAAACAGTTTATGTAAAAAAACAAGTCAATGTATTAAATATTGCCATCATTCCTTAGCTAGAGCACGGTACCAAAATTGAATCTCCCTGACACTTTGTCCATAGCTATACTCCCACTGCATAGTGCATACAGTGAGTGGTGACCAGTATAAAATATCAAATAGAAAGTACTGCCTAGGCTGACATTTCCTCATTCCTTGGAGAACAAGGGCACTCCACAAACTGTTCTCCATTAAGATGCATCACAAAGTATCAGTGACATTAGGACAAGCTCTCCTGACTTCACACATCAGCACTCTATTTCTCTCCTGTTACCAAGCGGCCATAAAATTGCACTGCATAAACCGTGATTGATGCCCGGACCTCACTGAGGGTTTTGTCATTCCAGGCCTGGCGTGAGGTCAACATTTTTTCTTCCAAAGTAACGTTTCTTGTGAAAGATGTACGTGCTGTATACAGTTCAGATACTTAATATCTTTATACACTTCCAGTCCCCAGAAGCCTCCAGTACAGTGCACTCTGACCCCAAACCTGCCATGTTGATTTCCTTCGGTTATTCGTAGCCTAGAGCTATTACAGTGGAATCAATCAATCAGTGTCATCTCTATTGATAAAGTCACAAAGCTTCCCTGTGAATTGATGCTGTGTTCCAGGGTCTCATTAATAGGATATGGAACATTTGTTTTCTGAGCCAAAGATACTGCAGCCGTGGGGCCGGGAAGGAGTGTCAAATACACAGACAGAGGGAACTAAACCTGAAAAAATTTAAGATATTTCATTGAAAAAAAAGTAAGATATTTCATTGTATTTCTCTCAAAAAATACAATGGGACATTTTTTTTTTAAAGTCAAAGGTAAACACCCAATTCATGCCAAGTGGTTGGATTTGCGTTTTCTTTGTTTTTGGATTGAGTTTGAAAAGGTTGGATTTGTTTTCTGTTTATTTTTTCTTTTCATACATTTTTGGTAATCATAATGGAAATGCTTTGGTATTAAGCTTTCAATATTCAGCATGTTAGCACAATTTTTCAATGATTTTTTTTTATCATTGTATAAACTGATCATGTATCTCAGAACAAGGGTAAATAACTTTTAACTTATTGTCTGATAATGTTAAGTAAATTTTGGCAAAACCTTTTTTTTTCATTTTGGGTACAGCAAGGGAGGGTTATAACCCCTTCTAAGGTTTATTTTTCCCATTTTTGTCCCATTGGGGATATTTACCTTCACTTCCTGTCCCATAGCCAAACAGCAAGTGAGAGGATATGAGAGAAAATCCCTGTAAATCAATGGAAATTCCTTGAGGACCCCCAGGTCACCAGGACTAGTGTTACCATTGGAATATTTTGCCTCTATTACTTTTCTGGGGACAACCCAACATTGGAACACCTGTCAGCTTTTTATTATTGTCTGTACCCACATTAACCACTTCAATACAGGGCACTTAAACACCTTCCTGCCCAGACCAATTTTGAGCTTACAGCGCTGTCGCACTTTGAATGAGAATTGCGCGGTCATGCTACACTGTACCCAAATGAAATTTTTATCATTTTTTCCCCACAAATAGAGCTTTCTTTGGGTGGTATTTGATCACCTCTACGGTTTTTATTTTTTGCGCTACAAATAAAAAAATACCGAAAATTTAGAAAAAAAAAAAAATGTGTTTTTTTTGTTTCAGTTTCAAAACATTGTAAATAAGTACGTTTTCTCCTTCACTGATGGGCACTGATGGGGCTACACTGATGGGCACTGATAAGGCGGCACTGATGGGCACCAATGTGGCACCAATGAAGTGGCACTGATAGGCGGCACTGATAGGCGGCACTGATAGGCAGCACAGGTGGGCACTGATAGGCGGCACAGGTGGGCACTCATAGGCGACACAGGTGGGCACTCATAGGCAGCACAGGTGGGCACTCATAGGCGGCATTGGTGTTATACTATAGTAATGGATGCCAATCAGTGCCAAACAATAATGCATGCCAATCAGTGATGCCCATTGTGGGCACTGATTGGCATCCATTATGGGCACTGATTGGCACCCATTGTGCTGACTGGCATCCCTGGTGGTCTAGGGAGGATTACCTTTTCCCTGGTGGTCTGGTGGCGTCCCTGGTGGTCCAGTGTGGGCATCCTCGGGGGGGGGCTGTGCTAATAATCGATCAGCACAGACCCCCCCTGTCAGAGGAGCAGCCGATCGGCTCTCCTCTACTCGCGTCTGATAGACGCGAGTGAGGAAAAGCCGATCACCGGCTCTTCCCATTTACACTGTGATCAGCCGTGATTGGACACGGCTGATCACATGGTAAAGAGTCTCCGTCGGAGACTCTTTACCGAGATCGTAGTTGCCGGGTGTCAGACTGACACCCCGCAACAACGATCGCCGCGATGCGCTCCCCCGGGTGATCACGTCATATGACGTCCGGTCAGGATTATGAAACCACTTTGCCGCCGTCAATTGCCTATAGGGCGGGCGGCAAGTGGTTAAGGAGATTTACCCTCTCTATTCATCCTGTTTACCATGAAAAAGGTACCCCAGATGTATCCTGACTCTTGTCTCATAAATTACTGTACCCCCATCTTATTGCCCCATCTATAATCACCAAAAATATACTGACACAAAGGTTGGAGTAAAATGGCCGTTTACGGCCCCTTTATGAAAAATGTACAATCATGTAAACCAATATTAAACAAAAACATAACACTTTTGGTTGCCGATCCCTGCAGGCACTAAGTATCAAAATGTTTCCTTGTATCTGCGTAAACTACTTCCACGGTCCCTGCCGCACTGCACCGACTCAGGGACGAACCACATTCTGCAGCTACAAAATTGAAATTACCAGTTAATCCACCATAACTGGCATTCTACCGGCGACCCATACCTTAGATGTGTCCCAATCATCTAACCACAGCAGGTTATTTAACTAGTTGCTGACCGCCGGCCGTCAAATGACGGCCAGGCGGCGCACCTATTGTGGCGGGTGGCCGTCATATGACGGCCTCCCGTTTAAACAGGGAATGCGCGCGATCGAGCGCGCGCATCCCTGTTTCTTCGGGGGCGGCGTGTCACGGAGACACCGCTCACCACCGAAGGGGGTGAACAGCCATTCGTTATGGCTGTTTACCACGTGATCGGCCGTGACTTCATCACAGATGGTCACACCCCGAACGTGCACGGCGCATGCGCGCGATCGCGAGCGCGCTGCGCGTGCACGTCGGTGGCGGCGTGTTCCCCGGGAACACTGCTCGTCACCGACGCTGGTAAACAGCCATTGCCCGGCTGTTTACCCACGTGATCGGCTGTGATCCTTTCACAGCCGATCACAAAAATGTAAACAAACTGCGGTAACGGGATGTTACCGGGTTCTCCTCCTCACACACCGATCGTGTGTGAGGAGGAGATTGCGGTAACATCTCGTTACCGCATACAGTGTACACCAATCATACTGATTGCCCCCCCCCCCAATAAAGAGGACCTGTCGCCACCCCTCATAGTACCTGTCAATCACAGTCCATCAGAGTACCTGTCACAGTCCATCAGAGTATTTGAGTACCTGTCACAGCCCATCAGAGTACCCGAGTACCTGTCACAGCCCATCAGAGTACCTGTCAGCCCATCAGAGTACCCGAGTACCTGTCACAGTTCATCTGAGTACCCGAGTACCTGTCACAGCCCATCAGAGTACCCGAGTACCTGTCACAGCCCATCAGAGTACCCGAGTACCTGTCACGGCCCATCAGAGTACCCGAGTACCTGTCACGGCACATCAGAGTACCCGAGTACCTGTCACGGCACATCAGGGTACCCGAGTACCTGTCACGGCCCATCAGGGTACCGGAGTACCTGTCACGGCCCATCAGGGTACCCGAGTACCTGTCACGGCCCATCAGGGTACCCGAGTACCTGTCACAGTCCATTAGAGTACCGAGTACCTGTCACAGTCCATCAGGGTACCCGAGTACCTGTCACAGTCCATCAGGGTACCCGAGTACCTGTCACAGTCCATTAGAGTACCGAGTACCTGTCACAGTCCATTAGAGTACCCGAGTACCTGTCACAGTCCATTAGAGTACCGAGTACCTGTCACAGTCCATTAGAGTACCGAGTACCTGTCACAGTCCATCAGGGTACCCGAGTACCTGTCACAGCCCATCTGAGTACCCGAGTACCTGTTCCAGTCCATCTGTGTACCAGAGTACCTGTCACAGTCCATCTGAGTACCCGAGTACCTGTCACAGTCCATATGAGTACCTGTCACCGCCCTTCAGAGTACCCAAATACCAGTCACCAAACCATCAGAGTACCTGTCACCAGGCCATCAGAGTACCCGAGTACCTGTCACCAGGCCATCAGAGTACCCGAGTATCTGTCACCAGGCCATCAGAGTACCCGAGTACCTGTCACCAGGCCATCAGAGTACCCGAGTACCTGCCACCAGGCCATCAGAGTACCCGAGTACCTGCCACCAGACCATCAGAGTACCCGAGTACCTGTCACCAGACCATCAGAGTACCCGAGTACCTGTCACCAGACCATCAGAGTACCCGAGTACCTGTCACCAGGCCATCAGAGTACCCGAGTACCTGTCACCAGGCCATCAGAGTACCCGAGTACCTATTTGCAGCCCATGTCTCATAGAATATACGTTGGGGTCATTTTGTGGGTAATTTCACTGTCCTGGTGGTCCAGGACCTTCAAAAGTGTGATGGGTAGGAATGAAATGAGATGTGTCATTTATGCTCCTAGAACGCCTGAACGTACTACTTCAATGTTCGGCCTCTCTATGTGGCCAGGCTGTGTAAAAGTCCTACACATGTGGTATCGCCATACTCGGGAGGAGTAGCAGAATGTATTTTGGGGTGTAATTTTTGCTATATACATGCTATGTGTTAGAAATATCTTATAAATTGACAATTTTGTGTAAAAAAAAAATGTGTTTTAATTTTTTTCCACATATTCCAAAAACTTCTGGAAAAAAATGAACCGTTCAAAAGACTCATTATGCCTCACAGATTATACGTTGGGGTGTTTGCTTTCCAAAATGTGGTAATTTTATGGGAAATTCTATTGTCCTGGTACTCCAGGGCCTTCAAAAGTGTAATAGGTGGTTGAGAAATGAGATGCGTAATTTTTGCTCGTAGAACGTCTGAAGGTACTACATCAATGTTAGTGCTCTGTATGTGGCCAGGCTGTGTAAAAGTCCTACACATGTGGTATTGCCGTACTCGGGAAGAGTAGCAGAATGTATTTTGGGGTGTAATTTGTTGTATGCATATGCTGTGTGTGAGAAATAACCTGATAATATGACAATTTAGTAAAAAAAAATAAAAAATCTTCATTTTGCAAAGAATTGTGGGAAAAAATGACAACTTAAAAAAACTCACCATGCTACTTACTTAATACCTTGGGATGTCTACTTTGTAAAAAGGGGTCATTTGGGTGGTATTTGTACTTTCCTGACTTGTTAGTGTCTCAAGAAATGAGATACACCTGATGTACTGAAGGCCTGATCAGATGTGATCAATTTTCAGTGATTGGCACCATAGTTTGTAGACTCTATAACTTTCACAAAGACCAAATAATATATACTAATGTGGGTTATTTTTACCAAAGATATGTAGCAGTATAAATTTTGGCCAAAATTTATGAAGAAAAATTACTAATTAGCAAAAATTTATGACAGAAACGAAGAAAAGGGCATTTTTTTCACAAAATTTACGTTTTATTTTATTTATAGCACAAAAAATAAAAAACCCACTAGTGATTAAATACCACTAAAAGAAAGCTCTATTTGTGTGGAAAAAAGGACGCAAGTTTCATATGGATACAGTGTAGGATGACTGAGTAATTGTCATTCAAACTGTGAGAGCGCTGAAAGCTGAAAATTGGTCTGGTCAGGAAGGGGGTGTAACTGCACTGTATTGAGGTGGTTAAAAATGCCTCCAAAGACCCAACCACCACAGAGCAAAGTGTGAAGCCTCACACCTTTGTGCCCCACCAAAAATGCAATATACCACTGTACCCTGTCTTGCAAACCCAGGGACCACAGATCCATGCTCACCTCATTCAGATGGACCCCATCACTGCGGAGATACCACCGTGTATCCACCTCCAGGCTCCTGATGCGTTACTATGAAACCATTGTTTTGTGCTATAAACCTCCCAACCTCCTTGTTAACCTTCACTCTGGCCCTGTTCAGCTGCTTTGCCACTGACCTGGCAAAACACCAGGCCGTGTGACCTACCATGTCAGACCACACCACCACTGTATGAGGAAAGGCCAACTGCAGGGGGAGCACATCAAACTTGACACCACATATGAGGTGTCGGCTGGCCCGAACCCTTAGATCATTGCCTCCAGCATGTAGGACTAAAATGTGGGGGGGGGCCTATCCCATCTCACAGGACTACCCTGCTCCATAACAACCCGGGAACGCCTATACACCTAATGCTAGCCCCCTTGGCCCCCCAATGAACAAAGGAGTATCCGAAGATCCACACGAGGCAAGCATGATCTGATGATCTGAAAATAAATATATAAAACATAACACATAACACAGAACATAACCACAACAAACACAACTACACATGTGTAGCACTTACCCCCAAAAGAGCTGCTGGTATTTGATTGGGCTTACCGTTACCTCACCACTCCACCTTGTCCATCATAGGGGTGCCATTAAAGAATTTCTCACAGATTTCAGCTTCGACACTCAGTCCTTTTTTCCAATGCTTTATTGACAGAAAAGATATTTCAGTAGAGGGATGGAAGTTTTAGGGGGGTTCAGGTACCTTATAATTGCGAGCCAGGAAAGACAAACAGCTCCATAACTGGATCCAGCAACCACTGGATAGGCCTCTCTCACAGACCTAACAGCCGATGTGATGCTCGGTCATAGTCTCTACCACAGACTTGAAGAATTAGTAGAACCGTTGTACAATCCTCTGCCACAGGATTGTGTAACCAGCAACTTTTTCAATATCAAAGAACAGTCACACAGTACCATTTTCTTTCAGCCCAGCCGGCGATACTGTGGCATAAATGACCCCGGATTCGTCCTCCAATTGAGTCTCCAGGCTTTTCTAGTGGCACCAGCCGTGCTGCTCGGTCCCCTCTCAGAAAAGTCCTCCCCTGGTTTCTCCAATTATTTGGCTTCTCCCCGCAGGCAAGACAGCTCAGGACCACCCCTGGATCGGTAGGCCCCAGGACTTCTGGGCCTACCTTTCAGTAATGAAGCCTCGGGCCAGCCGGCCCTGAGACAATTTGACTGGCAGCAGCACACCTTAGGCCAGGAGGGCAATCAGGTCGGAATGCACCCTATCGGAATCTGTCCCTTAAGTACCCTCTCCCAGAATGCACAGTGGGTAGACCACTCCCACTGACTGTTTCCAGGCAAAGAGGCACTCAATACACCCAGCTCGTTGCAATTTCCAACCTTGGCCAATAACGAGAGCACCACCCCTCTGTGGAAAACCACACAACCCAGCTGAACTGGAACAGAACCAGAATTTTGACATAATCAGTCTGAGCTTAAACTACAGCTCAGACAAACTAAATTCCTACTTATAGGGTCTGCCCATCAGGAGCAGGGCACTACACATGCAATAGGAAAAACATCAAGACGCCCCAGTGAACCCAGGGGTATTAAATCAAGTGTGGACAAACATCAATTTTGAACCTGTCTGACTCCCATCTGCCGATACGTTTTACAACTTCATTATCCTATCCCCTTGGCAGCCTCAGTGGCTGCCCCGATGCAGAAAGAATGAGAAGAATAACTACTGGCCTCAAGACCGGCAGCTGTGAGGCAGCACCGCAGAACTGACACAAACTGAAAAGTAGACAAAGTGGAACCATTCAAATGGACAAGAAATGAACCAGCCACTACAGAGCGAAGCTGTAAGTACTCCACCACCGTGGAAACAGGGCAGCAACCTAACGTGTGCCCCTTTTCTTGCTTGATCTGTCTTAGATCGACGGATAAAAAGCTTGACAGAAGAGCCATCGCAGTGGACGTTTGCCACAGACAAGCCCCCTTGGGCAGCCTTGGATGGACTAACTAACTCCCCCACCCTGAGGGCTCCATAAAAGGCCAAAGCAAAAGCCACCCGGAATAGCAATTGTTTGAAACTGGATGAACACACTGTCGTGATAGGCAAAAACAACGATTGCAGGATATCAAAAGTGATAGGTCGGTGGCCGTATGACCACCAAGCCCCCCTTCAATAGCCTCTCAGGGTCTGTTTTACCAAAAAATCTTTGGTAAAATAGGGAATGCCCTGCAATTTGAACAGTAGGGTTGAGCCGAACTCTCCCAGGTTTGGTTCATAGCAGAACATGCGAACAGGCAAAAAATTGTTAAAGTCTATGGGACACGAACTTGAAAAATCAAAAGTGCTAATTTTAAGGGTTAATATGCAAGTTACTGTCATAAAAAGTGTTTGGGGACCTGAGTCCTGACCCAGGGGACATGTATCAATGCAAAAAAAGTTTTAAAAACTGTCGTTTTTTTGGGAGCAGTGATTTTAATAATGCTTAAAGTGAAACAATAAAAGTGACATATTCCTTTAACCATTATATGACTGCCTCACGACGATATACGTCGGCAGAATGGCATGGGCAGGCAGAGTAACGTACCCATACGTTACTCCCCTCCCACGGTCGGAGGGTGTGCAATCGCGCACCCCAGTGCCCAAGGCGGTCGGAATCGTTGCAGGAAGGATCCGTCATGAGGGGGAGGTCACTGATTCATGGGCTCTCTCTCACGATCGCTCCTGGCGAATCTCTCCTCGTGAAGCCTTTTCGTTCCGGCGCCCGAGGAGAGAAGACATCACTGTGAGTTTGCACCAACAGCACACTAACACCAGTACACATAGGCACACAAATCACCCCCAAATCACCCCCCTGCCCCCGCACCCCCTGTCACTGTGACACCAATAACAGTTTTTTTTTTTTAATGATCACTGCATTGGTGTCATTTTGTGACTGTTATACTGTAAGTGTTATGGCAATTAGTGGTAGGCCCCTTTAGGTCTAGGGTACCCCTCTACCCCCCCTAATAAAAGTTTAACCCCTTGATCACCCCCCAGTTAACCCTTTCACCCCCTGTCGCCAGTGTCACTAATCAATAATTTTTCTGATTGCCGTATTGGTGTCATGGGTGGTGCTAGTTAGCCTGTTAGTTATTTAGGTTCACCGTCAGCTTTTCATAGCGTCAGGTACCCCCATATACTACCTAATAAAGGTTTTAACCCCCTGATTGCCCAATAGTTAACCCTTTCACCAGTGATCACGTATAAGTGTTATGGGGGACACTGGTTATTTTGTTTTTTTATACCCACCGTTTATTACCCAATAAAGATTTAACCCCTGATCGCCCGGCGGGTGATATCAGGTTTTAGGGTCTGCATCGCCCCAGGCAGCGTCATATTAGTGCTAGTACCGCTAACACCCACGCAAGCAGCATACAGCTCCCTTAGTGGTATAGTGTCTGAACGGATCAATATCTTTTTTTTTTTTTCTTTGAAAATATTTTTATTCTGAACGGATCAATATCTGATCTGATCAGATCTATACTAGCATCCCCAGCAGTTTAGGGTTCCCAAAAACACAGTGTTAGCAGGATCAGCCCAGATACCTGCTATCACCTGCGTTTTGCCACCCCCCCCGGCCCAGCCCAACCCACCCAAGTGCAGTATCGATCGATCACTGTCACTTACAAAACACTAAACTCATAACTGCAGCATTCGCAGAGTCAGGCCGGATCCCTGTGATTGCTAGCAGTTTTTTTGGTAGCATTTGATACACTTTCTGACAGCCTAGGAGCTTTTTTACCTGTGAGTCTCACTACTGTACCAGTAGATTTAGAGCTCAAAATGGCAAATGAAAGGTACACTAGTGAAGAGGCCTACACGTTTCTGAGATATCATTCTTTTCAGCCAGTGGTTGGCTTTCATGTAAAAGCAATCCTAGAGGCTAAATAGCCACTAGACTGCTTTTACAAGCAGTGGGAGGGAATGTCCTCGTCCCCCCACCATCTTCCATGATTATCTCTGACTCTCTGTCCCAATAGAGAACCTGAGAATGCAGCCGGTGGTTCCCCCAGCTGACCGTAGATCTTATCAGAGACCATAATGGCTCCAATTATCTCTCCAATTATCTATTTCATGACTTAGATTTCGCCGGATGTAAACAGCGCCATTGGGAAATCATTTTATCCCACCAATCTTGGAGTGGTCAGATACTTTGAGGGCAGAGGAGGGATCTAGGGTTTAATAGACCCCATTTTTAAAAAAAAAGAGCACCTGTCACTACCTATTGCTATCATAGGGGATACAGTATTTGCATTCCCTGAGATAACAATAAAAATGATAAAAAATAAATAAATGAAAGAAGCAGTTTAAAAATAAAATAAAAAAAAGCAAACTAACTAATAATCCCCCAAAAAAGCACCCCTGTCCCCCCACCCCCCACCCCCCTGCTCTTGCGCAAAGGCAAACGCAAGCGTCGGTCTGGCCTCATATGTAAACAGCAATTGCACCAAACATGTGAGGTAACACCGCGAAGGTCAGATCCTCCTCTGTAAATCTAAAGTGGTAACCTGTAAAGGCTTTTAAAAATGTATGTAGTCTGTCGCCACTGGACGTTTGTGCACGATTTTAAAACATGTCATGTTTGCTATCCATGTACTTGGCCTAAGATCATCTTTTTTATTTCATCAAACATTTTGGCAATATAGTGTGTTTTAGTGCATTCAAATTTTAAAAAGTGTCTTTTTCCCCCAAAAAAAGCAAATACTGCGTGAAAAAAAAATGAAACACCCACCATTTTAATAAGTAGGGCCTTTGCTTTAAAAAAATATATAATGTTTGGGGGTTCAAAGTAATTTTCTTGCAAAAAAAAAATAATTTTTTCATGTAAACAAAAATTGTCAGAAAGAGCTTTATCTTCAAATGGTTAGAAGAGTGGGTGATGTGTGAGATAAGCTTCTAAATGTTGTGCATAAAATGCCATTACAGTTCAAAACCCCCCAAATTACCCCATTTTGAAAAGCAGACACCCCAAGCTATTTGCTGAGAGGCATGTCGAGTCCATGGAATATTTTATATTTTGACACAAGTTGCAGGAAAAATACTATTTTTTTTTTTTTTGCACAAATTTGTCACTAAATGATATATTGCTCTCAAACATGCCATGGATATATGTGAAATGACAACCCAAAATACATTCTGTTGCTTCTTCCGAGTATTGGGATACCACGTGTGAGACTTTTTGGGAGCCTAGCCAAGTAGGGGACCCCAAAAACCAAGCACAACCTTCAGGTTTTCTAAGGGTGTACATTTTTTATTTCACTCCTCACTGCCTATTTCAATTTTCGAAAGCCATGATGGCAAAACGACCCCATTTTGAAAAGTAGACACTCCATGCTATTTGCCGAGAGGTATGGCGAGTATTTTGCAGATTATGCATTTTGTCACAAAGTTTTGAAAATTGAAAAAAAAATTGAAAAAAACTATTTTTCTTCATTTTCAAAAACAAATGATTTCTGCAAAATACTCACCATGCCTCTCAGCAAAAAAAAAGGTTGAGGTGTCTACTTTCCAAAATGGGGTAATTTGGGGGGAGTTTATCCTATCTTGGCATTTTATGGCCTTCAAAACTGTGATAGGTAGTGAGAAGTGAAATAAAAAAATTGCGCCCTTAGAAATCCTGAAGGCAGTGCTTGGTTTTCGGGGTCCGATACGCAGTTAGGCTCCCAAAAAGTCCCACACATGTGGTATCCCCATACTCAGGAGAAGAAGCTAAATGTATTTTGGGGTGCAATTCGACATATAACCATGGCATGTGTGAGCAATATATCATTTAGTGACAACTTTTTTTTTGTCATTATTCAATCACTTGGGACAAAAAAATTCCCTTCCTCCTCCCCCCTTTGGGTCTGGTATGAATATTAAGGGGAACCCCAAACCAAAAAAAAATAAAAAATTGGGTAGGGGTCCCTCAAAATTCCATACCAGGCCCTTCAGGCCTTGTATAGATATTAGGGGGAACCCCGCACCATTTTTTTTTAAATGGCGTAGGGGTCCCCCATCCATACCAGACCTGATGGATTTTAAGGGGAACCCCACGCCAAAATAAAAAAAATGGTGTGGGGGTCCCCCCAAAAATCCATACCAGACCCTTATCCAAGCACGCAACCTGGCAGGCCACAGGAAAAGAGGGGGGACAAGAGCACCCCCCTCCTAGGCCCTACAAGGCCACATGCCCTCAACATGGGGAGGGTGCTTTGGATTAGCACCCCAAAGCACATTGTCCCCATGTTGATGGGGACAAGGGCCTCATCCCCACAACCCTTGCCTGGTGGTTTGGGGGTCTGTGGACGGGGGGGCTTATTGGAATCTGGAAACCCCTTTTACCTAAAGGGTCTGGTATGAATTTTGAGGATTTGAGAAAGCAAATTGGCGCAGGGTTTCCCTTAATATCCATACCAAACCTAAAGGGCCTGGTATGGTTTTTTTTTTAATTTTGGTTCGGGGGTTCCCCTTAATATTCATACCAGACCCAAAGGGCCTGGTAATGGACTGGGGGGATCCCATGCAGTTTTTTTCAATGACTTTGATTTATACTGCCGGGACCCGACAATTCATTCTAGCCACTAGTAGTTTTAAATGACTTTTTTCCCTTTAGAAATGTCATTTTGTGCAAGGACTGTTCTAAACACGGGAAAAATGTGACATTTTACAGGCATACTATAGTACCTAGGTACAAAATTTCAAGGAATATTTCACTTTTATTGTTTCACTTTAAGCATTATTAAAATCACTGCTCCCGAAAAAACAGCTGTTTTTAAAACTTTTTTTGCATTGATACATGTCCCCTGGGTCAGGACCCAGGTCCCCAAACACTTTTTATGACAATATCATGCATATAAGCCTTTAAAATTAACACTTTTGATATTTCACGTTAATGTCCCATAGACTTATGCCGCGTACACACGGTCGAACTGTTTGACGTACTTAGTCCGTTGAAACACATTTCAGCGGACAATCCGCTCGTGTGTGGGCTTCAACTGACTTTTTCAGCGTGCAGTCCGGAGTACTAAGAATTTCGGTTTTTCCAAAAATCTGTCCGTCGTACTTTGGTTTCAGCGGACAATATGGGTGTCAGTATGCTAGTTCGACGGACTAAGAATGGCGCATGCCCAGAAAGGATTTACACGGCGGAAGGGTGCTTTGCTGTGTCTTGGACTTCCTATTTCTAGTCCCGTCGTACGTGCTGTACACGTCATCGCACAAGCTTTCGACGGACTGTTTGTGTATCCGTGTGTGGTCAAGTCCGTTCAGTGGAAACTACGACGGATTGTCCATCGGATTGTATGACGGACTAAGTACGCCATACAATCCGCTCGTGTGTACGTGGCATTACAGTGTTCCAGCGGCTTTCGAAATAACCCCAAACACTGCATATTGTTCGGTGTTCGCAGAACATCTGAACAGCCAAAGTTCGGCCCGAACTTACGCTTGGGTCGAACCATTTACCCATCCCTATTGAACAGGAAGGCCAGGCCAGCCAATTTCCAGTTCATAGCAGAAATAGATATGTCAGCTGCGAAACACAGACAAACTAAATCAATTACCAGAGGTCTGACCTCAGAACTGTCTATGTCGACTTCCGCCCACTGTAGCAGGTCCCCCCATTCCCTCCAGACCTTAGTGTAGAAGGACCATGACGAGTCGCTCAAGGAGCTTCGAATCAAATGCAATCCACCACAGCCGAAGAGGACAAGGGGTTCCCTGTTGCTCAGCGCCAGGTGCCAACTCCCGGAACCTGTCCAGCTGAAAGCAAGAGAGAGTCAGCCACTGTATTCTCCACTCCAGGAATATGCACAGCATACAGAAAAAACATTTTGCTGAAGACAACACCAAACCAGGTATTGCAACAGACTTATAACCAGAGGGGAGGACCCTGAAGACGATCCTTTTTGTTGTGAAATGATTCTCCCCAGTGCCATATGGTGATCACTTCATGAAGCCCGCCTCCCGCCATTCCACGGGCCAGCACTCAGCACTGCACTGACCCCTTAAGAATGCTCCATATCCAGTGGAGCGGGCAGCATCTGTGAAAAGCTCAAGATCATAGTAGCTGACTGGCCCTTCCATCCAGATAGACCGGCCATTGAAATTGCCCAAAAATTCATGTCACACCAGCAGGTCGCCCTATGCTCCCTATTCAGCTTAATAAAATGTCTTGGTGAACGGAAGAGCTGAATCTTGTGTTTGCCAGAGGCCAAATGGACCTCCTCCTTTCGAGCATGTTACTTGTCATCAGGCAGATGACATTCCATTGCCCAGGAATCAATCTTTATCCCCAGGAACTTGATAGTTGACGTGGGGCCTTCTGTTTTGTCCGCCGCAAGAAGAATACCAAAGCGCTCTGTGAGGTGCTGTACCATAGCCAGCAAAATGCCATAAAAATTTGAGGATGTAGGGCCAACACGAAGAAAGTCATCCAGGTAATGAGTCACTGAATTCACCCCCCCCCCCCCCACACACACACACACACACACACACACACACACACACACACACACACACAGCCACATCCCGCACCACCAATTTGAGAAAAGAGCTAAAGGTCTCGAAAAAGTCGCAAGATATGGAGCAGCCCATAGGCAGGCAGCGATCCCACATCAAAGGCACCCAACCATCTGCAACCCAAAAGGTGAAAGCTGTGCGGGTGAACCTGTAGTAACCGAAAAGCAGCCTTGATATTGGTTTTAGCCATAAGAGCTCCCTTACCGTAGTGCTGTACCCAAAATACGGTGGCATCAAATGAGACACCGCACATGCCTCAGGATCAATAGCATCATTAACTGAACCGCCTTTCAGAAAGGAAAGATGGTGGATTAAGTGAAACTTATTGGGCTCCTTCTTTGGAATGACACCTAAAGGCGAGATCACCAAATTATCAAAAGGGGTTTGAGTAAAAGGGACGCCCATGCGGCCCATTAACACCTCCTTAGTGAGCTTCTCAGAAACCACTTCAGAGTGTAACAGAGCTGACCGCAAGTTGTCAGCAACAACCGAGCTGTAGGTTGATCCGGATATCTACTTAAAAAGGGGGACATCCTGTCCACCCTCACCGAAGTCTGGCCTTTTTCTCGCAGCACCGCCAGGACAGGCCCTGCCGGCCTTAAAGCAATGTGACAGGGGGTAAGCCCCCTGTCCCATTGAGAGCATTCTCCCCAGTGAGAGCATTCATTGTATCGGCAGCTGGTACCAAACCTGCAAGAAACCTCATTGAACTGCCAATACTGACCTGCCTTTTTGTGGCCGATTGTCCGGGGTCGTTCGGACTCCCGGGCCCTGCTGGAAAAAACAATGTCAAGGCTTGTGAAGAGGACATAAATTTCATCCATGAACTAATGTCCTTATGATCCCAGTGCAGCAAGGGCCGTATTGACTTACGTTAACTTACGGTGACTAAACTGTCGTACCACAGCCAAGCCACGCCCCCATAAACCCTCTGGGCCTTGCTAAAGAAATCCAAAGCAACGGGGAACAATTCTCAGGGGGTTTCTCACCGATAAGGTTCGCAAAGATGGCGAAGGCCTGGAGCCTATTGCTAAACGTCCGTGGAATCAGCCGATAACGGCGCTTATTAATCGCTATAATATCTCATGTCATTGTTATGCTGATGATACACAGCTTTATGTAAAAGCTGCATCTGAAACTCCTTCAGTGCAGTCAACCCTTTCAGTTCTTACCGCCTGTTTGGAGGAGATAAAGGAGTGGATGGAACAATATTTCTTGCAACTAAATAGCTCCAAAACTGAGTTTATTATGATTGGAACGTCTCACCAGATTAAATCATCACTGATAACAAGTATTGCCTTTTCGGGCTCTAAAATTCAAGCTTCATCCATAGTTACTAATCTTGGTGTAAAAACGGATTCCCAACTCACCTTTGAAGCACATATAAATCAAGTATGCAAGACCTCTTTTTACCATCTTCGCAATATCTCTAAACTTCGTCTTGTTCTTTATTTTTCCGATACTGAAAGGTTGGTTCATGCCTTTGTCTCCTCTAGGCTGGATTATTGCAACGCACTTCTCATTGGGATTCCGAGAAAAAGCATGCAGAGGTTACAGTATATCCAAAACTCTGCAGCGAGGATCTTAATGAGAGTGCGGAAGCATGAGCATGAGCATATTACTCCAATTCTTAAATCTTTGCATTGGCTCCTGGTTTCTGCTAGGATTGAGTATAAGGTCTCTCTTCTTGCATATCAATGCATATATGGCCATGCTCCACCTTATCTTAAGGAACTTTTAAGATTACAAAATTTACCTCGTTCCCTACTCTCAACTAAGTTGAATTGTCTAGAGATTCCAAAAACTAGATTAAAAACAATGGGAGATAGGGCTTTTTGTGTTGCTGCCCCACGCCTGTGGAATGCTTTGCCTGATAGTTTGAGGGTTTTTCAGTGTACTGAAAATTTAAAAAAGGGATTGAAGACTTTTCTTTTTAGCAAATGTTTTTGAATTAAGTTATTTGTCTGTTTTTTTTTATTGTAACTGTGTAGCACTTTGAGGTCTTTTGATGGAAAGTGCATTATAAATAAAATTAATTATTATTATTATTATTCTCCTTTTATTCTTTCTTGGATGCTTCCGGTTTTACCCTATCCAGCAAAGTGAAGATCTCTACGTACTGCCCTCGCCAAATCTTTTCCCGCACCTCAGATTTGAGGTGTGCTCCCAAAGGGCCCTCAAAACAGACATACACTTCGCATTTTGCCAAATTGGCCAAGCAAACCAAGTTCATAGGTTTACTAGCTTCCTTCGTAGGATCTGCAGAAGCAGAGAGACTCTTCCCTGGAGCCGCTGTATCCCCCGGCGACTCCACCTACAGGCCCCTGACCAGGCACAGGCACAGAAATAGCTGAAACCTGTTTCACTGCTTGACTTACCCCCAGTGAGTCCAGAATCCAAGCCGACACCGGCATAGAGCTCCATGAGCCCGCATTACAGAGTTAAACCAAAGAACGCAGTCTGACCAAAAGGTTTTGTACAGCTGCAAAATCGCCCATCACAGCAGGCCCTAGGCGCGCCATCTGAGGTCGGATACAAGGACTTACCAGGCGGACCAGGACCAGATTCTACAGCCGCCATTCTGGAATCCATCGTCGATGACCTCCATGGAGTGTCCTCCTCCTCTTCTCCGCTGGAGGAATCTTGCCGACCGTCTGGATTAATGAGGATACGCCACCTGCAAAAGGCCTCAGCTGCTTGCTGTCTCTCCCAGGACTGGTGAGCCCGGCCATTGCTGTGTGGCTGCTCTTCACCCCCCCACTGGTGGGGGGGGGGGGCTCTGCTGCTCTGACCAGTAGTGGAGGCCTTCTGACCCTGCCCGGATCTGGGGGTGATAGGTTCTCCAGCCACTCCACTCAACTGCCCGTGACCCATAGCGCGACTCCTCCCCTGCTGAGCCACCATTCCCGGAATGACCCCCGCAAGTCTTCCTCCTCGCCGGGACCGGGGGTAGTGTAGGACTGCGTCCCCATCCTGCAGAGCTCTGCCCCTGACGGGGATTCCTCCCAGCGCTGCTCCTGAGCCAGCTAGAGGAGGCTGAGCCAGCTGGGCTGGAGGGTCCCAGTCTGGGCTCCCTGAGTGGCGCTGAGCTTACGGGGATTGTGAGGGGCTAAAGCACTCTGGGGGTGTGCCCTGCGAGTGCATCTTACCTGCAGACCGAAGTAGTTGTCCCCCGCATGGTTGTGATCTGGCTCTGCAGCCAATCATGCCCCACTGAATCTGACATCAAGTGGAGCTGATCTGCCAGGTGTCGGGAGTCAGCCATCACGGAGCCGCAGAGGAAGGGCACTGTTCACAATGCTTCTCCTAATTTGTGTACTCTCCAGATCTCTGGTTTCCCCTTGTCTTCCTCACTCCTGGCTTCTTGCAATCCCTCCCCCATGCTGACTGCCCAATCCCCTGCTGCCTCATGTTGCCTGACGACATGTTTTAACCCCCACTTGCCCGGCTTCCCTGTGCTCCCATTCATGATAGCCCTACGCTATTTTTTTATTTATTTTTTGCTTCAGGCTCAACTTTATCATTAGTAAAAGAAAATCCCAAATGTTGTGTTGTCCTCAGAAAAGTAATAGAGGGGAAATCTTCCAATGGGGACACTAGTCCTGGTGACCTGGGGGTGCCCAAAGGATTCTCTTAATATACAGGGATTTCTCTTCACTTCCTGTTTTAGCTATGGAACAGGAAGAGAAGAGAAATATCCTTAATGAGACACAGATGGCAAAAAACTGAGAGGGGTTATAACCCTCTATTACTCTATCCAAAATAAAGGCAAAGCAGCCTCCCTGCACTGGGTCATGTACCCAGTACCTAAATCTGCACACCCGCTGACCAGGCCAGCACAAGCCAATCAGTGGTCTCGGCCAATGATTGGCCGCCGGCACCCGCTGATCGACTCAGTCATTCACAGAGCTGAGCTCTGGGATTGTAAACAATACAGAGTTCTGTTCACTGACTTGGTGCTAAGCAGGGGGAAAAAAAACAAGATCCTTAGTGAAAGCAGCACATATCACTCACATTTGACATAGTTTGACACACATTTGACACTGTTAACCCCTTCCTACTCAGTGTCATTTGTACAGTGACAGTGCATATTATTAGCACTAATCACTGTATTAATGCCACTGGTGATGTCAGTGGCAGTTAGTCAGTTCCCCCCAGTGTCAGTGTCAGATTGCCGCCACACTATCCCAGTCCCTTTATAAGTTTCTGATCACTGCCATTAGTAGTATAAAATAAATAAATAAAACATCCTGTACATATGCTATAGTTTGTAGAGACTATACGGTAACTGTCAGACAAACCAATCAATATATACTTATTGGGATTTTTTTTTTACAACAGACATGTAGCAGACTAAATTTTGGCCAAAATTTATGAAGAAATTTGATTACATTTTTTTTATTGGATATGTTTTATAGTGGAAATTGACGGTCTTTTTTACGTTTATATTGCAAAAAAATAAAAAAATAAAAGAGTGGTCACCAAATGCCACCAAAAGAAAGCTCTATTTATGTAAAAAAAAATAAAAAATTATATAAATTGTGTTTGTGTACAGCATTGCATGACCGCTCAATTGTCAGTTAAAGCAGTGCAGTGCAGAATAGCAAAAAATGGCCTGGCCATAAAGTGACAAAGTGGGTAAAATCTTCCGGAGCTGAAGTGGTTAATTCTACTTTTAAAGCAAACCTGTTGATTTGTCCATTCAAGACAGAGCTCAGAGTTTGGAGTTAAGAATCTTTACTGATCATACGATACAATTGTACTTGACGGAGAGGTCATAGACAGCCTAAATTATTCCTCCCTCCAAAATCCAATGTTTGGAAACCTTATATGCCATTCCTGCCATGAAACGAAGTGGAGTAACCCTGTACAACAATCAGAAACAAACTTTTATTTTCCTCACTGCTATAACTTGACTGGTTACGATGGATGTTACTGCTCTTTGCATCATCTTCCTGAGACACACAAGTTTACCAGCAATGATTCAGCAGTAAAAATGAACTACTGTATTTCAAAGTCCATTGACGGCCCAGTGGGAATACTTCTTCCAAAGGCAGATTATTTTACCTAACCTCATAGTAAGTTCTGCCACGCTCCCTACTTGTTCTGGAGACTAAATTAAAATGTTCATGTTCCATTGTCACTACTCTGCAGCATTGAGCTCTTTTCATTGCACTGCATATCCCTTAGAGTACCTGATAGCACATAAACACAGACGCACACATCTAGTGTTTGTCTCACCGTACAACATAGTGACTGTCATGCATACTAAAATTAAAATCAGCATGACTTCAGACAGTGCACATCTCTCACACAAACTGAGGCTGACAGCACGAATCCAGACTGTCGCACGTCGCAAACCAAAACACAGAGACATGCAAAATTCCTCTATGTGGAGATCTCACAACAAGCATTACACAGAGGGAAGCTAGCAGCCAGCTTAGTAATGGTGTCCTGTATTTCAAGTTACCTGCAATATATAAAATATGATGTTCGTAGAATTTCCACAAATAAAAATGGGTAGGATTCTGCACTGGGATACTCTGCATATTATGGTTGTAATACAGGCAGCAGAACTGCTGTATATGGTCAGTCGTCAGTGCAGGAAACTGATTTTTGCAAATATTTGAAGAGATCCAGTACAGTACACATTAGGCAGGTTTATCTAGAAGCAAAAGGTGCCTCCACATCTCAGATGGTGGCCACTAGCCAGTAACCAAATCCTGACACATAATAGTCTTTCTTGCAAAAGATTGCTCTACAATCATGCATGTTTATCGGCAAAACTTCCATGTTTATTTCAGGCAAGAGGAGAAGGAGTGAATACAACAAAAAGAATAACCCTGCCCTAAGTGAAAAAAATATTAAAGCTGACTGTGGTACAGGTACAAGACGTGCGCTAAACTAAATTTAACAATTATAGGTACGCAACTATACAGGCGGTCCCCTACTTACAAACATCCGACTTACAAACGACTCCTACTTACAAAGAGAGGGAGACAACAGGAAGTGTGAGGAAATCTATCCCTAGGAAGGGAAATTCACTCCTGTAAGCCCTTGTACACGCAGTCGGAAATTCCGCCGGGAAATTTCCGATCGGACCGTGTTGTCGGATAATCAGACTGTGTGTAGGCTCCATTGGACTTTTTCCGTCGGAATGTCCTACCAACAAAATTTGAGAGCTGGATATAAAATTTTCCGACAACATGATCAGATCGGACTTTGTCCGATCGTTTGTAGAGAATTCCGATCGGACAAAGTGCCACGCATGCTCAGATCAAAGTACGAGAGCAAAGCTATTGGCTACTAGGCTGAACGTAGTCCCGTCAGAACGAACGAACGTCATCACGTTCCGAACGATCGGATTTTCCGAAAACTTTTTCCGACCATGTGTATCCAACACCAGTTTCGGACAAAATCCATTGGAAAAAATCTGACGGATTTTGTGGTCGTAATTTCCGACCGTGTGTACAAGGGCTTAGAGTTAATATGGGAAAAAGGTGTCTCCACTGATGCTTTTTCACCCATTCTTGTTTCCCTAACAGCCCAAAATTTTCAAAATCCAATTGTCATTGGGACAGAAAGTGAGGTGAAATCTTCTGAACAGGGGCACAAACAGCAAAACAAGTGTTGCAGGGGTGATGACCCTTCCCTATGCTATCCAAAAAGCTTAAAAATGTATTTTTTGGCTGGAACTACACTTAAAAAAAAATGGACCTGTTCCGACTTACAAACAGATTCAACTTAAGAACAAACCTACAGTCGCTGTCTTGTTTGTAACCCGGGGACTGCCTGTAATTGTTAAATAGGAGGATGAGAATTGATGGGTCATTCAGGAACTGGTTAATTTGCAAAAAAATAATCCTGGCAGTAGAAGTAGTGAAGTAGCAGCTGGTTTGACTAGGAGCAAAAGTTGCCCCAGACATTATATGGTGGTTACTGGCCAGTAATTCATACCAGATCCTTACACATATTGGTCTTTCTTGCAAAGGATTGGTCTGCAAACATGCATGTTCATATTGGCAAGAGCTCCATCTTTATATTATATTAGGAAAGATGAGTAGGGTCAGTGGGTCATTCAGGAACTGGTTTATGTGCAAATAAAACAATATTGGCTGTAGAAGGTAGTGACATTATACATTTTAGGCAGGTTTGTCTAGGAGAAAAATCCACCTCCAAACCTTACATGGTGGCCACTGGTTATTGATTCATACCAGATCCTGACATATATTGGTCTTGACTGCTGAGAAGCATAGGCACATTTATGATCAACTTAAACCAATACCTTACCCCCAAAAGGACACGGAAGCTGATAAAGTTGGAAATAGGGAAAGGCCACAGCTTTATTGAACTTTCCAAATGTAACAACTTTTCAAATGTACCAAACAACAATGCCAGTCACAGCTATACTATGAGCATCCATAAAACATAAAAACAGTCTAGTCTAAGAAGCCTGTGCCTACTATCAGTGACAGACAGTCATTAGAATGACCCCAGAATTTAGCTTGAGAGCTAGGGATGAGCTCAGGCGTGTTCGCATGGAACACGTGCAGAGCCCGCCAGGAAGTGAGCGCAGCGATAATCACAGGCAGTGAGACATTGCCCGATCTCTGCAGCCACACATCGAGGCAATGTCTCGCTGCCTGTGATTAGCGCAGCGCTGTGGTCACTTCCTGGCGGGCTCTGCATGTGTTCCATGCGAACACGCCTGAGCTCATCCCTTTTGAGAGCATAGGCCATAAAGTAATATCAAGGAAATGCATCAGTGTAGGGCCCTAGTGGTGACATCATCACGCTGATGATGTCCAGCGGTGTTGTATGCCGATATTACTACTGCTTCTATAAGCATACTACATAAGATTTATTGAAATTATTTTAACATACTACACTATGGGGTTCCCTCTTTCGCTTCTTCTTGCCTGAGATTGTCCCATGTAGTGGTGGATGTTTGCTAAAGAGCTAGAACCTCCAAGCTGGGAGAGCTTCTGTGTTACCAGGCCAGGTGATTTTATTGCAAGCTCCATGAGTGAAAGATGCTGAGCCACCAGATCAGATGACCTTATTACAAACATGGTTAGACCTCTGTAATGCGCGGTCTTATGCTCTGGTAAGCGAGCTGTAGGGGTGGTGGGATCACGGTCAATGGTGGTCTGTGAAGGAGAGGAAACTTTCACAAATGGATTTATGATTCTTTCACAAGTGAACTTATACATTATCATTCAACACATTAGGTGTATATAGTATTTTTGATATCTGACTTTTGGGATATCTGTGAGTTCTGCTCTCTTTCACCAGTACACCAACATGCATATTTCACAATCACATTTATTTTCCAGCAATAAGCGCAGTTTTTTATTTTAAAGTCATTAGACTGACCCCATAATTTAGATTGAGGGCATTGCTCAAAAAGCAATATCAATTGTTGGCAAGGTCAAAACAGGTGGGAGGGTGAGCAACTCTTGTGACAGCCGAAACTCCTTAAATCAGTGGGATGTGTCCCAGCATAGCCTTTTTGGTAAAGTTCAGGCTACACTCAGTCACCTCATGTCTTTGTAGCCAATCCTAAAAGAGCCATTTGACTTCCATGTTTTATTTTCATGTCCATTGTGGTGTCATGCTTCCAGCAGGCAAGGCTTCCTTTCCCCAAAGGGGGTTCAGGGGTTCAAGGGGCATTCATTAGTGAAAAAGATTACTTTACAAACATGCATTTTCATATTGGCAAGAGATCCATGTTTACAGGTGATACTCGAAAAATTAGAATATTGTGTAAAAGTTCATTTATTTCACTAATGCAACTTAAAAGGTGAAACTAATATATGAGGTAGACTCATTACATGGAAAGCAAGATAGTTCAAGTTGTGATATGGCATAATTGTGATGATTATGGCTTCATCCCTGCTGCTTGTGCACCTTTTTCTTCCATACTTTTCCCTTCTACATAACTTTTTATTAATGTGCATTGATACAGCACATTGGGAACATCCAACTTATTTTGCAAATGCCTTTTTGAGGCTTTCCCTCCTTATGGAGTGTGTCAATGATGGTTTTCTGTACAATTGTCAGGTCAGCAGTCTTTCCCATGATTGTGATTCCTACTGAACCAGACTGAGAGACCATTTAAAGGCTCAGGATCTTTTGCAGGTGTTATGGCTTAATTAGCTGATTAGAGTGGGACACTTTGAGCCTAGAATATTGCACCTTTTCACAATATTCTAAATTCTGAGATTGTGGATTTGGGGTTTTTATGAGCTGTAAACCATAATCATCACAATTATGGCAAATCACGGCTTGAACTATCTTGCTTTGCATGTAATGAGTCTATCTTAGTTTCACCCTTTAAGCTGCATTAGTGAAATAAATGAACTTTTGCACAATATTCTAATTTTTAGAGTATCACTTGTATATCATGTAAGGTGGGGGGTGCAGAATTGGTAAGTCATTTAGTTTGTCTGAAGAAAAGGACTAGCAAACTGCAAGCTACCTAGTTGTTTTGTCCCAAGAGAATACTTAGCCTGGGGATGTTTGCCAGATTCAGGAAAGGCCCTAACAACTAAAATCAGATTAGCGGCCTTACCAGCTATGTAACAGCAAACAGTCAAATCTTCTGTTATGTCAGTGGGTACATAATGCAGGTCTTTACTAAGATAAAGAACATTGTGGATAATGAGGCACCCCAAAAGTGTGTGGCTTTTCACTCTGCCTCCAGCACTCCATGCATTTAAAAAGCAGTGGAGGGCAGAGGCATAACTCTTGTGGGCCCCAATGCAAAAGTTGACCTGGGCCCCCCACTACTTTCAAGGTGTGTGCAGATACATCCACTGCACGCCAAGATGCTCAAAGTGGCTTAAGAGTTTTGAGTTCCTCTTTACATCAGAGGACAGGGATTACCGCTGGAGAATCAGAGGACAGGGATCATTGCTGGAGAATCAGAGGACAGGGGCCCCTGGCATTTCACTTGGCAGAGCTCCTTTCCCATCCCAGCACTGTATACAGCTCCCCCCCCCCCCCCCCCATTACACAGGGCTTAAATCACATTCCTTTAAACACAGTCTGTCAGTCTTCACAGGGTGTATCTGGCTTTTATGTTGCCCTTCTGACCCGTGAAATTCTCTGGTCGGAGCGGCAGTGTAGTTGCAGTAGGCAGATACTCCCTGTGCAGATTGTGGCTAACTGGCTGTGTTGTAAAGGAATGTGATTTCAGCCCTGCGGAGGGGGAACATTATAGAGTGCTGTAATGGGAAAGGAGCTCAGCAGCTAGGTATAGCATGCAGGGTGGGGGGGGGGGGGGGGGGGCAGGGGCCTTTGGGGGGTAACATATCTGGGATGGCAAAGCCATGTGACACAAAATCTGGAGCCTGCAGCCCTTCAGGGGTCCCCCCGAGGAGGTGTTAAGGGATTTGTTTTTGCAATTTCTGAAGGTTTCTCTGTCAGTGTTGGCAGGTGTTGGGAAGGTCAGGTGTGTGTCTTTTCCCCAGTTGTCAGGGAAGTGGGGTAAGTAGACATCCCCGGGTGGGGGGGGGGGGGTAAAGAGAATCCCAGCTGGTGACTAGGAGACACTGAGGAGTGACATCGGTCCCATCGTTGCTACATGACAGCACTCTCCTCCTCTTGCCTCGCTGAGCTCGGTTACCATTCCATGTTGCCAGCACACAGTACAGACACTTCCCCCTCCTGGGCTGTTCTCACCTCGTGCTCCTCTCCATTCAGAAAATTGCTCACAGCTTCTCCCCTGCCAATGGGAACAGAGGAGTGTGGACTGTGGAATGCAAAGTAGAAGCCCAGTACCGGAGCGGGGCTGTGGGGCCCTAGGGCAGACCAGTGCTGTATTTTGTGCAGGATATTATAATGACAGGGAGGCTGCAGGGGCCGTCTGGAGCTAGGGGTGGGTTTGCGATTGTGACCCCTTCAACCTCTTATGCTACGCCCATGGTGGATGGGTATCTCCAACTCTTTTACCAAAATCAGAGTACAGGAGACTTTGAGAGGATAGCAGTTAGTCTGCACATACTACCTGTAGTGTCTGCAAGAAACAAAAGAAAGCTGGCTAATGGGAGTCATTGACTCCTTCCTACACTTGCATCATTCAACAGTATAGGACACGTAGATGTTTTCTTCGGAAAACGCTTTCATCTCCTACTGCAGACTATTTTTCTCACATCCTCTGAAAAGAACTTTAAAGCTGTTTTGAAGTTAGCTACAAAAAAATAATGTTCCAGTAGAGTTTTTTTTTTTTTTGTATTATACAACTTTACCTTAAACTGGAAAGCTTATACATATCATCACAAGCGCAAAAAAACAAGAGGCTTATTTGAGAACATTAAATAGAGATGTGACTCTTTGTTTTATGCCCCTGTGTATAGAGCATGACTGGCTTATAGCACACATACAACCGAAATATAAAGCCATTGAACTAAAATATTTGCATTTTTACAGGCTATGGCCGTAAGCCGTGCAGCTTGCATTACCTATGAAACAAAAATCACCCAGACAGTAGCACAGAAGAGATTAAGGCGACACAGACAAATGAAGTACCTGTCTCTAGTATAAACAACACA
The DNA here is from genome assembly GCF_037356315.1 of Lithobates pipiens. Classification (NCBI taxonomy): domain Eukaryota; kingdom Metazoa; phylum Chordata; class Amphibia; order Anura; family Ranidae; genus Lithobates; species Lithobates pipiens. The sequence continues at coordinate 428,415,311 of NW_027507903.1, forward strand.
CTCACAGTGTGCAATGTATGCCCAAACACCCTCAGAAACACACAGCGTGTGACAAGACACAACAGAAAACAGAGGCTATCGCAGCATAAGTGCAGATGGCGGTGGGTCCCACACTGTGCAGAGCTGATATGTCTGCCTGTTGTGTTCCCAGTTAGAGGTGAGACTGAATCAGTGTGATGGAAGGTCCCATTCCATTTACATTTGTAGAGCCACGCTGCCACCTGCTGGAAATCTAGCATCCTCACAGCTGACAAGGCGACTTCACGCATTTACACCTTCTACTCAGTGTTCGCCTCAGGGCTGCAATTAAGAAGACAAGAATTCAAACTTCCTTGTTACGCATTGTCTACAGCAGACACGTAGGTCAATGCAAGTTTATGTCTGCAGATTTTGCTTATTAAGATACTTTGGGTGTAATGTAAAAATAGCAAAATGGTTACTTTAGGTAAAGCAGTTTCTGTGAGTTCCAATGAAAAGCTGTTAACAAAAATATTAAATATTTTGGGTCTTATTAAATAAAGAGTGATACATCTTAATTGCAGCAACCAATGACTACTTATGAGAATGTGTGCTGTTCTGATTTTAGCAGGATAAATCCTGGTTAGGTGATGCAGCTAAGATTATTGCCCCATTTACTATGCATTGCAATATTGCATGTAAGTTACCGCAATGGGAGAGATTTACTAAAACTGGTGCTCACAGAATCTGGTGCAGCTCTGCATAGTAACCAATCACCTTCCATGTTTTATTGTCAAACCTTAATTGAACAAGCTGAAGTTAGAAGATAATTGGTTACAATGCACAGCAGCACCAGATTCTGTGTGCGCCAGTCTTAGTAAATCTCTATGAATAAGTTATTGGGGTGGATTTATTAAGAGTGCAATATCAGGGGCAGCTCTGCATAGAAATCAGCTTCCAGTTTTTTTGCAAAGCACAAAAAAGGTACGGAATGTGTATGTGTGTATATATATATATATATATATATATATATATATATATATATATATATATATATATATATATATATATATATATATATATCTTTTTTTTTTATCACATTTACCTAGGTGGATGCAGCATCGGTTGCATCTGTCCCCCGCCGGCTCTAACACTGAGAACCAATCAAACACTCACTGGAACGCTAGGCTGTGGAGGAGAAGGGGGCTGGAGCAGCTCGCTGAGAGGCTGAGCTTGGTGCAGGTCCACGTTTGTGGTTGCGATCTTGCCCGAGCATGAATTGGCTCTGTGATTTCAGCCCACTGTCAGCTGAAATAGGGTCATAGGAGTGCAGAACGATCTGCACTCCTGTGATCCACAGGAGAAGCTTGTTTGGCTGTACTTCTCCTTTAATTGAATAAGCTGAAGTTAGGAACAGACAGGAATCGGACCGTATGGATGAGAACACCCATGCGATAGGATTCCAGTGCGAGGGGGAAAAAGTCCCTCACCTTTTTTGTACGAATCCAATGCAAATTCAGTGATACAACTGTATGCTGAACTCGCATTGCACAGACATCGCATGTGACAGGTGCCAATTACATGCGATGTCTGTGTTCACTACAGTATGAACCCAGGCTAAAGCACAAAACCAGACATGTTGCATGTTTTATTAACATAGCACACCAATGCACGACTTTGCAGTGTTTTGCAATTGAACACTTGGGTGCCATTCTACCTTAATGTCACTACAATGCACCATCAATTGTGCATTACTGTATGAACAAGTTTCACATTTTTTTCTTTACATACTGTCACCAGAACAGTACAGTATCATCAAATGACTGGTGTGGCTGTGATCAAGGACACTGACTGCTGTCAGTATGAACGTAAGTGGGGTTTTTTTCATAATTTTAACCACTTGCTGACCATGCAAAAACAGCTACAGTGCAGCTGTCCAGTTCTGGGAGGGTGTCAATACACTGCTACCCAGAACCCCCCTCCCGCTTGCCTCCTGTGGACATAGCTAATCATAGATCTGGGTAAAGGGCCAATCACAGCTGATTACATGTAAACCGACTTGCCTGATATCAGCAGTCCTTTCCTCCAGCGCTGTGTCTGTGGGTGGAAAGGAGAGCCATTAACTTGTAATCCTGTCAGCACATCGTTCACACTGACAATCAGGGCAGCCCTATCAGTGCCAATCATTGCCCATCGGTGCAGCCCCTCAGTGCCCATCAGTGCATCCTATCAGTGCCTCCTCATCAGTGCCCCCTTATCAGTGTTTATCAGTGAGCATCAGTGCAGCCTATCAGTGAAGAATAAAAATTACTTATTTGCAAAATTTTATAACAGGAACTAAGTAAAACATTTTTTTTTCTTGTCAGAGAGTTTTGTCTTTTTTTCATTTGTTTAGCAAAGGATAAAAACAAATACCACCAAAAGAAAGCTCTATTTGTGTGCAAAAAATATATATAAAAATGTAATTTGGGTACAGTGATGCATTAACACACAATTGTCATTCAAATTGCGACAGCACTGAGAGCTAAAAATCGGCCTGGGCAGGAAAGGAGTGAGAGTGGCCATAATTGAAGTGGTTAAACATTTTTTTAACTATTTTTTTTTACATACTCTGGACTGCTCTGGGGAGGTGTTTAGGATTTCTTTTCACTATGTTTGCTTATTACAGTGATAATCTGATATAAGCAACCATTTATTTGAATGGCATCCATTCATGTGTCATTGTGTACTATAGATGTGATTAGCTACAGCTATCATATGGTACAGGTCTGCTGTGTTTCGCCTTGTACCATGGGATCACTGTGACCAATCACAGAGATCACAATATTACACAAAGAATCGCCATGAATGAAAGCCATTGTGTGCTCTTGATATGTGATGGCTGTGATTGGTCACAGCGATCACATGGTACCGGGACCGGACCAGTGCAACAATCTGTCTTTCACTGTGTTTGGTGGACACAGTGACAGATCGCAGCGCTGCATGGCCCCTAGGGTACGCACAAGGCACGCTCCTGGAGGACTTCATATAACGTCCACTCAGAGACACAGTGATCATTAAAAGGAAACTATTATGGTTTGGAGTCAAATCTATTTGTTAACTGGATGGAAGACTGCATAATAATAATTTGTAATATTTCATATTTTTAAAAATGTAATGTATTTTTTTTATATAATTCTTTAACCCCCCTGACGGTATTCCCGAGTCTGACTCGGGGTGGATTTTTTATACCAAGAGCGGTATCCCCGAGTCAGACTCGGGACTGCATCGCTGGATCCAGGAGCAGGTTTACTCACCTTCTCCCTCGGATCCAGCGTTGTCTCCCCGCTGTACGAGCGAGCCGTGTCTCGCTCGATGCATTACATCGCCGATCTCCGTGCCCTGCGAGCGTTGCGACGCACGGGCACGGAGATCGGCGTCAAATTCAAAAAGTGAAACAAACAGTAAACATAAAGTATAATGTAATCTTACAGATTACATTGCTGTATGTAAATATTTCACATCCCCGTTGTCCCTAGTGGTCTGCCCAGTGTCCTGCATGCAGTTTTATATAATAAAAACTGTTCTTTATGCCTGGAAACTGGAGATTGCCCATAGCAACCAAAACTGTCACTGTACATCAAAAATGATTTTAGACCAGCTAGAAAACAGCGATAATAAATTGGAATCACTCGTAGAATTTAGCGATAGCGATTTGTGGGGAGATCCGTCATCAAATACTGAAAAGTAATGACAGTGACAATTCTGCAACTGAGCAAATTTCAGTGTTTTTGATTTGATTACATTATTGAATAATTTTTATTATTGTTATATTATTATTTGGTACAATTATTTATAATTATTTATTATATTATAATTTATGATTTCATTTTTCAAACTTTATCATACCCGGGATGTCTGCTAGACTCTGGTTTGGACAGATTTAAGAGAGTTATTCCTAAGAATTGCAGGACTACAATATAAAACGCCAAATTTTCATGCAAAATAATGGTACCGCTTTTAGCACCTAAAATCCGAAATAATCGTACCGCCAGGGAGGTTAATTGTGTTGTCGGACATAGCTGCTGATAATAGGCCTTCAGTGCTCTGATAATAGGAGTATGGTTTCAGCATACTTTTACTTACCATGGTCTATGTACTTGGCCCTCAGCACCACAACTAGAAAACCATTAAGTGGGAGTAAAAATATCAGTGCTGTTCCCAAGCTGCAATCACAAAAGCTGCAGTCCCGAGATGTCTATTCTTATTTTTTTCACTATAGTATAGTTTCTATTGTATTTTAATTCCAAGGACACATTCAGGGCTGAAACAAGGATAAAAGAGTATGCTCAGTGCTATTACTACATGCAATATTTTGCCAGCTGTGGTAGAATATAAATTAGGGTCACTTAACAAAGCCTGATCTTTTACGTGCTTTTGGCATTTGACGTCACAGTCATTTTTTCACAAAAATGTTAAGTCCACATAAATACCACATAGATGTGAAATTAGTACTCCTCTCCCACTTCTAGGCCTCTTACACACGGGGTGTCTGAAAAAGCCCCTCTAAACTCCAGAACAGCTGGAATAAAAAATGCACTAAAAGCTATGTATTGCCCACATGTTTATGCAAATATAACGAGTGTAGTGCGTTTAGACGCATTTCGTTTTGCAATTTTCTTTTGAAACACTCCTCTCATGGATGCTCCTTTGGTGTTTTCTTTTTTCTGCCTGTAAATGCTCTTCTTTTAATACACCTGTAAATGCCTATGTGTGCATGAACATATGGGGGTTGATTTACTAAAACTGGAGAGTGTAAAATCTGGTGCAGCTCTGCATAGAAACCAATCAGCTTCCAGGTTCTTTTTTTTTGTCAAAGCTTAATTGAACAATCTGAAGCTAGAAGCTGATTGGCTACCATGCACATCTGCACCAGACTTTGCACTCTCCAGTTTTAGTAAATCAGCCCCATAGCCTTTCATAGAGGTGCTTTTACAGGCAGGAAATAAAAAGCAACCTGAATGCAGTGTAGTTATAAGGAGTTTTTTTTTCTCATGGATTGGGTGAGGAATTTTAGAACCTCTGTATTTTTTTTTTTATTATTATTATTATTGCTGTTTATGCCCCCACTAGGGAATAGGGATGAGCAGAATGGTTTCAGCTAAAGTGATCTTGTAACATATTGCCAAAGAACTCTCTTTTGCTACTATACTACTATATGCAATTACTGAAAAAATCGATTGATTGGTTTTATACAATTGTATTTTATTGTAGTCTGTTATAATTTAGACTAAATATTGTCTAATTTTATAAAATTTCGAATAAATGTTATTTTTCATCAAAAATGCTGTGCCTTAAAAGCCCCATGCCTTCACTATTAACTTTTATTTTTTAAAGAACTTAAATTTTGAGGCTAATGAGGTGCCATATTGGCACAGGAACACATTTAGGGCAGTGGAATGCAGCTTCCATAACCCTCAAAGACATTTAAAGTTCCTTGCACCCTTAAAACCCACAGACCCCTCCTGATCTATAATTTTGTGTTACCCATTGACTGCTGTAGATTTCACCAAAATTGGAGTCATTGTTATTCAATTTGGGGAGATTTGGGGAAAAAGAAAACTCAGTTTCACTCATCCCTGCTAGGAGGATTCATTCGTACCTCTCATGGTGACCTTTGTCAATGGGACAGAAACTAAAGAGGAAATCTATTATTGTATAGTTGTCACAGTTTACAGTTGTCACCAGGCCAGGAATAGAGGGAAAACCTCCTGGGAGGAGGGTACCTGTTCTGCAGACAGTGCCTTTCCCATCCATCCAAAGCAAGGAAAAAAAATGAATTGGCTGGAGTTCCACCTAAATAAAAGGCAGATATTAACTAGCTCAGCTCCGGAAGCCCTCTTCATGACCAGGGCATTTTTTGGTATTTAGCACTGTGCTATTTTAATTGGTAATTGTGCGGTCATGCAACGCTGTACCCAAACAAAATTTCTATAACTTTTTCCACACAAATAGAGTTTACTTTTTCTGGTATTTGATCCCCACTGGGTTGTTTATTTTTTATTATATAAATGATAAAAGACTGAAAATTTTGAAAAAAGTCAATATTTTTAATTTTCTATTATAAAACATATCCAATAAAAAATCATGGTGTATATATACTGGAATTGTTATTATTTTTTATTTATACTACTAATGGTGGTGATCAGAAACTTGTAATGGAACTGAGAGTGCAGCAGACAATCTGACACTAAATGACATTGAGTGGGAACTGAGTAACTGCCACTGACTTCACCAGTGACACCGTCACATGATCAATGCTAATACTATACACTGTCATTGTACTAATGACATTGGCTGGGAAGGGGGTAACATCTTGGGTAATCAAGGGGTTAAATGTGTGCCTAAAAATGTGTAATGTGTACTCTTTTTTACTAAAGATCTCATTGTTTCTTATCCCTGCTTTGCAGAGATAAAAAACAGTTCCCTCTGTACAAAGCCCAGGGCTTTTGGCTGTGATTGGACACAACTGATTAGCAGGTTCGGACATGAATCATTGCTAAGGCTGGATTCACACTGCTGCCGAATGCTGCTCGCAGCAGGGGGTCCGGTGCGTCCCTGTTCTGTTTCAGGGATGAATCTGGGCCAAATGTGTGCTTGAATTTGGCTCTTAAACTGAACCAAAGACACACAGGACTGCTGCGCAAGCCGCTCCGGAGCCGCAACGAAGATATGTGACCCGCCTCCATTGAGAGTCGGTCAGAATCTCCTGTCATGAGAATTGGATGCGGAAACCTCACCCAATTAGCACTAGTGTAAACCCAGCCCTAAAGGAGCTTTTATAAATGCATTTCTGGGTATTTAGTTGGCTGCCTGGACTTCAGCTTTAAGAAATGCTGTGACTTTTTAAGAAGCTATTGTTGATTTTCACCAGTAGATGTTAGTGTGGTGCATTCCAAACTTTTGGCTAATTCAGATCCATTTATAACTCTCTAAAGGGACTCTGTCACAAAGAAATGCATGTGTATAAGAAGACTGATGGAAGCAGTTGTTTACCTAATCATGTACCGAATAGTTTCTCCTAGGGCAGTGTTTTTTTATATACTTATAAGCAGGAGTATGGATTTTTACATTCCCCCAGTCAAAGCAAATGCCCCAAAGCTAGTTAATCACTCCTAGGGAACACAATAAACCCTTTAATTGCCCTTGATGTTAACCCCTTCCATGCCAGTGTCATTAGTACAGTAACAGTGCATATTTTTTAGCACTGATTACTGTATTAGTGTCATCGTCCCCAAAAAGTGTCAAAAGTGTCAGGTGTCTGATTTGTCCACCGCAATATTGCAGTCCCGCTAGAAGTTGCTGATCAGTGTCATTACTAGTAGAAAAAAAATACAATAGTTTGTAGACGCTATAACTTTTGCGCACAACAATCAATATATACATATTGTTTTTTGTTTTTACCAAAAATATGTAGCAGAATTCATATTGGCCTAAATTGATGAAGAAATTCAATTTTTTTTTTATTGGGAATGCTTTATAGCAGAAAGTAAGACATTATATAATTTTTTTCAAAATTATCAGTCTTTTTTTGTATATAGCGCAAAAAATAAAAACCGCAGAGGTGATAAAATACCACCAAAAGAAAGAAGAAGATTGGTGAACTGAGACCTTGTATTGATTATAAGAGGTCTCAATCGTTTCACGATTAAGAATGCCTACCCGATTCCGTTGATTACAGAGTTATTTGACTGCCTCAAGGGAGCAGCGGTTTTCACAAAGCTTAATTTGAGAGGGTCATATAATCTTGTGAGGATTAAGGAGGGCGAGTGGAAAACTGGGTTTAATACCAGTACAGGCCATTGTGAGCCTTTTGGCCTTTGTAACTCCCCAGCAGTTTTCCAGGAATTTATTAACAATGTCCTCCAATATTTGTTGCAGTTATGTGTGGTGGTTTATCTCAACGATATCCTCATATTTTCAAGTTCCTGGAGAGCCACCACACAGATGTCTGTCATGTGCTTCAGAAACTAAGAAAGAACAATCTCTATTGTAAATTTGAGAAGTGTGAATTCAATCACGAACAGCTTAAATTCCAAGGTTATGTCATTTTCCCTGCTGTTTTTTTCGATGGACCCAGAAAAAACGTTCAGCAGTCCTACAGTGGGCCCGACCCGTGGGTTTACGTCCTCTGCAGCATTTTCTTGGCTTTGCGTGATTTCCATAGACGTTTTACCCTCAAGCTTCGTGGTCCTCCGAGGGGGAGGGGGTCATTGTGGAGGGGGTACTGTCAGGGCTGAGCTCAGCCCTTCCTTCTCTGAGCTGGCTGCTCAGATATTGGCTAATTGCCATCTCCTATCTCGCCACAGTGATTCACCTGTTGATGATATCCTGCTCGTCAGTCCTGCCTACTTAAGCCATCCAGTGCAGATGATCTCTGCCTTCACCTTGATCACATCTCTAGAGACGCTCTACTGTGTTCCTCTTAAAGACTTACTTGGCTGACATCCTTCTGGCTCCAGATCCTGCTTGCTGTTATACGATGCTGTTCTCTGTCTCCCTGACGTATTGGGTTGTCTGACTATCCCTTCTGGTTCCTGAATTTTGGCTATGTTTTGACTACGTTTACTCTGTTTACCTTTTTTATTATTATTAAACAAGTGTGATTTAACTGTACTTCTGTCTCAGTCTGATTCATGGTTTCTCACATAATGTGAACAATACATATATAATAATGAGTATATAAAGTGACAATCGTGAAATAAAGTTCTATAGTGCCTAAATAAAATACACTAATAATAAATCCCATGAATCAAAACAACATGATTAGATCACAAAGTTCATTTCAAACATAATAAAATCATATCATGATAATCCAAACATAAAATGAATAAAGTGACGAATGGTGAAGTAAAAAGTACTATAGTGTGAGATTATAATAGTAATAAGTGTCTGCTGCACTGGATAAACCTTAATTGCATATAATTTATAAACATTCAAGCAGCCAGCACAATGTTGGTGAACAGCAATAAAAAAATATACAAAAATAGGTGCAGTGCTTGAAAAATGTCCATAGACATAGTCCATGGGATATAGTTGGACCCTAATTACAGGGGTCAGATGAGCATTGAATTGGGAAGGATCCCTTACTTTCGATGAACCATGATCAATCAGGTACTAGCAGGATGGATACACATATACCAATCTCCCCACTCGATCCCCCTATTCAGAACGTTGATTCCACAAATATCATTTGCCTATGACATTGAAATGAATATGCCTCATGGTGCAGTTATCTTTATAAAATTGCTTAATGATAAAAGCAAATGGTATTGCACTCACATGTTCCAAGTATAAAAATGCTTAACACTGGCTAACACTCATCAGCCCTGCCTACTTAAAGTGGTGTTGCCACCAAAAAATAAAAAAATTGTTTAAAATTCTTTAAAAAAATAATAATAAATAATTGGAATAAAAATGTTTTACTCACCTCTAAATACCTGTTGCTAGGGGGTCCCTCGTAGTCTGCCTTCTTCCTTGCCCGGGCTGGTGACATCACTTCCCTTCGCACAGCACAGTCACCTGGGACCTGTCACGTGTCCCAGGTGACTGTGCGGCGTATCACGGCGCCCTGCGCCGCTCGCGCATGTGCAGTGGGTGCCCACAGTATGAATGACGGCGCCGCGAGCGGAGCGGGGAACGAGGGGGGGCTTCGTTCCCCCGCATCGCTGGACCCCGGGACAGGTAAGTGTCTGATTATTAAAAGTCAGCAGCTGCAGTATTTGTAGCTGCTGACTTTTAATTATTTTTTTTTTTTTAGGGGGTACCCCACTTTAAGCCATCCAGTCCAGATGATCTCTACCTTCACCTTGGTCACATCTCTAGAGACGCTCTCCTGTGTTCCTCTTAAAGACTCACTTGGCTGACATTCCTTCTGGCTCCAGATCCTGCTTGCTGTTCTACGATGCTGTTCTCTGGCGCCCTGATGTATTGGGTTGTCTATCCCTTCTGGTTCCTGAATTTTGGCTATGTTTTGACTACGTTTACTCTGTTTACCTTTTTTATTATTATTAAACAAGTGTGATTTAACTGTACTTCTGTCTCAGTCTGATTCATGGTTTCTGACACAATGTGAACAATACATATATAATTGATTCCACAAATATCATTAGCCCATGAAATAGACATGAATATGCCTCACGGTGCAGTAATCTTTATAAAATTGCTTAATGATAAAAGCAAATGGCATTGCACTCACATGTTCCAAGTATAAAAACACTTAACACTGGCTAACACTGTCAACAAGATGACTGCCACTTCCCGGCATACACTATCATCACGTCACAAGCTCCTCCCTATGTGTTTTGTCTTAGGTTTACATCATCAGGGACGTGGCAAGATGTGCATAGAGGTGTAGTTTATAGATGGGACATCAGTTAATTGTCATATTGGAGACTGTAGCATATAAAGTAGAGTTGCCCCGTCTTCTCTCAGATAGGGAGACTTATGTCCCTTTAGCTGGAAACCCCACAGGAAAATTCAAAAAGGAACTTGTGTCCCTTTTGGAAGAGAGCTTTCAGAAGAAAATTTTATCAAAGAAAGAAAAGCTTTTTGGTTCCAGTAGCCCTAGGGTACCGGTTATATACTATCTTCCCAAGGTGCACAAGAATCCAGTACACCCCCCTGGAAGACCGATCATTAGCGGTATTGATTCAGTTACTTCCAGGGTGGGTAAGTACATTGACCATTTCTTGCAACCACTAGTGGTTAAAACTCCTTTGCTCATACATGATTCCATGCAGGTTATCAACCTTCTTAAAGATGTTGAATGAAAGGATGGCTACATCTTTGTAACTGCAGATGTGTCATCCATATACACCATCATCTCACATCTGCATGGTCGCAAAGCGGTTATGCACATTCTGAGTTTGGATGATCTTACAGCAGCTCAACTCGAGTTTTATTGTTGCTTGATTTTGCCATGGGCCATAATTATTTTTGGTTCGGGGGGTCCTATTACCTGCAAGATAGAGGTGTGGCCATGGGGGCCATGTTTGCACCCAGCATGGCCAACCTTTTTATGGCTAAATGGGAGGAGGACGTCATCTATAGCGGGCCTATGGAAAGGGTATATAGATGACGTCCTCCCCATATGGGATGACGACCAGTGCTCTCTTGATGAATTCACAATGGGTCTCAATGAGAATGATAGTGGAATCAAGCTCCAACATGAGTCCAGTGTTACTGAGATTCACTTCTTAGATCTGTGAATTAGGGCTGTGGAAGGAATGATTGTCACCTATACCTATTTAAAGGATACTGCTCTGAATGGATTCATCATTCCTAATTGCTGCTATCATCCGGCTTGGCTGAGGTCAGTTCCCCTCAGTCAAATTTTGAGGCTTAAAATAAATTGTACTCATCATGGGGATTTCTTAAGAGAAGCTTTTACCCTTACGGATATATTTCTGGAAAAGGGTTATGACTCTTGCCAATTAGATCAGACGCTCTTACTTGCTATTGAAAAGGATAGGGACGAGTTGTTGGTTCTTAGACAAAAAAACCCAATGAGGCCTACAGGCATGCATTTTGTATTAGCTATTCCACTCTATAGTATGCCATCAAGAAAATTCTATATAAACACTGGAATTTGTTATGCAACAATAGGATTTTAGGACCCAGGGCGTCCTATGGTGGTATACAGAGGGGCCCCTCCTTTGAGGCTTCAAGTAGCACCCAATGTTATAGACCCCCTAATAGGGTGTATTTTTTCCATAATATGGGTTTTTTCCCCCGTAGGAAGTTTTCTCTCTGTAATAATGTATAGGGGAGAAGGAGGACAGACACGTTTTAGCCCAATTTCACTCAGAAAAAGTTCCCTATTGAGCCGTTCATTATGTATACCACTAAGCATGTGGTCTACCCCATAAGACAGGGGTGTTCAACTTTTTTCAAAGATTTTGGCCAGATTTTATGAAGTGAGCATACGTGAGGGCCAATCATGTTGCCTGACATTGTTTGAACCATTAAAATTCAGTCCAAGTGTGTTCATCCGAGCACTAATACACTGCCCAACAAGGATTCTCTTGCCTTTATCACTGTGTGTAGTGAAGAGATGAGCTTGGCTGTGTTATTTGGATATACCCTATTTATCGGCGTATAACATGCACCTTCACTTTAAGAGGGAAGTTTCAGGAAAAAACTAAAATTTTAAATAAAGAACTGTGAAGCAATATAAGGGCCAGTGCTCATCAATTCAGCTTAATCAGTGTCCATCTGCAGCCTCACAAGTGCCACAAATGCAACACTCCCATTGCCATGAATGCAGCCCCACCATTGCCATGAATGCAGCCCCACCATTGCCATGAATGCAGCCCCACCATTGCCATGAATGCATCACCCCTCATTGCCATGAATGCAGCACCTCCCATTGACATGAATGCAGCCCCCTCATTGCCATGAATGCAGCACCCACATTGCCATGAATGCAGTGCTCCCATTGTCGTGAAGGCAGCACCCCCATTGCCATTAAAGGCAGCACCCCCATTGCCATAAATGCAGCCTCACCATTGTCATGAATGCAGCCTTACCATTGTCATGAATGCAGCCCCACCATTTCCATGAATGCAGAACCCCCATTGCCATGAATGCAGCCCCCCCCATTGCCATGAATGCAGTGCCCCCATTGTCATGAATGCAGCCTCACCATTGTCATGAATGCAGCCCCACCATTTCCATGAATGCAGTCCCCCATTGCCATGAATGCAGCACCCCCATTGTCCTGAATGCAGCACCCCATTGCAGTGAATGCAACCCCCCCATTACCACGAAAGCAGCCCAACCATTGCCATGAATGCAGCACCTCCCATTGACATGAATGCAGCCCCATCATTGCCATGAATGCAGCACCCCCATTGCCATGAATGCAGTGCTCCCATTGTTGTGAAGGCATCACCTCCATTGCCATTAAAGGCAGCACACCCAACATATATGTTCGAAACCGAAATGCAGGCTGCAATTTGCCCATGGGCCGGACTTTGGACATGCCTGTTATAAGGTGTTCACGTGGGTTGGAATATATGGGGTGGATGGTCCGTATGCTCCAAGTCCGATTGAAGGAACATGCTACTAATATAAAAAATGGTTTCCCCAAGCGTAGCCTCTCCAAACATTATGACACCTATAACAATCGAGACCCCAAAGGAACTGTGTTTTTAGTGACTGATAAGTACACAGGTAATTGGAGAGGAAGCCATATGACCAGAGGTGTTTCCAGGCTTGAAACCACATGGATTTATAAGGCTAGGACTTATAGTCCATTTGGTTTAAACGTTCAGTTGGATGTGAATGCATTCATTAGTAATGAATAGTGTTTCCTCATGTTTACATCATGTAGTTTTATATATTTTTTGGGTCTTGTTTCTTTAATTAAGGTTTAGGTTTGTTTCTGTGTGAATTAGATTTGTTTTTTATGATTATATGTTTAATATATACCATTAGTATTTTTATTGATCCTATTTTGAAATATGTAAAAAAATGTGCTAAAATAATAATCCACGCCAGCCCATATAGCACACTGCTCTGCGCTCTTGGGTGTTTAAATGCAAAATTTAAAATTTCCGCAGTATCCCACCTATGTAAGAAACCTACTTATCAGCTGCTGCTTTTTTTGAAAACATAAACATATAGAAAAATACACAAAAACTGTAACTCAGAATAAAATAAAAGTCCACTTTTTATGTATAGCAGCGCATGCACATTTTTCACAAAACATGCGTTAAAGTAAAAGTTCAGTTCAGTGTCCAGAGAGCAGGGTGCTTTGTTCTATCCACTCGCTTTGTGATTGAAATGCAGCTTCCACCATATAGATCACCACTTGTGGAACAAAAGACGACCCCCTATGGGGATGCACTCACCGAACGCATGAAACAAACAAGCCTTCAAAATGCCAATGCAGCTTCCTCCTTTTGCCAATAGTTATCTCCCTTATTGGAAATCGGCCACAAAGGAGGAAGCAGTAGATCACAGGACCCATCGGTTTCCTCCCACGGCAGATGAGGGGGATTGTAAAGGACTCAAAGGGAGGAACTGGTAAGCATGTATGCACAGGTTGCTGTTGTAGATGGACACCACAGGTGTATTGCAGGTTCTGTGGTGTCCATCTACAACAGCAACCTGTGCATACATGCTTACCAGTTCCTCCCTTTGAGTCCTTTACAATCCCCCTCATCTGCCGTGGGAGGAAACCGATGGGTCCTGTGATCTACTGCTTCCTCCTTTGTGGCCGATTTCCAATAAGGGAGATAACTATTGGCAAAAGGAGGAAGCTGCATTGGCATTTTGAAGGCTTGTTTGTTTCATGCGTTCGGTGAGTGCATCCCCATAGGGGGTCGTCTTTTGTTCCACAAGTGGTGATCTATATGGTGGAAGCTGCATTTCAATCACAAAGCGAGTGGATAGAACAAAGCACCCTGCTCTCTGGACACTGAACTGAACTTTTACTTTAACCACTTTCAGACCGGACCATTTTGCTGGTAAATGACCAGAGGTCTTTTTACAATTTGGCACTGCGCTGATTTCACTGGTAATTGCGCGGTCATGCAATGTTGTACCCAAACAAAATTTGCGTCCTTTTCTTCCCACAAATAGAGCTTTCTTTTGATGGTATTTGATTGCCTCTGCGATTTTTATTTTTTTGCGATATAAACGTAAAGAGACCGCAAATTTTGAAAAAAAATGATATTTTCTACTTTTTGTTATTAGAAAAATCCAATAAACTCAATTTTAGTCATACATTTAGGCCAAAATGTATTCAGCCACATGTCTTTGGTAAAAAAAAAGTCAATAATTGTATATTTATTAGTTTGCGCAAAAGTTGTCACATCTACAAACTAAGGTACGTTTTCTGGAATTTACGCAGCTTTTAGTTTACGACTGCCTATCTCATTTCTTGAGGTGCTAAAATGGCAGGGCAGTACAAAACCCCCCCAAATGACCCCATTTTGGAAAGTAGACCCCCTAAGGAAATTGATAAGTGGCATGTTGAGCCCATTGAATATTTTGTTTTTTTGCCTCAAGCGATTGAATAATGACAAAAAATTTTTTTTTTTTTTTTTTTACACAAAGTTGTCACTAAATGATATATTGCTCACGCATGCCATGGGCATATGTGAAATGACACCCCAAAATAAATTCTGCTGCTTCTCCTGAGTACGGGGATACCACATATGTGGGACTTTTTGGGAGCCTAGCCGCGTACGGGGCCCCGAAAACCAAGCACCGCCTTCAGGCTTTCTAAGGGCGTAAATTTTTGATTTCACTTCTCACTACCTATTACAGTTTTGAAGGCCATAAAATGCCAAGATGGCACAAAACCCCCACAAATGACCCCATTTTAGAAAGTAGACACCCCAAGCTATTTGCTGAGAGGCATGTTGAGTCCATGGAATATTTTATATTTTGCCACAAGTTGCGGAAAAATTACAAACTTTAATTTTTTTTTATTTTTTTTTCACAAAGTTGTCACTAAATGATATATTGCTCACACATGCTATGGGCATATGTGAAATGACACCCCAAAATAAATTCTGCTGCTTCTCCTGAGAACGGGGATACCACATGTGTGGGATTTTTTGGGAGCCTAGCCGCGTACGGGGCCCCCGAAAACCAAGAACCGCCTTCAGGTTTTCTAAGGGCGTAAATATTTGACTTCACTCCTCACTACCTATTACAGTTTTGAAGGCCATAAAATGCCAAGATGACACAAAACCCCCACAAATGACCCCATTTTAGAAAGTAGACACCCCAAGCTATGTGCTGAGAGGCATGTTGAGTCCATGGAATATTTAATATTTTGCCACAAGTTGCGGGAAAATTACAAACTTTTTTTTTTTTTTTTTTTTTCACAAAGTTGTCACTAAATGATATATTGCTCACGCATGCCATGGGCATATGTGAAATGACACCCCAAAATAAATTCTGCTGCTTCTCCTGAGTACGGGGATACCACATATGTGGGACTTTTTGGGAGCCTAGCCGCGTACGGGGCCCCGAAAACCAAGCACCGCCTTCAGGCTTTCTAAGAGCGTTACAGTTTTGAAGGCCATAAAATGCCAAGATGGCACAAACCCCCCCCAAATGACCCCATTTTGGAAAGTAGACACCCCTAAATTTAGGGGTACACTAGTGAGACTAGGTAATAAATGGCGGGTGCCCTGAAACTATAAAAAAATAACTAACCAACCAGCGTCACCTGTAACAGTTATATGGTGATCACTGGTGAAAGGGTTAACTAGGGGGCAATCAGGGGGCTTTATGCGGTAGTATATGGGGGTCCCTGGCACTATAAAAAGCTGCGGCGAACCTAAATACCTACCTGCCTAACTAGCTTCACCTGTGACACTAATACAGCGATCAGAAAAATGATCGCTTATTAGGCTGGGTTCACACTGGAGCGATGTGGGAACGCCACGAATGCGCGGCGGATTCCCGCATCGCATGCCTCCCGGCGGCAGTTCACACTGCCCTATGCGAACTGCTGGGAGGGTCAGTGAAATGTTAATGACACCCCCAGATCAGTTCGCATATCGCAGTGCGATCTGCAAACTCGGATCGCATGGTGTGAACGCCCATGCGATCCGATTCTGCTGCGGACCAAAAAAAGGGTCCCGTGCGAGTTTGCGGCGGGTGCGACACGAATTCAGCCATACTATCTGTATGGCTGAACTCGAATCGCACAGAGATCGGATGTGATTTGCACTGCAGTGCGGTGCGAATCACATCCGTTCTCATAAACCGCTGCAATGTGAACCCAGCCTTAGTGACACTGGCGACGGGGGGTGATCACGGGGTTAAACCTTTATTGGGGGGGTTAGGGGGGTACCTTAGAACTAAAGGGGGCTAACCCTAACTGCCCTAACAGTTATTACAGTCACAAATGACACCCGCTGGGTGATCAGGGGGTTAAACCTTTATTAGGTAATAAATGGCGGGTGCCCTGAAACTATAAAAAAATAACTAACCAACCAGCGTCACCTGTAACAGTTATATGGTGATCACTGGTGAAAGGGTTAACTAGGGGGCAATCAGGGGGCTTTATGCGGTAGTATATGGGGGTCCCTGGCGCTATAAAAAGCTGCGGCGAACCTAAATACCTACCTGCCTAACTAGCGTCACCTGTGACACTAATACAGCGATCAGAAAAACGATCGCTTATTAGGCTGGGTTCACACTGGAGTGATGCGGGAACGCCACGAATCCGCGGCGGGTTCCCGCATCGCATGCCTCCCGGCGGCAGTTCACACTGCCCTATGCGAACTGCTGGGAGTGTCAGTGAAATGTTAATGACACCCCCAGATCAGTTCGCATATCGCAGTGCGATCTGCAAACTCGGATCGCATGGTGTGAACACCCATGCGATCCGATTCTGCTGCGGACCAAAAAAAGGGTCCTGTGCGAATTTGCGGCGGGTGTGGCGGGTGCGGCGAATGGCTGAACTCGAATCGCACAGAGATCGGATGTGATTTGCACTGCAGTGCGGTGCGAATCACATTCGTTCTCATAAACCGCTGCAATGTGAACCCAGCCTTAGTGACACTGGCGACGGGGGGGGTGATCACGGGGTTAAACCTTTATTGGGGGGGTTAGGGGGGTACATTAGAACTAAAGGGGGCTAACCCTAACTGCCCTAACAGTTATTACAGTCACAAATGACACCAATGCAAAAAAAAAAAATGACATTGGTGTCACTGTGACTGGGGGGCAGGGGTAATTGGGGGGGTGATCGGGGGGGTGTGAGTGTGCCTGGCATGTTCTACTGTGTAGTGTCGTGTTGGTGCAACTCACCGATCCTCTCTCCTCGGTGTCGGAACGAAAAATACCGACACGGAGGAGAGATTACATCACTTCCTCTCCTGTGTTTACATTACAGGAGAGGAAGTGATGTCACGGAGCATTTTCATTCGTCGGGAGCGATCGCGAGGGGGTGGCCATGAATGAATGGCCGTCCCCTCGTCCGGGATCGCTCCCGAACGAATACCGACCGCCGCGGGCACCGGGCGGGGGCCTGATCGAGCCCCCGACCCGCGGGAAGGCAGGGACGTACATGTACGCCAATATGCCTGCCCGTGCCATTCTGTCGACGTACATCGTCGTGCGGCGGTCGGGAAGTGGTTAACGCATGTTTTGTGAAAAATGTGCATGCGCTGCTATACATAAAAAGTGGACTTTTATTTTATTCTGAGTTACAGTTTTTGTGTATTTTTCTATTTTGAAATATATTGGTAATTTGTTTGTTACATGGTACCTTATTTTGTCCACAAAATGGCACTGTCTTCCGGCACACTGTTTTTATTAGCAATGTACGATTTTGTTTTAACATTATCTGTTTCCAAATTGGCTATCATCAGCATTTCTATGAACTAATCTCATAGAACTTAATGGCCTAGTTGTTTCAATATTTCAGCTCACTTTAGCAATATGATTATTGCGGGTGAGTGTTGTTCCAGCCAGTGATCTGTCAGTGTGGTTTTGTTTCCCTGGCTGTTTCCGCTGGTTGAAACACATTCAATTTCAAATGCACCTCTAAGCACATCCAGCCATGCCCCTGACAACGTCAACCTATGTCAAAATGCGTAGGGATAAGCTTGTGACATGACGATAGTGTATGCCGAGATGTGGCGGCCATCTTGTTGGCAGTGTTAGCCAGTGTTAAGTGTAACCTGCATGGACTCACGCAGGAACAAATTAGTTTTAACCCCTAGTTGTTGCAAGAAATGGTCAATGTACTTACCCACCTTGGAAGTAACTTAATCAGTACCGCTAATGATCGGTCTTCCAGGGGAATGTACTGGATCCTTGTGCACCTTCGAAAGATAGTATTTAACCAGGACCCAAGGGGCTACTGGAACCAAAAAGAGATTTTGTTTCTTCACTAAAAACTTCTTCTGAAAGCCCTCTTCCACAAGGGACACAAGTTCCTTTTTGAATTTTGCTGCGGGGTTTCCAGCTAAAGGGACATAAGTGTCCCTATCTGAGAGAAGGCGGGACCTCGCTACTTTATATGCCCCAGTGTCCAATATGACAATTAACTGGCGTCCCACCTATATAATACACCTCTATGCACGTCTAGCCACGCCTCTGACAATGTCAACCTATGACGAAATGCTTAGGGAGGAACTTGTGACGTGACATGACAATAGTGTATGCCGGGATGCCAACATTTTGGCAGTGTTAGCCAGTGTTAATCGTTTTTTATACTTGGAACATGTGAGTGCAATACCATTTGCTTTTATCATTAAACAATTTTATAAAGATTACTGCACCATGAGGCATATTCATTTCTATTTCATGGGCTAATGATATTTGTGGAATCAACGTTCTGAATACGGGGAGCGAGTGTGGAGATTGGTATATCTGTATCCATCCTGCTAATACCTGATTGATCGTGGTTGATCGTGAGTATAATACACTGACAGTGAATCATGAATCAGTGCAACATGATTAAACAATAAAGTCCATTTCAAATATAATTTGATTCTTGTTATGGTGATCCAAGCATTTTCACGTGTTCACACACTGGTGCTCCCCCGCATTTGAAGCTGCTCACCTCTGAGCATGTGACCTCACAATTAAGTTCAGTCAAAACACGCATGAGAACCACCTTTGGGTTCTGTGAATACTGTTGGATCCTGGGCTACTCAATAGCGCTGTCTCCACATGCATATAAGATATATAGAAAGGCTGGGTAGTGTGATACTGTTTAGTATATAAAATTTTATTTAAACAGAAGCCCCTCTCCTGCTGCTTTTACCTGCTAACTACTTGGGCCAGGCTTACCACTTATGCAGCGGCTGGGCTATCTTTTCCTATTTCTACAGTGTGCTTTAGGCCTAGACGAACCTTTCCCCAGCCTGCACCCTTAGTAGTCAGTAGCACCTGACCTTGTTAGCCTGAGCAGGAGCCACTAACCATTTATCATGGATCACATACCAGATAAATGTGCTGTCTGCACAACTGCAATGCAGTCAAGTCGAATACTTTCTTCAGTCTTGCATTCTTCCCTTCATACCGTACATCTCTCAATTCATGCATATTGTGTCCAGCAAAAGGCTGACCTGGCAACCCTAATCATATGTCTCACTATATTGTTGCTAGCAGCTGTTCTCCTGCTGAATGAGGCTTCTCGCTCTGCCTTTTTCCTCTTTATTTCAGATGAGGGAATTAGACCGTAAATTAATGCAATGAGGGAAACAAAGATTTCTCTAATTTTATTAAATCTGTCTGATTAGGAACTTGATTGGATTCCTCATTATCTAAACATGCAAAACTCAAAAATCTCTGATGCTCAGTAGCATTCATTTTAATGTTGTTTTCATCATTTCAGCCTCCTTTCTATTTCTTGGTAATGCTGAGTATTTATCCAACCTCACTTTTTTCCTAGCAATATTTTGCTTATTTCCTACCTGTGTGTGTGTGATTTTTTTTTTTTTACTGCTACGTAGGAAGCACAAGCAGCCACCATGCTGGGGCTAATTCAAAGAGTCATATTAGCACAATGGGTCTAATTAGAGGTGCCCTATTAAAACACTAACAGCATCTTATGAAAACCAGTATTCAAGAACAAGAAATTAAAATGAACACAACAGAGTTTTCCAAACTAATATTCTGTTTTGTCCATCAATTTGATTTTTAGTATTGAAAAAATAATTTTAATAAAAAAAGTGTCATTAAGAGTAATATTTATGAATAGGACTGTGTTTAATATGATTTATTTATTTTTGTGTGGGCTGTTAAAGTTAAGACTTTTTTTGTATGTGTAAGCACGTCAAAATTTTACAAAAGAAAAGTCGAGATAAAAATGAATTTGTCTCCCAATCCAATAAACCACAGCACCGAATGTGAAACCTTGTTCTCCAGATTCTAAACCTTCTAGATCAGGGATGTCCAACCAGTGGACCCGCGGAGCCCTGTGATGTGGCCCATGACCTCCTGCTCTGGAATGGTGGATTAGCAAGCCCAGATCACAGGTTGCCGACCTGTCATACCACAGCATCAGTGTTGTGAATGAAGCTGGTGGTAGAGGAAGAAAGCGTGTGCAGAGCAGAGCCCCATAAGCCAATGCTTCCCGTACAGCTCCGACTTTTGACACAGGCAGAGTCTATGTCAAAGTTCGGTTAACCCACAGGATAGACACAGGTGCACTACTCTGCACCCGCGGTGTGGGTAAACGACAGCACATCAGTGTGAAAGCAGTTTAGGCCCTTTTCACATGGTCAGCCCTACCCAATTGGACCCTCAATTCACCTCTACAGAGCAGCAGCTATAAACAGACACTTATCCATTTACTCCCGCCTGCTTCCAATCTGATCCTAAAAATCCGATAAAAAAAATAAAAGGGAATTTGCCCCCTTCCATCTGGGTGGATCGGATCAGAGGGCCTATAGAGTAGCTGTGACCTGTCAACCACCTGCTCTGCTCATTGTGGCCCGTGACTTGTTACCAAGTTGCTTAAGTGGCCCACGCTCTTAAGGTTGGGCACCCCTGTTCTAGATCAAATTATCAGAACTACTAATGAGCAAACATTAAAATCTGTTCCACAGGTACAGCCTCTCTGCACCCTTAATGTACTTTGCATTGTACAGATCAGTACCTATTTTAGATTTTTAACTTTTTTTGTAAGAAAATAAACCTGTTAGGATAAAAATATGGATGTTTACCATTTACTATCTTGGCTCCCCAGCGACTGGATCGCTATCTCAGATACAGCAGAGAGTTGGAACACCCACCTACTTATATGGGTTGCTCCCTCATCTGATGGATAAGCAAGGCATTGTTCTCTAACTGGTAAATTACATTTTGAAGCTTTTTCAGTAAAGAGGAAGATTTGTCTCCCTGTCTAAGTCAGCAAGGAAGTGACACATAGAAGGAGGTTGAGTGTTCTTGCATTTTGTAACAATCCTTTTGCTGGAAAATTCTCACTTGCATCAGGATTACAAAGTTGACAGTAGCCTTAGACTGTCGTTATTTATGCTTCAATATTTACAGAGCCACCAACCTACATACTTGTTCCAAGTCCATATTATGCTAAATAGTAAGGATGACAGTTCTAGAATTTGTACCTTTAGGGCTCATTTAGACAAGCAGCAGCCTTTGTCATCCCCTCTGAAAACCATTCGGTGAATCAAAGGATGGTTGACAGGCGGCTGAGAAACGATATGCCACCTGTTTAACTCACAAAAGACAAAACTACTGCACTGCATGTGGTTGCACCAGCAGCCCCAATAACTTGAATGGCTTGCATTCAGTGGAGGTGCTGCCTGCCGAATGCAACAAGGGGCTCAATTTTTGCTGTAGCCAAGAAGCAAAGCATCATGGCCATGGCATGTACATAGCTCTGAGCGATTCAGGGTTCATGTTAAGCTTATCTGAACCTTACAAGGCCATATGCCCTTGACATGGGGGGTGGGTGCTTTGGGGTGGGGGGGTCATCCCCACAACCATGGTCGGTGGTTGTGGGGGTCTGCGGGTGAGGCACTTTACAAAGTGGTCCTTTAGATCTGACCCTCTCCCCCTATGTGAATGAGTATCAGGTACATAGTACCCCTACCCATTTACTAAAAAAGTGTACAAATGTAATAAAAACAAGAGACACGTTTTTGGCAATTCTTTTATTAAAAAATAAAAAAATAGTGTCCCTCAATGCAAATCCATCTTCAATCACACCGTTCACTGACCTGAAAATATAAATGAAAAAAAAAACGCTCTGCCTTCCGGAACGGCCTCCCACTGAACGCCTCCTCTGCGCTTTAAGAGTTTTTATATAGGTAAGGGGCAGGACCACCTTGCAACGTCGCCTGGTGGCCCCACTCCCTTGTGACATCACAGGCCCAGCATGCACCAGAAGGGGCGGTGCCACCAGGTGACGTAGCCAAGTGGCCCCGCTCCTTATCTATATAAGAAATGTCAAATCTCAGAGGAGGCATTCGGAGGGCGGCATGATTGATGATGGATTTATATTGAAGGGACACTATTTTTTTATTTTTTAAGAAAATAATTTGTCAAAAGCGTGTTTTTATTGCTTGTTGACACTTTTTTGGTGAATGGGTAGGGGTACTATGTACCCAATACTCATTCACATAGGGGGGCCGGGATCTGGGGACCCCTTTGTTAAAGAGGGCTTCTAGATTATGATAAGCCCCCTGCTTGCAGACTCCCACAACCATCGCCATGGTTGTGGGGATAAGACCTTGTCCCAATCAACATGGGGACAAGGTGCTTTGGGGTGGGGGGGCAGAGCAAAGTAGTAGCAGAGTAAATCAACCCCAAAGAGTTTCTTCTCCAGCAGCATTTTCAAGCAAGGAAGTATTGCAAACCACTGCTGTCCAAAAATACACAATCCCTTCATTTAGAAATAAAATGACCCCTGAAAATCAGGAGAATAGTGATCAAGCTCTTGCAAGAGCAATATATCCTGTGTCAGCATTGTTAGAGCCGTCTTTAATATTGATTGGGTCCTGGGCAAACATTTTCTTGCCCCCCCCCCCAGTCTGAGATATACAAAAAATAGCAAGTGGACTCAGAATCAGTTCACTGCAGCAGATCACGCAGCGATTGCAATTGGTTGCCAGAGGTTACAGCCTATCCTTAACGCTCACTGGCTGATTACTAGAGGTTACAACACATAATTTCTGCTTGCCGATTGGTTGCTAGAGTTTACTGCACAATATTAGCACTCACTGATTAGTTGCTAGGGGTTAAAGCACAATATTAACACTCACTGATTGGTTGCTAGAGATTACAGCAGATCACTACTGTTCACTGATTGGTTGCTACAGGTTAATGCATATTATTACCACTCACTGAGAAATGGAAAAATCACAAATAATTGAGCAAGTAAAATGGCACATTAATACAAATACTACAGGAGATGATCAGAGACTGCAAATATACTGCAGGAGAGTATCAGAGACTGCAAATATACTGCAAGAGATGACCAGAGACCAGGGCTGGACTGGGACTGAAATTTGGCCCTGGACTTCATCCAGACCGGCTCACTTACATTAGAGTGTCCCATGAGCAGCCCCTTACATCAGAGTGTCCCATTACTAGCCCCCTTACATCAGAGTGTCCCATTACTAGCCCCCTTACATCAGAGTGCCCCATTACTAGCCCCCTTACATCAGAGTGTCCCATCAGCACCCCCTTCATCAGAGTGTCCCATCAGCACCCCCTTACATCAGAGTGTCCCATCAGCACCCCCTTACATCAGAGTGTCCCATCAGCATCCCCATACATCAGAGTGTCCCATGAGCAGCACCCTTACATCAGTGTCCCATCAGCATCCCCATACAGCAGAGTGTCCCATGAGCAGCCCCTTACATCAGAGTGTCCCATTACTAGCCCCCTTACATCAGAGTGTCCCATTACTAGCCCCCTTACATCAGAGTGTCCCATCAGCCCCCCCTTCATCAGAGTGTCCCATCCGCACCCCCTTACATCAGAGTGTCCCATCAGCACCCCCTTACATCAGAGTGTCCCATCAGCATCCCCATACATCAGAGTGTCCCATGAGCAGCACCCTTACATCAGTGTCCCATCAGCATCCCCATACAGCAGAGTGTCCCATGAGCAGCCCCCTTACATCAGAGTGTCCCATCACCAGCCCCCTTACATCAGAGTGGCCCATTAAGCCATCGGCCCACCGGGAAACTCCCTGTAGTCCCGATGGCCAGTACATGCCTGCCAGAGACTGCGGAATGCTACAGGAGACAATCAGAGACTGCGTACATGCTACAGGTGACAATCAGAGTCTACAGACATTTTACAGATGACAATCAGAGACTGCGAACATGCTATAGGTGACAGTCAGAGACTGCAAACATGCTACAGGTGACAATCAGAGACTGCGGACATGCTACAGGTGTCAATAAGAGACTGCGGACATGCTACATGTGACAATCAGAGACTGCAAACGTTATACAGGAGATGGTCAGAGAACTTTCAGCAATGCACAGCTTTACAGTTGAATAACACAGCTCACAGTTTCAGCAGTCAGGCATTTTATGGGTGTAAGGTCATACCTGGCCGGCCAAGCTCACTACATACATTCAGCGGTCAGAGGGCAAGGCTTTCTCTGCTCTCACTAAAACTGCGCCACCCTTAGCATACAGGTATGGGGCAGGGTTAGAGCATCGGCGGAGATACCGGCCCTGCCCCCACCCCAGACCTCTGTATTCCACAGCCAGTATAGAGGTGGCGAGCCTAAAGATCTACTGACGCTCCCACTCCGATCACTGCTCTCACTACATCCACTCTGCTCTGTTCTGAGCAAACAGGCTGTATATGGTGGGATCAGAGCATCAGTAGAGCTGGCTATCTTGGGAATACAGCCTCCCGTGTCCTCTGTGCGCTCTGCAAAGCATCATTTTGTGGGTAGCGTGGGCTCAATGCTTTGGGCCCCCCAACAAAGATTGGGCCCAGGCCAGGTGTCCTGTTTAAGACGACCCTGGTTGAAATGTTCTTACCACGTACCGTTCTTGTTATTCCATTTGTAATAAAAAAGAAAATGTTAAAAATACTTTTATATACACTGCATTTCACTTTCCCAGTGTAACAAAATGACTTTAAATTTGTAAAATTACTCCACACCGATCATTTATTTTTTCATAAAAATTACAATTTTTTTCATTAAAAAAAAAACAGGGAAACCCCATTTTTTTCTCATGGGTTTAAAATTTCTGTACATTTTACATCTCTAGTCTCTACTCCTCTCATATAACAAACAGAGTGGCGAGCTGACCCGGGGGAGGAGGAGAGCTCTGAGAGTAGGTGTGAACTGTACACTTTTCCAGGTCCTCCCAAGGCCTGAAGTTGGCAGTGCACCAGGGTTAACTCCATGAGATTAGCATGACAGTCATGCATTTTCAGTAGTAACTAGTGTTCAAGTTTCTCTTATGACAGATTTTATTTAATAAGTATTAAGCCAAAGATTAAATTAGCACTACACGCACCATTCGATTTGTTTGTATATTAAATAACATCTTAGAAAATGAGATAGCAATCAAGTAAACAATAAAAAAAAAAAAAACAGACAAACCTTTCAATGAAACTAAATACAGAATATATTATACTTTCCTACTGAATTGCAAGACTATTACAAACTGATCTCTTTACTTCATAACAACCTTCCCCCTCAGCCTGCCACATTACTGTCACTGCTGCTGTAGGTAGTTCAGTGTTATGCAAAGTAGTGGACACTGACACCTTGCTGGATTCAAAGGGGTCCAAAGGTAGGCAGATCTACAACTATAATAGCTGTAAGGAGGTTGGTGCCAGGAAATGACTTCCATGTATGTTTGTGTATATATATATATATATATATATATATATATATATATATATATATATATATATATATATATATACACACACACACACACACACACACACACACACACACACACACACACACAGAGTATATTACCAAAAGTGTCGGGATGCCTGCCTTTACACATACATGAACTTTAATAAAACGTAGGGTTCCATATTGAGTTGGCCCACCCTTTGCAGCTATGACAGCTTCAATTCTTCTGTGAAGGCTGTCCACAAGGTTTAGGACGAGAAGGTCTTGCTCGCATGTTCCGCTCTAATTCATCCCAAAGGTGTTCCTCAGGTTGAGGTCAGGACTCTATGTAATCCAGTCAAGTTCCTCCACCCCAAACTCACTCATCTGTGTATTTATGGACCTTGCTTTGTGCACTGGTGTGCAGTCATGTTGGAACGAGAAGGGACCATCCCTATAACTGATCCCACAAAGTTGGAAGCATGAAATTGTTCAAAATGTCTTGCTATGCTGAGGCCTTAAGAGTTCCCTTCACTGAAAGGGCCAAGCCCAATCCCTGACAAACAACCTCACACCATAATCCCCACTCCACCAAATGATTTGGACTAGTGCACCGAGCAAGGTCCATAAAGACATGGGTGAGTATGTTTGGGGTGGAGGAACTTGACTAGCCTGCACAGAGTCCTGGCATCAACCTGATAGAACACCTTTTGGATGAATTAGAGTGGAGAATGTGAGCCAGGACTTCTCGTCCAACATCAGTGCTTGACCTCACAAATGTGATTCTAGAAGAATGGTCAAACATTCCCTTAAGCCCCATACACACTACCAGTTTTTCTGCTGAGTTTTTCCTTCAGATTTACCAAAACCATATAATATGAGGTCAAACCTTAGGATTTTCAGTTTGTATGCAATCAGGCAGGCCCTTCTACTACATGATTTTGGTAAGTCTGAAGGAAAAACTCAGCAGAAAAACTGATAGTGTGTATGGGGCTTTAGACACACTCCTAAACCTTTTTGACAGCCTTCTCAGAAGAGTTGAAGCTTTTAAAGTTGCAAAGAGTGGGCCAACTCAATATTGAATCCTAAGGCCCAAAACTGGGATGCCATTACATTAACATAACATTCATGTGCATGTAAAGGCAGACGTCCCAATAGTTTTTGTAATATAGTGTGTATATATTATATATATAATTTTTGGCACAATAAAATTAACCAGAATTGTGCCATATATTTGAGCTGGCTTAACCTTTATGAAGTGGAAGTTCACATTACAAAAATTAATTTGCTAGCAGGTTGGCTTTTTTTGTAGGAGGAGCATACTATGCCTCTTCTGCAATAAATGCTTCTTAACTGCCTAATCGCAAACTGCTTTAGATTGTACACTGAGCTGTGCATGCAGTTTATTTCACCCTAAGCCAGCCAGCTAAGATGGTTGGAAATTGACAAACCTGAAAGAGGATTAGATGGGAGCTTGCATCAATGGAAAACAGTAAATTTAATTTGAAATCTGCACTAACCTCTATAGCTGTAGGCATTGTGGAGCAAGTTATCCTCAAAGTTCACAGCAGAAGCACTGAAGTCTTTTAAGTCATTGCCTCAATAGCTCAGTGCACCACTTCTCATAGCTCCCTCACTCCATATACATTAAAGAGTAGAAGGCTGCTATGGTTTTACATCCCCACTGAAAGCATTCAATGAGTCTGTTGGCTTCCTTGATAAGTTAGTAGGAAGAATAAAGAAGGGAAGACTGCAGGGCGGACCCACATCCCAAGCAGGCCTGATCATACAGTAGATTGTACACAAATAAATATCTTTCAAATGTTTATAAGCTTTACCTTACCAAAATCTAATATTTAAAGGATATGGATTATGGATAGCACTTGGTCTTAGGTAGAAGGCATACAATCAAATTGTACAATCTCGTACAATTGTACTAGAATGAATTATACATGCATCTTAAATGTGCATGAACTATTGTATGAACATATATTGGAATATGTTCATGAAAATGTTATAAGGTTGTGTAAAACAGTAAGTTGAAGATTGGAAGATCCAAATAAGCTCTAAACAGATAGAGTTGGGCATATATTAGTCTGTTTTAATCCAAATGTTCTTGCTCCTTTTTTACTATTTAACCCAAACTTGATGTACACACAGGGGGTTATTTACGAAAGGCAAATCCACTTTGCTCTGCTGATTTTATCATCCAATCATGTGCAAGCTAAAATGCTGTTTTTTATTTTCCTTGCATGTCCCCCTCGGATCTACAGCGACTGCACTTCCAAGTGCACTTTCAGTGCAAAGTGGATTTTCCTTTAGTAAATAACCCCCATAGTTTAGGTTGGTCACAAAATCTGAACACTACAAGCGAAACATTGCATTATAAAGAGATATGATGTACTGCTTGTAATACTATGTGTGTAATATACAGAGTTACTGGGTACTGCTTGTAATACAAAGAGTTAAAGATGTATGAGTGAACCCCCCTGGCGGTATTCCCGAGTCTGGCTCGGGGTGGAAGTTTTATACCAAAAGCGGTAACCCCGAGCCAGACTCGGGATCGCATCGCTGAATGCAGGGAAGGTTTACTTACCCTTGGATCCAGCGATGTCCCCGCGCTGTATGAGTGGCTCGTCCTCCGTTCGATTCATCACGGAGCCGATCTCCGTTCCCTGCGAGCGTTGCGATGCACGGGGACGGAGATCGGCGCCAATTTAAAAAAGTGAAACACACAGTATACATACAGTATAATGTAATCTTACAGATTACATTGCTGTATGTAATAATTTCACATCCCCTTTGTCCCTAGTGGTCTGCCCAGTGCCCTGCATGCAGTTTTATATTATAAAAACGGTTCTTTATGCCTGCAAACTGGAGATTGTCCATAGCAACCAAAACTGTCCCTTTACATCAAAAATGATTTTAGACCAGCTAGAAAACAGTGATAATAAATTGGAATCACTCACAGAATTGAGCGATAGCAATTTGTGGGGAGATCCATCATTAAATATTGAAAAGTAATAACAGTGACAATTCTGCAACTGAGCAAATTTCAGTGTTTTTGATTTGATTACATTATTGAATAATTTTTATTATTGTTATATTATTATTTGGTATAATTATTTATAGTTGTTTATTATATTATAATTTATGATTTAATTTTTCAAACTTTATCATACCCGGGATGTCTGCTAGACTCTGGTTTGGACAGATTTAAGTGAGTTATTCCTAAGAATTACAGGACTACAATATAAAACGCCAAATTTTCATGCAAAATAATTGTACTGCTTTTAGCACCTAAAATCTGAAATAATTGTACCGCCAGGGAGGTTAATTGTGGAATTAGGCACTGCAATTATTAGAGAATATGAGGCTCCGTGTGTAATAGAGGAGCAGTCCTTGTGTTTGGCAGAGGTACAAAGCACAATACATAGGGAGGTATAAGGCACTGCATGCTATAGAGGTGTATGATAACTGTGTATGAGTAGTTGTATGAGGAGTTTTTGTAATATAGAAATTCACTGTTCTTGTATATGTTGTGGCAGTTTTCACTTGGAGCATGTATACTAGAGAGTGAGATGTGTCTTCTTGAGTCCAGACTTTACTGGTGATGTGAATTGTGAGGACAAAGGTATGTGCAGCTAGAGTGCACATATAACTGGTGTTA
This sequence comes from Lithobates pipiens, assembly GCF_037356315.1. Lineage (NCBI taxonomy): Eukaryota > Metazoa > Chordata > Amphibia > Anura > Ranidae > Lithobates > Lithobates pipiens. The sequence continues at coordinate 428,445,259 of NW_027507903.1, forward strand.
TGGATACAGATAAGTGAGTGGTGAGTATTGCTTTGCATATCTCACTAATGACTTGGATACTGTTAGGTTCACATCTATGGAGGTGCGGGACTGTGTACAAGCTTTCCTGCACCCACAGCAAAAGTGTGCTGCTGTTAGCAGACACTCTGGTGCGTCATTAATTCCCAAAGGCCATTCATGGGGAATGAGATTTGTGTATTGAGGTAGATCTCACTGGTGGCATCATACTGCCCAACTGTCCCTGATTTTGAGTTACTGTCCTTAATTTTGAACAAAGTCCCTCTGTCCTTCTTTTCTCCTCTTCTGTACCTCATTATGGTCTCAAACTATATAGTTGTATATAAAATGCACTATTTATCTTTCAATTCATAGTATTTCACAGTGCTAAACCTTTCATCTAAATTCCAAACCGCTGCATTTGTAAATGTTAAAAGCCAGTATAAAGGAATAGTAGCGGTAAAAAATCACTTAGTGGTTTGACTAATTTTATTTTTGTATAATTCATCTTTAAGGGGGTGTGACAGGAGGCGTGTCCTATGCCTGCATACTTTTGCGAATAGGTGTCCCTTATTCCCATCTCAAAAAGTTGGGAGGTATGGGTGACATGACGACTGGGGAGTGTGGTGTGTGTGTGTACTGGGGAGTAGATTTTACTGGAGTATTACATGGTTCTCTAAGCTAAGGGCAGATGTTACCGATGGTATGAATATGAACAATAAGTTGTGTGATCTGGAGGGCAATTCTTACTGGATTCGTAGTGGGGAGTAAACGTTGTGTGTTAGGCCACATATCTTACTTGAGTTTTACATGGTCTTCTGAGAGCTCAGAAAGGAGAGGAGTCATCTGCAGCAGTGGTTCTCAACCCTGTCCTAAAGTACCTCCAACAGGCCATGTTTTGGTAATTTTTCTTAAATAAAATAGCTGTCCAAAATACCAAGCCATTGACTTTGATTTAAAGGTAAAGGAAAACCTGCAAACATGGCCTGTTGGGGGTACTTGAGCACAGGGTTAAGAACCACTGCTCTACAGGGACACTACTGTCATAATAATTAAAATACTGAAAAATGTATGTAACGTATAACCAAAGTGAAATATTTGCATTGAGGGGCATATCTTACTGAAGGATGTATACTGAGGAGTGGGTGTTGGGCTCTGGAGAGAAGGTCTTTCCTCTAGCCCTTCACTTTGTGTGTGTATGTTTGTGTGTGTGTGTGTGTGTGTGTGTGTGTGTGTTCTCTGGCTATATCTTTGTTTCAATAAATTTACAATGATATGCAGACAAGGCAATGCAAACTTTGCTCTGCGTATATATATTTCATACATTTTCAGCATTTTCATTATTTTGACAATAGCACCTTTGTAGATGACAGTTCTTTTTTCTGAGCTCTCGGGGAACCATGTAAAATGCAGTTCAGTAAATGATTCAGTTCTTCAGCTCCTCTATAATAATGTATATAAAGCATGAAATTGACATTTTTTTTGCTTTGTTGATTGAGCTGAGTTTTTATTCTAACCTGCTAAGAATATCAGTTTCTTATTCCAGATCAATAACACTTAAGGATAAAGCCCATTCTCCCCTACTTCACCAGTTTCCCCTTTTATCTTTTTTCCCTTCATTACCTTCTGAGACGTATTTGGGACTAATTTATCACCATCTATTCTTCTTCTTCCATTTGTGATAAATACAAATTAGAGGGAAATGATGATTTAATTGTGAGTAAATGTCGGCAAGTCGTTAAGACACTTCTCTTCACCATTAATGGCATTTCACTTCTACAAGAAAAATTTACGAGACAAATTAAAGGGAATCTTCTGGTATCCTGAGCATGTGGCTGGTCCACAGCTGTGGCAGCAGGCCATAATTTAACCTTATGGCAGCCTACAAATTCAGAAAGGAATACACACTGTATAAAAAGTGCTGATCGCTGATGAATGAGTTAAGATTGCAAAAGCTATCATTTTGTCGTATGACATAGGAATGACACGCAATAAAAATGTTATGATCGGCTATATATATTGCCAGTTGGTTCACTTATTTAATTTGTTGTAATAAAAAAAAAAATTAATTCACCCACATTTTGTCACAAATATAATGGATCTACAAAATATGAACTTCACATACATTATGTAAATGATATAATTTTTTCTACAGTATGTACATTGCAAAATGACTGATTGTTTTGACCTTTTCTGCTTTCCTCTAATACTATTACCACCTTTGCTCTATCACAGTTGTGTATTTTCACAGACTGCTTTCCGAGTTCTGAAGGCTGAACAGTAAAAAGAAAATTAGTTGTGGTAAGTATTGCTATTTTATTGTACTGACTACAGTTAAAGTAGAATTCCTTTCAAACTTCTCCTAAAAACTGTTCCCTCCCCACCCTGCCCCTCCTCCCAAGACTTATGTTGACTAAACATTGTAAGAAAGATCTGTATACTTAATTATTTTCAGGCTACTCTGGTCTGGTCATATGATCCAGCTTCCCCCGAGCCAGTGGCCTCTGCAGGGACGAGAAGGAACCACCGACAACGGATGGGCCATAGGAGCCTATGGGTGAAGTCACCACCTTCAGGAATTACCTGTCATTGTTGAGCGCTTTCTCCTCTTCCCTGCAGCCAGTGCTGGCTTACACAGGGTATAACATTACCAGACTGGAGCATGCTGAAAATAGGTAGGTATATACAACTTTCTTACACAGGTCAGAATAGTCGGAATAGGTTTTAGGAGGGGGAGAGGACAGTTTCAAGAGCAGGTAGGTTTTGCAAGGAATTCTATTGTAAAGGGTTAATTCACTTTTACCAAAAACCTGCCTATGCAGATAAGGGGTGTCTGTAGACAAAATCAAACTGTGCAGCTTTGACTAAAGTTGAATAATACCCATGTTATAGGTGTAGGCCATTTACATACCTCCTGAAGCCTGACTGGGACACTCCCAGGACATGGCTAAGAGACCAAGTCATGAATTATCACCTATGTCATCACAGGAAGGAACTTTTTCTCTTGGTCAAAATCCCTCATATGCTATTTTTCTCCCCTGATGCAGTAGCTCTAAGCCCAGCATTTTAGAGCTTGCTCCAGTGATGGTGTTGGTGAGCAGTTGGTCAGGCGTCAGGAGGTATGTAAGTGGCCTGTACCTTAAGCAAAGGCATTGTTCATCTTAAGGCAGAGCTGCACCATTTGTTTTTATCTTCAGACTTCCTTTACTTGCCTAGGCAGTTATTTGGTAAAGGTGAACTAGCCCTTTAAGCAATCTGCAATATGTTTATGTTTTGGTATCCTCAACATTAGTAGGTACAGACGCATCACTAAGAGGAGCACAGACTGCTCCCGCCCATGGGCTGCTCTTCTCCACAGCAACCTAATCCTTTCCACCCCATGGCTGTCATTGCCATTCCTCCCCACGCACACCTCAATGGAACCACAAAAGCCACACCCCTCCATGTGACCTCTTCCCAGTACACGTGTCTCCGCTCGCACAAGGGGCAGCTGATTCGAACCTCACAACAAAGACAAATGCATCCATGACCATGTATACAATGTACCAAAGTTAAACACCCCAATTGGATGGTTTTGGCCCTATGAATTGATGTTCTTTGCCCTATTACCCTGCCTTTGGCTTTTCCTGAATCGGTATGCTGCCAAGGCTCTCACCTCTCTAGGGCTAAACGATGTGATCAGCTTTGCACTTCTCCTTTAATTGCTACTGTATGAGTTGATGTCCTTTGCCCTATGGCCTTGCCTTTGGTTTTTCACAAATCGCTATGTTGCATCACATGTATGGGTCAAAATGTGGGACCCTCTTAATTGTTAATTGGGGACAATCCTTAAAACCAATTATAGGTTCTATTTCACTTTAACAGTGGTGTGTATTACATTGTGCATGTAAAATTCTTCCAGCTTGGGTAACTGCGATCGTGGGATCCAGATATGGGCATTTCCCTTCCTCAAGATGGTGAGCTACGATATGGGCGAATGGGAATGGCCATGCCCCCGCCTCCCCTTCCTTGCATGTGAATACAACCATGTTACCTCTGGGCTTGTTTCATTGTGCTGGGGTGGGTGGAACCTTTCCCACCTCTTCTCCTTGTTCCCGGCATGCCTATGTGGCAATCAGCAAGTAACAACCATCATATGATGTGCAATTACGTTGTGGTGCATGCGCCAGTCCATCTGAAGCGATCTTGGTATAGGTCTAGCATACAGATAATTGATTTTGCCCACCCGACCACAGCTGGGGGCAATTTGGAGAACATTAGTTGATTAATACGGTATGGTGCAGTTAGTCCAAGCATATCTCTCTCTCCCCTCTCCACAGCCTGTAAACAGGCTGAAGACTTGTTTGGCAGTATGGTATCAATACAGGTAGCACATGCCTCTGGAGGGCTGCTTTCTTTAGCAAAAAAGCTCTTTAATAGTTGACAGTTTACTTATCTTCTTGTCTAATATGCAGATTGTGTTAATCTCTGCTCAAACGAGACAGCATATGGTTGTCAGTGTTGGAACTGGCTGCGGTTGAAATATCTATAACCAGCATTACCTTCCCCTCTTCTTGTCTCTGTGATAGGTTAGTATTAACATTGGCTAACATCTAATTACTGTGCAAAGGCAGTGTAGTTTTACAGAGGAATGTTACTCTGTACTAATAATCTCAACATTCTTATCAGTAGAAGTACCATCATTGCAGTTACTATTATTATAACATTACTATCACTATTATTGAGCGATCATTATAACATTATTATCACTATCATTGAGTGAATGTGAGGAATTGAAATTAAATTTAAATCATGGTTATTTTATAGAGCGATTTATGTGAGGGACCTAAACTAAACCTATGAGAGGAGTTTACTTATCAACCATCTGTCTAATGGACCACCTGTTTCACCACGATAGCAGTAATGACTTAAATGTTTAAACCAATTTTTATGGCTGCAATACAGAAGGTAAATTTTAAATGTTGAGTCAAAGATATATTTCTAGAATTAAGGTATGTGTAACTTAATCCCTGATGGAGCCCCTTGGGAGGAGGGTACACACAGCCCATTTTAAATATAAGATAAATAAATAATAAAATAAATGCAAAAAAATAAAAAATTCTAGCACCCGCTAATTAAGAAAAAACGGTGAATTATTAAATAGTTTAAAGGATTAATTAAATTGGAGGTTGGAGGAGGAGGAGAAGGAGAAGGGGGGGAGAGTTCCCCCCTGGGACCCCTGTGCCATGTATAGTTGAACTGTGAGGAATATCTGGGTACATGTTGCAGTCTGTGGGAAGGAGTTATGGCATGATGCATGGAAATGTGCCATATTGATGATTATTTATTTAAGATCAATTTTGTCACTATATTAAGATGTCAGCAATCCAAGTCTGATAGCTCCTGATGAAGAGGATCATGTCCATGAAACGCGTTGAGAGGAAAGACTTATTATATAAATCACTGCGGGGGTTGGAAATTACTGTTTCATAACTGTATTTTATTATAAATTTACTATTGGATGTTTTATTTTAAAAGAAATTAAATAAAATGTTATAAATTTTATTAAAACGCTGTGCCTCAAAAGTCCCACAATTGTTACTATAGTCATAGTTTCAATATATCCACTATATTAGAAATAGGCAATGCTCAGACCCATCTGAACATCATAAATCTCACATCCATTATTTTTACACCTGAAGAAGAAATAGTTCTATGATAAGGCTTGGGTTTTGTCCATCTGAATCCATTAACATATTTGATACAATTAAAGACTTGTACCTTTTTTCCCAGGTTCTAACCTTCAAATTTAGGATAGGCAAGACAAGGATAGACAACACTTAAACCTAGGAAAAAAAAGTTGCCGAAAAGACCAAATATTTTTCAATGCGAGAATTTTGGGCCCTGCATGACTTCATGTTTTAATATGAGGAGGGGACTGGAAATAAGAACTTATTAGCTTCTTCGCAAAATCCCCTTCCATCTGGACCCCCAATCCCCTTTCTCCTTCCAACAAGTGCAAGGGAACAAAATAAGTTTAAACTTAAGTCATGTAAGTTCCCTGATTTAATGACCTGTCCAGCCATATGGGCTTTTCTGTATGAATCAATTAAAACACTCAAGATGCAACAATGGTCACATATACCCTCTACTTTAACTACAAAACAAACTCCGGCTTTAACTAAACTACAGAAATGTGCGGATATAATAATAAAATGCACGGACAAAGGTGGGAATATAGTATTGATGACATCCCCAATACCAAAAAATGTGCTTAGACATCTTAGAAAATTCCACCTGGTATAGACCTATTAATGATATATTAATACAATACATCAAGGAATTTCGGGGTCTCTGCATCTAATGCCATGTACACACGATCGGACTATCCGGCGGACCAGAGTCCACCAGACAATTCACCCGTGTGCGGGCTGAGGCAGACTTTTTCTTCCCAAAAGTCTGGCGGACTTTGAAAGACTTTGACTCAAAATTGTCCGCCGGACTTGGCTTTCCGGCGGACAATCCGCCTGTCTGTGTGCTAGTTGGCCGGACTTTCCAAATGAATGGACTAGCCCACACATGGACTAAAGTCCGTTCATTTTGAACATGACTTCAGGTACGACGGGGCTAGTGAAGGAAGTCAATGTGACCTCTTTCATCTTTGAGATTGATACCTCGCGAGCCCCGTCGCTTGGTATGGGTTTTAAGGGGAACCCCTACACCGAAAAAACGGCATGGGGTCCCCCAAAGTCCATAATGAGTGAGCGCCCCCCCCTGAACCGTACCAGGCCGCATGAGGGGTGCTTTGGGGAAGGAGGGCACCCACCCCAAAGCACCTTGTCCCCATGTTGATGAGGACAAGGGCCTCTTCCCGACAACCCTGGCCATTGGTTGTCGGGGTCTGCGGGCCCGGGGCTTATCGGAATCCGTGAGCCCTGGGATCTTTTATTAGCGTTGGCCCGGTCTTCTCATTCGTCGTCATCATTGTCGCTGTCGCCGCCGCCTTCTTCTTCTTCTTCCTTCTTCTTCTCTTCTTCCGATGTTGACACAATGCTCTCTCTCGCTGTAATGCCGGGGACTTGTTGCGTGGCGACTTATATAGGCATATGGGGCGGGGTCACCGGGTGATGTCGCATGGTGACCCCACCCCTTATGATGTCACAGTCTCAGCATCCCCGAGACTGTGACATCATAAGGGGTGGGGTCACCATGTGGCATCACCCAGTGACCCCACCCCTTATGCCTATATAAGTAGCCACGCAAGGCGTCCCCAGCATTACAGCGAGATAGCATTGTGTCAACATCGGAAGAAGAGAAGATGAAGGAAGAAGAAGAAGAAGAAAGTGGCGGCAACAGCGACAGTGACGACGACGAATGAGAAGACCGGACCAATGCTAGTAAAAGAGCTGGAAGAAGATAGCGGAGGAGCCCGGCAGAAGAACCCGAAGAGCAGGAGAAGAGGCCGTAAAGCACAGAGAAGTCGGAAAAAGAACCCTGAAGTCAGAAGAAGACCCCCGAAGTTGGAAGAATACCCCTGGATGATGAAGGAGTAAGCCGGGCTCCTCCGCTAGTAAAAGAGCGATAAAAGAGCAGAAGATAGCGGAGGAGCCCAGCGGGAAGACCCCCGGAGCTGTCTAATAAACTACTTTAAAAACCCGTGTATTGTGTTTTTTTTATTGACACTTTTTCCCTTAGGTGAATGGGTAGGGGTACGATGTATTAAAGGGGGCTCCCAGATTCCTATAATCCCCCTGCCCGCAGACCCCGACAACCAACGCCCAGGGTTTGTCAGGATGAGGCCCTTGTCCTCATCAACATGGGGACAAGGTGCTTTGGGTTGGGGGGCCACCCTTCCCCAAAGCACCCCCCATGTTAAGGGCACGTGGCCTGGTACGGTTCATGGGGGGGCGCTCGCTCGCCCCCACCCCCTTTCCTGACAGGCCGGGCTGCGTGCTCGGATAAGGGTCTGGTATGGACTTTTGGGGGACCCCCACGCCGTTTTTTTGGTGTAGGGGTTCCCCTTAAAACCCATGTTTTTACTGCAAGATCAGATTTTTCAGGGGCGGGACTGGCTGGCTGCAGTTTTAGAATCCTCTGCAGCACCTTAGCTAACTTTACATGACACCAAGTTACTGCTGTATGTAGATGACCTCCGACTATAGACTACTGTCACCAGCAGAGAAAGTCCAACAAGTCAACCTGGAAGTGCTGGAGAAATATACTGCAACAAGGGCACTACCTATAAACCTATAGAAAACAAAAATGATGGTGTTCCGAAGGAAGAACACAAAACAAATGAAGAGCCCACCCGTTACATCAACTAACTGCACTTTTGATAAAAACCCACATACTTAGGCCTAGAAGTTAATCAATCAGGAGTTTTCATGCCAAAAATAGAGGCCTAATGACGCATACACACGACCAGACTTTCCAGCAGACTAGGTCTGATGGACTTCCTGATGGACTTTCGGTGGATTTCCGACAGACTTTCCGAAAGAACGGACTTGCCCACACATGACCGGACTTTCCGGCAGACTAGGTCCGACAGTCTTCCCGATGGATCTTTTGATGGAGTTATGACGGACTTCCAAATGAATGGACTACACACAGACTAAGTTATGACGGGACTAGAAAAGGAAATCAATCTCGCCGCTTTTATTGGAGAGATTGACACATTGCGAGCCCCGTTGCCTGGTATGGATTTTAAGGGTAACCCCTTATGCCGAAAAAGCGGCGTGGGGGTCCCCCCAAGGTCCATACCAGACCCTTATCCGAGCACACAGCCTGTCCAGTCAGGAAAGGGGGTGGGGATGAGCAAGCGCCCCCCTCCTGAACCGTACCAGGCCACATTCCCTCAACATTGGGGTAGGTGCTTTGGTGATGGGGGCACCCTGCAGGCTCCCCCACCCCAAAGCACCTTCCTGATAACCCTGGCCGTTGGTTGTCAGGGTCTACAGGCAGGGGGCTTATTGGAATCCGGGAGCCCCATTTAATAAGGGGGCCCTCCAGATTCTGGCCCCCCACCCTATGTGAATAAGTATGGGGTACATCAGACCCCTACCAATTCACCTAGGGGAAAAAAGTGTCAAGAAAAAAACACACTACATAGGTTTTTAAAGTAGTTTATTAGGCAGCTCCGGGGGTCTCTTCCATCTTCGGGGGTCTCTTTTGATTGCTCAACTCCCTCCGGCCTCTTCTCCTGCTCTCCGGCCTTCTCTCCCGGTCTCTGGCCTCTTCTCCTGCTCTCCGGCCTTCTCTCCCGGTCTCTGGTTCTTCTCTTGCTCTCTGATTCTTCTCCTGGGCTCCTGCGCTATCTTCTGCTCTTTTGCTGCTCTTTTGCTAGCGGTGCCCTGGTGTTTTCCATCATCCTCTTCCCTACGGTCTTCTTCTGATGTTGGCACGACACCCCTTATGATGTCACAGTCCCCGGGCATGCTGGTACAGTTCAGGGGGGGGTGCTCACTCGTCCCCACCCCCTTTCCTGACCGGATAGGCTGCGTGCTCGGATAAGGGTCTGGTATGGACCTTGGGGGACCCCCACACTGTTTTTTCGGCATAGGGGCTTCCCCTCAAAATTCATACCAGACCTAAGAGACTTTGTCGCCTCTCTCTTGCGCTTGCTGCAATAGGAAACTGTGTTTTTCCTATTGCAGGGAGCGCGAGATGTACAGTACCCTGAAGCCGAGAACCAGCATGATAGGATCACGCTGGAAACATTCTCGCGGGCAGCAGCTGTAGCTGCCCTTGCATTGTATTTGGTCCATCGGACCAGCATACAGACGAACGGGTTTCCCGATAGGAACTGGATCCAGCGGAGTTCCGGCGGGAAGATTTAAAACATGTTCTATTTCTAAAGTACGTTGGATTTTTGGACAGCAAAGGTCTGATGAAGCCCACACATGATCGAATTGTCCGACGGTTTTGTTCCGTCAGACCTTTGCTGTCAAAAAGTCTGGTCGTGTGTACATGGCATAAGAGACAAGGAATGCATGACCTTCTATGCCATCAGAAGACAAGTGTACCACCTAAAACCTCCAGTAAGAGTCTGGCTTAAAATCTTTGATAGTCTCATCACCCCGAACCTTCTTTATGGCGGGGAAGTTTGGGGTTCTGTCACCTACCCAGACTATTCCAAATGGGACTTCAGTCTGAGCTCACAGTAAGGCTGCTTTCACACTGAGACGCTTTTACAGGCACTATAGCACTAAAAATAGCACCTGCATGGCGCCTGTAAAGAGCCTCTCCCCTCACTCCAGTGTGAAAGCCCGAGTGCTTTCACATTGGAGCTTTGTGCTTGCAGGGCGGTAAAAAAAGTCCTGCAAGCAACATATTTGCATAGGATAGGTGAATCTGTCTGTTGGAGATCTTAGCTCCAGAGAGTTGGGCACTCAGTCATCTCCTTTTAGAAAGACCGGTAGGTACATTCACTCAAAGATGACTAAATGTAATGCTGCTGAGTATTGTTAAACCTTACTTCCTAAAACACAGGAAGTTTAGTATTGTAAATTAACCTTATAATTTCCTTGATCTATAAATTCAGATGTCCTCCCATTTCATTTTTAAAACAGACTAGCAAAAGTGTGCCTGTTCATTGAACAAGATGAATCCAGAAGGGCTTGTCACTGCAGTGGCAAAGAGCACAAAAGTGAAAATTAGTGCAGTAGTGGTAAGCAGTGTGATATTCATTAGAGGCATACCCCCCCACACTTTTAAGTACAAAATGGGCTTTATTTACTAAAGCTGGAAAGTGCAAAATCAGGCTTACTTCTGCATGTTACTACACCATGTAGTTATTACCTTCCTGTTGCTACTATTTTATTCTCCAGGTATTAGCACCATTTTGGATAATTCCAAAAACACAACAATACCCCCCAGTGGACCTGGCTATTAGCGACAGTGCTTCTGAAGTCCTCTAACCTGCATTGATGTTTGCATATGCAATCAGCTCCCAGCACAAGAAGTCTCCTCTCACTAATAACTAATTTATGATTCTTACATGTCATATAATCTACTGAAGAGAGCCTAAACTAAGTTATCTGCGATAGGAGACTTCCTTTGCTGGAAGCTGATTGCTGGCAATGCTGGGTCTGATTCCTACTAATGCACAATAGAACCTCATAGCCCTTGTACACACGGTTGGACATTCTGACAACAAAATACGTTGGATTTTGTCAGACGGATTTTGTCCGAAACTGCTGTTGCATACACACTGTCGGACAAAGTTGTCGGAAAATCCAATCGTTTATAACGTGATGACGTTATTTAGTTACAACGGGACTACGTCCAGGCTAGTAGCCAATAGCTTTGGTCTAGGAATTTTATCTGAGCATGCGTGGCACTTTGTCCTGTCGGAGTTCTCTACAAACGATCGGACAAAGTCTAATCGGATCATGTTGTCAGAAAATTTTTATATCCAGCTCTCAAACATTGTTGGTCGGACATTCAGACGGAAAAAGTCAGATGAAGCCCACACACAGTCGGATAATCCAACAACACGGTCCGATCGGACATTTTCCGTCTGGGAAAGTCTGACCGGGTGTACAAGGGCATACACTTTCATGGTGCCAAGAGACAACACAGATACTGTTAAGTAGAGGGTGCACCAGCCACAAGTAAACATTGCATCAGAACTGTGTCAGTAAGTAATGAGGTCCAGATGCCTACAACATATTGGGTCATATTCAGTCAGGCTTACTTGTAGGCTGAAGAACTTAGTACTCTGGCATTCTGAATGCTGCATCGCCCTGTCACCCAGCACCCTACCATTATGTCACAAGACCCCTCACACCAAACTCCAACACCACTGATGCCATATCATCTTTCTCTGCCCACTTCCTCCTGCCTTTGGTGACATCACCTCTTCCCCATTGCAGCCTGTGAAGGCTGGACAGTCCTCTGGCAGCTCTGTGCACACTGTGCATGTTCCCGGAGGAAAGTAGAAGAGGTTCATTTCTAGGCAGAAATGAGGAGGAAAGCCAAACACTGATTTGCCACAATCTCCATTACTATTTAATCTTTCCAATATAGCTGCCATTTCTGAAAGTCCAACATACTTATTTATTTTTAGTTCTTTCAATGTAAGCTGTTTATTGGAAATACACCACTATTTATCACACCCCACTCCTAAACAGTTTAACCGTCCATATAATTACATTGGGCATGCAATGTCTAAGACTGAATTCAAGGGGGAACATGAACTCCATTTTACTTCATATATTTTTCTTTTACAATAAGTCGAGGATGTACAAATTCCACTATAATAAAGCTATCAGCAGATAATGTTTTCTCTTTCAAGCTTTGTGTAGAGGAGTGTTGTATGAATATTGCATGAACATAATATTTAATTAATAATAACTAAACATGTAATTACAGGATTACGGTAGCTGTGTGTTGCCTCTCTGTCGTTGTCTACAATAAGCCCATAAATACTTAAGGGCTCAGAATCCATGCTGTGTTCTTACATCCATGGGCCTCTGCAGTAGTGATGGCCGAACGGTTCGCCCGGCGGTCGTTTCGCGGCGAATTTCCGACTTTCGCCGTCCGCGGGTTCGAACGCCTTTTTCCGTCGTTCGCCCCGGCGGACTTACGTGTTTAATGTATACAAGAACTTTAACCTTTCGTGACACGTTTATCATGTGTTACAGGACAACCAATTGAGACATGACAGCTCATGGACACTTGGACATTCCCCCTAACCTATAAATACACCCGATCCGGTGGCCATTTTACATTCTTTCTTCTGTCACTGTAGGGAAAGGATCCTGTGTGGAGTAGGGACAGAGAAAACGCTAGCTATTTGGTACACAAAAGTTCTTTTCAGGACTGGTATAGGTGTTAGGTCAGCAGCCTGAGTTTCTTTTGTCAGTTTAGATAAAGGGACAGAGCGCTGTATGCTGCTATTTTAGGGACAGCTCAGCCAGATTAGTCTTTCTTCATCATCATCATCATCATCATCATTAGCTGTTACTATCAGGTCCACAAAAGAGCTGTTCCAGCTAATCGTTCCAGCCTACTCTTTTTTGCCAATTTGTATAGGGACAGGCAGGAAGCAGTGTGTCAGGCAGTGAGGATAATTTTAAAGACTTGCTGTTACTATTAGTTCCACAAAGGTTCTTTTCAGGACTGGTATCAGTGGTACGGTAATAGGCTTGTACACGTATAATATTCTTTCTTCCAAATATAGAAAGAATATTATACTTGACTGCTGCCCTTCTGCTGCAGTCTGCTAATCATTCACAACTCACTTGTTCCACAAAGCTCTTTATCAGGACTGGTAACTTGGTCTGTCTAGGGTGCTACGGTACATAGGCTTGGGTGCGGTACAGTCTGCTGTTCTGTAAGGACCGCTATCGGTCCACAATACATAGGGTTGCCGTGCACTACTGCTGACCGCTGCCCTATACTGCAGCAGTCCTTCATTGGTATAGGGACTGACGTACAGTCTGCTAATCACTAACACACAACCTGCTTGGTCCACAAAAGTTCTTATAAGGACTGGTAACTTGGTATAGGGTGCTACGGTACATAGGCTTGAGTGCGGTACAGTCTGCTGTTCTGTAAGGACCGCTATCGGTCCACAATACATAGGGTTGCCGTGCACTACTGCTGACCGCTGCCCTATACTGCAGCAGTCCTTCATTGGTATAGGGACTGACGTACAGTCTGCTAATCACTAACACACAACCTGCTTGTTCCACAAAAGTTCTTATAAGGACTGGTAACTTGGTATAGGGTGCTACGGTACATAGGCTTGAGTGCGGTACAGTCTGCTGTTCTGTAAGGACCGCTATCGGTCCACAATAGATAGGGTTGACGTGCACCACTGCTGACCGCTGCCCTATACTGCAGCAGTCCTTCAGCGGTATAGGGACTGACGTACAGTCTGCTAAACACTAATACACAACCTGCTTGGTCCACAAAAGTTCTTATAAGGACTGGTAACTTGGTATAGGGTGCTACGGTACATAGGCTTGAGTGCGGTACAGTCTGCTGTTCTGTAAGGACCGCTATCGGTCCACAATAGATAGGGTTGACGTGCACCACTGCTGACCGCTGCCCTATACTGCAGCAGTCCTTCAGCGGTATAGGGACTGACGTACAGTCTGCTAAACACTAATACACAACCTGCTTGGTCCACAAAAGTTCTTATAAGGACTGGTAACTTGGTATAGGGTGCTACGGTACATAGGCTTGAGTGCGGTACAGTCTGCTGTTCTGTAAGGACCGCTATCGGTCCACAATAGATAGGGTTGACGTGCACCACTGCTGACCGCTGCCCTATACTGCAGCAGTCCTTCAGCGGTATAGGGACTGACGTACAGTCTGCTAAACACTAATACACAACCTGCTTGGTCCACAAAAGTTCTTATAAGGACTGGTAACTTGGTATAGGGTGCTACGGTACATAGGCTTGAGTGCGGTACAGTCTGCTGTTCTGTAAGGACCGCTATCGGTCCACAATAGATAGGGTTGACGTGCACCACTGCTGACCGCTGCCCTATACTGCAGCAGTCCTTCAGCGGTATAGGGACTGACGTACAGTCTGCTAAACACTAATACACAACCTGCTTGGTCCACAAAAGTTCTTATAAGGACTGGTAACTTGGTATAGGGTGCTACGGTACATAGGCTTGAGTGCGGTACAGTCTGCTGTTCTGTAAGGACCGCTATCGGTCCACAATAGATAGGGTTGACGTGCACCACTGCTGACCGCTCACCTATACTGCAGCAGTCCTTCAGCGGTATAGGGACTAAGAGTTTTGTCACAGGGTCATTTAAAAAATGACATGCAGAGGAAGAGGCAGGCCCTTCCGCAGGGGTGGTAGGGGTAGGGCAGGAGCAACAGGCTTGAGCCAAAGTGGGAAGTTGCAGAAGGTGCGTTCAATTACTTTAAAGGATGCACCAGACTTGGTTGAGTGGCTCGCTCAGCCTTACTCTTCTGCACCCTCCTCATCCTCTCGATCTGCACCCTCTTCTTCACTCTCTGCTATGTGCACCCCCAAAGACACTACCACCAACAACACGACCACCACCACCACCACCACATACCTTCCGCTTGAGTCACTGGAATTATTTTCCGATCCATATCAAGAGGACATTTCTGATGCGCAGCCACTCTTGGTATTGGATCAGGAAGAGGAGGTAGCAACAAGCGCTACTCAGCAGTCTGACGCCAGTACCCAGATCAGCCCAAGGAGGAGGTTGGTCCCCGGTGTTGCTGCCTACTCTACTTATAGCGGTGGGGAAGGTGACGTTGATGATGACGTGTCTAGTGATGTCACGTGGGTGCCCACAAGAGAGGAAGAGGAGGGGAGTTCAGAGGGAGATATGGACCAGCAGATAGGGAGGAGAAGCAGCAATGACTTACATTGCACAGCAGGGACAAAGCAGACTGCAAATGTATCAGGAGCGAGTCATCGACCATGTACGGTCACATCTGGCGCTCCCAGGACACCGGCACATGGCTCCGCAGTGTGGGCTTTTTTTAACGTGTCCGCTGCTGACAATAGCGTTGCCATCTGCAATCTTTGCAGTCAACGCGTTAGTCGCGGTAAGCCCAATACTCACCTAGGGACGACCGCCTTAAGAAGGCACATGAGCAGCCATCACCGAGCCCAGTGGGAGCAACGGAACACACAAAGCCACACTGCAGGCTCTCACCGTCCAGCCTCGTCTTCTACTTCTCCTTCTCCTCTCTCCTCACAATTGTCCTCCACTCCACCTTCCATCACGCCAAGCTCACATTTTTCTGCAAAAAGGCAGGCTTCCGTGGGCCTAATGTTTGAGCGTAAAAAAATGATGACGCCGGATAACCCTCTTGCCCAACGGTTGGCGGCTGGCTTGTCAGAACTCATAGCCCGCCAACTACTGCCATATAAACTGGTGGACTCGGAGGCCTTTCGCAAATTTGTGGCCATTGGAACACCACAATGGAAGGTCCCAGGAAGGAAGTATTTCTCAGAGAAGGGCATCCCAGAGCTATATGGCCATGTTCAGCGGCAAGTGAATGTATCTCTGGCACACAGTGTCGGTGCCAAGATACATCTGACCACAGACACGTGGTCTAGCAAACACGGGCAGGGAAGGTATATCAGTTTTACTGCCCACTGGGTGAACCTTCTGACGGCCGTCAAGCATGTAACCCGTGGCACCCGTGTAGATTTGGTTTTACCGCCACGGATTGCATGCAGGCCTGACTCTTCTTCTCCTCCTCCTACTCCATCCTCCTCCCTCTCCTCCTCAGCTGCCTCCTCCTTTTCCGCTGCTAGCGTCTCTTCCACTGCACCGCCCAAGCTCCCCAGAACCTATTCCACATGCCAGGTGAGACGTTGCCATGCCGTGCTGCGTCTGTTGTGCCTGGAAGCAAAGAGCCACACTGGCCCGGCACTCCTTTCAGCTTTGCGTTCACAGGCAGATGAGTGGCTAACACCGCTCAATTTGACAGTTGGTAAAGTGGTGTGTGACAACGGTGCCAATCTGCTTAGCGCATTGAAACAGGGCAAAATCACGCACGTGCCGTGCATGGCACACGTCTTAAACTTGGTCGTGCAGCGATTCCTTGTCAAATACCCTGGGGTCCAGGACATCTTGCGGCAGGCAAGGAAAATCTCGGCCCATTTCAGAAGATCTTACACGGCCATGGCTCGCCTTGCTGACATTCAGCGGCGACACCATCTGCCGGTCAGACGTCTTATTTGCGATTGCCCGACGCGATGGAACTCAACCTTCTATATGCTTGATAGGCTGCTCCAGCAGAAACGTGCAGTTAACGTCTACCTGTATGAACTCTGCGAAAGAAACGGTTCTGGGGAGCTGGGTTTTTTTTCACCGCGCCAGTGGCTGCTCATGCGCGACACATGCAGACTTCTGCGGCCATTTGAGGAGATCACCAAACTGGTCAGTCGCAGCCATGGCGCCATCAGTGACATGGTACCTTATGCCTTCTTTCTGGAGCGTGCATTGCGTCGTGTCATTGATCAGGCTGTGGAGGAGCAGGAGCGGGAAGATGAGGAAGTCGCAATGCTGGATGAATTCCCAGGGGGGGCTACTCTATCTGAGACAAGTCAACAACAGGAGTCTGATGAGGAGTCAGAGGAGGATGGTGCCGGGGCGGATGAGCAGGAGCAAGAAGAGCATGCTTTAAACCTTTCTGGGATCCCTGTTGTGCGAGGATGGGGAGAGGAGAATGAAGAGGACGACATTATCCTGGATGATGAGCAGGAGCCAGGCCACCACACCGCTTCCACTTTAGTGCAAATGGGGGCCTTCATGCTCCAGTGTTTTAATAGGGACCCCCGTATAAAAAGCATGAGGGTCAAGGACCAGTACTGGGTGGCAACGTACTTAGACCCCCGGTACAAACACAAAATGGCGGAAATGTTACCGCCGTCGCAGAGGGCTGTCAGAATGCAGCACTTCCAGGCCTTGCTTCGAGAAATGCTGCATTCTGCTTTTGCGTGCGCTGGCAGAGGAGCAATTCCCACTCCCAGAGAAGGATTTGCGGGTACCAATCCAACAGCGCCTGCAAGAAGAGGCCGGTTTGAAGATGTGTTGGTGACTTCGGATATGAGGTCATTCTTTCAGCCGACCCATCGACAGGTGTCATCCGGATCCAGCATCAGGGAACGCCTAGACCGTCAGGTGTCCGACTACATTGGGTTAACGGCCGATGTGGACGCTCTGAGGAGTGATGAACCCCTAGACTACTGGGTGGGCAGGCTTGACCTCTGGCCAGAGCTTGCCCAATTTGCAATCGAACTGTTGGCTTGCCCCTCATCCAGTGTCCTGTCCGAAAGGACGTTCAGCGCAGCAGGGGGGATTGTGACCGATAAGCGTACTCGCCTAGCTCACCACAGTGTTAACTACCTCACATTTCTAAAAATGAATGAGGCATGGATCTCGGAGGAATTCAACACATGTGATCAGTAGACCATGTATATGTCTATAAACAATTTTTGGAATCAAGCACACAGACCTTCTTAATTCATTTGGCTCACTTCCCTGACCCAAAAAAGCACACCGTACTATATGCCCCTACCCTCCTCTTTGAAGAGGTTGAGCGGTGTCATATTTCTACTGGGGCTGCTTATTATGAGGGGTTCCCACCATCCCTGTGCTGTGCTGACTTCCTCCTGGGTGTTCTTATTATGAGGGGCTCCCACCATCCCTGTGCTGTGCTGACTTCCTCCTGGGGGTTCTTATTATGAGGGGATCACACCATCCCTGTGCTGTGCTGACTTCCTCCTGGGGCTGCTTACGGTGCTGCTGTCAGCGCTGTATGTCACGGAGCTGCTGTCAGCGCTGTATGTCACGGAGCTGCTGTCAGCGCTGTATGTCACGGAGCTGCTGTCAGCGCTGTATGTCACGGAGCTGCTGTCAGCGCTGTATGTCACGGAGCTGCTGTCAGCGCTGTATGTCACGGAGCTGCTGTCAGCGCTGTATGTCACGGAGCTGCTGTCAGCGCTGTATGTCACGGAGCTGCTGTCAGCGCTGTATGTCACGGAGCTGCTGTCAGCGCTGTATGTCACGGAGCTGCTGTCAGCGCTGTATGTCACGGAGCTGCTGTCAGCGCTGTATGTCACGGAGCTGCTGTCAGCGCTGTATGTCACGGAGCTGCTGTCAGCGCTGTATGTCACGGAGCTGCTGTCAGCGCTGTATGTCACGGTGCTGCTGTCAGCGCTGTATGTCACGGAGCTGCTGTCAGCGCTGTATGTCACGGAGCTGCTGTCAGCGCTGTATGTCACGGTGCTGCTGTCAGCGCTGTATGTCACGGAGCTGCTGTCAGCGCTGTATGTCACGGAGCTGCTGTCAGCGCTGTATGTCACGGAGCTGCTGTCAGCGCTGTATGTCACGGAGCTGCTGTCAGCGCTGTATGTCACGGAGCTGCTGTCAGCGCTGTATGTCACGGAGCTGCTGTCAGCGCTGTATGTCACGGAGCTGCTGTCAGCGCTGTATGTCACGGTGCTGCTGTCAGCGCTGTATGTCACGGAGCTGCTGTCAGCGCTGTATGTCACGGAGCTGCTGTCAGTGCTGTATGTCACGGAGCTGCTGTCAGCGCTGTATGTCACGGAGCTGCTGTCAGCGCTGTATGTCACGGTGCTGCTGTCAGCGCTGTATGTCACGGAGCTGCTGTCAGCGCTGTATGTCACGGAGCTGCTGTCAGTGCTGTATGTCACGGAGCTGCTGTCAGCGCTGTATGTCACGGAGCTGCTGTCAGCGCTGTATGTCACGGAGCTGCTGTCAGCGCTGTATGTCACGGTGCTGCTGTCAGCGCTGTATGTCACGGAGCTGCTGTCAGCGCTGTATGTCACGGAGCTGCTGTCAGCGCTGTATGTCACGGAGATGCTGTCAGCGCTGTATGTCACGGAGCTGCTGTCAGCGCTGTATGTCACGGAGCTGCTGTCAGCGCTGTATGTCACGGTGCTGATGTCAGTGCTCTGTATTACGGTGCTGCTGTCAGTGCTCTGTATCTCCTGCACCCTCTTGTTTGCCTACCCTGGTCCCTGACCTTCCCTCTCCTCCATTGCCTTCATTAGCTCCATAGTCCTGAATTGTCAGAACAATTTCCCAAATAAAAAAAAAATGCTTGTAGTTATCGATCCCAAATTCACCTCATACATGTATTATGCTATTGTCCAGGTGGTGGGACTACGTGCTACCCCCTAATAATTACCCCGTGGCCGCAAATTCGACCTAAAGGTTTGCGAAATTCGCCTCCCATTGAAGTCAATGGAGCCCGCGGCGAACGGTCGTTTTCGCGAACGTTTGTGTCCGTTCGCGTTTCGCGTTCGCGAAACGTCCCGTCGGAAGTTCGTCCATCACTACTCTGCAGGTCACAGTAGTGAATGAAGCTACCTTTTCTATTGCTCTGTCTATATCAAAACTATAGCTATTTATTTATAGAAATTTGGCCATGAATTTTTATTCTATTTAAATTACATGTATATATGTTCTGCAGAGCAACACAAAAGTAGCAACTATGCAAACAAAATTTACTGATAAAAGACAAAAACAAATTCATGGGTGATAAGGCAATTAACAACCTCTGTTCACAGTGAATGGTTTTAAATGTTTATTGAGAAGTAAAGGGATACAAAGTACAACCCCAATTCCAAAAATGTTGGGGCGCTATGTAAAATCTACATAAAAACTGAATGCAATGATTTGCAAATAAATAAACCCTTATTTTATCCACAATAGAGAATAGAAAACTTACCAGATGTTAAAACTAAGAAAATGTACAATTTTAAGGAAAATTTAATGTTGAAATTGATGGCAGCAACACAACTCAAAAAACGTTTAGACAGGGCAACAAAAAGCTGGAAAAGCTGGAAGAATATTTTACAACTAATTAGGTTAATTAGCCACAGGTCAGAAATATGATTGTGTATAAAAAGAGCATCTGATAGTCAGAGTGTCTGAGAAGTAAAGATGGCCATAGGTTCACCAATTTGTGAAAAGCTATGTACAGAATTCTGTCAAACAATTTCAGAATAATGTTCCTCAATGTAAAATTGCAAAAACTTATGTAGATGATGATACATATCACATTATACATAGATCATATATTCCATCTACAGTACATAAATCATCAAAAGATTTTGAGAAACTGGAGAAATCTCTGTGCACAAGTGACAAGGCTGAAATGCAATTTTGGATGCCTGTGATCTTTGGGCCTTCAGACAGCACTGCATTAAAGCCTGGTTCTGTGGTGGACATCACTGCATGGGTTCAGAAATCACCATCTGTGAACACAGTTTTCTTTGTCATCCAAAATTGCAAGGTAAAGCTCTACTAGGCAAAGAAGAAGCCATATCTGAACATGATCCAGAAACACCACTGTCTCTTTTGGGCCAAAGCTCATTTAAAATGTAGCTGTAGCCAATCACAGCATGGTCATATCTCAGTGTTGAAAAACACAGACACCCAATATTCTCGGTTCTTCTCTTCCTGAATTCTTTTCGGTTCAAGAAGAGAAGAGAGAAGGGCACAGTGAGTTTAAGCAACACATTTGAACCCACACACCTTAGACAAATTTAACTCTTTGATCTCCCTCAGTTAACCTTTTGATCACCTCAGCCATAGTTAGGCACATTTAACCTTTTTGATCAACCTCAGTTAACCTGTTGATCACTCCAGAAATTGCCATTAGCACAGTGTCAGTGTACAGTATTTACTACTGATCACTGTATTAGCGTCACTTGTGACATCAGATAGTGTCAGGGTCAGTTAGCATCCCTCATAGCCAGGGTCAGTTAGCGTTAGATTGCCAGCACACTATCACAGTCACATGTGTCGCTGATCATCACCATTGCTAGTATAGTGCTAGTTGCTAGCATAGGGGGTTATTTACTAATGGCAAACTAATGGTTAACTGACCTACGCACGCCGATGTACATCAGCGGAATGGCACGGCTGGGCAAATGGGCGTACCTGTACATCCCTTTAAATTTTTTACGGGACATCCATGAGTCAGGTCGCGGGTCCCGCGGACTCAATCGCCACGGGGATCCCCACAATCATCTCATGGAGAGGAAGAAGGGGGAGATGCTAATGTAAACAAGCACCTCCCCGTTCTGCCTAGTGACAGTGCCACTGATCTCTGCTCCCTGTGATCGGGAGCAGAGATCAGTGATGTGTCACATGTAACCATGCCCCCCACAGTTAGAAACACACTCCCCAGTACACACTTAACCCTTACCCTGCCCCCTAGTGGTTAACCGCTTCACTACCAGTGCCATATACACAGGAATCAGTGCATTTGTATAGCACTGATTGCTGTATAAATGACAATGGTCCCAAAAATGTGTCAAAAATGTCCGATGTGTCCGCCATAATGTCGCAGTCACTATAAAAATTTGCTTATCACTGCCATTACTAGTAAAAAAAAAATTAATAATAAAAATGTCATAAAACTATCCCCTATTTTGTAAACGCTATAACATTTGCGCAAACCAATCAATAAATGCTTATTGTGATTTTTTTTAACCAATAATATGTAGAAGAAAACTGAGGAAAAAAATATTTTTTTTAATGTATTTTTGGCGGATATTTATTAGAGCAAAAAGTAAAAAAATGCACTTTTTTTCAAAATTCTCGCTTTTTTTGTTTATAGCACAAAAAATAAAAACCGCACGGGTGATCAAATACCACAAAAAGAAAGCTCTATTTGTGGGAAAAAAAGGGCACCAATTTTGTTTGGAAACCATGTCGCATGACCACGCAATTGTCAGTTAAAGCGATACAGTACTGAATCGCAAAAAGGTCGGGAAGGGGGTAAATTCTTCCGGGGCTGAAGTGGTTAAAAAGTGCACTGAAAGTGCACTTGGAAGTAAAGTCCCTGTAGATCCGAGGGGGACATGCAAGGGATATAAAAAACAGCATTTTACCCCACAGATTTAGAGCGACTGCACTTCCATGTGTACTTTCAGTGCACTTTCAAGTGCACTTGGAGTGTAAAGTGGATTTGATTTTCGTAAATAACCCCCATAGTGTCTGTACACATCTTGATCACAAACAGAACTATACTAGTGTCCCCATTAGTATAGTGTCCTCTAAAACACAGTGTTAGCAGGATCACCCCCCGATACCTGGCAGCACTTGCATTTGATTTGGTTTTGATTGTGGACTAACAAACTAATCTTTATGTCAACCAGTACATCATAGTCCAACCCAAATTCATACATTTCCAGGGCATTTGAATAGAAATCTGTCACATTTTCTGAATGTAAATCTTTTTTTTGGCCTAACCCTTGACATGGGCACTACAAAAGAATGAGTTTTTAGTCATATTGGTCCACAGAACTAATTCATTATATAAAAAACATAGGATGCAGCGCTAATCATAAAGAAATGTATATGTTCAGTCCATTAGCCTAAGAGGAATTTCCCCAAGACACAATAAAAAGTTCAAAAAGTGGATGAATAACCCATATAGAGTCCTTCAGCTTTAGTAGAGATGGTAGCTAGATAGGAAACTCAAATCCAAACTGGAGACCGTCACCTTTAACACCACCACACACAGCCTCTTACAGAGAAAATTTGACCCCTTATTAGAAGGGGTCAAACATGCTTTAATAGATCTTAGGCAACCTCAAGAAGGATTCCCCTTGTCTGGTGTCTCCTGAACAAAGTTTCCAAATCCAAGTGTCATGATGTCCCATAAGCATATACAGGTCCACAGCATGTGTCTCTATGTAACATCATGGGAGCCACCAGACAACCTTCCAAGACAATGCATTTATAAAAACTTAGTTTATGCACATTTTTAACTCTGCTTTTCTCCTGGCCTCATCAGCCCCAGAAAGCCTTGATTCATCGTATTCCCATGTTCTTTGCTGAAATGGTCAGGTAAAGATATGAGACAATATTGAGTTTTATGAATTTCAGTGATAATACATTCTGACCTCCTCAGGGTGACACTGACTATGATCAGCTCCATTAAAATCAGCCCCTTATAAACCAACTGTCAAAAAAATTTGCAGATGTGTATGCGCCCCAACAAAACATCTGAATAGACAAGTCCCTGAAATATTTTACTGGCAGGATTGCAATAAAGCAATATCTCCCCAGCAAGTGTGCCAGATATGGGGTCAAACTGTATAATCTATGTGAGAGGGCAACAGGCTATATATACTGATTTAGAGTTTATGAGTGAAAAGACAGTGAAGTGGAGCCCCCCCACAGATGCCCACACTTCATGGGGAGCAGTGGCAAGATAGTGTGGGACTTGGTGTCAACCTTGTTTTGTAAGGGGTATTATTTGCAGCCATCTTTCACACTCTGAATGATGGCTGCCTTCTTTATAAACCTTAATACCCTTATCTATGGGTACATCACCATCCAGCTATTACAGCCACAGACTATACCCCTAAGTATTACTCCATCTGGAGTGCCAGATAAATACTGACTATACTGCTACCTTCCAGAAAGGAGTCATGGGGGGGGGGGGGGTATCTAAACTGTCCTTGCCATTTAGGGCCTCCAAAACAGTGATAGGTAGTCAGGAAGAAAAATGAGGCCATTAATTTTGGGCACCCATACACGGCTAGGATTCCAAAAAGCAAAAAGTCTCACATGCGTGGTATCCCCATACTCGGGAGAGGCATCAGAATGTGTTTAGAGGTGTAATTCCACATTCTCATGTGTGAGAAATACCTCTTTATAGTGACAACTTTATGTAAAAAAAAAAAACTTGTGGCAAAAAATTAAATGTTCCATACACTCAACATGCCTCTCAGCAAACCTTTTGGGGTGCCTACTTTCTACCAGAAAGGGGTCATTTGGGAGATGTTTGTGCTGCCCTGGCATGTCAGCACCTCAAGAAATGCCAGAAAGTAAAAGCTGCATAAATTCCAGTGTATACTGTATATACAGTACCATAGTTTGTGGATGCTATAACTTTAACACAAACCAATTAATATACACTTATTAGGATTTTGTTTACCAAAGACATGTAGCAAAATATATTTTGAACTCATTTATTTATGAAGAAATGTGTTTTTATCAAATATGTTTTATAACAGGAAGTAGAAAATATCAAAGCAAGAAGTAAAAAAAACACTGTGTTAATCAAACACCACCAAAAGAAAGCTGTATTTGTGTGCAAAAAATGATAAAAACTTCAGTTGCATACAGCATTGCATGACAGAGCAATTGCCAGTTAAAGTAACGCAGTGCTGACTAGCAAAAAGTGGTCTGGTCATGAAGGGAGCTCAAGTGGTTAAAAAAGTGTGGCCTAACAGAGATTCCTTATGTGAAAACCACCTAGCCTCATTCTTTATCTCCTGAAAATCTGGGCTATAAAACATGCTTTGAAATGCATGCATATAAATTCTAAAAACGTTGTTCTCCTTTATCCCAGGGAGAATAACATGTAATTTTTGGGTTTACAGATGGAGCCTGCCAGATTTCCTCTTCTCAAATTGCTTCTGATGAGCATTATTTACATTCTGTGCAGAAAGTCGGTATTATTTTTAGATTATGTGTCAGAAAATAAGAGTCTGTCTCCCATTAATAAGGATGAGATGCTCTGACCAAAGCTGTACAATGTTTATATCATATTTCGCAAATATAATGTCTAAATTAATTATTTGAAGATAAATCTGCATGAACTGTGCAGAAGAGATAGTGGCCTTTTCAAAAAGCGTATAAAGTAGTGCTGACAAGTACTTTAAAATGGACCTTCACCCTAAAAAAGGAAGTTCTGCTTTTCCTCCTTCTCTCCCCCTCCTTCAACTTTTTTGGAGGGGTAATGGATACTTTGTTTTGACAACACTTTGCCCACAACCTTTGGGGCATATAACAGGTCCCAGGAGGCGGGACCATTCACAGGGCTCTGCACAGGACCATATAACAGACCCCTGATGTTTCAGTAGGAAGAACCTGGCTAAAAACATGATATCACATAGGGGACTTTTAGTCCCCTATGTGATATAAATAAAGATGTTTTAGTCTGCCCCACTCCACGTACATGCACACACAGACGTAAACACACCTGTTAGGGGTGACTACTCATGAAAACGATGCTTGTGGTATCCATTTTACATATTCCTACACGCATGAGAGTTATAATTCTAGACCTGTTATTCATGGTTAACTCTAAACTGATGATGGAATAAAACATTTTCAGGAACGCACAAATTTAAAGCTTGACATGTCGGGTATTTACTTACTTGGCCCAACCTTATCTTTTATATTTAAAAAAACAAATATGAAATATATTGTGTTTGTTTATCCTAAAACTAGTTTTAGTATATTTTTACAGAAATTTTGAACTTGATAAATGGTTGGCAAATATTATGTGACAATAAAAATTAGAACAGACACTTTTACGATCTAATATTTGAGGGCTTTAACTGATTGTCCGGCCTAAAATTATTTTTTAAGCGTGTGCAAAAAATGCAAAAACAACCATTGTCACTAAAGGGCTAAATGTGTGTTTAGTCAAACCACTTTTTATTTTTTTTGCAAAGAGTAGGAAAGTCAAAATTTTACTGTTGTCTGTTTTCCTGCTGGGGAGATTTAACCTCACTATTTGTCATGGTAAACATTGCTACAAAGACAGAAAGTGATGGGGAATTCCAAATGTAAGATTTGCTAGCAAAACATGAGCTGATGAGAAATCATACAATGGGGACACCAGTTCCAATGCCAACTGCTTAAGAGGGAAATTTCCCTCACTGTTGAGATGTCCTCTTATTCTTTTTGTGTCAGCTCACTTTATAAATACTCCTTTGGCTGAAAGGGCAAAAATTTCCACAGATACCCTCCACAATCTCGTAGAAAGCCTAGAATGTGGAGGTTGTCATAGCTGCGAAAGGTAGAGAGACAATTCCATACTATGAAAAAAGATGTCCAACAAGCATATAAGCTTGATGGTCAAGTGTCCCCAAACTTATGGCCATATAGTGTATAAGTCGTCATAGATAGTACTAGGGAACCGGGTCTTTAATGAAGTAAAAAATTTAAAAAAGCAACCTGCTAATGACTGTTTTTAGTTTGGCTAATTAATTTGAAGGCCACGAATATTGGGCAAGATCAGTTAAGTCTATGATGGATGTGATTTCTAAAATGTCACTTATCTCTGATAATTATTGCCTGACCAACATGTTCTTCCAGCAAAGCTAGGTAGCCTTCTATTTGAACATGTGGAGAAAAAATGAACATCAAATGGGAATACCAAACTTTTCTTCTCCCCAGGGATCCTCTTATAGTCTGTGTTAGCTGCTGTATATGTTTTAACATTAGCCCTAAATATACCATGCGATTGCTGTGATTCCATAAACTGCCTGAATAAAATGATCTGTACAGAGAAGACTTTAGTGTTTGTAAGTAGGACAAGCAATGCTGGAAAAAAGGAAATCTTGCAGCCAAAGCTTTAGAAATTTTGTCAATACAAATCAGATTTGGAAAGGGAAGTTCTATGCGGAGCCAAGCAATCTTGAAATAAAGGCATTAAGGTGAAGAATGAAAGGAAGCTAAAAATAAATTGCTTGTAGAATAGAGGATGAAATGATAGCGGGATTTAGGAAACCAAGGAGTTGTGTCACCCCGGTGATTGAATCAGGGACTGGAATCCCAGCACTTATCATATCATATGGCAAGGTCAGAGGTCCCTGGAATCTTCGCACAGCACTCACCAACAGCTAAGGTTGCATCCTATCACTGTGGCAAAGGTTTCTAGGATAGTCATTTTGTTCTGTTTCAATTGAGACAGACATTGACCGCAGTGTTACTTATGAGTTTAATGCGCCTTTAATCAGAGGGAAATGCATTAGCAGAAATCATTAAAGAAATTAGTAGTATTATGCTTAACATTACAGCTTCCACTTACAATTATGTAAGGGGTTTGCAATAAAATTAAAGCACTCAGCCATTGAGCATTCTAGCCAGAAAATAATATCTTATGCCTATTAAATGAATGATGCACTATCTTTTACCATATGAATTGAAGTTACAATAGCTACAGTGTGTGTATTTCTGTGACTGTTTTTCCCATTTATAAAATAAGTTTTAACCTTTATGACATTGTAAAGCATTGTAGTAGTAGGGAAAGAAAAACATACATATATGATATATGATATATATATATATATATATATATATATATATATAGTAAAATAAGAAATAAGTATTGAACATGTCACTGTATTTCTAGGTAAATATATCTCTAAAAGGTGCTATTGACATGAAATTCTCGCCACATGTCGGTAACAACCCATTCAAACCATACATTACAAAAATACCAAAACAAATATGTTCAGAAATGAAGTTATATATAATAAAGTTGAATGACACAAGGGAAAAGTATTAAGCTCATGAAGAAAGGGAGGTACAAAAAGGCATGGAAAGCCAAGACACCAGCTGAAATCTATCAGTAATTAGAAAGCAATTCTGCCCCTTGTCAGTGAAAATTAATATCCACTGGTTCAGCCTCAGCTGATGGCCTTTGAAAAGGTGTCTCATTACCAAGGTGTCACACAAAAAACACTCCATGATGTGTTAAAGCTAACAGTTCTCTCAAGACCTTCACAACCTTATTGTTGCAAAACATACTGATGCCATTGGTAACAGAAGGATTTCTAAACGTGTAAATGTTTCAGTGAGCACTGCTGGGGCCATAATCTGGAAGTGGAAAGAACATAATTTCAGCATAAACTGACCACAATCAGGTGCTCCTCACAAGATTTCTGACAGAGAAGTGAAAAGAATTATCAAAAGACTTGTCCAAGAGCCAAGGACACTTGTGAAGAGCTTCAGTAAGATCTGGAATTATCAGGTACAATTGTTTCAAAGAAAACAATAAGTAATGCACTCAACCACCATGGCCTGTATACACGCTCACCACACAAGGCTCCATTGCTGAAGAAAAAGCATGTTGAAGCACATTCAAAGTTTGCTGCACAACATGTAGACAAGCCTGTGAAATACTGAGGAAATATAGTCTGATCAGATGAGAACAAAATTGAACTCTTTGGCTGCCATAATACACACTATGTTTGGAGGTCAAATGGCACTGCACATCACCTTAAAAACACCATACCATCAGTGAAGTTTGGAGGTGGAAACATCCTGGTGTGGGGCTGTTTTTCAGCATACAGTACCCGCCAACTTCATATCATTTAAGGAAGGATGAATGGAAAAATGTACCAAAACATTCTTGATAAAAATCTGCTGCCATCTACCAGTATGATGAAGATGAAACGGGGGTGGACATTTGAGCAGGACAATGATCCCAAGCACAAATCCAAGGAAACTTTCAATTGGTTTCAAAGAAAGAAAATAAAGTTGCTAGAATGGCCCAACCAATCACCTGACTTGAATCCAATAGAAAATCTATAGGATGCACTAAGGTTAAGAGTTCATAGAAGAGGCCCAACGAATCTTCAAGATTTAAAGACTGTTTGTATGAAAGAATGGGCCAAAATCACACACTTGGGCAATGCATGCGTTTCTCAATACACTAAGGCCGCGTACACACGCGGGGACTGTTCGCTCAACTTTGTTCGTCAAACAGTTTCAGCGGACAGTCCGCTCAAAATTAGCATGGACGGACATGGCCACACACGACGAACGAACAGTTTGCTGAAACCGTGCGCGATGACGTGAACGGCACGTACGACGGGACTAGAAAACGACGTCCTATACACTGCAATGCAACCTTCGGCGTATAAATTCTTTCTGAGCATGCACGGAACTTTGTTTGACGAACAAGCCTACACACGAGGGGACTGTTCGCTGAAACAAGGTTTCAGCGGACAGTTTTTCGGAAATTCCGAAAAACCTTGTTCAGCAGACTGTTCGCTGAAACTGTCCGCTGAAAGCCCACACACGAGCGGACTGTCCGCTGAAACACTGTTCAGCGGACAAAGTTGAGCGAACAGTCCCCGCGTGTGTACGCGGCCTTAGGCGTCTTGAAGCTGTCATTAACAACAAATGATTTTGTACAAAGTATTAAATAAATTACAGTTAGTGTATTTCAATTCCTTTGGCCTGTGTCATTCCATTTTATTACACATAACTTAATTTCCAAACGTATTTGTTTCAGTTTCTTTGTATGTATGGATTTCATGGGTTGTTACTGACATGTGGTGAAAATTTCATTTTAATAGCACCTGTAGAAATATATTTACCTAGAAAAATGGTGACGTGTTCAATACTTATTTTATCCACTGTAAATATATATATGTATGTATATATATATATATATATATATATATATATATATATATATATATATATATATATATATATATATATATATATATATATATATATATATATATATATATATATATATATATATATATATATATATATATATATATATAAAGAAAAATGTAGCAGCGCTAAGATTGGAAATATTAAATACCACTGATGCTAAATGATAAACATATGGTTATAAAGTGTAATAACACAAAATAGCAGTAATAAATAGATTGGGATAATAATGAAATCAATTAAATCAATAACGAAATCTATTAATCAAATCGTTATAAAAAAGTTTAAAAGATAAATGAAATGTATATACTCTAAACAGTCATATAAGCCAACCATGAAAATAAAGAGTCCTTAGATGTGAAGGTTTAAGTTAATTATTCCCTCCGTGACAACAATCCAAATTCATAAATCAAGTGTTCAAAAATGGATAAAAATGTGTTAAAAAAAATGATAAGATAGTGATTCCATGACAAATCCACCAAGTAAATGTGACCACCATATAAAATGAAGGGGGGGGGGTCAGCCTGTCAGTGCTTAGACCAGATGCACACTGCATCACATTGCTCTACATGGCTGTCTTCCCAGAAGGAAGCCTCTTCTAAAGATGATGCACAAGAAAGTCCACAAACAGTTTGCTGAAGACAAGCAGACTAAGGATATGGATTACTGGAATCATTTCCTGTGGTCTGATGAGCCCAAGATAAACTTATTTGGTTCAGATGGAGTCAAGCGTGTGTGGTGGCGAACCAAGTGAGAAGTGCAAAGACAAGTGTGTCTTGCCTACAGTCAAGCATGGTGGTGGGAGTGCCATGGTCTGGGGCTGCTGCCAGTGCTGGGGAGCTACAGTTCATTGAGGGAAATAATGAATGCCACCATGTACTGTGACATACTGAAGCAGAGCATGATCCCCTCCCTTGGGAGACTGGGCCGCAGGGCAGTATTCAGACATGATAATGACCTCAAACACACCTGCAAGATGACCACTGCCTTGCTAAAAAAGCTGACGGTAAAGGTGATGAACTGGCCAAGCATGTCTCCAGATCTAAACCCTATTCCATTCTGCAGTGCAAGTGCACTTGAAAGTGCACTGAAAGTGCACTTGGAAATGCAGACGCTCTAAATGTAAGGGGTAGATCTGAAATGAGTGGAAGCTCTTTATCCTCCAATCATGTGCAAGCTAAAACACAGTTTTTTTCCTTGCATGCCCCCCTCGGATCTACTGCGACTTTACTTTCAGTGCAATTTCAGGTGCACTTGCAGTGCAAAGTGGATTTTCTGTTCGTAAATAACCCCCTATGAATCCTACATAAGTTATGTCCATATTAAATTTGCCAGTATCTATTACCTGGACTATACGTAATTTGCATTCCTAAATAGTTTTTACTTTTCTTTTTAAAGAACATATGAGACTGCATTTTTTAATACATTTCCTATCTATTTTGTTATATGTGACAAATGAATAAAAATCTAAATGAAAATTATAATTTATTAAAAGTATAAATTAAATATAAATACCGTATTTATCGGCATATAAAATGCACAGACGTATAACATGCACCTTCATTTTAGGAGGGACATTTCAGGAAAAAACTTAAATGTGAAATAAAGAACTTTGAAGCAAAATAAGAGTCAGCGCCCATCAATGCAGCCTCACCATTACCCATTTGTAGCCTGATCAATGCAATCTGCAGCCTCACAATTGCCCATCAATGCAGCTTGATCAATGCCCATCTGCAGCCTCACATCAGATTACTGCTGCCTCGGAGGGGACAGGGAGGGGGGTGGGATTACATTTCAGATTCAGATTACATATAGCGAGAATCTCCTATTTACTCGGCTGCCTCTTTAATACAAAGTCCCGCCTCCTGGACCGGCTTCTGTGATAGACAGAATAGTGGTCCAATGTTGGCCCAGGAAACGGGACTTCCTATCACAGAAGCCGCTGAGTAAACAGGAGATACTCTCTGTATGTAATCTGATGGCGCTCATCTCGCCCCCCTCCCCCCCCCCCCCAGGTGGCCCAAATTGCAGTATCAGCGTATAAAATGCACACACTATTTGCACCCAATTTTCAGGGTGAAAAAGTTAGTGTAATACGCCAATAAATACAGTATATATTTTGTAAAGATATCTTTTTATACTGTAATTGTATCTAACAGTATTAAACAGAAGCACACCACCATCTCCATTTTTGTGAATGAACTTCCAGACTGTATGTGATTATTGCTATTTTATAGCTGACAGTGATCACACGAAGAGAAACCTCTCTGATTGGTTCCTGATTGCTAGTGGGCATCGGAGCTATCAGTGACAGCCTGCTCTGACAGTTACCACCTGTGCACAGTGTCAGGTGCTTGTTGGCAATAAGAGAACATAGATTAACATTCAGAACAGGGCATTGGTATAAATAAAAAATCTCCCTGCACTGTTCTCACTATACCTAACACTCTAAAATTACATATAAAGGGGGTTATTTACTAAAGGAAAATCGACTTTGTACTGCAAGTGCACTTGGAAGTGAAGTGGCTATAGATCTGAGGGGGAGATGCAGCAGCGATCTCTCTCTAATCCCAGTCAGTACACTGCCCCCACAGTTAAAAACACCTCCCTAGGGAACACTTAACAATTGATCGCCCCCTAGTGTGATAGGTTGCACTGATGGGCACTGATGAGGCAGCACTGATGGGCATTGATGGGCACTGATAGGCTGCACCGATGTGCACTAATGAGGCGGCACTGATGAGGAGGCATTAATGAGGCTGCACTGATAGGTGTCACTGATGGGCACTGATAGGTGGCACTGATATTATAGTGCAAGGGGACCATAAGTCCATAATATTGCAATCTTCTTGGACTTCAAACCACATGATCCTCAGCATTGTGCATAGAAATGAGGGCACTTGGTAGGAGGGAGGGGCCAGGAGCATTGGCGGGGGACCCAGAAGAGGAGGATCAGGGCTGCTCTGTGCAAAATCACTGCACAGAGCAGGTAAGTATAACACGTTTCTTATTTTTTTTTAAATACTTTAATGTAACTTTCATTTTTTATTCATTTAGATAATACTGACATATGGCACAAGAGTTAGAATAAATCATAGCACTTAAATAGTTTATATCCAAATGTCACTGCCACAGTTTATCAGACACCAGCCAATTACCTGAAATGTCAATGAGTCTGATTTACTAAGCCAAATGCACATACACCCCTGCATCAATGC
This sequence comes from Lithobates pipiens, assembly GCF_037356315.1. NCBI lineage: Eukaryota > Metazoa > Chordata > Amphibia > Anura > Ranidae > Lithobates > Lithobates pipiens. The sequence goes on from NW_027507903.1 coordinate 428,478,174, forward strand.
GCACACTGAGTGGACCAAACAATGTATTCATTTCTTCTGCACCTGCAAAACATGCCATTAAGTGTGCACTAGTCAAAGTGTGCATAAAGCAACTTAACTAACAAATGCAAATTTGATTTATAAATATATATAGTAACACTGAGTTACTGTGTAACTACTTAGCATACATACATAATATGGGCTGCACACCTTAAAGTGACACTAAAGGTTAATTTTCTTTTTAAATAACAAATATATCATACTTACCTCCACTGTTCAGCTTGTTTTGCACAGAGTGGCCCCGAACCTGCTTTTCTGGAGTCCCTTGACGGTTCTCTCGTCTCCTCCCCGCATCAGATAACCCCCTCGGATAAGCGCTCTCCCAGGGGGTTACCTTGCGGGCGCACTCCCGAGTCCAGCATACGGTGTCCACAGACCTTGGCGGCCTCGACATTGGATTTGATTGACAGCAGCGGGAGCCAATGGCTGCACTGCTATCACTCTATCCAATCAACAGCCAAGAACCCCCTAGCAGAGAGACGGAGCTTTCACCGTGGGACAAGTTTGAGGGTTTAGGTAAGTAAAACAGGGGGCTGGGGGGCCAGTCACTGACAGGTGTTTTTTCACCTCAATGCATAGGATGCATTGAGGTGAAAAAACACGAACCTCTACAACCCCTTTAACAATGAAATTGAAACAAAAAATCATAATAGGAAATGCATGTAATAAAAATGTGTGAAAAATAACAAAATGTGTAAGTCAGGCAAAATAAAATGTGAAACAATATCTCTATATGATATCTTGAATAGCATCTTGAATCCTCACTCGGTTTTAGGCATGTACCTACGACACCTTTGATGAAGTCAAGGTGCCAAAACACATCAGACAGGATGCCAACTAGTGACAGAGAAAAAGGAGCTTTAGATTGTGACTGTGATCTGGTATTAGTTTGTGTAAGTTCTGTATACACATACTTGCTGGATGCAGCGCCAGACGGACATGGCATGTGAATGTTCCCTGCTGTTTTAACCTTCTTTTTTAGAAAACCTTCTTTTTTAGAAAACCTTCTATGAGATGCTTTTTTGTCTTTTCTGAGCATTGCACATCCACATGCTAGTAGAAAAAAATGCTGATTTGTCAGTGAGATATCCTTACCTGAAATGAAAAAATAAATGAAAATCTCTCTATCTATCTCTAAAAATCTCTGATTCTCTTGGGATAAATAATATCTGTGTATTATTATCATTATTATTATTATTACTATCATTATTGTGCATTAGCATCTCATGCAGCAACAAGATCACCAAAATTACCCACTTTAAGACCAGACCTTTTGTGGCACTTTTTGTTTACATGTAAAAATCTGTATTTTTTTCTAGAAAATTACCCCAAAAATATATATTTTTTAAGGCAGAGGCCCTAAAATGATTGGTGTTTCAATTTTCTATGTCACACGGTTTTGAATTTTAATGCACACTATATAATGCCTACTTGTTTGGTAAAATATAAACTTTATACTGACCGCACAATTGTCATTGAAAATGCGAGAGCGATGAAAGCTGAAAATTGGGCTGGGAAGGAAGGGAAAGTGCCCTGTATTGTAGTGGATATGATCCCCATTCTGTCAGGAAAGTAGAGAGAGATCTGCTGTTCCTAGTAATCAGGAACAGGGATCTCTTTCTACTCCCAGTCAGTACACTGCCCCTACAGTGAGAAACACCTCCCTAGGGAACACTTAAAGAGGAGTCCTCCTTAAAAAAAAAAAAAAATTTAAAGTCAGCAGCTACAAATACTGCAGCTGCTGACTTTTAATAATCAAACACTTACCTGTCCCAGGGTCCAGCAATGCGGGGGAACGAAGAAAAAATTCCAAATGTTTTTTATTATTTTTTCAGGAATTTTAATAATTTTTTTATTTTTTAACAATTGATTGCCCCCTAGTGTTAACCCCTTTCCTGCCAGTGACATTTATACATGTCAATGGTCCCAAAAAAGTGTCGCAAGCACGCACCCTGCTCACTCCTGGGACAGCTACTGGTGGCTAACTGAAAGCTCCCGTTTGCATCTTGCGTTTGGGAGCTTTCCGATCATGTGACAGCCAATCACGGCAGTCACATGGTGATAAGCCCCGCCTCCTGACATTCTAAACCCCTTAGGGAGCTGGTTTTAAAGAGGAAGTAAACCCTGATGGGTTTACTTCCTCTTTCATTCCCTGCAAAGGTAAAGCATAATGGACTACTATGCATCGCATAGTAGTCCATTATGTGTCACTTACCTGACACAGGAGCCAGCTATGTCACCACTGTCCCCTGTAGTCCGGCGCATCCATCTTTTCAGTGGGTCTCCCTGCTCCGCCGCTGTCATTCGGCAAAGCCGCGATGACGCCACTCCCGCGCATGCGCACGGGAGCCACCATTCGCGGCATATCACCGTTGACTGCGGCGCGCTCAGTGCGCCTGCGCGCCGCTGTCTATGGCGCATGCGCCGTAGACAGCGGTGCCTGTCTTTCGGCAAATATCTTCTAAACCATGTAGGTTTAGGAGATATTTCTTGGACCTACAGGTAAGCCTTAATCTAGGCTTACCTGTAGGTCAAAGTTGGTTGTAAGGGTTTACAACCACTTTAAGGGGTTAATAGAAGATTTGCCTATTTGGTAGCACATTTAAGGAATTTACAACAAATTTCTCTGTAATGAAAACAATCATTTTAGATACAAAAACTATATGTCCATATATTTATGAGCTCTAAGGCATCATCCATGTTTTATTCAGAACCTTGCCCAATTTAGGCCCCAGGGGGCTGCAACCTGTACTACCAGATGACTGTCAAGAAATGTATATGGAAAGAATAGAGAATTCTTTGTGGGAAACAAAGCAATAACCAAAGTCACACAAGGCCACATGACTATTGCCTAAACCACCATAAAACTCAACTCAAAATACATGAAAAAATCCTTGGGTAGCTTTAGCTCTTGATTTCCAGCTATATTTAAATACCACGTTCTGTCCCTCTTCCTGCTGAGTTTTTCTTCACTTAGGCCAGAATATTTTCCACCACATAAGGCACTGTATTATGTTAAAGTTAATAACAGGTCATATTTGACTTTTCATCAAAGCTGCAAGCAGAGTCACACTTGCATCAAGCAGTTTGGAATTATTAAAATATGAGAAAGAAAATACACGGTAGCCTTTGTTTGGGTGAAAAAAAATAAGGTTTTAAATCAATAAACAGACAAAGTGAAGACTGCAGCAGAAATTACAGTAACATTCCATGATGTCTTGCTTCTACAGAAAGAATTATAAAGGGAAAAAAAAGGATCTGTTAAATATGCCTGTGCTGCTAAAGAATGTAATCCTAATCAACATGGTGAAAAGATCTGTGATGTAAGAAAAAAAAAGTGGAAGCTCTTTATAAAGCGGGAGCCTTTTGTCTCCAAACTGCTTAGAAATGAATAGGTAGCGTTTTTTAATGTCATCACACATCAATTTGTTTGTCGCAAAGTAGAAAGAACAAACTGTTTTAGAAGACAGAAAATGAAGTGCACAAGGTAAGAAGACTATATAACAAAAGAGAAACTTTTTGTACGTGTTTTAATTCATAGGAGATTTTCTTTTTTTTAAATGGTGGAGGGCATAGTATTTTATAGCAGCTATTTTGTGTAAGCCCGTGTCCTATTGGTGCAGTGCTTACACGTGACGTTAACACTTGATGTTGGATATGTGTGCTGTAAAGAGTACTCTGCATTCTACAAGCAGTCAGGCGCAGTCAGTGGGAAGTAAGTGAAAGAAGTTGAGGTCCATCTGCAGAATTCGAAAAATATAGTTCTGCATAAGGAATTCTTTTGTCATTTCCTAGTACTGTTAAAGCTTGCTTACCACCAGGGCCATCTTTAATATTGATTGGACCCTGGGCAAAAATTTTCTTAGGGCCCCCCATGCAATTTTGCTCTCCACCTTCTCTGAGACATACAATAAATAGCAGCTAGACTTAAAATCAGTTTACTGTATCAGATCAGGCAGCGATTGCGATTGGTTGCCAGAGGCTACGGCATATTATTACTGCTTACAGCACTCCTTAAGGCTCACTGATTAGTTGCTAGAGGTTACAGCACATTTCTGCTTGTTGATTGGCTTCTTGAGATTGCTGTACAGTAATACTGCTCACTGGTTGCTATAGGTTACAGCACATCTTCTCCTCACTGCAGGGGGGCATGATATACCTATGAATGCTGCCTTTTTTACATATCAATGCAGTTGGCCTCAGCTATTTACATATGCATGTCACTGCTATTTACATATGAATGCAAGTATTTACATGTAAACACAGGTCTGCAGGTGAGTCATCTGTACACAACAATAGGGCAGAGCTGGGCAGCAATAGTAGCAGCACAGGACTAAAACTTCAAGGGTCAAGGGAATGTAAACTGGGATAGTTGGCAAGTATAAAGCAGCTGCTTTGGGCCCCACAACAATGACAGGGCCCAGGGCAGCTGCCCCTTTTGCCCTGCCTTAAAGACGGCCCTGCTTACCACCTCCAATACATTCTATTAGCACTCGAGGCAGCCCATCATAGTGATAGAGCAACAATAATGTAAGGAGCCCAGAGGGAGAGGGCAAATTTAAGAACTGCCAACCATCTGGGTATAAAAGGTGAACTGAAAGCTGCAGCATGTACAGTATATGGCATCTGAAGTTGCATAAAGCCTGGTTCTAACTGTTGTGGAGCAGCATGCTGTAGGACAAGCTATGGCATTTGGTCATTCATTCTTAAATACAGAATCTTTTCCCCACGCTCTTGCTTGTTTACTCCTGTGTGTTAGTTGGATGGTTATGTTGTGGTTAGACCTTTTGAGAAGAAATAATGATATCTTTTTATTTTTTATATATAATGAGCCCCATGAGAGAAAGGTAAAAAAAGGGTCACATTGACAGCTGTTTCCAAACTTTTAATGAATCACCTATCCTTAAAGTGGATGTAAACTCACTCTCATCCTTTCTAAACTACTGCAATATTGGTTATCTAGAAGGATAAACATGCCTCCTGCATGTATACTTATCATGTGTCTCCCCTCTGTCTGCTATGAGACCCAAAATACTGCAAATTTTGCGGGTGGGTCTGTTTTCCAGGGCTCAGTGGGTGGAGTCGTGATGTCAGTAGATTCCCAGCCCACCTCTACACTCCCCTTATCAATATGCATTTTCTCCTGTGTATTTCTCACACTGAACTTCTGCTATGATCACTAACATCCAGTCTAGGGATGAGCCGAACACCCCCCGTTCGATTCGCAGCAGAACATGAGACCAGGAAAAAAATTGGTTCGAACACGCGAACACCGTTAAAGTCTATGGGACACGAACACGAATAAACAAAGGTGCTAATTTATAGGCTTAAATGTATGGTATTGTCATAAAAAGTGTTTGGGGACCTGGGTCCTGCCCCAGGGGACATGTATCAATGCAAAAAAAAGTTTTAAAAATGTCAGTTTTTTTCGAGAGCAGTGATTTTAATGATGCTTAAAGTGAAACAATAAAAGTGTAATATTCCTTTAAATTTCGTACCTGGGGGTGTCTAGAGTATGTCTGTAAAGGGGGTGCATGTTTAAAGTGTTTAGAACAGTCTGACAGCAAAATTAAATTTCTAAGGGAAAAAGATAATTTAAAACTACTCGTGGCTACAATGAATTGTCGGTCCGCAATACACATAAAAGTTAATTGATAAAAACGGCATTAGGGTTTCCCCACATGGGAATCCAGAACCCTGCAGCAAATTTTTTTTTTTTAAATGGCGTGGGGGTCCCCCTTAAAATCCATACCAGACCCTTCAGGTCTGGTATGGATTTTAAGGGGAACCCCGCACCAATTAAAAAAAAAAAATGGTGTGGGATCCCCCCAAAAATCCATACCAGACCCTTATCCAAGCACGCAACCTGGCAGGCTGCAGGAAAAGAGGGGGGAACGAGAGAGCGCCCCCCCTCCTGAAGCATACCAGGCCACATGCCCTCAACATTGGGAGGGTGCTTTGAGGTAGCCCCTCAAAGCACCTTGTCCCCATGTTGATGGGGAGAAAGGCCTCAACCCCGCAACCCTTGCCCGGTGGTATGGGTGTCTGTTCGGAATCTGGTAGCCCCCTTTAAGAAGGGGACCCACAAATCCCGGCCCCCCCTGTGTGAATTGGTAATGGGGTACAAATGTACCCCTACCATTTCACAAAAAGGTGAGAAAAAGGTTAAAAAAGACAAGAGACAGTTTTTGACAAGTCCTTTATTAAATTCTTCTTCTTTCATCCTCTTTCTTCTGGTCTTCCTTCCGTGTTCTTTTTGTTTCTCCAAATTCTTCTTCTCCATCTTCTTCTTCATCTTCTTCTTCCTCCGCTCTTTTCGTCCCGCATCTTGCTCCGGCTTCTTCTCCATTCCGTCCGCACGATCCGCCTCTGTTGGAGTCTTCAGCTGTGCGACGCTTCGATTCTTCTGACACTTCTTAAATAATGGGCAGGGCCACCCGGTGACTTCCCTATGGCGTTTACGTAAAGGGTCTGGTATGGATTTTGAGGGGGGGCCCCCACGCCATTTTATTTTTTAATTTTGGCACGGGGTTCCCCTGTGGGAACATCCCCTTGACATTTTTATCAATGAACTTTTATGTGTATTGCGGACCAACAATTCATTGTAGCCGCAAGTAGTTTTAAATTACTTTTTTTCCTTTAGAAATGTCATTTTGCTGTCAGACTGTTCTAAACATGGGAAACATGTGCCCTTTACAGGTATACTATAGACACCCCCAGGTATGAAATTTAAAGGAATATTAAACTTTTATTGTTTCACTTTAAGCATTATTAAAATCACTGCACCTGAAAGAACATCAGTTTTTAAAACTTTTTTTTTGTATTGATACATGTCCCCTGGGGTAGGACCCAGGACCCCAAACACTTTTTATGACAATACCATGCATATAAGCCTTTAAAATTAGCACTTTTGATTTCTCCCATAGACTTTTAAAGGGTGTTCCGCGGCTTTCGAATTTGCCACGAACACCCAAAATTGTTTGCTGTTCGGCGAACTGGCGAACAGCCAATGTTCGAGTCGAACATGAGTTCGACTCGAACATAAAGCTCATCCCTGATCCAGTCAAAACCCAGAAAAGTCCCCACATGACTTCAGCATGCCAAATCATGCAGAGGTGTGGAATAGCCAATCCTTGCAGAGCTGCTGAAGAAAGGAGTGGGAGTGCGAATTAAAAAATAATGCACGTCTTAGGCTAATGCACGAGATATGTAAATCACCTGTCAATCACAGCAAGGGAGAAGAACAACAAAGATTTCACAGTTTGTCTGTTTTATTTCACTGAAAAAAGATATGAGGATTGCTCAAAGCTGGATTAACTCTTTGTGGCAAGACTGGGCACAGCTGAGCTGAAATCCCATACTCTATATTGTGCCAGACAAAAAAAAATGGGGGTTTACATCCACTTTAAACACTATAAACTAACTATTTGCAAAGCTGGAAACCAAAGAACCAAAGATTATTAAATTTTCTGGTTTGTTAGATACCACTGAGATAAGTTGACAATACAAACATTTGACTGATTGTTCTCCAGATAATATCCCTGTCTGTGGACAGAGACTATTTGTGAAGAGTCGTTTATCCAGTGGAATACTGTGTAAATAGTCAGTCAGACTGGCCAAAGTCCATTTTAAGTCCATTTCAATCAACACAAAGAAATATCTGATTTTTTTTCTTTACTTAAAAATATTTTAAAAAGTATACCAATCATTGTTGCGAATGACATACAGTTGTGTGAAAAAGTATTTGCCCCCCTTCCTGATTTTTTTTTTTTTTGCATATTTCTCACACTTAAATGATTCAGATCACCAAACAAATTTTAATATTACACAAAGATAACCTGAGTAAATCCAAGATGCCGTTTTTAAATGATTATTTAATTTATTAACCTTCCTGGCTGTATGATTATTTCAGATTTTAGGTGCTGAAAGCGGTACAATTATTTTGCATGGAATATGGCGTTTTATATTACAGACCTGTAATTCTTAGAAATAACTCACTTAAATCTGTCCAAATCAGAATCTAGTAGACATCCCGGGTATGATAAAATTTGAAACACAAAATCATAATAATAATAATAAATAACTATAATTATAACAAATAATAATATAATAATAATAAAAATTATTCAATAATGTAATCAAATTAAAAACACTGAAATTTACTCAGTTGCAGAATTGTCGCTGTTATTACTTTTAGTGTTTGATGACGGATTTTCCCACAAATCACTATCGCTCAATTCTGCAAGTGATTCTAATTTATTATCACTGTTTTTTCTAGCTGGTCTAAAACCACTTTTGATGTAAACGGACATTTTTTGGTTGCTATGGACAATCTACAGTTTCCTGGCAGAAAGAATAGAATTTATAATATAAAACTGCATGCAGGACACTGGACAAACCACTAGGGACAAAAGGGATGTGTAATTATTTGATACAGTACTTTAATCTATAAGATTACAATATACTGTATCTATACTGTGTTTTTTACTTTGTGAATTTGGCGCTGAACTCCGTCCCCATGCGTTGCAACGCTCGCAGGGAATGGAGCTTGGCACTGTGACAGATCGAGTGAGACACGCCGGCTCGCAGATCACAGCGGGGAGACATTGCAGGGTCCAGGGGACAAGGTAATTAACCTCTACATGGATCCTGTGATGTGATCCCGAGTGTGGTTCGGGGTTACCGCATTTGGTACTGAAATCTCACCCCGAGCCAGACTCGGGACCGCCAGGTAGACTACGGAAAAAAAAGCTGTTCAAACTTGCCTGGCCCTATGTGAAAAAGCAATTGCCCCCCTCCCATGCTGAATCATGAATGAACTATGATTAACCACAATTTTTTGGAAAGCCGAGTTAAATTTCACTTGCCACACCCAGGCCTGATTACTGACAGACCTGTTGAATCAAGAAATCACATAAATAGAAGCTGTCTGACAAAGTGAAGCATGCTAACAGATCACAAAAAGCCACACATCATGCCACAATCTAAAAAAAAAATCAAGAACAGATTAGAAACAAATATGTGTCGGTCTATGAAGGGTTTCAAAGCCACTTCTAAGGCTTTGGAATTCCAGTGATCCATAGGGAGAGCCATTATCCACAAATGGAGATAACTTGGAACAATAGTGATCCTTCTCAGAAGTGGCTGGCCTACAAAAATGACTCCAAGACCATGACGATGACCCATCCAGAGGGTCATAAAAGAGCCCAGAACAACATCTAAAGAACCGCAGGCCTCACTTGCCTCAGGTAAGATCAGTGTTCATAATTCAACAATAAGAAAGAGACTGGGTAAAAATGTCATCCATGGGAGAGTTCCAAGGCCAAAGCCACTGCTGACCAAAAATAACACAAAAGCTCATTTCACTTTTAGCAAAAAACCTCTTAATTATCCCCAAGACATTTAGGCAAATATTCTGTGGACTAATGGTGGGAGTAGCGTGATGGTCTGGGGCTGCTTTGCAGCTTCAGGACCTGGACAACTTGCCATAATTGATAGAACCATGAATTCTGAGCTCTACCAGAAAATCCTAAAGGAGAATTTCTGATCATCAATTTATGACCTCAAGCTCAATTGCACTTGGGTTATGCAGCAGGACAATGAACCGAACCACAACAGCAAGTCCACCTCCAAATGGTTAAAAAAAAGCAAAATTTAGGTTTTGGAATGTCCTAGTCAAAGCCCGGACTTAAATCCAAATGAGATGCTGCATCCTGGCCTTACACAAGCCATCCATGCTGGAAAACCTTACAATGTGGCTGAATTAAAACAATTCTGCAAAGAAGAGTGGGCCAAAATTGCTCCACAGCAATGTTGAAAGACTCATTGCCAGTAGGGATGAGCCGAACACCCCCCGGTTCGGTTCGCACCAGAACTTTCGAACAGACCCCAAATTCGTACGAACGTTAGAACCCCATTGAAGTCTATGGGACTCGAACGTTCGAAATGAAAAGTGCTATTTTTAACGGCTAATATGCAAGATACTGTCCTAAAAAGGGTTTGGGGACCTGGCTCCTGCCCCAGGGGACATGGGTCAATGCCTAAAATGTTTTTAAAAATGGCCGTTTTGGCGGGAGCACTGATTTTAATGACGATTAAAGTGAAAAAAAAAAGTGAAATATTCCTTTAAATATGGTGCCTGGGGGGTGTCTGTAGTATGCCTGTGAAGTGCCACGCGTTTCCCGTGTTTAGAACAGTCCCTGCACAAAATGACATTAAACGGAAATAACACCATTTAAAACTGCTTGCGGTTTTAATGTTATATCTGGTTCCTGCAATATGGTTGAAAATCATTGAGAAAAATGGCATGGGTAGCCCTCCCTGCCCATTACCAGCCTATTTGGGTCTTGTACGCATATTAAGGGGAACCCTGTACCCATATTAAAAAAAGGAAATGCGTGTGGCCCCTAGGCCCTATATACTCAGAACAGCAGTATACAGGCGGTGCAAACAAGACAGGGACTGTGTAGGTTTGTTGTGTTAAGTTGAATCTGTTTGTAATTTTCAACTGGTACATTTTTAAAGTGTAGCTCCAGTCAAAAAAACTATTTTTAAGCTTTTTGGAAAACATAGGGAAGGGTTATCACCCCTGTATAATTTGTTTTGTCGTCCATCTTTTTTCATCTCACTTGCTGTTGTCTCCTTCCGTTTGCAAGTAGGAGATGTTTGTAAATTGGATGTTTGAAAGTAGGGGCCTGCCCTATATGCTCTGCAGAAATGGCGGAACAAAGGGGTTGGTTTTGCCACAACATTGTAAGCCCTCAAAGTGACTCTTGGTGGGCGCTGGAGCGCCCTGCTGTGAACGATTATATCAAGAATTGTAATTACATGCCATTGTTGAACAGTGGTAGAAAAATTGACCTTTGGTGGTTGTGGTGCTGGTGCCACAACACTATAAGTCCTCACCGTTACTCTGGGTGGGCACAGGAACGGGCCCTCCTGTGAAATATTATATCAAGAATTGTAATTACATGTCCCTGTTAAACAGGGGCAGAAAAATTTGGCCTTAGGCACTGCTGCTGGTGCCACCACACTGCAACCTCTTCCATATAGTCTAGTTTTATTGCAGGAATTAGCCCTGCTGCAAAGCATTGCATCAAAAATTGTACTTAAACGCCCCTGTTAAACAGGGGCAGAAAAATTGGGCCTTAGGCACTGGTGCTGGTGCCACCACACTGCAACCTCTGCCATATACTCTAGTTTTATTGCAGGAATTAGCCCTGCTGCAAAGCATTGCATCAAAAATTGTAATTAAACGCCCCTGTTAAACAGGGGCAGAAAAATCGGGCCTTAGGCACTGGTGCTGGTGCCACCACACTGCAACCTCTGCCATACACTCCAGTTTTATTGCAGGAATTAGCCCTGCTGCAAAGCATTGCATCAAAAATTGTACTTAAACGCCCCTGTTAAACAGGGGCAGAAAAATTTGGCCTTAGGCACTGCTGCTGGTGCCACCACACTGCAACCTCTTCCATATACTCTAGTTTTATTGCAGGAATTAGCCCTGCTGCAAAGCATTGCATCAAAAATTGTACTTAAACGCCCCTGTTAAACAGGGGCAGAAAAATTGGGCCTTAGGCACTGGTGCTGGTGCCACCACACTGCAACCTCTCCCATATACTCTTGTTTAATTGCAGGAATTAGCCCTGCTGCAAAGCATTGCATCAAAAATTGTACTTAAACGCCCCTGTTAAACAGGGGCAGAAAAATTGGGCTGATGGCATCAACCAGAACCAGAAATGTTCTTCCAACATATCAGCGGAGGAGGAAGAGGATAGACAATCAACATAACAGGACAGTCACTCAGCATCAGCATAGGCAGTCTTGAAGGGATGTGATATTTCAAAAAAAATTATTCTGTTACATCAGCTTCAGGTGCTTGGTAGCTGTGGGTGATCCAAGACTGATTCATCTTGATGAAGGTCAGTCGATCAACTGATTCGGTGGACAGGCGCACCCTGTGATCTGTAACAAAGCCACCAGCAGCACTGAAGGTGCGTTCCGAAAGAACGCTGGATGCAGGACAGGCCAGTAGCTCAATTGCATACTGTGCAAGCTCTGGCCAGTGATCCATCCTCAAGACCCAGTAAGCCAGAGGATTTTCGGTGGGAAAGGTGTCCAAGTCTGACCTTGCCCCTAGGTATTCCTGCACCATGTAAATCAGACACTGGCGATGGGTGCTGGAACCGATCATACCTTGGGGCTGCGGACTAAAAAATTGTCTGAAAGCATCAGTCAGATGGCCACCTTCTCCACCGCTCCTTCTGACCGATGCCTCAGCAACACGTTGTCCAGGACCAGGAGTTTGTAACCTCCCAGTCTCTGGGAACGCGTTGCACAGACCTTTCTGCAAGGCCTCCCGGAGATGTCTCATCCTCTGCTCCCTCTGCGATGGCAAGATAAGGTCGGCAACCTTACCCTTGTACCGTGGATCAAGGAGAGTGGCCAGCCAGTAATGGTCCCTCTCCTTGATCCGAAGAATACGAGGATCCTTCCGCAGGCTTTGCAGGATCAGGGAGGCCATGCAGCGTAGGTTAGCTGAGGCATTCGGTCCGGAGTCCTCTGGGTCACTAAGGACAACATGATCCGCAGCTACCTCCTCCCAGCCACGTACAAGTCCACGTGTTTCTTGGGACTGTAAATCATCCCTACAAGACTGCTGCTGCTGCTGCTGAGTGCCAACCTCCACCTCCATGCTGACACAATCATCCTCCTCCTCCTCTTCCTCCTCCTCATCCTCTTCCTGTGTGATGGGGGGCACAGCAGGAACACTGTCTGGATAAAGGGGGCCTTGAGAGGCAAGGAAGTCCTCCTCTTCCTGCCTCTGTTCTGCCTCAAGTGCCCTGTCCATTATTCCACGCAGCGTATGCTCCAAGAGGTGGACAAGAGGTACAGTGTCACTGATGCATGCACTGTCACTGCTCACCCTCCTTGTGGCCTCCTCAAACGGTGACAGGACAGTGCATGCATCCCTGATCATGCCCCACTGGCGTGGTGAGAAAAAACCGAGCTCCCCTGACCCTGTCCTGGTGCCGTAGTCGCACAGGTACTCATTGATGGCCCTCTGCTGCGTGTGCAGCCGCTGCAGCATGGCCAATGTTGAGTTCCATCTGGTGGGCATGTCACATATAAGGCGGTTCTTGGGCAGATTCAACTCCTTTTGGAGCTCAGCCAGCCGAGCACAGACATTAAATGATCGGCGGAAATGCACACAGACTTTACTGGCCTGCTTCAGGACATCCTGTAAGCCGGGGTACCTGCCCAAGAACCGCTGCACCACCAGGTTAAGGACGTGAGCTACACAGGGCACATGGGTCAGTTGTCCCTGTCGGAGAGCGGAGAGGAGGTTGGTGCCATTGTCACAAACCACCATTCCTGGCTTAAGCTGGAGTGGCGTCAACCACCTCTCGGCCTGCCCCTGCAGAGCTGACAAAACATCCGCCCCAGTGTGGCTCCTGTCCCCCAAACAAACCAGCGCAAGCACGGCATGGCATCGTTTTGCCTGCGTACTTGCGTAGCCCCTGGAACGCCTACGAAGCACCGCTGGTTCTGAGGACAGAGCACTGGAAGAGGCCATGGAGGAAGAAGAAGAGGAGGGGGTGGAGGAGAGAGGTGTGTCACAACCAATAGTAGCATTTTGGAGGCGTGGTGGCGGAACAACCTCCAACACTACTGCACCTTGTCCTGCATCCTTCCCAGCTGCCAGAAGAGTGACCCAATGGGCCGTGAAAGACAGGTAACGTCCCTGTCCATGCCTGCTGGACCATGAGTCAGCGGTAATATGCACCTTACCGCTGACCGCCCTGTTCAGCGAGGCAAGGACATTGCCTTCCACATGCCGGTAGAGAGCCGGAATCGCCTTCCGTGAGAAAAAGTGGTGTTTGGGGACCTGCCACTGAGGAACCGCACATTGTACAAACTCACGGAAGGGGGCCGAGTCTACCAACTGAAAAGGCAGCAGTTGAAGTGCTAGCAATTTAGCCAAGCTAGCATTCAACCGCTGGGCATGTGGATGGCTGGGAGTGAACTTCTTCCGCCGGTCCAGCAGCTGGGGTAGGGAAATTTGCCTGCTATAATCGGACGTGGGTGTACCGCTAGCAGAGTTCCCGGAAGCACTTGGCTGTGACACACCTAATTCTACACCTTCATTCCTCTCAGAGCAGGTTTCAGAGAGGACTGAAGGTCTAGTGGGGTTGGAGATGCCAGCTGATGAGGAGCAAGGAGAGGTCCGCTTTGTTCTTTGGTGTGGGTCTTTGAGGTACGCTTGCCAACGAGCTGCATGGCAGGTCAACATATGTCTGGTCAAGCATGTGGTGCCCAAGCGGCTGATGTTTTGGCCACGTGAGATACGCTTGAGACATATGTTGCAAATAGCAGCGGTGCAATCTGATGCACTCGTCTCAAAAAAGGCCCACACCAAAGAACTTTTAGAATAACGCGCAGAGGCAGCGCTCTGCACAGGCGGAGCTCTGCGGTGTGATTCAGTCGGTGTGCTTCCCCTAAGCTGGCCCCCGGAGGGCATCCTGCCTCGTTGGACATGTGCCTCCTCCTCCTCCTCCCTCCTTCCAGGCACCCACGTGGAGTCAGTGCCCTCATCATCCCCTCCCTCTTCATCGCTGTAGCAAACCTGGCAGTATGCTGCAGCTTGTGGAACATGACTGCCAGATTGCTGTCCTTCTTGAGCATCCCCTCTCTCTGCGCTCACGCTACTGCCTTCCTCTAGCTGAGTGTCATCATCAGAGCCCACAAAACACTGGGCATCCTCCTGGAGCATGTACACAACACTGTGCTCAAAGAGTTCAGGAGACTCCTCAGGAGGACGTGGTGGGTCTAGGGAAGGAGTCACTGATGATGACATTGAGAGGAGGGAAGACGATGCGTTGGCAGCTGCTTTGCTAGTACCCTGAGACTGGGTGAGAGAGGATGAGGAGGATGAAGAGGGCTTGGTCATCCACTCTACCAAGTCGTTGGCATGTTGCGGTTCAACATGTCCAGCTGCCGAAAAGAAGGACAAGCGTGTCCCATGGCCACGTGCTGATGACAATGCACCGCGTCCACGACCAGCACTGTTGTCTCTAGACACAGAGCCTGCTTGCCCTCTTTTATCGGCTCGCGCCTGTCTGCCTCTCCTTGCTGGCCTTCCAGACATGGTAATGGCCTGAAGGGAGTTGGGTAAAAAAGCAGTTGGGTAGTGTATATTGTGCTGGAGGCACACAACACCCACTAACTCCTGCAGATGCCTTTATTATAGAACACCAGAGATAAAGGGGTATATACAGATGTATACTGTGCTGTGCTGGAGGCACACACAACTTCCAATAACTCCTGCAGATGGCAAGTGGGCTCAAATAGAGAACAGCTATGTAGGTGGATATAGCGGTATGTACTGGGTACAGAGCACGCAGACAGCACGCACTATCTCCTAACACTACTGACTGCAAGCTCTATTATTAAAGATAGATCACTAGCTATATAGGTGAGGCGAATATAGCGGTGTATACTGCGGTCAGGGCACGCAGACAATAACCAGAGAACACCAGAGATAAAGGGGTATATACAGATGTATACTGTGCTGTGCTGGAGGCACACACAACTTCCAATAACTCCTGCAGATAGCAAGTGGGCTCAAATAGAGAACAGCTATGTAGGTGGATATAGCGGTATGTACTGGGTACAGAGCACGCAGACAGCATGCACTATCTCCTAACACTACTGACTGCAAGCTCTATTATAAAAGATAGATCACTAGCTATATAGGTGAGGTGAATATAGCGGTGTATACTGCGGTCAGGGCACGCAGACAATAACCAGAGAACACCAGAGATAAAGGGGTATATACAGATGTATACTGTGCTGTGCTGGAGGCACACACAACTTCCAATAACTCCTGCAGATGGCAAGTGGGCTCAAATAAAGAACAGCTATGTAGGTGGATATAGCGGTATGTACTGGGTACAGAGCACGCAGACAGCACGCACTATCTCCTAACACTACTGACTGCAAGCTCTATTATTAAAGATAGATCACTAGCTATATAGGTGAGGCGAATATAGCGGTGTATACTGCGGTCAGGGCACGCAGACAATAACCAGAGAACACCAGAGATAAAGGGGTATATACAGATGTATACTGTGCTGTGCTGGAGGCACACACAACTTCCAATAACTCCTGCAGATAGCAAGTGGGCTCAAATAGAGAACAGCTATGTAGGTGGATATAGCGGTATGTACTGGGTACAGAGCACGCAGACAGCATGCACTATCTCCTAACACTACTGACTGCAAGCTCTATTATAAAAGATAGATCACTAGCTATATAGGTGAGGTGAATATAGCGGTGTATACTGCGGTCAGGGCACGCAGACAATAACCAGAGAACACCAGAGATAAAGGGGTATATACAGATGTATACTGTGCTGTGCTGGAGGCACACACAACTTCCAATAACTCCTGCAGATGGCAAGTGGGCTCAAATAAAGAACAGCTATGTAGGTGGATATAGCGGTATGTACTGGGTACAGAGCACGCAGACAGCACACACTATCTCCTAACCCTACTGACTGCAAGCTCTATTATAAAAGATAGATCACTAGCTATATAGGTGAGGTGAATATAGCGGTGTATACTGCGGTCAGGGCACACAGACAATAACCAGAGAACACCAGAGATAAATTGGTATATACAGATGTATACTGTGCTGTGCTGGAGGCACACACAACTTCCAATAACTCCTGCAGATGGCAAGTGGGCTCAAATAGAGAACAGCTATGTAGGTGGATATAGCGGTATGTACTGGGTACAGAGCACGCAGACAGCACGCACTTAACACTACTGACTGCAAGCTCTATTATAAAAGATAGATCACTAGCTATATAGGTGAGGTGAATATAGCGGTGTATACTGCGGTCAGGGCACGCAGACAATAACCACTACACAACAGCAAGATCGAAAATCGGCCGAAAACGATCGGTGTGTACTGTGTTGAAGGTACACAGAACACCCACTGCTTCAGACGCCAACACACTACACAAGGCCACCGCGCTGGCGGCCTTATATAGTGTGGGGCGTGCACTACACAGCCTGAGCTATGATTGGCCACAGGCATCCTGCCTGTGGCCAATCATGGCTCTCCTCGCTGCTGGCGCTGCGATTGGCCAAGCATGCGGGGTCACAGTGCATGCTTGGCCAATCATGAGCCAGCAATGCACTGCGCCATCGCAGTGCATTGTGGGCCGTGAGCGCCACACGAATTTGGTGCGAACGGACCAAAATGTTCGGACTTCGCCGAACGGACGAACAACCAATGTTCGAGTCGAACGTACGTTCGACTCGAACACGAAGCTCATCCCTAATTGCCAGTAATCACAAACACTTTAGTGCAGTTGTTGTCACCAAGGGTGGCAAAATCAGTTAAGTTTAGAGGGCAATTATTTTTTCACATAAAGCCAGGGGTTTGGACAGCTTTTTTTGTCTTAACCACTTCACGCCCACACTATAGCCAAAAAGACAGCTACAGCGCGGATGCTAACTGCCGGGAGGGCGTCCCTGGACGTCCTCCTGTTTACTTCCCCTCTGTGCGCCGCCATGCGTGCGCATCGGGGAAGTTCTGTGCTGCCCGTGTCCCTTGGACACAGCCAGTCACAGATTGCTGTAAATGGCCAATCACAGCGGCCGTTTACAGTGCGATCGGCGCGACCAGTTGTCAAGTGGTTAATAAATGAAACCATCATTTAAAAACTGCATTTTGTATTTACTCAGGTTATCATTGTGTAGTAATAACATTTGCTTGATGATCTGAGTCATTTAAAGCCGCGTACACATGTAGCGGTATGTCCGACGTACTTAGTCTGGCGGACTTTCCGCCAGACTGCCCGTCGGACTTCCCGAACGGGCTACTTGCCCACACACGGCACTTTTTGAGTGGACTAATACGGCATACTAAGTCCGCCGTACTATCCGCCCTACTTTTGAAATGAACGGACTCTCCCACACACGCAGAGGAAAGTCCGCTCATTTCGAGCGCGTCTCCAGGTAGACGGGGCCCGCAAAGGAGACGTCGCTGGCCCCGCCGCCTGGTATGGACTTAAAGGGGAACCCCAACGCCGAAAAAAATCGGCGTGGGGGTTCCCCCCAAGTCCACAAAAGACCCTTGTCCGAGCACGCTACCCGGCTGACCAGGAAAGGGGGGCGAGCGAGCGCCCCCCCCCCCCTCCTGAGCCGTACCAGGCCGCGTGCCCTCAACATGGGGGTGCCTTGGGGAAGGGGGGGCCGTGCGGCCCCCCCACCTCAAAGCACCTTGTCCCCATGTTGATGAGGACAAGGGCCTCTTCCCGATAACCCTGGCCGTTGGTTGTCAGGGTCTGCGGGCGGGGGGCTTATCGGAATCCGGGAGCCCCCTTTAATAAGGGGGCCCCTGGATACCGGCCCCCCCACCATATGTGAATGAGTATGGGGTACAATGAACACCTACCCATTCACCTGTAAAATAAAAGTACAAAAAAAACACATGAGATAAAATACTTTATTGCACAGCTCCGGGGGTCTTCCGTCTTCGGGGGTCTTCTCGCCGGACTCCTCCGCTATCTTCTTGTAGCTCTTTTGCTAGCGGAGGAGTCCGGCTTTCTTCCTCGCCGCCGGCCTCTTCTTCCGACTTCGGGGGTCTTGTCCCCCTCTTCGGTTCTTCTGCCGGGCCACCGCGCCTTCTTATAGCTCTTTTACAGGCGGTGGCCCGGTCTTCTGTCGCCGCCGCCTTCCGTTCTTCTTCTTCTTCTTCTTCTTCTTCTCCTGGAGATGTTGACTCGACGATCTCTCCGGCCGCAATGCCAGGGACGCGTTGCTCTGCCACTTATATAGGGACAAGGGGCGGTGTCACATGGCTTTATGTCACATGGGTTGGTCACATGGGTTGATGTCACATGGGGACTGTGACATCGTAAGGGGGCGGGGTCACCATGTGACACCAACCCATGTGACATAAAGCCATGTGACACCGCCCCTTGTCCCTATATAAGTGGCCGCGCAGCACGTCCCTGGCATTGCGGCCGGAGAGATCGTCAAGTCAACATCTCCTGGAGAAGAAGGAGAAGAAGAAGAAGAAGAAGAGAAACGGAAGGCGGCGGCGGTGACAGAAGACTGGGCCACCGCCTGTAAAAGAGCTATAAGGAGGTGCGGTGGCCCGGCAGAAGAACCGAAGAGGGGGACAAGACCCCCGAAGTCGGAAGAAGAGGCCGGCGGCGAGGAAGAAAGCCGGACTCCTCCGCTAGTAAAAGAGCTACAAGAACATAGCGGAGGAGTCCGACGAGAAGACCCCCGAAGACGGAAGACCCCCGGAGCTGTGCAATAAAGTATTTTATCTCATGTGTTGTGTTTTTTTTGTACTTTTATTTTACAGGTGAATGGGTAGGGGTACATTGTACCCCATACTCATTCACATAGGGTGGGGGGCCGGTATATTATTATTAAAGGGGGCTCCCGGATTCCGATAAGCCCCCCGCCCGCAGACCCCGACAACCAACGGCCAGGGTTGTCGGGAAGAGGCCCTTGTCCTCATCAACATGGGGACAAGGTGCTTTGGGGTGGGGGGGCCGCGCGGCCCCCCCTTCCCCAAGGCACCCCCTATGTTGAGGGCACGCGGCCTGGTACGGCTCAGGAGGGGGGACGCTTGCTCGCCCCCCTTTCCTGGCCCGCCGGTTAGCGTGCTCGGACAAGGGTCTGTTGTGGACTTGGGGGGGACCCCCACGCCGATTTTTTTCGGCGTTGGGGTTCCCCTTTAAGTCCATACCAGGCGGCGGGGCCAGCGACGTCTCCTTCGCGGGCCCCGCCTACCTGGAGACCCGCTTGAAATGAGCGGACTTTTCTCCGGGCGGGAAAAGTCCGCTCATTTCAAAAGTACGGCGGACTGGCACACACACGGCCGGATTGTCCGCCGAAATGCGAGTCTGGCAGGAAGATTGGTGTGCAACACGGCATTCTAAGTCCGCCGTACTTTCGGGTCAAAAAAGTATGCCGGAGGCTACACACGAGGGGATTGTTTGGCGGACTTGAGTTTGCCGGACTTTTCCACCGGATTGTTTGATCGTGTGTACGCGGCATAAGTGTGACAAATATGTAAACAATAAAAAATCTGAAAGGGGGCAAATATTTTTTCACACAACTGTATATACATCGTGACCATGTCTACATCAATATATATCCATATATCATGTGTTTTTACCTATATGAATGAGTATCTACAGTATAGTATCTACAAGAGTAACACATTTATTCATAATCAATAATTTTATGTGTTATTGATGAATAAAATTGTACCCTCACATTGTACTGGTTACCAGAATTCCTAAATATTTGATATATATATATATATATATATATATATATATATATATATATATATATATATATATATATAATATATATAAAATATTTAGATGTCCCATGCTGGGATGTGACGGGCAGCGTTGGAGGAGGAGGAAGTAGGAGCTAAGCGGAGAAAGAAGACTTTCTGTGAGTAGAACATGGACTGTTGATTGGGAGAGAGCAACAGGAGTGCAAACCCAGTAGAGCTATTCAGGAACTTCATACTGTGTATCCAAGGACCACAGTATCGAACACTTTCCAGGACTAAGGGAGGTTTAACCATACAAGTCATGGAAATGGGCAGCATGACCTGTGACTTTGAGTTCAACACCCACAGCATTATTCAGAGTAATGCTTATTTGTCCAAATTGGAAGTG
The DNA here is from genome assembly GCF_037356315.1 of Lithobates pipiens. NCBI lineage: Eukaryota > Metazoa > Chordata > Amphibia > Anura > Ranidae > Lithobates > Lithobates pipiens. Next base: position 428,498,944 of record NW_027507903.1, read on the forward strand.
TTACGACAGAAATAGAAGTGGAACCAGGAAAGGATCGCTATAAGGGCTTTAATTATCAAAGCCACGGCTACAGATTAATACCCTTTAACCTAATATTGGGGTCAGATGGAGCATCTCATATACCCTACTCAATAGCCCACCGACTTATACCCCGAAATAAAGAATCATAAATCTGGAATCTTGATTGTTTGTGTGTCATGTAATTGCATGGGGGTAAAGGTAAAGAACCAACTCGGGAGCCCCTCAGTACCCCATGGGGGTACCGCTATATATATATATATATATATATATATATATATATATATATATATATATATACCAGCAACACTATACAAGCAGACACACATTATGAAGATTGAACATATATTTTAGAATGTATTTCAGAACAAGTATTTCTGCCCCTGGACATGCCTGGTGGTTGAAAGAGATAAATCTACAAAAAGGTAATCAATAGATCTTTCAAACAACGGAATAGATGTTACACCTTCTGGGCTAGGCTTATTCTAATTTTTATGAGCCTATTGTCCAAAATGGTATATAGGGTCAAATTAGAAAGCCATGGGGACATGCAATCAGACACACAGACACACACCCTTCATCCATCAATTCGTAACATCACCCACATTGATGAAGATTTGTCAGATTATACTCTCTGAGGATGCAAGACTCATTTCCTCGTTCAATATGGCCTATCTTGGATACCACAGCAGCCATTTTAGGAAAATCTTTTTAGACCAGCAGCCATATTGAAAGGGTAATTATATTCTATTGATTGTTTTACCTCAATTCCATGTGTGTTATTTTAAATATTGATTTATTAATTATTAGTTTGGTAATTTCTCTTCCTGTTGAGATAGCAGACTCTGATTCTATTTCAGGTTATTGATCACTTACTTACCTGCAGTATAGTAATGGTTAAATTATTGAAATACAGACGTTCTGTCTAATCATCATATATGCTCGGTTATTGATTCTACGGGGAAGTTTTAAAATTTCTGTGTCATTTAAAAGTACAACACTCCCATTAGCGGGTATCAAGATTAATATTCTTAATTTTGTGTAACATTTGTTTCTGTAATCCAATATATAACTACCATATTCATCGGTGTATTACACACACCTTTTTCCTCTTAAAATCAGGGGAAAATCGTGGGTGCATGTTATATGCCGATCCCAGCTGATCCTCCACTGATTGTGAGCGGAGGAACGAGCGCTGCTAATTTAAACACATAGCCAAGAGTACTCAGCTAGACTCGGCTCCTCTTGGCTCCACTCACAGTCACGCCCAGTCCCGGCCTATGATCAACATAACACAGGGACTGGGCGTGACTGTGAGTGGAGCTGAGAGGAGACTAGCCTAACCGAGTACACTCAGCTATGTGTATATCGGCAACGCTCGGCTCCGCTCACAGTCATGCCCAGTTCCGCCATTAGTCCTGTGTTATGTCCATCATAGGGCAGGACTGGGTGGAACTGCGAGAGAAGCCGAGACACACAGGACCGGCTCTGTGTATCCCCCGGCACCATATTTAAACATGAAGTGACACTGACAAGGTATCAATGTCACTGGACACGGCTGCTATGACACTGACAAGGCTGCAAATGACACTGACAAGGCTGAAAATGATACTGGAGAAGGCTACAAATGACACTGACAAGGCTGCAGATGGACACCGATAAGGCTGCATTGATGGGCATTTAAATGTACGTTTTTTTCCTTACAATTCCCTCCTAAACTTGGGGTGCGTGTTATACGCCAGCGCATGTTATACGCCAATAAATACGGTAACTATGTTTGTATGAATATATGTCTGGTGAATAAATCTCCTATTTTTAGTTTGTGTTCATATTGATTGATCCTGTATCTTAAAAATATTATCGTTTAAAAATTATCCTCATTATCCTCAAAACAGTTTCATTACTTGCCCTTCCTATGTTTTAGATCTCAACATATATCCTGAGATTCTGCTATAGAATTTCATGAAATGGCTTGCAATTTTTTTTTAGTCCCCGATTAATTGCAATCTTGAGGTGGCCATTATATTTCAAAGTTCACTTTTGGGGTAAGACTTTGTTACCATTATGCACTGTTTTGCTTGTTCCAAATATATTGACCTGTACATTACTAAAAGATACACCTTTTGTACTTGTCCATAGACGATGCCAGGTTATAAATATGCAGCGTATGGACCAGCCTACGGCCCCACAACAACAAATCAAAATAATATTGATTTGATCTTCAAAGAAAATTACAATGAAGATTTCTTAAATTGTTTACAAAAGATAGAAAAAAAATCAACTCAAAGAAATAAAAACTTTACAGGTTCTATAGAGAAAATACTGTATTAACCACTTTCCAACCAGCCGCCATCATTATACAGCGGCAGGTTGGCTCATTCCCACGAATCGCCATAGCTGCATGGCATTCCCTTTATAAGCTACATCAGTGGGGGAGCCGATGCGCGTGGCCAGAGGCTGTGATGTCCGCCAACCACCTGTGATCGCTCCACAGACAGCCAGAATGGGGATCTGTCAATGTACACAAACAAATCCCCGGTCTGACGGGGTAATTCAGAGTGATCATCTGTCCCTAGTGATCAGCAAAAGCGATCTCTCTGTACTCCCAGTCAGTCCCCTCCCCCCACAGTTAGAAACACCTCCCATGGAACACATTTAACCCCTGATCACCCCGTAGTGTTAACCCCTTCCCTGCTAGTGACATTTATACAGTAATCAGTGCATTTTTATAGCACTGATCGCTGTATAACTGTCAATGATCCCAAAAAAGTGTCAAAAGTGTCCGATCTGTCTGCGGGATTCTCACAGCCCCATTAAAAATCGTTGATCACTGACATTACTAGTAAAAAAAATAATAATAATAAAAATGCCATAAATATATTCCCTATTTTGTAGACGTTATAACTATTGCGTAAGCCAATCAATATATGCTTATTGTAATTTTTTATACCAAACATATGCAGAAGAGTACATATTGATCTAAACTGATGAAGAAATTAGTTTTATTACATTTTTGGGGGGATATTTATTATAGCAAAAAGTAAAAAAAAAATGTGGGCTTTTTTGTTTATAGTGCTAAAAATTAAAACCACAGAGGTGATCAAATACTACCAAAAGAAAGCTCTATTTGTGGGAAAAAAAGAACATCAATTTTTGTTTGTCAGCTAACGCGACACAGTGCCCTATCGCAAAAAACGGCCTGGTCATTAAGGAGGCGAATCTCCCGGTCTTACAGTGGTTAATCTAATGGACCCAATAACAAAGTACAAGTACATATACCATCAGGTTCACGTTACAGTTTGTCTCTTAAAAGCTCATCTTCTTTCAGCTGTCAGTTTAAAAAAAATCTTGGTGCAACCTATATACAAGTAATGTACAGTAGTGATGGTCATCTTCATCTAGGAGTCGACATGCACGCTAATTAGTTCAATGTAATCCCACTAGAGAGCAGGCACAAGAGTTTCAGCTGCCTAGAGGCCACCACAGAGTTTAATCTAGCACTGTCCATAGAGTATTGTTCTAATACTACCGTGAAGCATCAAGGAGTCTATAGCAAATTTGAACAAATATGTCTTTGTAAAGCTTTACCACAGTTAAAACTTTTTTTTTTTTTTTAAAGTTCCAATCATTCCCCATTCTATCCAGAAAAAAAGCCTTTACTGGATATGAACTTTATTCTCATTTTAAAACAGACCCAAGTGCCCATAATTAATATATACTGTAATTATTTAAAATGTATGGTTACTTATTTCCTTAAATAGTATGGTATCTACCAGTAACAAAAATGCAAAGGTTTTTTTTAATTACCATATTTATCGGCATATAACACGTACTCTTTCCCCCTGAAAATCAGGGGGAAATCGTGTGTGTGTGTTATATGCTAATCCCTGCTGCCTCGGAGTGAAAGGAGGGGATGAACGCCACTGGATTACACACAGCCGCGATCTCTTGTGTATCCGGTGCTCAGTCACACACAGTCCCGTCCCCCTGGCCCGGCATTGGACCACTGTTCTGTCCATCATATGAGCCGGGCGGTACTGTGAGTTAACTGAGCGCCGGATACACAGGAGATCATGGATCTGTGTAATCCAGCACTGGCGCAGCTGCAATCATTGGCAAAGGCAAGTTTGCAGATGGATACTAAACAGGCTGCAAGGATGGGCATGTTAGAGGCTGCAGATGGGCACTAAACAGGCTGCAATAATGGGCACATTAGAGGCTGCAGATGTGTACTAAACAGGCTGCAGTGATGGACATGGTAGAGACTGCAGATGGGCACTAAACAGGCTGCAATAATGGGCACATTAGAGGCTGCAGATGTGTACTAAACAGGCTGCAATGATGGACATGGTAGAGGCTGCAGATGGGCTCTAAACAGGCTGCAATAATGGGCATATTAGAGGCTGCAGGTGGGCACTAAACAGGCTGCAATAACGGGCACATTAGATGCTGCAGATGTGTACTAAACAGGCTGCAATGATAGGCATGCTAGAGGCCGCAGATGGGCAGTAAACAGGCTGCAATAATGGGCACATTAGAGGCTACAGATGGGCATTTTAGAAGCTGCAGATGAGCACTAAACTGGCTGCAATAATGGGCATATTAGAGGCTTCAGATGGGCATAGATCAGGCTGCATTGATGGGCACTGGTGAGGCTGCAGATGGGCACTGATAAGGCTGCATTGATGGGCACTGACCCTTATTTTAAAATGTACTTTTTTTTCTGAAACTCCCCTCTTAAAGTTAAGGTGTGTGTTATACGCCGGTGAGTGTTATACGCCGATAAATACGGTATATACAAAAGTTAATCAGTTGTAGACGCTGGATGTGTTACATTTACCCAAAAAAACTTAATTGAAGTACACAGGGTGTGTGTAGTACACCCTGTGCTTATAACCCAACGACATCCCCTTCTTTCCTCCTTGCACTTGCTGGCAATTGCCAGCTTTCAAAATAAGAGCTGGGAGTTGCTGAGTAAATGCAGCAGCTGTAATAGCTGTCGAAATGTACCTTTTGACACAGTGTTTAGACAAGAGATAGAGAGGTACAAAGTAGCATTGTTACTTTTGAATTTTCTCTGTTTCATTCAGCTGCAGAGCAAAGGGGTGAGCTTTGAGCTGCATATGGTTCCAGTTAAATCAACCTGACAAGTTAAAAAAAAAATCTTACCCATACAGTACAGCAGGCTCCTTTAAAACTTGACTGTGGGTTATTTGCTGACACCTTCTGGTGAAGACACAGGCAAAGTTGTTAGGACAGTCCACATAATCCCTCCTGTTCCCAGCAATCCTTGGTTTTTTGCTAGTGTCCTTAGGTGGTGGGTGGCCTCTCTCTACTGTGAGTAGGTTTCTTGCTCATGATTCTGATTATTTTGGAAGATTGAAGAATTTGCTTGGTTCTTCACATGGAGAAATCCCTTCTGACCCTGGCTACATGATTCTACTACAGCAATAGGATTGCAACTTCTGGATGTGCCTGGACCACAGTGCATATTAGCCTGTGTCATTGTGACGGTGCCTATTCCTTAGTGTGACAAGTCTCTGAAATGAGGTGAGGGGGCAGGCCAGCACACACTGTGCACAGGGCCAGTAATAAGGTTTTTCAGGGTTCCTATTAAAACTTTTCATTGGCGTCTTTGTGCCTTAGTCTCCACTCCTCAGAGTAGGCTATAAGGTGAACTAGGAAAAAATGAATTTCCGTTCCCACACTTGGGCACTACTTTTTAAAAGCATTTTTTGCATAGACAACACCCCTATGGACTTTAATATTAAAAGTTCTCCACAAAATATCCTGCAGTTTTTTTGTTATTCATTTTAGCAAGACAAAATATCTCTTAAACTGACATGTGCATGTGCGTAACATTTGAGACAGGTATTGGTGCATTAGTATACTCAAGGGTGAATGTAGACCATGAAATATGGCAAAGTTGTAGAAAATACTTTTCAACTTTGCAAATTGGCACCAAGTAAAATTAAACATACACATTGGAAATGTATCAAAACTGAAATGTTGTATTCATCAAAATTATCAGTACTGTATTTGCTGGCGTATAAGACTACCTTTTACACTTAAAAAAAATGCCCAAAAATCGGGGGTCGTCTTATACGCCGGGTATACAGGTATACAATGCTGCCAGATGGATGTCAGCCCCCAAATGTCTGCTAATACTGTATGTGGCTGCAGCTACAAACAGTATACGCCGTTGAGCCAATCCCAGCGAGCGATGTATTCTATTAAGAGAGAGACAAGGGCTGACGATGCTACAGCCTCTGCCAATCCAAGCAGGAGTTGTATTCATTAAAATAATACACCGCTCACCATACTTCCCTGGGTAAATCCATTCACTGATCTCCTACTACTATACATCCTGCTGTTTGCCTTTGAGGTCCCAGGCACCCAGGTAAATCTGGGACATATGACAGGGGGGTTATTAAATGCATTTTGGTAGACAATTTCCATAGAATTTAACCCAAAAGTGGTATAGGTTTGGTTAGTGAAAAATTCTACTTTCCAGTGTTGTGGCATTCAATAGATCTGTTTGTGCTATTATTGTTTGATTTACTTTATGACATAACACAGCAAGGCGGATGAGTAGTTGGCATTCTTGCTTTGTATTTTTTAATCGTTCTAATGTTTTTTTAAAATGGTGTTGCCTCAGAAGGGGGGTAGTCTTATACCACGAGTATTGCCCAAAACCTATGTTTTCACTTGAAAACTAGGGGGTCGTCTTATACGCCCAGTCGTCTTATACGCCGGCAAGTACGGTAGGTGTAATCAAAGAACATTAAAAAAGCAGCACACTTTACCACAAAATGGCTGAAATGACTCAAAATTCAACACCATTCCCCATCCGCATCCATTCTGGCACTCCACTCCTACATGTAAAAATTATCCTTTTTTTGCTAGAAAATTAGTCAGAGCCCCCAAAAATTACATATGTTTAGCAGAGACCCCAGGGAATAAAGACCCTAGTGGTCGTTGCAACATTTCATGAATTAGAAAGAAGCAAAACACTAAAGTTAACCCAATTTTTTTTTTGCATAATGTGAAAGATGATGTTACGCTAAGTAAATAGATACCTAACATGTCATGCACAGAATTGCACAGTAATTGATACATATATCTTCATTATTTTACTCTTGATACCCTATTGTCTGCTTACCCCAGGCATACCATTGATGTATAATACATTTGGGAATTCCATAATAGTGGGGAACAAGTACAATTAAATGTATTATTGATGTATTGTCAGTCTTCTTGCTGAGCCACTATGAACTTCCTCCTATGAATTTCATTATCCCTCGTTCCTGACATTTGGCTTGTTGACTGACTATGTTTCTGCTTCATTGCTACTTGCTATATCTATTACAGGACACCGGCTTGCTCACCTCCTGGTGGCCCTATCCTGAGGAAGGAGACCCAGTACTAACAAGCAGCAAAACCCATCTCCACCACCAAGAGCTCTGGTGAATACCTGTTCGTACTTAGACCCCACACCTCAGATGAGCCCGCGTTATCCACCAGTGGCCTGTTTGTATACCTATCCTGCTGGTCAGTGGGAGTCTCTCTACTGCTATAGCTACTGGTCTCTGAGCCTTGACCCCTAACTTTGAAATGTATCAAAGACATGGTTAACCCTTTGGGTTATGAGCAAGGAGTGAACATTTCAGTTAACCTTTGTGGTTAAGAATAAATGGACAGAGAGAAGGAGAAGCAGACAGCTGGCAGAGGAAGTGGTGACTGGGGATGGAGGTTCTGATAGGGGGTAGCTTAATATTTCCTGCACCTTGCTTAGCAGCATGGTCTCCACATTGGAGCTTGCTGTGGCACAGAACCCTCCTAGGGACCAACCCTGTAAGTATGGTGACTTTTCTTCTGTGCCTATGGACAAAATACAGTTAACGATGCATTGTCATGAGTCAAGACACGCTGGTGGAGTTAAGTAAGTGCTTTTTGCTACTTTTTCAAAATGATTTTGAAGACATGTTGGCACAGGTAGGAATAGACCATGTTGCTAGATGAGAAGACGTGGTCCTTATGTAAGTGTGTGGGGTCCTGATGTGTAGCCTTCTGACTACACTGAAGAAAGTGATAGTGATGGCTTGTAGTACTCCCGAGGTTTCCCTTGGGTCGATGTGCTCACATGCTGCATAGATAAGGAAATAATAAGAGGTCACAAATATACAATACACTGTGCATTGTATTATTCTTTAATATACAGAATATTATACTTCATGTATTACCTGCATACCATTATTATAATACAATATTTTCTCCATAGTGCTCTTTTTATCCCCTACATTACTGTATGTGTATGTGCATGACAGTATATAACAGGGATATGCAATTAGCGGACCTCCAGCTGTTGCAGAACTACAAGTCCCATTAGGCATAGCAAGACTCTGACAGCCACAAGCATGACACCCAGAGGCAGAGGCATTATGGGACTTGTAGTTTTGCAACAGCTGGAGGTCCACTAATTGCATATCCCTGGTATATAATATTCTATGCTTAAATGTTTTAAATAAAAAAAAAATATATTTCCCACTTGTGTCTTCTTTTTTGTAACTTCATACCTAACCAATAAAGCTGATATGTTTCTATGTAGTACAGAGTACTGCATTAAAGGCCTTATGGCTCTCGGAGTGACCATGGAGTGCTTAGATAACCATTAGGCCACCAATTCTCTCTCAGCAGGGACAACTTCATCAGCTTCTGACTTGATTCACTCAAATGTAATATAAAGCATTTTTCATAATCCAGATGGTAACTCTTTCCCTACCTTTAACTGTTGTATTTCTTACCATTGCAAGTATCTGTGTTGTAATAAGCAATAATAGGTGTACATATTTTAGAGCAACAATACTCTTTATTTAATGAGATGGATCATTTGGAAGTAGATAAGAATGCTTAGCAGTCATCTTGATTTTATATCACACTAAAAACTGGCTGAGTAGAGTGTTATTCAGCATTTCCCATGTGCTGACATAAGTATCTGTCACAATTTATGACTACCTGGGTTTCTCAGTGTGCCAAATATCATGTTCATTGCGATCCAAAAGCCTGAGAGGTACACATATAATTTTTGCTATTTTAATGACAATTTCTTTAACACTGAATAATTTCACTCATTTCATCAAACTAAGACAGTATGAGAAGTGCCGGACTGAAGAGAATTCTGTGTTTTTTTTTCCTAGTAGCCAATCAATGTCTCCCTAATTTGAACTACATGTGTGCAGTGAGGTGACTGGTCACCCTGCACATAGGATGTGGGTTGTAGTGACAATTCCATTTCACAGGAAATCTCCTCAGGTAAAAATTTTCTTTAAAAAAGTATGTAGCAATCCCCCTGCTAGGCTAAATTTAGTTTTTGGCTGTTTACCTTGTAATTAGTGGTGCATCAATTGATTGTTTTTGTCTGGTCAGGGTTTCCTAGGGGGTTTCATTTTTCCAACCTGCTTCTGGAAGAAGTTTCCAGAATATCAGGCAAGGAGAGTCAAATGCCCAGTATGAATACTTATCCTGCAATCCCTGGAAGAAGGCATCTAGAATGTGGCTGAAGAGGTGATAAATGTTTGGGAGGACTTTCCTTTCCAGGCAGGGTTCCAGTTCTCCTGGGGCTGCTGCCTCTGGGGGATAGCTAGTGAGACAAAATATTGAAGTCTGGGCCTCAGGAGGAGTTGGGCTGGGGCCTGGAGAAGATTTCTAAAGAGGATTTTTGCCACAGTCTGAGTTTCAGCAAGAGCTAGACTAAGGGACGGGGGAAGACTGATAAAGGATTATTTGCGGGAAGGCACTGTTCTGCAATTCTGGTCTAGGGAAGGCTCTTCCTGTGGAAGCTGGATGGTGGTCAGATCCTAGGACAGTGTGAGTACTGAGTAGGACCTGATTTGGGTCTTCCATGTGTGACTACAGTTTAGAGAATCTTAGTGAGAAGCTGTCATCCTAATATTTTTTTGCTATCGTTTGGAGTATCCTGATTCCTGAACCACTCTCCTGTTAAAGTTATTCAGCAATAAACTTTTTAAAGATATCCACTAGACCAGGGGACGGCAACCTGGGGCCCTTCAGCTGCTGTGGAACTACATTTCCCATGAGGCATTGCAAAGCTGGTAGTTACAATTACTCCCAGAGGCATAATGGGACTTGTAGTTCTGCAACAGCTGGAGGGCCCCAGGTTGCCTATACCTGCACTAGACTGAGCCTGGATTGTCTTGTGCATGGAACTGTGCTTGTTTCTGGCAGACCACTGTGCCATGTGGGAGACCTGGGCATATTCTCAGCAGCCCTTTTGGGTGGTGAGGGCTGCATGTATTTAACCCCAAAACAAAAATATAATTTATTGCAATTTTTTTTCTCTTTTTTCTTGATTTTCACTTGGTGATTCTGCCAGTAACACACTTCAAGTCTTAGGATGGCAGAAATTACTATTCTATATCAGAGCAACAAAAACAAGATAAGACTATGAAATCCATTCCTTTCACAGTGTTCATAACTGACTAGGTTCTCTAGTCCTCAGAGAACAAGGTAACTGATAACAGACAGCACAGGCTGAGAACACATGAAATTATTGGCTCACAACATTTCCAGCATTTTTTTTACTTATTAAACACATTTAGCAAAAATAAAATATTTAATAAGCAGACCTAGGGACCAAATAAGTGGATGTGAAGTTCAATGTTAGGGGTTACATACACTTTAAAAGGAGGTTAGCAATGGGAGCCTTTATACAGTGTCTTTAAAAAGTATTCATACCCCTTGAAATTGTCCACATTTTGTCATGTTGCAAGCAAAAACGTAAATGTATTTTATTGGAATTTTATGTGATAGACCAACACAAAGTGGCACATAATTGTGAAGTAGAAGTAAAATGATAAATGTTTTTAAAAGTGGATCTAACTACCCTGAGAAGTCACCTAAATAGAAAATCCAGTCCACCTGTGTGTAATGTAATCTCAGTAAAAATACAGCTGTTCTGTGAAGCCCTCAACAGCATCATGAAGGCAAAGGAACACACCAGACAAGTCAGGGATAAAGTTGTGGAGAAGTTTAACCACATCAATACAGTGCACTTACACCCCCTTCCTGACCAGACCAATTTTCAGCTTTCAGCGCTCTCACAGTTTGAATGACAATTACTCAGTCATCCAACACTGTACCCATATGAAACTTGCATCCTTTTTTCCACACAAATAGAGCTTTCTTTTAGTGGTATTTAATCACTAGTGGGTTTTTATTTTTTGTGCTATAAATAAAATAAAACTTAAATTGTGTGAAAAAAATGCCTTTTTCTTTGTTTCTGTCATAAATTTTTGCTAATTAGTAATTTTTCTTCATAAATGTTGGCCAAAATGTATACTGTTACCTATCTTTGGTAAAAATAACCCACATTAGTGTATATTATTTGTTCTTTGTGAAAGTTATAGAGTCTACAATCTATGGTGCCAATCGCTGAAAATTGATCACATCTGATCAGGCCTTCAGTACATCAGGTGTATCTCATTTCTTGAGACACTAACAAGTCAGGAAAATACAAATACCCCCCAAATGACCCCTTTTTACAAAGTAGACATTCCAAGGTATTAAGTAAGTAGCATGGTGAGTTTTTTTAAGTTGTCATTTTTTCCCACAATTTTTAGAAAAATGAAGATTTTTTTTTATTATTATTATTTTTTACAAAATTGTCATATTATCGGGTTATTTCTCACACACAGCATATGCATACAAGTAATTACACCCCAAAATACATTCTGCTACTCTTCCCGAGTACGGCGATACCACATGTGTGAGACTTTTACACAGCCTGGCCACATACAGAGCACCAACATTGATGTAGTACCTTCAGACGTTCTACGAGCAAAAATGACGCATCTAATTTCTCAACCACCTATTACATTTTTGAAGGCCCTGGAGTACCAGGACAATGGAATTGCCCATAAAATGACCCCATTTTGGAAAGCAAACACCCCAACGTATAATCTGTGAGGCATAATGAGTCTTTTCAACGGTTAATGTTTTTCCAGAAGTTTTTGGAATATGTGGAAAAAAATTAAAACGCATTTTTTTTTACACAAAATTGTCAATTTATAAGATAATTCTAACACAAAGCATGTATATAACAAAAATGACACCCCAAAATACATTCTGCTACTCTTCCCGAGTATGGCGATACCACATGTGTAGGACTTTTACACAGCCTGGTCACATAGAGAAGCCGAACATTGAAGTAGTACGTTCAGACGTTCTAGGAGCATAAATGACACATCTCATTTCATTCCTACCCATCACACTTTTGAAGATCCTGGACCACCAGGACAGTGAAATTACCCACAAAATGACCCCATTTTGGAAAACAAACACCCCAACGTATATTCTATGAGACATGGGCTGCAAATAGGTACTCGGGTACTCTGATGGGCTGGAGATAGGTACTCTGGTACTCTGATGGCCTGGTGACAGGTACTCGGTTACTCTGATGGCCTGGTGGCAGGTACCTGGGTACTCTGATGGCCTGGTGACAGGTACTCGGGCATTCTCATGGCCTGGTGACAGGTACTCGGGTACTCTGATGGCCTGGTGACAGGTACTCGGGTACTCTGATGGCCTGGTGACAGGTACTCGGGTACTCTGATGGCCTGGTGACAGGTACTCTGATGGCTTGGTGACTGGTATTTGGGTACTCTGAAGGGCGGTGACAGGTACTCATATGGACTGTGACAGGTACTCGGGTACTCAGATGAACTGTGACAGGTACTCAGATGAACTGTGCTAGGTACTTGGGTACTCAGATGAACTGTGATAGGTACTCGGGTACTCAGATGAATTGTGACAGGTACTCGGGTACTCAGATGAACTGTGACAGGTACTCGGGTACTCAGATGGACTGGGTCAGGTACTCTGGTACTCAGATGGACTGGGGCAGGTACTCGGGTACTCAGATGGGCTGTGACAGGTACTCGGGTACTCAGATGAACTGTGACAGGTACTCCGGTACTCAGATGGACTGGGTCAGGTACTCTGGTACTCAGATGGACTGGGACAGGTACTCGGGTACTCAGATGGGCTGTGACAGGTACTCGGGTACTCAGATGGGTTGTGACAGGTACTCGGGTACTCGGATGAACCGTGACAGGTACTCGGGTACTTTGATGGGCTGTGACAGCTACTCGGGTACTCGGATGAACCGTGACAGGTACTCGGGTACTTTGATGGGCTGTTACAGGTACTCGGGTACTTTGATGGGCTGCAACAGGTACTCGGGTACTTTGATGGGCTCATTCACATAGGGTGGGGGGCCGGGATCTGGGGGCCCCCTTATTAAAGGGGGCTCCCGGATTCTGATAAGCCCCCTGCCCGCAGACCCCAACAACCAACAGCTAGGGTTGTCAGGAAGAGACCCTTGTCCTCATCAACATGTCCTCATAGAATGCATAAAAGTGAAAAACATTGCGGCTTTACAATCACTTCAAGGACTAGTTAGCAACTATCAACTCTTGTGATAACAAATTCTCTGGAGTTGATTTACTAAAACTGGAGAGTGCAAAATCTGGTGCAGCGGTGCATGGTAGCCAAACAGCTTCTAACTTCAGCTTGTTCAATTAAGTTTTGACAAACAAAATTGGAAGCTAATCGGTTTCTATGCACCGCTGCACCAAACTTTGCACTCTCTAATTTTCGTTAATCAACCCCTTTGGTCCAGTGTATGTAATGTGTAATGTACAAGATATATTCACATAACAGTGTGTAGTGGTCAAGAGCAAGTGCTTGTTTGTTTGGTGATCAGTGGTGAGTATCCACTTAAAGTGGAACTTTACCCATAACAAAAGAAAGTTCTTTAGCAAGTTACATACATTCCACGTTAATAATCATGCTTCCAAAATTAGTGTGTGTTGCAAATTGTCTCCAGTGTTTTTCATGTTTCTTCTTGTCGCCCAGAGCCCCTGAGCAGCAGTAAATCTTTACACTGTGAGCAGATTGGCTTCTACATTTTTGGCATAGTGCCGAAAAATAAAAAGCAACTGAGCATGTGCAGAGCAGCGTGAGACAATGTATTACTGGGTTTTAAACAGTATAGGCACTTATTTTAAATGTGTTATATAGCTATACCTACAGAAGGGGCCAGCCTGAAGTGATCTAGCAAGAGCAACTTTTTTGTTCTTTTTTTCCACTTTAACCAATTCCACCCCGGAAGATTTTACCCCCTTCCTGACCAGAGCACTTTTTGCTATTCGGCACTGCGTCGCTTTAACTGACAATTGCACGGCCGTGCGACATTGTACGTAAACAGCATTGACGTCCTTTTTTTTCCACAAATAGAGCTTTCTTTTGGTGGTATTTGATCACCCCTGCGGTTTAAATTTTTTGCACTATAAACAAAAAAAGAGCTACAATTTTGAAAAAAAAGCAATATTTTTATTTATTTTTTACTTTTTGCTGTAATAAATATCCCCCAAAAATATATAAAAAATGTTTTCCTCAGTTTAGGCCAATATGTATTCTTCTACATATTTTTGGTACAAAAATCGCAATAAGCGTATATTGAGTGGTGTACGCAAAAGTTATATCGTCTAAAAATAGGGAATAGTTTTATGGCATTTTTATTATTCATTTTTTTATTAGTAATGGTGGCGATCTGCGATTTTTATTGTGACTGCGACATTATGGCGGACACCCTTTTGACACTATTTTGGGACCATTGTCATTTATACAGTGATCAGTGCTATAAAAAGACACTGATTACTGTGTAAATGACACTGGCAGCGAAGGGGTTAAACACCATGGGGTGATCAAGGGGTTAAGTGTGTCCTAGGGAGTGATTCTAACTGCGGGGGGGTGGGCTATCTAGTACATGACAGCGATCACTGCTCCTGATGACAAGGAGCAGAAGATCTCTGTCATGACACAAGGCAGAACGGGGAAATGCCTTGTTTACATAGGCATCTCCCTGTTCTACCTTTCCACGCCGCAACCATGGGGGGCCGGTGAACATCGAGTTCCTTGGACCTGCAGGAAAATTAAAGGGATGTACCTGTACGCCCATTTGCCTGCCTGTGCCATTATGCTGACATATGTATATAAATATATATGTGTGTGCGGCGGTCGGCAAGCGGTTAAAGTTAGTGGTAAATAACCCTTAAACCATCATTGCACCCTAAAATGTTTGTCACCAGTGGTGACTGCTCCCTTAAAAAATGGTGTTCAGTGCTTAATGGCTTACTTGAAAGGTGGTGGTCAGTATTTTCTTAAAATATTGTTGTCAGTGTCCCTTTCTGCAGCATTAGTAGAGGGTGCCCTCTGCAGCATCGGTAGTAAGATCCTTCTACAGCATTAGAGGTCTGTGCTCTTTGCAGTATTGGCAATCAGTTTTCCCTAGAGCATTGGTGATCAGTGCTCTTCTCTTGCATCGGTGGTCATTGCTCATCCCTCAATGTTGGTGGTCACTTCTCCTCTGTTTTTAATTCTCACTGCCCCCTCTACCAGAGTCCATTTCAATGGTTAGCAATGTCAACAGGCGTACCACTCACCTGGCAGTACCTGCACTTATCTTTCTGACTGCTTTGTATTCATGGGACTATGTTCTTCAGGCTCTTAACATTGTAGTATAAAGACAAGCAGCACAGTTACAGCCATGAAGACAAGGGAGTCTGAATTATTCTGTGCCGGCAGAACTATCATTAGGACCAGGGCATCAGGATTTGGGCACATACCCCAGGTGCTAGGGTCTAGCAACGCTTATGATAACTATCAGGACAGTTTGTATTCAGCCTAACTCTCTATAACACTAATACAAACTTCATACAAACTTCATTCAACTCTGGTTTCTACAGCTGTCTTATTAGGTTTTAGCTAGGAAGACACTCTGGGATTTTTGAGTACAGTAGGCGTATGTCTGTAGCAGAAAAACCTAAACTAAAACAGGGACGCGCCTTGCAAAAGTATTCACCCCCTTGGCTTTGTACCTATTTTCTTACATTACAGCCTTCAGTTCAATGTTTTTTTTAATCTGAATTATATGTGATGGATCAGAACACAATAAGTTGGTGAAGTAAAATTAGAAAAATATATACATAACACAATTTTTCAGAGATAAAAAAATTATAATTGGCAGGAGGGCATTAATCAGAGAGGCAGCACAGAGACCTAAGGTAACCCTGAAGGACCCTGGAGGAGCTGCAGAGTAAGGATGAGCTCAGGCGTGTTCGCATACTCCACGTGCAGAGCCCGCCAGGAAGTCGGCGCAGCGCTACGCTAATCACAGGGAGTGAGACATTGCCCAATCTCTGCAGCTGCGCATTGGGGCAATGTCTCACTGCCTGTGAATAGTGCAGCGCTGCGCCAACTTCCTAGCGGGCTCTGCACGTGGAGTGTGCAAACACGCCTGAGCTCATCCTTACTGCAAAGTTCCACAGCAGAGACTGGAGTATCTGTACATAGGACGACAATAAGCCATACACTCCATAGAGTTGGGCTTTATGGCAGAGTGGCCAGAAGAAAGCCATTACTTTCAGCAAAAAATAAAATGGCACTTTTTGAGTTTGCGAAAAGGCATATGGGAGACTCCCAAAATGTATGGAGGAAGGTGCTCTGGTCTGATAAGACTAAAATTTTACTTTTTGGCCATCAAAGAAAACGCTATGTCTGGCGCAAACCCAACACATCACATCACCCAAAGAACACCATCCCCACAGTGAAACATGGTGGTGGCAACATGTGGCTGTGGGGATGTTTTTCAGCAGTCGGGATTGGGAAACTGGTCAGAGTTGAGGGTAATATGGATGGTGCTAAATACAGGGATATTCTTGAGCAAAACCTGTACCACTCTGTGTGTGATTTGAGGCTAGGCTGGAGGTTCACCTTGCAGCAGGACAATGACCCCAAACACACTGCTAAAGCAACACTTGAGTGGTTTAAGGGGAAACATGTAAATATGTTGGAATGGCCTAGTCCAAGCCCAGACCTCAATCCAATAGAAAATCTGTGGTCAGACTTAAAGATTGCTGTGCTGTTCACAAGCGCAAACCATCCAACTTGAAGTAGCTGGAGCAGTTTTGCAAGGAGGAATGGGCATAAATCCCAGTGGTAAGATGTGACAAGCTCATAGAGACTTATCCAAAGCGACTTGGAGCTGAGATAGCCGCAAAAGGTGTACAAAGTATTGACTTTAGGGGGTGAATAGTTATGCACATTGGGGGTTATTTACGAAAGACAAATCCACTTTGCACTACAAGTTGCACTTGAAATTTCACATGGAAGTGCAGTCGCTGTAAATCCGAGGGGTAGATCTGAAATCAGGGGAAGCTCTGCTGATTTTATTATCCAATCATGTGCAAGCTAAAATGCTGTTTTTTTTTTAAATTTTCCTTGCATGTCCCCCTTGAATCTACTGCAAAGTGGATTTTCCTTTCGTAAATAACCCCCATTGACTTTTTTTGTTATTTTGTTCTATTTGATTCACAATAAAAAAAAAACATCTTCACAGTTGTGGGCATGTTCTGTACATTAAATGATGCAAATCCTCAAACAATCCATGTTAATTCCATGTTGTGAGGCAACAAAACATGAAAAAATACCAAGGGGGGTGAATACTTTTGCAAGGCACTGTAAATATGAGTTTTCTGTAAAAGCCTAATTAGTTTACCTTGTGTGGTCTTTTATAAATTAGAGCCTCAGTCTCCGCAGTTTTTTTGTATCAGAATGACAAAGGCCTTCTCGCTTCAAAGGACCTCTTTTGTGAGAGAAACATGGAAACTGCTATTCCTAACATTTCTTTCAGAAAATATGCTGTTTTTCTGATAGTACTGAACTACTGACCTTGAAAAAGCTTGCAGATAATGGCTTTTTCCATGCTTTCCCGGTCTACATACTTGTGTATCAGTGAGCAAGGAGATCAGCAACCTCTATATCTATATCTCATAAGATAAAGGGTCTCATGTTTGTTTGCGTACAGGTATCATGAGACCTTGGCACATGGAACCTATGCCTTAGGTATCCAGCTTTGCCTCAGATCCAGTGGCATCGAGTCAGCCTGCAGGCACTTTTGAGGTGAGTGAACTTTCTCCCAATAATAGCTGCATGGTTCCAGTGCCAACATCACTCCTTGGAGCCAGAGCCAGTGGTGCAGAACATAGCGCTTCCTTTTTCTAAAGGAAGCAACTAATAAATCAAGGGGTACTACACCACTGACCATCAATGCAAGAAGGCACTTCCCCACTTACCACCAACTAAACAATGCACTACACTACACCAATACCCACCAAAGTAAGGATGTATTATATCACTGACCACCACAAGAAGCAAGCAATAAATTAAGTGTACTCCCACACTACCAATAATATGTGTTTGGTATATTACAAATAATCAGTTACCATATGATAGCCACTGCAAGCACCAAATAGTGTTCCCACATCTGTCTATTAGGTAAATTAAGTGATTCTGCACTATTATTATACATATAATAAACATAAAATTAATTAAGTTATATGCATTGCATCTTAATCAAAAAACCTAAAAATGTGCTATAATATAAAAGCATATTTTCTACAACTATAGAGCTTTAATCCAGAATCCTGTGTTTACTGAAGTAATATATACACCCTATAAATATCCAGAAAGTAATATATACACCCTGTAAATATCCAACAAAGTGAAATCTGTGCTAAAATTAGTTGAATAAGTCTCTGATAAGAGTATTTGTTTTTCTCTGTGATATAACTTCCCAAACACCTGCGAACAATATCACTTCTGTGCTAAAAGCAGACACCCCCATGCTGTGCTCTCAGAACGCTCAAAAATGCTGGCCCTCCAAATTCTTCTATCCACTTGGGACCCTCTCAGTATATCTCCCAAGTTTCCGGTATATACTGTATAGGAATAAGTGCCTTTAAGGTTCTCCTATAATCATGCTACCAAATTTGCCTTGCCCATAGTGTGGAAAAAATATAGAAAGGCTTCCCATAGTGTATTAATGCTTAATAATCAATGTATTAAAATTAAAATTGCACTTAAACTTCAAAAACGTTTTGCATAAAATCATAGACAAGTAACAGAATGTGCTTCCGCACACTTCACTTCCGGTCCCACATCTGCCTCCACTCATGGCCTATGTATTATGTCACCGTCACATGAGTTAATCTTCTAATGAAGTCATGTGACGTAGCGCGTAGGGGATGAGCAGAGGCGGATGTGAGACCAGAAGTGACGTATGTGAAAGGGCATTCCGGTATTTGTGTATGAATTTATGTAAAACTGCAAGTTTTTTAAAGTGGAAGTGCCATTTTAATTGTAATAATTAGATTATTAAGCATTACTACACTATGGGAAGCCTTTCTTTATTTTTCCCCACTTTGGGCAAAGCAAATTTAGCAGCATGAATATAGGAGAACCTTAAAGGCACCTATTCCTATATATACCGGAGCATTGGGAGATATCCTGAGAGGGTTCCTAGTGGACAGAGGAATTTGTAGGGCCAGCATTTCTGGCGGGAAATATATTTATATGCTAGTTTACAAGTGGATTGGAGGTGAGAGTTCTGAGTGGTGACTCCAGTAAACATGGGATTATGGATTGACGATATTAAGTTGTAGAAAATATCATTTTATGTTATGTTATGTTATGTTATTATTTTTGGATTAAGAATACACATATAACTTCACTCATTTTATGTTTATTATATGTATAATAGTAGCGCAGCATCATTTGATTTAATTTACAAGAAGCAGGTAATGCACTACACCACTGACTAACAAAGTAAGAACACACTACACCACTGACTAACAAAGTAAGAACACACTACACCATTGACTAACAAAGTAAGAACACACTACACCACTGACCACCAACAGAAGGAGGAACATCTTTATTTGTGATTTGACAAAATCATGTCATGTTCTTGGAAAATCAACACTTGTCTCGATACTTTCCATGGCAATTGGATTAAGGTGACTGTGTTACCTGCATGATATAAATTCTGGGGTATGTTCCTGACACTTATGTGAGAGCAGTGGTGCTTGGTGATTGGCCCATCACTACCATATTAATGTGGCGGGAGAGTCCTCAGCTCTAAGTTTTTTCTTGCTCCTGAATGGTGCAGGGAGATGTGAAGGAAAGGTAAGTATATGCTTATGGGGAGATGGACTATAAATCAAGCCTGTTACTTTGCGATGCATGAGCAATTCACACATTTTGCAGTGGTTACCCTAATTATTTTTAAAGCCATACACATATAGAGTATAGTTATGTATTATCAAAGCAACTTGAGATTGGTTCTGGCTTGTAGAGTTACTATATGTATAACTGTAACAGCTGGTATGCTGTTTCCAGCTTTTGTCTCTCCAGTTTTTTCTGTATCTTAATGTGGTGACTATAAGGAAATTCTAACTTATATCCTGTTGATTCATACAATATAAAAGTGACAGAACTACCATATTGTAATATTTAAAGAATTTGTTAATTTAATGAAACTAAATGAAGCCATAATGTGGTTTAAGAGAATTTCTGTATATACTAGTAGCTCATTTGTTATTTTTAACAGCAGCACAGGCCCCAACTCTGTCTCACCTAACCTATTTCCTCTGAGCACTATTAAACAATTCAATGGAAATCTGTACTGGAAAGATTATATCAACTGTCATTGTTGAACACCTTCTGTAAATGCCAGGCTTTCTCAGGCCTAAAAACGTTGAGTTACTGACCCAGAGCAATAATAGCTTATTTTCAATCCCACCAACATATCATGTAGCAGACCATGCATGAGAGATCACACATGTTGCATATTGGTGCATTGACTTGCATTTTATATGTAATACCCTCCTAGTTGGGTTGCTAGGTAAATTTAGCCTAGAAGCACTAGGGTCGTTAGTTTAAATCCCAACCACGACAATACCTACAAAGTGTTTTCATATTCCCTCTGTGCCAGCATGGGTTTCCTCCCACATTCTAAGCAGTGATAGAGGATTAATCCCTGCCACTCTATGTATAGAGCACAGACGGTATTGTATGTCCATAGGTGGCACCAAATGAATTATTCATGCATCACGTCTCCCAAAACTTAAGCATCCTCAATTCAGTTCACCTCTGTGACTACTAATGTTATTGTAAGCTTGGCTATGTGAATGGAGGCTGGAGTGTGACATTTTAGGTTTTTCAGGTGAGGTACAGTGAGGTACAACATTACTTACCTTGCCAAAATAGCTCTGCTTGGGGCGTGTGTTCCATGGAGCTGCCAATGTCACTTCAAGTTTGCCTCTGGCACACCGGAAGTGACATCTTAACTGGAAGAACAAAGCACCTGCCCATAGTGATAATATGGGCGGAAGTTGTTAGGCGTGTTGGAATGCACCACAAAGCAGGTCAAAATCTTGCAAATGAAGCACCTCGTCTGCAATCTCGTGATTGCATTGACATGGTGCTACCCATATTTTTTTAAGTGCCTTTAAAAAAAAATATATATATATATATATATATATATATATATATATTAATTGTTTTTTTTTACTTCTGGGGGGTGGGGGTAGGCGGCCACTGGCAGGAAGTCTACTGTGCATAGAATCAGGAAGTGATGTCTGTTCTGAGAATCACTAAACACAAAATTCCAAACACTACATCCCCCTAAACCTGGGGAACACCAAGACATTTCCCACACTTACCTTGCAAATCACCAACATCTCCTCATGTTAAAAAAAAGTGATCTTAGACCCCATACACACTATACAACTGATTTCCTTTAGCGTTACCAAAACCATGTAGCACAAGGCCTGCCTGATTGCATATAAATTGAAACTCTTAAGGTTTGACCTCATATTATATGGTTATGGTAAATCTAAAGGAAAAAATCTAAAGAAAATTGTATAGCGTATATCCAGCTTTACCATGTTAACTTGCTGACAACTCTGAGCAGCACTAACACTTGCAAGTGCATCCAAATTTCCTTTTATAAACATGAAGATGCATTTCCAGGTCAGGAGCTGGACCAGGCAACCAGCTGTCTGCCATTCCGAAAAAGATATGCGTGATCGCAATAAATTCACATACGCTAACATTTTTTCACATGTGTTCAATATGCTATTTTTGCTAAATAATTATTTAGAAAATTGTGTTTATGGGGTGGGCAACTGGTGATTAGAGAAAATGAATACTTAATTTGACATGTTCAATAGTTTCCTGAACATCAGCATTGGAGATGTTAAAAGCTTCCTCTTAGTTTTGGGTTTACACTTTTTTCTCTATTTAATGACTTGCATGTGTGCAGAATAAAATTATTTTGTAGAAAAGTAGATTTAATAGAGATTTGAAGGTGTGCTAACAATACATTCCACTTATAAAATATTTTAATAATCCTCAACAAAAAAAAATAATACAAAGCCGATTCTACATTTTATTTGGACAATAGGAACACTATGTTGTACATTCATTTACTTTGCCCAACATTTAATGTTAGATATGGCTAGAAGGGCCTCTTTTCAGGCAAAGCAAACTGTACTAGGGCAGGCCTTTATATAACATAGGTTGGATTCATAGCACACCTACACCCACCTAGTAAAGGACATGCCCATCAGTGTAATTAATTCTGTCTCTTCACTTATGCCTCAAGTACGCACACCTGTTGATCAGGAACACACACTCTTGGCAAATGAAAGAATGAATCAGCTACCCTGTTTCCCCAAAAATAAGACCTAGCGTTATTGTTGTGATGGCTGCAATATAAGCCCTACCCCCCAAATAAGCCCTAGTTAAAATCCGTGTAGGTCTTATTTTCAGGGTAGGGCTTATTTTCAGGGAAACAGGGTAAGGCTTATTTGGGGGGTAGGGCTTATATTTCAGCCAACACCGACAATCACACAAGGTCTTATTTTTGGGAAAACAGGGTATATAAGCATATGTATCTGTGCAGTCTATAATGGAAAAGAGCAAATGTCCAAGTCTCTGGCCATGATCAGCGATACCAAAAACAAAACAATTCAAGATGTAAGTTGTTGGGCATGTGGAATGTACAAAGCAGGAAATGTTAACTTTGTGAGGGCCGCTTCAGACAAATTTTTGACAAGCACATTCAAATGTTGCTTCCAAGATAAAATTTCCAATCTGGGCTATCTATCCATCTGGAGCTATGAAGTTGGAACCGGGGGTCTCTGATGACAATGAATGAGGACCTAATCCATCCGAGAGGAGGATACGATCTAGCAGGACACCTATCATCTGTGGCTGTGGTAGCCATTTTAAGCTTGCATGCCACAGTGCCGTAGGGTAGATGTGTCCAACATCCATGGTAAGAGTACCCATCCACGTATATGTTAGCCCTAGCAGTCTGATTCAAGACCTATTGGGCCTGTGGATCTCAGAAGATTTGATCTTCTAAGAGTGGACTGAAACGAGTTGATATTTATTTGTGGACTTCTAGTCATTTCTACCATTCATTTTCACTTCTATTGAAGATTCACAATAATATTTATCCACACTAATAAGAGTGGACTGAAACGAGTTGACATTTATTTGTGGACTTTTAGTCACTGCTTTTATTTATTTATTTTTCATGTATATTCACATTATTGTTTTTATTTTTGGTTTACCACTATCTCAGCGCTGCGCTTTATATATTTTCATTTCCGCTCAACTTTGTTTGTGTGTTAGCACCTTTGTTGTGATCATTTGGTTTTCTTCTTTTCTGGTTTAGCACAGTGTTTCCCCCCCCTTTTTTTTACACATTTGATGTAAGGAAGGAGGACTCTGAAGACTTTGGGGTAAAGCGGGTCCTGGGGACCATGATCTAAGGGGAGGCCATGGGGTCCATGATGTAAGGGGGGCTCTGGGGACTATGATATAAGGACGGAGACTCTGGAGTCCCTAATGTAAGGAGGGGGGCTCTAGAGACCTTAAGGTAAAGGGGGTAATTCTAGGGACCTGGGTGTAAGGAAGGAGACTCTGGGGACCCTGATGTAAGGGGGTTGCTCTGGTGACTCTGATGTAAGAGGGGGCTCTAGACTTGTGGTGCCTTCTGATGAGTTATCTTAGATGGATTGCTCTTCATAAGGCATTTGATAGGCAGTAGGGAGGCCTACTAGTTAATTGTTGATTTTTGTTTTGCAGGTAGGTATATATTTTTTTCATGACAGGGTTGATTTCGAGTTCCTCAGTAAGTTGATGGACATTACCTTGATGTATCTGTTAATCACTGTCCAAACCGGCCAACCTGCTTTCCATTTATTCTATTTTTTCCGGCTTACATTATTTTCCTTGATCATATTAACAGCTCATTGCTGTATATTAACCCAGATGGTTAGACTTGTATCTAGGGAATTGCTTGTGCGAATATTACAATTCCTCCCTCCTTCCTGCCAAAACACATTTTAATATAATTTCAGCATTTTTTTTTCATATTTCCCCTACAGCAAAACAGAGATATGTTATTATTTTGCATAGCTTAGAAAAATGTATTTCTGCTCGTCTTTGTATTTAGTACAAAGTGAATAAAACAATGCTCACTTTCAATTAATCTCACCGCTTCCAACATTACTATTAATGCGTTTTTTCATTCTCGCCTCCTTATCTTTTCCTCTCTCAATTTAGTTCTTGTGTCTTGCACATTTTTCTCCACCTTCAGTGTGCTCTGCTATGTACTACAATTACAGCTAACCAGAGCTGTATTTAGGAAATAATTGGATAAGCAGACCCAGGCCCTTCACTGCCCCCTAGGGGTGGTGAAAATCAACCACCATACTGGCTGAATGGTAGCAGTAAGCAACCGTTCTTAAAGGAAAAATGTAGTGAAGAACTGTAGAAGCTGCTATTGCCTTGTCTATCTGAAAATGTTAGTTTCATGGCCATTGCACTGGAGCAGTAGCTATATCTATATCAAAATAAATATGTAAATTAGGATTTATGACTTCCGTCTGACTTCACTGTGCATCTTCTAAATCAGTGTCCTAAAATATTAAAGCCAGAGACAGCCAGACAATTAGCATTTTTAGAAGGGGGTCAGATTCTGTATTTCCTTTAAAGTATATGTAAACCCATGTTATTGTCATTTTTTTAAAAATTTCATCTCCAATTTTCAATAAAACAACACCTGGTAAGCCTGTCATGAAGGTGCTAGTGCAGGAACTTCCCGTGATGGGGCAACAGCACTATATCGCTCTTCTGCATTATCACCAGTTACATCTGATGGAGACTACACGTGACAGTATCAATACATTATGCAGACAGGATTCTATGTTGTCACCATCCAGAAATCCTTCCTGAGAAATGCCATAGAGCCATTGCTGGTGCACGCAGACAGGAAGTGGCAGCACAGAGATTGCAGGAGATCAACAGCACTGAGATACATAGAAGGATGAAAGAATGGTGAAATATAAACTTTTATTTAAAAGATGGCATTGTTTATAATGCAAATTGTTTTAGCATAGTTGCCAACATTGTAAAAAGAATTGTAGGGACACTTTTTTTGGCAGTAGGCGGAGTTGTGTTATAATTAGGGGCGGGGCATGCGGTTATAGGTGTGGCATAGGACAAGGTGAAAATGTGGCGCGCACAGTGGGCGTGGCTTACATTGGGCGTGGCTCAAAGGGTGTGGTTAGTGTCTGAGATGAATGCGGGATGGAGAGGGAAAGGGAAAGGGGGGGAGGGTGGAGGGATGGAGGGACAGCAGCCCCCCGATCCTACACCACAATAGCAGTATGTGTTTTCCAGAATTTGACAATCAGCAGATAAAGATACTTCAAATACCTGGTGTTAGCCCTTTAATCATCCCGGTGCCACGATTGTTATGGTGTCAGGATGATTGAAGTTCATTATTTCTATAACATTGTAATATGAAATTAAATCATTCAACTCACCATAATGCTGAATCAGTGGGAGCCATGAGCGCATCACTAGCCACGTTGCCTACCACTAGATGCCATCAGGTGCCCCCAGCAGAGTCCCTCCTTACATCAGGTGCCCCATCAGAGCAGCCTTCCTCAAATCTGTGTCCATCAGAGCAGCCTTCCTCACATCTGTGTCCATCAGAGCAGCCTCTCCTTACATCTGTGTCCATCAGCGGAGCTCCTCCTTACATCTGGTGTCCCCCTCAGTCCTCCTAAAATCTGGTGCCCCTCTGACATCCAGACTCTGACTGCGCCCTCTGACATCCAGACTCTGACTGCGCCCTCTGACATACAGAATCTGACTGCGCCCTCTGAAATCCAGACTCTGACTGGCCCCTCTGACATCCAGACTCTGACTGGCGCCTCTGACATCCAGACTCTGACTGGCGCCTCTGACATCCAGACTCTGACTGGCCCCTCTGACATCCAGACTCTGACTGGCGCCTCTGACATCCAGACTCTGACTGACGCCCCCGACATCCAGACTCACTGGCGCCCCCGACATCCAGACTCACTGGTCACCGACATCCAGACTCACTGGCCCCCGACATCCAGACTCACTGGCCCCCGACATTCAGATTCACTGGCCCTCGACATACACAGACTGGCCCCCGACATCCAGACTGGCCCCCGACATACACAGACTGGCCCCCGACATCTACAGACTCACTTACTGGCCTCCGACATTCCGTCGTTGCCGCATGGTGACTTTGAACTGTGGCGCCGCCCACTGCACTTCACACACACACACACACTGGCAGCAGGGGTGGGCTGCACCACAGCAACTCTATTGAAAACCAGCTTCGGGTCTTCTTTAAAATGGCGGCCGGCGGAGACATTGTCTCTTTCAGTCCTCTAGCGGCCGGTGGCGAAAAACTGGAAATTTGAATTTCCCGGGACATTTCCTGGGACAAAAATAATTTGGGAGAAATGTCCTAATCCCGGGAATGTCCCGGGAAATTCGGGACCGTTGGCAACTATGTTTTAGTAAACTAAATGTTACCCAGTAACATGTTACTTATAAAAAAAAAAACTTTTATGGTCAAATCTAAAATGTTCTTCCTTCTTTACTCAACTACTTCTTTTTCACTAGGAGCTGAAGTTTCAGAGTTAGTCTGCAGCACCACCAGCAGGTATAATTGGGCACTGCAGTTCTATTAATGTATAACTATAAGAATGCTCAGCTTATGTGACCAAGGTGCCCAAGCACTCTAGGGTGACTTCAAGTGTATTCAGGGGTGCGTTGGCAAAATCCCTAAAAGTTGCCCAAAAGTTGTATACAAGTTAGTGGGTGAATGAAGCCTGCCTTTTAGTAACAGAAATCCACAGGTTTTTATTGTGCACCATTACAACCTTCCAGCGGCTGGCGTCCTGTGAACCAATGATATCATCAGTTGATAAGGAGGACATTGGGTGCCCAACAAATCATCCTTGTTAGCCCTGCCTATCTCCATCAGCACTGCGGTCACATTAGCTGAGTGAGGGCCCTGGGCTGTGATTGCACATAGCTGATCAGCAGGTCCCAGTCGTGAATCATTGGCTGGGACTTGATGACAGACTCCCATCATGTACATTCCCAGCGGGTGCCGGCTTGGGGGGTGCGCATGTGCGTGCTCTAAACCCACAGGCAGTGACATACAGGTCCACAAGTGGTAAAATGTTATATATATATATATATATATATATAATGTACAATTAGGGATGAGCCGAAAATTTAGTCAAACACGCAAACACCATTAAAGTCTATGGGACATGAACATGAATAATCAAAAGTGCTAATTTTAAAGGCTTATATGCATGTTATTGTCATAAAAAGTATTTGGGGACCTGGGTCCTGCTCCAGGGGACATGTATCAATGCATAAAAAGTTTTAAAAACAGACGTTTTTTCAGGAGTAGTGATTTTAATAATGCTTAAAGTGAAACAATAAAAGTGAAATATTCCTTTAAATTTCATACCCGGGGAGTATGCCTGTAAAGTGGCGCATGTCTCCCGTGCTTAGAACAGTCCGAGAGTAAAATGACATTTCTAAAGGAAAAAGTTATTTAAAAGTACTCACAGCTATAATGAATTGTCGGTCCCGGCAATACACATAAAAGTCATTGAAAAAAATGGCATGGAATTCCCCCACAGTCCATTACCAGACCTTTTGGGTCTGGTATGAATATTAAGGGGAACCCCGAACCAAAATGTAAAAAAAAAAAAATTGCGTGGGGGCCTCCCCCCCCCAATTCCATACCAGGCCCTTTAGGTCTGGCATGCATATTATGGGGAACCCCACACCAAAATTTTTAAAAAAATGGCGTAGGGGTCCCACTCAAAATCCATACCAGACCCTTATCCGAGCACGCAACCTAGCAGACCACAAAAAAGAGGGGGGACAAGAGAGTACCCCCACTCCTGAACTGTACCAGGCAACATGCCCTCAACATGGGGAGGATGCTTTGGGGTAGTCCCCCAAAGCACCATGTCCAAATGCTGATGGGGACAAGGGCCTCATCCCCACAACCCTTGCCCGGTGGCTGTGGGAGTCTGCGGGTGGGGGGCTTATCGGAATCTGGAAGTCCCCTTTAACAAGGGGACCCCCAGATCTTGGCCTCCCCCGTGTGAAATGGTAACGGGGTACAAATGTACCCCTACCATTTCACACAAAAAAAGTGTGAAAATGGTAAAAATGACATGACACGGCTTGGGACAAGTCCTTTATTAAAAAATAAAAAATAAAAATGTCCCAGAAGTCTTCTTCTTCTCTTGCTCCACCGACAGACCAAAAAAGAAAAAAAAACCTGACCAACCCGCCTCCATGGGTGGCACCCGCCGTATGATGCGTCTTCACTTTGACGGTTCTTTTATAACTGAGGGCGAGGCCATGCCATGACATTCCCGGGTGACCCCCACCCCCTCTGATGCATGGAGACTTCCCTATGGCTTCCTCATAGTCAGAGGGGGCAGGGCCACCCGGTTACGTTGGGAAGCTCTGCTGATTTTATCATCCAATCATATACAAGCAAAAATGCTGTTTTTTAATTTTCCTTACATGTCCCCCTCAGATCTATGACTGCCCTTTCAAGCGCACTTGTAATGCAAAGTGGATTTGCCTTTACCAAATAAACCCCCATGTGTCGTTTTTCTAACAGGTTGGATAATGGAAGGGGAAATCTCATTAGTTGCTTTGAGCAAATTGGCAATTTTTATTTATTTATACTAAGAAACAACATACATGACAAAGTATGATTTACTATCAGTCACTACCCCCCAGAGGAACTTAGAATATCACAACCCTATGAATGAATGTTTGAAGCAAACACAGATTCCCTTTTTTTTTTTGTAAATCCTTGTTCGGTATATTGGAATGTAATGTATATTGTACGTTACTCCAAAGAGTCTGCAAATTCCACAGTCTTCTTTTTGTAGAACACATTTTTAATAGCCTTGATAAAACATTATGACTTAAGTATAACTAAAAAGGCAAAACTTTTATTTTTAGTTTTGGACATAGTGTGGAAGGATTAGAACATCTGTCAGTTTTTATTACTGTCTGTGCCCTCATTAGGGAGAGACACCCTCTCTATTTTTCATGTTTACCAATTATTATTGAAAGTGAAAGTAGAAGAAACCCCCAAATTTTGGGTTGTCCCCAGAAAAGTAATAGAGGGGAAATCTTCCAATGGGGATGCTAGTTCTGGTAGCCTGGGGGTCCCAACGGATTTCATTTGATTTGCAATGATTCCCTCTATCTTCTTGTTTGGCTAAGGGACAGGAATTGAGGGGAAATCTCTGCAATGGGACACAGATGGTGGGAAAAAAAAATCTGACAGGGATTATAACCCTCGTTTTATCTAAAATAAAATAAAAAAAACAGGAAATTGTTTCATACTTACCATAATTTTCTTTTCCTGGTGCCTATCCATGCCAGCATACCTGTGACACGCTCTGCCTTGGCTCCTCCCTCAGGACCAGTGAATATTATAAAACAAAAGGATTAGTGCACCCCTAGCATTCTACATAATATTGCATACCAAGGGTGGGATTGTATGCTGCCATGGATAGGGACCAAGAAAAGAAAATTACGGTAAGTATGAAACAATTTTCTGTTTTCCTGGTGCTTTCATGGCAGCATACCTGTGACAAATAACTAGCTGAAATGGGTGAGATGATGCATAGTAAAAGATTTATTTGAAAAAGAATTTAAAATAGACAAATGCTGGCCAGAAAACCTGTCTGCCAGTTTCTACAGATGAGAAAGCTGCTGGGTCTACTCTGTAACATCACGTAAATGCATGTTGGGATGACCAAGGATTAGGTCATTTTGATGGATACGTCTGCTCTGGCCTTCCAAGAAGCAGAAAACAACTGGGTGGCATATAGCTCAACTGAAGAGGGGGTGCCAGTCCCCTATCCCTGTACACCTTCTTAATCAACTTGATTATCCATGAAACTATTGTAATAGAGCAGGGATCTGCAAACTATGGCTCCCCCGCTGCCACAGAACCACATACCCATGAGGTATTGTAAAGCGCTGTTATTCACAGACATGGCTAGGCATGATGGATACTAGACATGTGTGATTAGTTTCATACAAATCGAAAATTCATACGAATTTCCGTAAAACCGTACATTCGGGAGTATCCGAAATACGAATTGCTATGCTTCCGAATTCTGTACGAAAATACGAAATTTTGTTTACGACTTTTGGATCCAAATTCCTAACAAACATTCGTATATGTTACGAAAAGTTAACAAAACTAAAAGTTAAAAACCCAGGAAGTCAGCACAGCACAGGGATGGTGGGAGCCCCTCATAATGATAAATTCATCATAACGAACATTCATAATTGTTACAAAAAGTTAATGAACCTAATGAAAATTTGTATTTCGTATGAAATTTCAGACACAAATTGTGAAATACTAATTAATTATAATGCTAAACGGAACAGAACAAAACAAAACAAATTTATTGACAGCGCACATGTCTAATGAAGACTAGAGTTCCAGAATGGCCGGATGGCCCCAGATGATGATTTTTTTCCGCTGTCTTTTTTTTTTGGAGTAATATAAATTTTGGTTAGTTAGGTGAAAGTCTGAGGGGAGTTGTGGCTTGAAGATAGTGTCTTAGTACCAAAGTAATATCATCTTCATGAAGAAGGTCAAAAGTGTATCTGAAAAGATTGGCAGGGCCCAAGTTTCGAATATAGTAGAGGAAGAAAAGAACTTAGGGATGAATCCATATACCGTTCCAAATTCCACTCTGAGTACAAAAAAAAATATTATTGTCTTCTGATCCCAGAGCCTGAAGTTCCGATACTCCCCAGCCCAATGAAATCGCCACAAAGAAAAATTGTTTCCAAGTGAGGTTCCACAAGGATGCTGAATCAGATGGGGCAAAAGGCTGTTTAGATAAGGACTCCAGAGTGATATAGAGATCCCAAGTGGGAAAGATTTGTTTTAATGGGTGACCTTATCTTCTTGACTGTCTTGAAGAATTTGATTAAAGGATCTTCGGACCATCTCTTGTTGTCACAGCAGAGATTGCCACCAGCTTTACCTATAAATTGCTTAATCCTAATACTAAATCAAGGTCTGCTTGCAGTAAGTCAAGGAGTTGGGAGGAAGAGGGTACATCAGGATTGAATTTTTGCTGCTCGCAAAAGATCTAAACTTATTCCAAACCTTGTCACATGTATTGTTCATTGAAGTCTCGTGTGCTTTGAGCAGAGTTGAAACAACTCTGGAGGAACATCCTAATTATTAAAGCCTCAGTTTTAACATTCTAATATGAAGGTTCAATCTGTGAGGATTCTGATGGGTGTGATGCCTCGAGCCAGAAGAAAGGGTATCAGAGGAATATTTACCGGAGACTGAACACTAAGAAATATTGCCCTAGGGAATCATGGGTCTCCCTCCAAATATGGCAGGACTGTTATCACCGTTTATTGTTGATATTGCAAGCCTCAAAAGAATTTTCGAGGTAGGAGGCCTAAATTAGATTGCATGCCCAAGGACCTGACAGGGCATCTATTGCTTCTGCCCAAGGGTGAGGTAGATGTGAAATAAACCTCTGCAGCTTGATATTGCTTGCTGTAGAAAAAGGATGCAGTTCAGGAAAGGTCCACTGGCTCATAATCCAACTGAATAACTTTGGTTGTAGGGGCCATTTTTTGGGGTCCAGGAATCCTTGGGATAGGTGATTGGTGTCGGTGTTTAAGTGGGCTGGTCCTTCAGATTCACCTCTACTCAAATGAAGATGGGTTCCACTTTCCTTAGTAAGGAACTGTTGTTGGTTCCACCTTGGTGATATATGTATGATATTGCAGCTCATAACCGATTTGTTCTTAATCTGAGAGAGCAAATGCTGTTGATGTGAGATAAACCGATTCGATTTCCAGGATATTTGCGATGATGTCTACCGCATTGAACACTGATCCCTCTTGAACCAACATTGCAATGAGCCTCCTAGCCTATTGCATTGGCGTCTGTGGTAACTGTAGTCCAGAAGACATGCCTTAATGGATGTGGCTTTACAGGCATCTCCCTCTTTGTCCACTAGTGCAGACCCCTATGCATCAAACTTATTTGATATATGGACAGGTATAGATGGTTTGCTGCATTGCTTCAATAATTCTAGCTAAAAGGTGCCTGAGGTATCCATGTGTCCATAGGACCATATGGATACAAAAAGACAAAAATCCCTATTAAGTTGAGTTAGCTTGAGGCTGTTATGTAGGACCATGTCCTCACTCTCCTTATTTTCTGAATGATTGCCCACACTTTCTGAGATGACAGGGACACCATCCTTTTTGCAGTATGATCAACAGATCACTCTCCTTACCCCTGACAGCATGGAGATCTGACTGCTGACATTGACATATCTCCTTTCTGTCACTGTGTGGGGCGATCACAGGGGCCCAGCAATCATTGCAACCACTGGGCACGTACATCGGCTCCAGCGTCGCACCGTGGGCACATGCTTCCGGCAGTGCACACATGCCCCTAGTGGTCAAAAGATGAACTGACCTTGAGTTATGTCACCCAGGGGAGCCAACCTGCCACAGTAAAACTCTGTTGGCTGGTCGGTAAGGGGCTAATCAGAAAAGCAGCCAAGAGGCCCATGGTAGCTCTGGAGGAGCTGTGGAGATCCACAGCTCAGGTGGGAGAATCTGTCCACAGGACGACTAATATTTGTGCACTCCAAAAATCTGGCCTTTATGGCAGAGTGATAAGAAAAAAGCCATTGTTGAAAGAAAGCCCTAAGAAGTCCCATTTGCAATTTACGAGAAGCCATGTGGGGGACACAGCAACCATGTGGAAGAAGGTGCTCTGGTCAGATGAGACCAAAAATTGATCTTTTTGGCCTAAAAGCAAAACGCCATGTGTGGTGGAAAGCTAACACTGCAGATCACCCTGAACGCACCATCCCCACCGTGAAACATGGTGGTGGCAGCAACATGTTATAGGGATGCATTTCTTCCTCAGGGACAAGGAGTCTGCAAAAGATTTGAGACTGGGGCGGAGGTTCACCTTTCAACAGGACAACGACCCCAAACATACAGCCAGAGCTACAATGGAATGATTTAGATCAAAGCATATTCATGTTTTAGAATGGCCAAGACTGTGGCAAGACTTGCAAATTGCTGTTCACAAATGCTCTCTATCCAATATGATAGAGATTGAGCTATTTTGCAAAGAAGAATGGGCACAAATTTCACTCTCTAGATGTTTAAAGCTGGTAGAGACATTCCCAAAAACACTTGTAGCTGTAATTATAGCGAAAGCTGGTTCTACAAAGTATTAACTCAGGGGGGCTGAATACAAATGCATGCCACACTTTTCACATCCCAATAAAATACATTTACGTTTTTGGTTGTAACATGACAACGTGGAAAATTTCAAGTGGTATGAATACTTTTTCAAGACACTGTATTATAGTGGCTTAACAAGGACTGGGAGGAGGACAGGCTGGGCAAATGACCTGCCAAAGTCATGCAACCAGGCTCTCCTCCTATCACTAAGTTTACAGTTATGCAGAGAACACTGCATAGACACAAGGCTCCACATTGTGGTCTGCATTTTTATGAGTAAACTAAACACTGCTGTGTCCAACAGATGGTATAGCATACACTTGCATTTTAAATAGGGCCCTGGGATTGATTGTTATTATATCAAGCAGACCCCCCCACTTAGTAGTCTGTTTGACAAAGTTTATGAAGGAGCATATAATTGTATGTCATGTATCAAGAGAACAGGACAAGTAAAATAATCTGAAATTAAATTTTCATAAAATCCTTGCAATGTATATCACCAAACTGGAAAGGATTATTTTGTTTCTAAACAATAGTGGAATTTCACTATAAACAGCAGAAGAAAATCAAATGAACTGACATCATGCTACAGTATTACAATAATGCAAACTGTGCATTATTCCAGCTGCTAAAAACACAAATATTTTACTGTCAACAAGGTTCCCCATTGCCTCGGGCTGTAAAATGGTTAAGCAAATAGCCAAACCAGGGCTCATTATATACACGTGCATTACATTTTTACTAAAGCTAGTACAATGTGCTTAACGAAGCAAAAATGCACTGTGTTTTGGGTTCGCTCCTTGCACACTAATTAATTATAAATTAGCTTTAATATTGCCCCTGGCAGAACAGGGGCTACTTAATTTGGCTTTGTGACACTGGACATCTTTTACATATACATTTTTTTTTTTTTTTTTAAGGAATAAAAAAAAAAGAAATGAGCTTTTTTCCTTTTCCTGCAGTGCTGGAGGGAACATTATTGAATGAGAGACTGAATACGCTTCATTGTAATCAGAATAATGTAAAACAAAACACAGCAGACGATGTTCAGTGACTGAAGTTTTATATAAATTTAATAATCGGCTAGCATGAAAATCTGGAATAGGATTTCTATACAATATCTGAGGTCAGTTAAATAGGGATTATAGGGCAAAGCAGCTGGGCCTTTTTTAAATAAAAATGGAAGGAGACAAAAAACCTCCTGCATTTGAAAGTGGTATTCGGATGCTATAGGCACCTAATCTGTTGTTTCAGTCTTGACTCACACGGGAATTCCACAATTTGCTGCCTTCTTAAGTCTGGGTAGTCTGGGCACTCTGCAACCATAAATAGAGGACGTACCAGCCTAGTGTATTATCCTTAGATAACCCTTATTGATAAAATCAAAAAAGTATTATATACTCACAAACCAACGTATGTACAAGCTCAGCAGAACAAATCCAGGTACAGACTGCCAACGTTCCTGTGTAGGGATGGGCATTATGTTCGAGTTGAACATGAGTTTGACTCAAACATTGGCTGTTCGCCAGTTTTGGATGTTCGCGGCAAATTCCCACTAAGGCGGATCGCGCGGACAGAGCGGAGAAGAAGCAGGAGCAAGATGCGGGATGAGAAGAGCGGAGGAAGAAGATGAAGAAGAAGACGGAGAAGAAGAACTTGGAGGAACAAGAGGAACACCAAAGGAAAACCAGAAGAAAGATAATTAAAGAAGAAAAAAAATAATAAAGGAATTATCAAAAACAGTCTCTTGATTTTTTTAACCTTTTTTGCCTTTTTTTGTGAAATGGTAGGGGTACATTTGTACCCCATTACCAATTCACACAGGGGGAGGCCGGGATCTGGGGGTCCCCTTGTTAAAGGGGGCTTCCAGATTCCGATAAGCCCCCACTCGCAGACCCCCACAACCACCGGGCAAGGGTTGTGGGGATGAGGCCCTTCTCCCCATCAACATGGGGACATGGTGCTTTGGGGGGCTACCCCAAAGCACCCTCCCAATGTTGAGGGAATGGGGTCTGGTATGGTTCAGGAGGGAGGGGCGCTCTCTCGTCCCCCCCTCTTTTCCTGCGGCCTGTCAGGTTGCGTGCTTGGATAAGGGTCTGTTATGGATTTTGAGGGGGGCCCCCACGCCATTTTTTTAAAAACATTTAGCGCGGGGTTCCCCTTAATATCCATACCAGACCTGAATGGCCTGGTATGAAATTTAGGGGCACCCCCACACATTTTTTTTAAACTTTGGCTTGGGGTTCCCCTGTGGGGAAATCCCCATGCCGTTTTTATCAATGAACTTTTATATGTATTGCGGACCGACAATTCATTGTAGCCACGAGTAGTTTTAAATGACTTGTTTTCCTTTAGAAATGTAATTTTGCTGTCAGACTGTTCTAAACACAGGAAACATGCGCCCCTTTACAGGGATACTATAGACACCCCCAGGTACAAAATTTTAAAGAATATTACACTTTTATTGTTTCACTTTAAAGTGGTTGTAAACCCTTACAGACCACTTTGACCTACAGGTAAACCTAGATTAAGGCTTACCTGTAGGTCCAAGAAATATCTCCTAAACCTACACGGTTTAGGAGATATTTGCAAATGACAGGCACCGATGTCTACGGCGCATGCGCCATAGACAGTGGCATGCAGGCGCACTAAGCATGTCGCTGCTAATGGCAATCATGTCGTTAGTGGCGGCTCCCGCACATTTTTTGCCTGTTTGCATGTTCTGGATGCGAACCGAACAGGGGAGTGTTCGGCTCATCCCTATTCCTGTGTATTCTTACAATACATCACATCACACAGAGGAATGACAGAGGCTAACACAATTTGAGGGACTTGCCCTCTTCCTCAGAGCCAACCTCGAATGAAACATGTAAGGATACACAGGAACTTTGGCGGTCTGTCTTCATTTTTCTTTTTTTCTTTCAAATGATGCAGCAGTGTGTTGCAAATAAACAAAAGCTCCAAGAACAGATGGTCAGTAGCAAGTGAGTGAGCTATCAATAGAAAGTATAAATTAAAAAATGAATAATTAATAAAATCCCAAAATACCACCCTTGGTAATTGAAAGGAACCTAAAATAAGTCTTAATAGCTTAAAATAAAAATCATTAAACTCCCCCAAAAAAACAAAATACTAACCCCTTTGATATACAAGCTTTTAAATAAAAAAAAGAAAAAAAAAGAAAGGTTGCTATGGATGGGACAGCATGCTAAAAATTACCTCAAATCAACCAAAATGGGAATTAGAAAAATGCCTT
Source organism: Lithobates pipiens (assembly GCF_037356315.1). NCBI lineage: Eukaryota > Metazoa > Chordata > Amphibia > Anura > Ranidae > Lithobates > Lithobates pipiens. The sequence continues at coordinate 428,535,872 of NW_027507903.1, forward strand.
AATCACTTCAGCCCCGGAAGAATTTACCCCCTTCCTGACTAGAGCACCTTTTGCAATTGGGCACTGCGTCGCTTTAACTGACAATTTTGCGGTTGTGCGACATTGCTCCCCCAAAAAATGTACGTCATTTTTTTCCCACAAATAGCGCTTTCTTTTAGTGGTATTTGATCACCTCTGCAATTTTTATTTTTAGCGCTATAAACAAAAAATAGCAACAATTTGGAAAAAGGCGCATTATTTTTTACTTTTTTTACGCTTTAATAAATATCCACAAAAAATATATAAAAAAACTTTTTTTAGGCCGATACTTATTCTTCTACATATTTTTGGTAAGAAAAAAACGCAATAAGCGTTTATTGATTGGTTTGCGCAAAAGTTATAGTGTCTACAAAATAGGGGATAGTTTTACAGCATGTTTATTGATAATTTTTTTTTTACTAGTAATGGCGTCGATCAGCAATTTTTATTGTGACTGCGACATTATGGCGGACACATTGGACAATTTTGACATATGTTTGGGACCATTGGCATTAATACAGCGATCAATGCTAAAAATTGCATTGATTACTGTAAAAATGGCGCTGGCAGTAAAGGGGTTAACCACTAGATGGCGCTGTAGAGGCTAAGTGCGTCCTAGGGAGTGATTCTAACTGTGGAGGGGGAGGGGCTGTATGTGTGTGTGACACGTCATTGATAACCGCTCCCAAATTACAGGGAGAGCTGTGATCAGTGACAGTGTCACTAGGAAGAACGGGCAGATGCTTGTTTACATTAGCATCTCCCCATTCTTCCTCAACGTGAGACATCGGACATCAAGCCCGCAGGACCCGTGATCCTACTCATGCAGCTCCCGGCGGGTGTACGAGCCCGCAAGCCACCTCTTAAAATGGCAATGTACAGGTATGTTAATCTGCTTGTACGTGCCCTTCTACCGCAGTATATCTGCATGAGGCGTCGGGAAGCGGTTAAAATGGTTGTAATGTCAGAAGGTGTTTTATCTTATTGTATTCTATGCACTGAGATAAAAAGCCTTGTGTGTGTAGCAGCCCCCCTCACCCCCCCCCCCCAATACTTACCTGAGCTCCATCCTCCTCCAGCGATGTGCACGAGTGCCTCAGCCATCTGGGACTCTCCCTCCAAATTGGCTGAGACACAGCAGCTGCGTCATTTGCTCCCATTGCTGTCAATAAAAGTCAGCTAGCCAATCGGGGGGGGGGGGGGGGTGGCTGAACTGCGGCTCCATGTCTGAATGGACACAGAGAGCAATGGCTCAACTCTGGTGGCCCTATAGCAAGCTGCTAACTGTGGGGGCACTTGACAGGAGAGAGGAGTCAGGAGTGCTGGAGAGGGACCCCAGAAGAGGAGGGTCCAGGCTGCTCTGTGCAAAACCACTTCACAGAGGAGGTAAGTATAGCATGTATGTTATTTTTAAAGAAAAAAAATAGACTTTAGTATCACTTTAATAATCATAAAAAAATGGTTTGCTTGCCCAAAGAACTAGCAATCAGAATTAAAGTACAGCTTTCTACTTGACCCTTAATCTCTACCTATGCAGTTTCTATCCTTTTCCTTACAGCAGAACAACATTTTAAATCACATTGTTTCATCTATTTGTCAGCCTATAATAAGTGTAGATATGTACTGGGTGGCTATTCCAGCACAGTCCATCAGCACCCCAAATGCAAGACAAGGCAAAATGTGTGCAGTATTGTTTACCAGCGCAGCACAGTCACTGTACACTGACCAACAGAATGTTATCGAAATGTCACAAAGGGGTTTATTTACTAAAGCTAGAGAGGGCAAAATGTGTCACAATTCTGCAGAAAAACCAATCAGCTTCTAACCTCAGCTTGTTTTTAAATCAAAGAAAACCTCAGCTTGTTTAACCACTTACAGACCCCCACACGCCGATACACGTCCTAACTTTGAAGCGGAATATAGCTGCCATAACCCTGGTATCCTCTTCTTTGGTCGGTTGTCCACTTTCAGATAAAAGTGGTCTCTGCGGCAGATTCGCGGCAAGATCACTTTTATCGGCAGCGGGAGAGGGCCGCCCTCCCGCCACAGTCCGGTGCACTCCGTCGCTTACCGGGGCCTTCGGCAGCGACAGAGGCGATCGGATGTTGCTCCTTCCATGGAGACGAGTGAGGGGAAGATGGCCCCCACCCTTTTCCATACCATTGCAGGGTGGAAGCGACGGCAAAATGTCACTTCTGCTCATAGCTCTTAAAGAAAAAAAAAATATTATTAACATTTTTTTAAATGACAATTTTTTTTTTATTGCATTTTAGTGTAAATATGAGATCTGAGCTCTTTTTGACCCCAGATCTCATATTTAAGAGGTCCTGTCATGCTTTTTTTCTATTACAAGGAATTTTTACATTCCTTGTAATAGGAATAAAAGTGACAGAATTTTTTTTTCAAAAGAACAGTGTAAAACTAACAAAATAAAAGGTAAAATAAATAAGAAAAAAAAAATTGTAAACACGCCCTGTCCTGCCGAGCCCGCGTGCAGAAGCGAATGCATACATGAGTAGCACCCGCATATGTAAATGGTGTTCAAACCACACGTGAGGTATCGCCATAATCGGTAGAGCGAAAGCAATAATTATAGCCCTAGACCTCCTCTGTAACTCAAAACATGCAAACTGTAGAATTTAAATGTCGCCTATGGAGGTTTTTAAGGGTAAAAGTTTGTCGCCATTCCACAAGCGGGCGCAATTTTGAATCGTGACATGTTGGGTATAAATTTACTCGGCATAACATTATTTTTCACAATATAAAAAAAATGGGCTAACTTTACTGTTGTCTTATTTTTTAATTCAAAAAGTGTATTTTTCCAAAAAAGTGCACTTGTAAGACCGCTGCACAAATACGGTGTGACAGAAAGTATTGCAACAACCGCTATTTTATTCTCTAGGGTGAGCGGACTTCTCGTCGGACTGAACTCCAAAGGACTTTTCGATTGAGTTCCGACGGAGTTCCACCGAAATGGACTTGCCCACACATGATCACACCAAAGTACGATCATTTAGAATGCGATGGCGTACGAGGGGACTAGAAAAAGGAAGGTAAATAGCCAGTAACCAATAGTTGCCCTTGCATGCTTTTCTCAAGAGGAACTGGTTTGCATAATTTTATCACAGAAACAAAGAAAAATGTGTTTTTTTTCAAAATTTTTGGTCTTATTTATTTATATTTATAGCGCAAAAAATTTAAAACTCAGAGGTGATCAAATACCACCAAAAGAAAGCTCTATTTGTGGGAAAAAAAAGGACAAAAACTTCATTTAGGTACAGTGTTGCATGACTGAGTAATTGTGAGAGCACCGAAAGCTGAAAATTGGTCTGGGCAGGAGGGGTGTTTAAGTGCCCAGTAGGCAAGTGTTTAAAGATGAAGTAAACCCTCTTAAAAAAAACAAGGGAAAAAAAATCCTGCAAGAAAAAGGCATAATGAGTTAGTATGCATAGCATACTAGCTTATTTTTTATTACTTACCTCAGATCAAAGCCCCCGCAGCAGTCGTCGTCTTTCTCTCCAGCCACCGACATGTCGTCCCGGAGTTACTTCCGGGTATCGTGGCTCCGGTGCTGTGATTGGCCAGAACAGCAATGACGTCACTCCCGCTCATGCGCGTGGGAGCTGCTGGTAATGGCATGGAGATTGCAGCAACAGCACAAAGGTGCCATTGCTTCAGTTTCCCCAGTGCGCATGTGCAAATGACTAGACATGAGCGCCATCAATAAATTTGTTTAGTTTCATTCCGTTACAATTCGTATCAGCCGTTAATTTGTATTTTGTAATATGTGTCCAAAATTCTATTTGGATTCATACGAAATACGAATTTTCGTTAGGTTCGTTAAATTTTCGTAACAATTACAAACGTTCGTTATGATGAATTTATCATTATGAGGGGCTCCCACAATCCCTGTGCTGTGCTAACTTCCAGGGTTTCATCATGACGAATAATCGTAATTAATGAAACTTCTTATTTTTTCTGATTCTGAATCTCCCCTCAACTACCAGTAGCAGTCTCCTACTCCCATATTAAAAAAGGTCATTTTCCCAACCTCCACTCAGCAGCAGAAGAAAACCTCTGATCGGTCAACTAAACACCAGTCACGTTTCTGTTGTAATGGAATTTGGATCCGAAATTCATAAATGAAATGTCGTATTTCGTACAAAATTCGGAAGCATAGCAATTCGACATGTCTACCGATGACGGCACATGCAGCGGACAGGGGATATCTCTTAAACCATGCAAGTTTAGGAGATATTCTGGTTAGCTACAGGTAAGCCTTAAAGTGGAAGTAAACCCATGGATTTAAACAGTTAAAAAAAAGGCATGCTGGGAATGCTAATGAATGAATGAAATACTTGTATAGCACACAATGCGAACTGAATCGCCTCTAGGCTAACCGCACATTGGCTGTGCTCTCAGCCAAACTATCAAACCATCCAATGGCTGGTGTCATAACGAATCACATGTGCAGCACCATAGCAGATGAAGATTAAACAGAGGCAAAGATGGCAGCTTCGTTGGCTGAAAACGATAGGGGAGTTTACTTCCAGTTTAATATAGGCTTACCTGTAGCATAAGGTTGTAAAATAGGGTTTACAACCACTTTAAGTGGTTAATTAAGCTTTAGGCTCGGTTCACACAAGGGGCGACATGACTTGCCGCGCCGCGACCTGACAAGTCGCCCCCGTTCTGTAATACGGAACCATTCTAGGAGGAGCGACTCGAGTCGCTCCGACTTAGAAAAAAGGTTCCTGTACTACTTTTGGGCGACCTTGGGCGACTTGCATTGACTTCTATACAGAAGTCGTTTGCAAGTCGCCGCTGAGGTCGCGGCAGGTCGCGGCAGGTCGCGGCAGGTCACGGCGCGGCAAGTCGTGTCGCCCCCTGTGTGAACCGAGCCTTAGCAATAAAACCTGGAAACCCTTTGTGTAATTTAAATAAAGTTTGTTTAAAAAAAGTGAACATTGCGCTGGAGTGGTCACATCAGCACTGCCTGCACTGCAATGTACACCAGCCACTGTGTTATAACACATTAGCTGGTGTGAATGTACCATAATTGTGAGCAAGGTATTTTTAAAACATTGTATAAACTTTAGGCCTTTTATTTTTATTAAGTTAGTTAGGTAAGCAAATTAGCCGTAGAGTTGCTATCAAGGTAACAAATGCATAATGACACTGCTAAATTGGGCCAGGGCGTCTAGGCTTCAATGTCCCCTGATCATAAAAGGCTTAAAAGCAAAAAATAATGAATATCCTATGATCATGGTGACTACATGGTGAAAACAAAAAGGCAGCACTGTGTGTTTACATGCATGACATGTATGAACGTATATGTGACTGTATATACTTTTGGAAGTCTAAAAAGCCATGTCCATTACTATGCTCTGCGGCTACATGTAAAATGACAAAATGATTTTCCAAAGGCTTGAGAAAGCACTCCAGCAATCAGGAGCATCACTAGAGAGAGGGATTGGGAGGAGGACCCATCAATCTCCAGGCTGACAGGGTGTGGGGGGGAGAGGGGTACAGCCTGCTCACACATCAGCGGGAGGGAGAGATGATTGACAGGTTGGCAGAGGATTATGGAAACAATGATTTCACGAGCAGTGATTATGTGTTTGTCAAGTTCAGATGGAGAGGGAGGGGGTGATGAGAGCAGAAAACTTGTGGTGGCTGCGATTGACATGGTACCGCTTGAAGTGCTGAGCAACTTTAGTTATATTAATAGGAAATAATTGAGAGTCACATTCTGTTGGAGCACGCAGTGAACAAATGAGGGAGTGACATTGAATGTAAAGATGTTAACAAAATGTACAACTGACTCACAACTAGATATTTATAAAATAACTTTATGCATTAGAAATAGTAAAAACGAAAAAAAAAAGGGCAGTTATCAAGGCATGGTGCACTCCATAGGGCATAGCAGCCAACAAATGCAAGTGCTGTAGTGATTAATGGCAGATGGTGCCAGCATCCAGAGTCCACAGTAGTAAAATTACATCAACACATCCCAAGCTAAATCAGGAGCAGTTTTTTTGTCACAAATACAGCGATTTCAATGAGCCTCTTCATCTGATGAGTGACTGCAAAATGGCAGTTATGTCTGCTGCAAACCAATCAGATCACCCCGGTCCTTTTCTAAGGAATATAGAATGCAATAGCTGTCTAACTGGCTGTTGGGAAGAATAGCAGTGTTTTCTCTGCTACAAATAAAATCACAACTTATGCTACCATAATTTATTTTCGCAAACCTTATATATCTGTTTTTTTTTTTAGGGTTTTTTTGAAAAATTAAAATATAGAATATAAAAAGAAAATAACATAAAACACAGTTAAAAAAAAACAAATAAAAAACAACTGTCATGAGAGAAATATGTAGGCTAACCTTTGAAAGTGCCAGCAGTCATGCTGATTCAATGGATTTATTAATGTCTCAGTCATTACCAAAGTCAGAAACATGTTGATAGTCAAGCAAGTCACTTTTTTAGCCTATTATAACAATTTACTCATGCTGTGTAAACTTCAACAAACTTCTAAACAGTAATGTGAGGATCAAAAGGCCTTAAAGTGTTTGTAAAAGCACCAGTTTTTTTACTTTCACGCATTCTATGCACGAAGGTAAAAAAAAACTTCTGTGTGTTACAGCCCCCCTTAATACTTACCTGAGCCCCTCTCGATCCAGCAATGTCCAATAGAGCCTTGCCTCTCTGGGGACTCACATTCTTGATTGGCTTTTTGACAGGAGCCATTGGCTGCCGCTGCTGTCAATCACAGATAGGGAGCTAATCAGGAGACAGAGGGGGCAGTCTGAATAGACACACAGAGCAGTGGCTCGACGTGGGTGCCCCCATAGCAAGATGCTTGCTGTGGGGGCACCCAGCAGTAGGAAGGGGCCAGGAGGGGCCAGGAGTTCCAGCAAGGATAATCGGGGCTGCTCTATGCAAAACCACTGCACAGAGCAGGTAAGTATAACATGTTTGTTATTTTTTTAATTAAAAAACAAGAATTTAACATCGCTTTGATGAATGGATAAAAGTTTGGAGTAGTTAGCATAGCACTGTATTTGCATGCAGACCACACCAGGCAATGCCCATGTATGATGCTGAACGTCCGCAGCTGAAAGAACTGAAATCCAATGAGTGAAAGAGATGGGCAAAAGACAGTCAAGCTGGGAAGAAAAGTCTAGATATTGTGGAATATGGAAATGAGGCAGGCTCTGTCTGACTTGCTGCAGCTTCTATTACACATGGTGAGAATCTTGCAGTGTGCATTGAAACCCAACTAAGCATTTTCAGCACAGTAAAGGAGCCTGTACAGGTGTGCAAGCCTAAAGGTAAAGTTAAAGTTCAGCTCCAACAGCTACCAAATTCTCGATCTATATTACCCTTGAAATAGTCTCGGGGAACCCCTGCTGAAAATTAGAAATCTACAACCCATGATACGTTAGTGTGATGGTCATTGGGAAGAATGGTCCTTACACTTGAGGTCATTGGGAAGAATTACCTCCTTACAGATAGCTAAAAAGATCAATGGTGTCAGTGGGAACTTATCTGAGAGGCAGAAATGGCCCAATGCTGAAGGAACCCCTAGCAACCTCTGGAGACACCCTAGGGTTGTACTGAACCCTGGTTGAGAATCACTGACCTATATCATTTAATTTCCTCCAATGTGAAATACAATAAGTCACTATTTTCCTGCAGTCTTGTCTTATATATAAAAAAACATATACAGTAATATACAGACATATAACTGTAGTCAACTACTGCCACTGGAAAATATAGCTTCTGTCATGTTATATAAATTATGATTTATTCCTGGACCTCCAACATATGGGGAAATATTTTGATCACACATGTTCCTGGAAGTGGCTTATGACATGTGAGTGCTTTAGCAATAACCCACTGGGAACCAGTATTAACATAGAAATAAAGCATTTATTGCCAGTACACCATGGATATTCAAAAATATTTATAGAAGCACAGAGATGCAATGTTTTGAGGCCACACAGGACACCTTTATCAGGTGTGATGTCAGGCAAGGACTTTCTTCAGCCATTCCAGAGACTCTGCACTGCCATTAATTTGTCCTATACTCTTATGCCCTATACACACGATTGGACTTTCTGACAACAAAACCATGGATTTTTGTTAGAAGGTTGTTGGCTTAAACTTGTCTTGCAGCCACACAAATGTCCAAAAATTATGAACGTAGAGATGTGCAAGACGTACGTGATATCTCCCTTACAAAAGCTAGTTTCACAAGAGCACTTCTGGTACTATCCGGTGGACTTGGTCTGGCGGACCAGAGTCCACTGGACATTCCGCCCGTGTGTGGGCTCTGGCGGCCTTTTTTTTCCCAAAAGTCCGGCGGACTTAGAAAGTAGTTTTGACTCAAAAATTTCCGCGGGACTGCGAGTCTGGTGGACAATCCGTCTGTGTGCTAGTCCGCCGTACTTTTGAAATGAACGAACTTTCCCGCACACGGAGAAAAGTCTGTTCATTTTGAACGCGGCTCCAGGTAGCTGGGACTAGCGAAGGAAGTCAATGTCGCTGCCTTTGGCGGTGAGATTGACACATCGCTGGTCCCGTCACCTGGTATGGACTTAAAGGGGAAGCCCTATGCCGAAAAAAACTACGTGGGGGTCCCCCTCAAGGTCCATATCAGACCCTTATCTGAGCATGCAGTCCGGCCAGTCAGGAAAGGGGGTGGGAACGAGCAAGCGCCCCCCTCCTGAGCCGTACCAGGATGCGTGCCCTCAACATGGGGGGGTGCTTTGGCGACAGAAGACCGGGCCATCGCTAGTAAAATAGCTGGAAGAAGGAGCGGAGGCCCGGCAAGAAGAACCGAAGAGGGGGACAAGACCCCCGGAATCGGAAGAAGAGGCGGCGGCGACAGAAGATCGGGCCATCGCTAGTAAAAGAGCTAAAGGAAGAAAGCGGAGGCCCGGCAAGAAGAAGCGAAGAGGGGGACAAGACCAATGAAGAGGGGGACAAGACCTCCGAAATCAGAAGAAGACCCCCGGGCAGCGGCGAAGAAGAAAGCTCGGCTGCTCCGCTAGTAAAAGAGCTAGCAAAAGAGCAGAAGATAATGGAGGAGTCCAGCGAGAAGACCCCCCAAGACGGAAGAAGACCCCTGGAGCTTTGCAATAAATGATTTTGAAACCTTGTGTTGTGTTTTATTTACATGTTTTTCGCCAGGTGAATGGGTAGGGGTACATTGTACCCCATACTCATTCACATAGGGTGGGGGGGCGGTATCTGGGGGCCCCCTTATTAAAAGACCAGGGTTGTCGGGAAGAGGCCCTTGTCCTCATCAACATGCGACGTGTCAATCTCGCCACGGCGACATTGACTTCCTTCGCTAGTCCCGTCTAGCTGGAGCCCCGTTCAAAATGAACGGACTTTCCTCCGTGTGTGGGCAAGTCCGTTCATTTCAAAAGTATGGCGGACGCCCGCCAAAAGTCCAGTTGTGTGTGGGCAGGTCTGCTCGTTCGGAAAGTCCGGTGGACTTTCTGGCGGTTTGTCCGCCAGACTAAGTCCGCCGGATAGTCTGATTGTGTGTACGTGGCATTAGGGAGAAAAAAATGGCAAGTTGTTCAGTCTAGCTTGCAGGACACCCTGGCTAGTAAAATCTGAGATTTTACTTTTACCATTCTGATAACAATAAAGGCATAGCTGGTGGAATGGGGAATCTCATCCTCCAGGGACCCCCAGAGAGAGCATAAACCTAGGGTGATTTAAAACAGCACTAACAAAAGCAGAGAGATCTGTAATTCGCTTTAGGCTGTGAATGTATAAACACATATTTTTCATCGAATGGTATAGCCCGAAGCTCTTTTTTATTGCTGTATATTAAGAAATCCAGACAAATGTTTTTAAAAAGCAAGTTCTGATTTCCAGGGGCTAAAACAGGTACTGCAATCCATCTTAAGAAGATCAGTACAGGTGATGTCACTCTGTATTATCTTCTTAAAAGTACTCAATCATATGTGTTTTTATATAGCATACTGACACAAAAGATGTATCTTGATTACACCACCCTATTAAAGTGGGCCTGAACTCCAAAAATAAAGTATTGTGACTTTTAGAGATGATAAATGTACCTAAGCATTACTCTAAGAAATGTACCTTTCATCTTGAATTCTGAAAAAGTTACCTTTCATCTTTAATTCTGAAAAATACTCCTCCTGAAAAAAAGAAATTTGCCCTCTGTCTGACTTTTTTGGGCACAGCTTCCAGAGTTCAGTTCCCTTTCAAGAGTAAAATATTTACAGCAACGGTTTTATATATGGTGTATGAGCGAAAACAGTTATGCAAGCAAGTCATTTTCCCTGAGCTTTATACATTATTACCAGTAATATCATATATTTTGCTGACAGTGTAAGGCAAATGTAACATTCAGCAATATACAGTATATAAACATGTACATCTGTGACAAAAATAGGAAGAAAGCTGGTATTATGGACCTTCTCTTCTGAAAATGTCATTTTAGCCATTTTACTATTTTTCACACACATGATAAAATCCTCACTTTTTGGTTTGAAATTACTTAAATATTACATATTAAATTTTTTTTATGAAAAGAGAGGACCGAAAGAATAAAATAAAGGCAGTTGCTAATTTTTATGGCACACAATGTTTGCGCAACTGTTTATACAACCTACATTTTCTGAATGAATTTTAGTGCATTTAAAAATCTTCAATTTTGTCATGTAATAAAATACTAGATATGTCAAGCAACGAAATTGTATGCACTTGCGAAACAGCAAACAATATTGACATCAAACCTGCCCATGGATGACGTTTTAATTATTTTTAAAGCTTATCAGATTAATTGACTTAACCGCTCATGATTGCCCTAGAATTATTCCCCATCCTCTGGCATGTGCAACAACGCCTATTATATGTTAGGTGTAATAGAGTAATAGGTGTTTATGGACCTACAGGCATTCCAGTTGTGAGTATATTAAATATATAAGTGAGCGGCTCGTCTGGTTACCAAATATTATGCTGCTTTGGGTTCCGGGGATTCACATCTGGTTGATAGAGCTAGGGCTTGTTGGACTGCTGTTGCACCAGAGGTGTCGGATGAGATGTAAGTGAGGTACTTGATACGTACTTACCCATGGTTATTGCCTCAATGGATCAGATGATCCAGTTGGGGTATTGCATCAAGTTTAATAAACTCCTGCAAGGCTGTTCCACATGCATTAAAGAGATTCTGCAATATGTCATAAGTGCCAGCGGAGTGAGGGCACATATGGGAGTGCCCAAAAATACGACCCTTGTGGTCCCAGGTTACAGAGTTTATTGGAAGAGAGAGCTGGGTGTTCAAAAAGCCACCTGTTAGGATCTGTAAAAGCTGCTGAATTAATCCGGGTGCCTGCCTGGTCTGCAGCCAGAGAAGTCCAGGTAAAACAAAGAGAGATGCTGGCACATCCATAAGTAAAATCAAAGAAATGTGTTGAAGATCCATAAAATAAAAGAAACATGACATACATGGATCCAAAAAGTGCTCAGTGGATGCGTTTCCCACGAATGTGCTTACTCAGAGTTAACACGTTCGTGTGAAATGCCTCCTCACAAACCATGCTTTAAGTTGATTCAAGAGTGTGGCTATATGGTAATTTTGTAACTCAGGAAGGCAGACTCCTTCTGATTTATGATTTATGCTTGAGCAGCAGTATAAATGGTATTCTAGCTTTTTTTCCTAACCTATTAGCAAGATTCACAAACTGGAAAAAGGTGGGAGGTAATGTTCTACTGTAGGAATTATTCTAAAAAAGTATAAGATTGTGGCCCATCCAAAAAAAATGTTTTTTTTTCTAACTGCATTAAGTTTAATTTACCAATTTACCAATTTAGGAAAGTTAGCTTGATATGTATTCGGGATGGTAAAGTAAAAGAAATGCCTCAATAGGATTTTTTCCCATCCATATGGAAATTGAGATTTACACTCTATCCAGTCTAAGCCCCTGTACACACGGTCGGAGATTTCCACAACCAAATCCGTCGGATTTTGCCCGTTGGATCTTGTCCGAAACTGTTGCATACACACGGTCGGACAAAGTTGGCGAAAAATCCGATCTTTCAGAACGTGATGACGTAATTTCGTTACGATGACACTACATTCAGGCTAGTAGCCAATAGCTTTGATGTAGGAATTTGATCTGAGCATGCGTGGCACTTGGTCCGATCAAAATTCTCTACACATGATCGGAGTATGTCCGATCGGCCCAGTTGGTCGGGAAATATTTCCAACATGTTGGAAAATTGGGTCCGACGGATATTCCGACGGAATCAGTCCGATGCATACCACACGCAGTCGGATTATCCGACGACACAGTCCGATAGGACACATTCCGACGGATTCTCCGACCGTGTGTACAAGGGCTTAGTCTGACACAAACCAACTGGCAGGATAGATGATTAGGAAGTATTAACCTTGTAATAAGAAACATTGCCAAATTGTTCTAAAATATGTTTTACTGCCTTCAGAGAAGGAGTCGGATTCGTCAAAGTAACAATTACATCATCTGACAATAACCCAATATTATGGGTATATGTAGGCCCTTTTATGCCTAAGATTGCACGATAAAGTCTAATTGCCCCTGCCCAAGGATTCCATAATGAAATAAAAAATTAAGGGGAAAAGGGGGCAATTCTGACAGGTTTAATTATCGGAATATTAGTAACAAACAAATGGCCCCTGCCTCCAATTATAACTGGCCTACACAGCAAGGAGCACAGGAAGGGCAAACACATAAAAGACAAAAACAGAACATTCCATAGCTCAACTCACCAACCAGTCTGCTGACCAACTAGATTAACCTGCCCAACAGTCTGCGTTAAAAACAAAGGTTTAGTTAGCACGCATTTGCAAACGCAATGTGTAAGCTGCAAGGCCTCTTCATAGTACCCTTTGTATGCTTTCAGTCCTAAACGAAAGGTTAATCGGATTGGTCAGCAGACTGGTTGCTGAGTTGAGCTATGGAATTTTCTGTTTTTGTCTTTTATTGGAATATTACCTGAGATTCCATTTGAAATGTATACACTAGCAGATGGCATAGTATATAATGCAAGGATAACTGACAAAATAAAACTTTTAATGACAATTTTTTTAAGCGTAACCCCAATGCACTCTACCAAATTCTTTTTCTGCACCTAATGTTACAAAAACTGATGACATTTTACGGGTTTCCACATATTTTACTGTATAAGGCTAAGTATCAGTCTCGTACCATCTGTTGCCTGCTTTGTACAAAACCAACTTGATCAGCTTTGATTAGGAAAAGGGTTACAGCAGCCAACCTATACTCCAAGATCTTAGAATACATTTTCAGGTCAGTATTTAAAAGAGAAATAAAAAGTTTTGCGGATTAATAGGCTCTTTTCCTAGCTTTAGAAATGTCACTATTACAGCCTGTAACATGTCTTACAGAAAATAAGTGGAGATTGCAGCTTTAATAAATAATTGAGTTAAATGGGGTGCTAAGATATCTCCAAATTCTTTATAATATTTAGCTGGGAAACCATCTGCTCCAGAGAAAATTTTATTAGCAAGGGAGCTAATTACCTTCAACACCTCTTTACTCTATATAGGAGTATTTAACGCATGGAGAGTGAGTAGAGGGGTCTATAAGAGAAGTTAGTTTTGTCATCACTTGCCTAGCCCTCAAGTGATTGGCCAAAAGCTTACCAGCTTTTTCCCCCTGTGAGTAATATAAAGCTTTTCATTTCTTTAATGATTTCTTCAGATCTTGCCTACTTTTTGGTAGGTCCGAGATGAGCTCAGGATTCACCTTAGCTGTATGTTGTGTTTCCAGATGGTAAATTTTGGATATTAAGGTAGTGATTGCCAGTATACTCTGCTTCTTTTCCTAGTAGCGATTTGGATTAGTAATTCTCTACAATAGGCTTTATGGGAACACCACTTGTTGAAAATGTTAGTACCTTTCATAGCATTCCATAAAAAAAATTCCAGCAACCTGGTCTTCAATTCAACCTGACATGAGTGTTTGGAGAATAGAGACGTGTTATTCTTCCGTGTGTCCCCCACTATTTCCGCGGCATTGCTAAGAGGCTGCCGCAAATACACAGGCTCTCCTGACAGGGAGAGAGTGCCTGTTAGCTCTGTGGCCGATATTCCCCCTCCTTCTTCTTTTCACTGGCTGAAGCAAATGTAATGCAAGCAGCGCTCGCACAGGCATCCTCCCACTCTCTGCTTCCTCCCATGTGCTCCTATTGGCAGGAGAGGAGCCAATTAAAGGAGCCAATCGGAGGGATTGTAACAAGCTGCAGGAGCAGCTGAAATGGATTCTGGGTAATGTAGTTCCCTCACCAAAGTGCCCCATAGCCTTGTATGGAGACAGGAACTACTAAGACCAGCATGCCCTGGGAGAAGAGGACAAAAAGACTCCATCTTGTTTACCTGACAAGATTTAGACTCCGCAAGGTGGAGGAAGAGATCAGACCTAGGGAAGATGTGCTGCCTCCCAGGTCATTTCATTGCATGTTTCCAGGCATCCGCAGCTAGTCAGGACATCCAGCCTGACAGAGGGGAATCCCAGGTGTTCCGTTGTAAGTCGAGTCGCCCGGGTTGCCTGCCTGTTTCAGGACATTTGTTTGGGCCTTGACCATAGGCTGTTAGTCATCTAATGCTGCGTACACACAACCGGACTTTTTCGACAAACTAGGTCCGACGGTCTTCCCGACGGACTTTCGTCGGAGGCCCGACGGACTTTCCGAATGAACGGACTTGGCCACACACAAACGGACTAAGTCCGTTCGAAAGTCCATTCAGTTTGAACGTGATGATGTAAGACAGGACTAAACAAGGAAGTTCAATAGCCATAAAAAGAGAAGGAAAAATGCAGAGGCAGTAATCACCGCCCTCCACAGAAGCCTTTATAGCCCACCAAGCAGCTGAGATAGAAATCACGTTCGCTGTGTGTCGGCGTCAAGCATGATGTCATGCGCAAGGCAGGATACATGGCGCCAATGCTCTGTAAGCATCAACCCACTACCCCATACAACTCCCGGGTACAGAGAGGGGGAGGGCGGACACATAGAAAGCGTTGCAGCTCCTGGGAACGGACTAAAAAAATAACCCCAAATCACTATGGTCACAGGATACCCCAAATTAATTAGCGCAATGGTGCTGTAAAATTACAAGGATACAGCATTAGTATACCCCAAGTATGCAAGAACCCTGGTATGGGGACATCACCACCCGGGATCTGCAAACATCTCACGTGGGTGGCAGGGGAACCCTGCCAAACTAGTCATAAAATCTCCATCCCTATTGCGTATCAAACAGGGAAATATTTGGGTCACATATGCGGTGTGCCTCCATCCCTAATATATAGAAAAGAGAATGCAAAATGGGACTTTGGATGAGATAGATGACTTTGTGGAGGCAGATTGAAAAAATTACAGATTTTATTAGTAGAAAGTATTATATGAAATATGGCAAGTTAGAAACCACATATACAATAGGTATACTGATTCATAATAACTCCACCCACACATACCATACAGGTGTGGCATGGGTAAAAAATGACATAGGTATAATAATTTTAAAACAGTGACGTGTTACATTACATTGGATAAGTTCATATATATATATACAGATAACATATAAACAGCACTAGCAGCAAGGGTATAAATATGTAAATGGAACCGTAAATGATGAATACATGAATATCATAATTGATAGTCTACTGCAGACCAGGGTTAATATGTCCATTACAGACATAGATTGGCATCACGTATGACCGACGCGTTTCATGTAGAGACATTCTTCAGGGGCAGATGCTCAAATGTGTCTACAGAGTGTAAAAAAAAATGGTAACATTAGTCTAGTTCTAATTAATAATATACAGGAAGGCATATTAGCCCATCCTAAATACTCACAAGGGGTCCAATACGGTAAAATACTGCAACCGTGCAACCAAGGGTCCCAAAGTAGTCATCCTGGGGAACTGAGGTAATGAAAGCCATGTGCAGCAGGGCACATACAACAAAAACCTCCAGATGGTCCAAGACACAATTTGCTGGTGCGTGGGTGAAAAATTAAGGTGGCCTGGGATGGCAACTTAGAGTGATCTGAAAAAAGTGTACATGGGACTATGTGTAAATAATATGGTTAAAAGGAAAAAAATTAAAAAGTGTATATATTAAATAAATATATGTAAAATCAATATATAAACTATGTGATCATAGCAAAAGTGACATAAAAAGGGTGGAACAATGATGAATGGTGGGGGCAAAAAAGGGGAATCAAAGAGTGAAAATAGACAAAACCAACAGAAGAAAGTGAGTGTGACATAGCGAATGCATGTGGACCTAGTGAATGTACTCACGTGTTGGAACAAAGCTGAAACCGAAGTGGGGTGCTAAAGTAACAATGTGATGTGTGAAAGGTGTGACAGCAAGATTGTGTCCGGGGAGGCAGTTTATAAGGGCCCCACACACCTGCACGCCGGCCTATCACCAGAGTTACACTAGCTTGACGTGGGCAGGGAGGGGCTCCGGTGGAGGTGGTAATAACCGCCCTCCGCAGAAGCCTGCATAGCCCACCAAGCAGCTGAGATAAAAATCACGCCGGTGTCAAGCATGACGTCACACATTCAATAGCCAGTAGCCAATAGCTGTCCTTGCGTCATATTTGGTCCGTTGAACTAGCACACAGATGAATGGTTTTCCCGATTTTTAGTCCGTCGGAATTGAGGTTTAAAACATGTATTATTTCTAGGTCTGTTGGATTTTTCTTCCGAAAAACTATCGGACTGGCCCGCACACGATTGGATTGTCCAATAGACTGATCCTGTCGGACCTAGAGACAGAAGAAAGAGGTCTGACATAAAGAGGGTCAGTTTTCTGCTTTCATCCTGCCTGGACTCGTAGAGCCAAATTTGAATAGAGGTAACCAAATTCAATGTAAAGTGTCACATTGTGATTTATTTGCCATTTAAGTGTGTCTCTGCTCTTGGGGACAGTCTCAGGTTTTGAATACCCTGAAAGCAGCCTGAATATAGTATTGAAATATATTGCTCTTAATCTCAGTGATTGATCTCCAATTACATTACAATATATATTAATATACATTGTTACTGTTTGTTACTCTTTTCCAAAGAAATATTGCTGTAAAGACAATTTCTGTGTTTTATCATAATGTGTGTGTTTCTCATTGGTCATTGCACTTACACTATTGCCAGGTGTGCCGAAAGGGGTTGAGACTGTTATTGGGGTTGAGAGGCAGAGTATGCAACAAATATACTTAAGCGGCTCCTGCGGGGGTAGCACTACACACATAATAGTGGGGTTCACACTAAATCTCTCCCCTACCAACACTCATACTGGTGCATGATCTGATCAATTGATTGAGTAAATATCAGCATTGGATACTTTACACAGTAAGGACAGATTTGTAAGAACCAAATCTATCCTAGAGATAGAGATTTATGAGAGGAGGAAAAGAAAGTATAGTCTCACTCTGGTGGGTGTAAACACCTCCAGACATCATTCAATTTGCACTATGGAATAAGGATTTGAAAATACCACGACCTGTGTGGTTAGTTAGAGATGTAACTATGGACTTTTTTCCACTATGGAATTAAAATGCCCACACAGCAGTTTGGGCAGTTTAGACTAATTTTAAATTTGAGTACAGAAAGGTATACTGGCCCGTGTTAGGAGCATATAGATTCACAATCCAGGTTAGTTGCCCAGGTTAGCAACTGGTATAATATACTGGCCTTGCGGCTCCAGATCTATTTCATGTAAATGAAAAGAGACAGAGCTACTGATGGCTATAAGGACCCCTTTCTCCTCCTCAGCACCAAATACGAGCCAGAAACATAATCAGATTGGCAAGTTAATGAAACTGTATTCACAAATTGCAGTTGTCCCCAAATCATCCTGCAATTTGTTCCCAGACTGGAGAAACATGCTCGAGTGTTAGGCTGTTGTTCAGCAGCAGCTTCTGGTAGGAGGCTCTACAGTAGGTCTTGGCTAAATGCAGACCTTCTTCCACTGACGTTATAGTAAAAATAGGAGTTTTCTCTGGTAATAAGTAGTTTAGTTGGGTATCCCCACTTGTAGGGCACTTTGTTGTTGTGCAGCAGCTTAGTGAGGGTTAAAAGCTGTTTGCAAGCCAAAATCTAGTGTTGAGAGAGGTCTGCATACAAAGAAATGGCTGCATTTGGCTAAGGTAACAAGGGCAAACTGCATCAAATATATCCTTTACATGGTAAAAGTGAATTTTTGCATTCAGATTCCTCAGTACTCTGGAAGATGATGCAGTTTTGGTATCCTATGGTCATGATCCACGATTAATTCCCTTTCTGGGTTAGAATGGAGGACAGCAGCAATCAGTTGGTTCACATAAAGCTCTAGATCTGCTGGGGGACAGTTTCAGCTATACCTTGTAGCTTTTTTTATGTTGTTTCTGTGGGATCTGTTCACCAGATCAGCTAATTTAATTCTAAGATTCCTCGGTTCCTCCTCAGTATCATTATGTATGTCCACAAGTTCATTGTATGTAGTAGCAAATTCACTTATTTTATTCTCCATGTGGCTCACTCTGTTTCTTATAGCAGACACTTCAGATTGCACTTTAGTGACAAATATCACTATATCCCTGTGCAGTGTACCTCTCTGGGACATCAACATATTCTTGAGTGTGGTATCGAGCATCAGTTGCCCTGAAGTGGGTTATTCACCAGGCTTATCAATAAACTCCCTGGTGTCAGCTAGGGAAATGCTTTTGGCATGACTCTCACCTGTTTGGTACTAAGAAGATTTAATCTGCTTTATTTTTTGTGGGCTGATAAATTGAGAGTCCCAAGGTGACGTGGATATTAGAGTTACTGTGAGGAGGATTCCAGCGTGCAGTTCTGCCCTAGGACCAGCTGCTAGATGAGGCCAATGATCTGTGGGCAGCAATGCCATCTTGGTGAGGAGAGGCGCTCACTGGCTGTGAAGAATTCAGTCAGTTTGTACAGACCATCTCCGTTTTTTTTTTCCCAGCGGCACTCAGCAAAATCAGCCTATCTCAGCTGCCCCACATCGCTATAAAAGCTGCTGATTGAGTGTATGCTCTTCACCAAGCTGCCATCTTCCCAGCTGCCGGGAATGCACTTTTTTAAAATATGCTAATGCTGCAAGAGTTACAAGACTTTTAGCAAATCTGTCAATGGCAATGTGGATTTTCAAGAGTTGGCCTGTGTTATTTCAGCGGTTTACTTACCAGATGTGGCTACTAATAATGTCCCAGGACCTGCCCCTAGACAGTGGGAGAAATACAAAGTCAGGGGGATCCTCTGACACTGTCCGTGCCTAGCTCAGCTGCCCTACAACCATCTTCCCAGCTGCAAGAAATGCACTTTTTATACAAATTTGCTAATGCTGCAACAGTTACAAGCAATCTGTCAATGGCAATGTGGATTTGCAAAAGCCAGCCTGTGTTATTTCAGCTGTTTGGTTACCACATGTGGCTACTTATAATAGCCCCAGTACCTGACTCTAGACTATGGGAGAAAGACAGACAGAAAGACAGGGACCTCTCCTCTGTGTCAGAATAGACTTCCATTTAATAGTATTCCTCCCAATGCAGAAACTGTCTCGGTATCTTCTTGTCATGTTATAGGACCGGTACAAGAACTTGATCATAAGTCATGGTTGGTGAAAAATGGGGACACACATGCGGGCTCTTGTAAACCTGCATTGATGGGCATATAAAATATTGTTTACAGATTCTCAGCGCTGTTGCAGAGCCACAACCGTTCTAAAATGGGCATCTATCCTATGAAATTACAGCGCCCTCAAAAAGTATTTATGCCTCTTGAAATTTTACACCTTTTTGTCATGTTACAACCAAAAACGTAAATGTATTTTATTGGGATATTATATGATAGACCAACACAAAGTGACACATAATTGTGAAGTGGAAGGAAAATGATAAATGATTTTCAATTTTTTTTATACATAAATATGTGAAAAGTGTGGAGTGCATTTGTATTCAGCCCCCTTTACTCTGATACCCCTCACTAAAATCTAGTGGAACCAATTGCCTTCAGAAGTCACCTAAATAGTAAATAGAGTTCATCTGTGTGTAATTTAATCTCAGGATAAATACAGCTGTTCTGTGAACCTCAGATGTTTTTTAGAGAACCTTAGTGAATAAACTGCATCATGAAGGCCAAGGAACACACCAGACAGGTCAAACAATATTTCAGGCTTTGAACATCTCACAGAGCACTGTTCATTCCATAATCTGAAAATGGAAAGAGTATGGAAAAACTGCAAACCTACCAAAACATGGAAGTCCACCTAAACTGACAGGCCGGGCAAGGGGAGCATTAATCAGAGAAACAGTCAAGAGGCCCATGGTAACTCTGGAGGAGTTGCAGAGATCCACAGCTCAGGTGGGAGAATCTGTCCACAGGACAACTATCAGTCATGCACTCAACAAATTTGGCCTTTATGGAAGAGTGGCAAAAAGAACGCCATTTTTGAAAGAAAGCCATAAGAAGTCCTGTTTGCATTTTGCGAATAGCCATATGGGGGACACAGCAAACATGTGAAAGAAGGTGCTCTGGTCAGATGAGACCAAAATTTAACTTTTTGGCCTAACAGCAAAATGCTATGAGTGGCAGAAAACTAACACTGCACATAAACCTGAACACACCATCCCCACCACAAAACATGTTGGTGGCAGCATCATGTTGTGGAGATGCTTTTTTTCAGCTGGGATAGGGAAGCTGGTAAGAGTTGATGGGAAGATGGATGGAGCCAAATACAGGGCAATCTTTATGCCGCGTACACACGAGCGGACTTTTCAACATCCAAAGTCCGAAGGACTGAGTCCGTCAGACTATCCGATCGTGTGTGGGCTGCAACGGACTTTTGACTCGCCAAAGTCCGAAGGACTTTAGAATATGGAACATGCTTCAAATTTTCCCGAAGGAACTCCGCCGGACCCGGTCCCCTTCGAAAACTCCGCTCGTGTGTATGCTACTCCGACGGACTAAAACCGACGCTAGGGCAGCTATTGGCTACTGGCTATGAACTTCCTTATTCGAGTCGGGTCGTACGTCATCACGTTCGAATCCGTCGGAGTTTAGTGTGATTGTGTGTGGCCAAGTCCGTTCGGCCGAAAAGTCTGTCAGAACTCCGTCGGAATTCCAGCAGAACTCCGACGGAACTCCTTTGGAAGTCTGTCGGACATAAGTCCGCTCGTGTGTACGGGGCTTTAGAAGAAAACCTGTGAGAGTCTGCAATAGACTGGAGACTGGGGCAGAGGTTCCACTTTCCAGCAGGACAATGACCCTAAACATACAGCCAGACCTAAAATGGAATGGTTTAGATCAAAGCATATTCATGTGTTAGAATGCTCTCCATCCAATCTGACAAAGCTTGAGCTATTTCACAAAGAAGAATGGGCAAAAATTTCACTGGTAGAGACATACTTAAAAAAGACTTGCAGCTGTAATTGCAGCAAAAGGTGGTTCTACAAAGTATTGACTTGGGGGGGCTGAATACAAATGCACGCCACACTTTTCAGACATTTATTTATAAAACATTTTGAAAACCATTTATCATTTTCATTCCACTTCACAATTATGTGCCACTTTGTGTTAGTCTATCACATAAAATTCCAAGAAAATACATTTATGTTTTTGGTTATAACATGACAAAATGTGGAAAATTTCAAGGGGTATGAAACTAATGCTGCGTACACACGTAGCCAACTATCCGGCGGACTTAGTCTGGCGGACTTCCCACCGGACTGTCCGCCGGACTTTCCGAATGAACTACTTGCCCACACACGGCACTTTTTAGCGGACTAAAATGGCGTACTAAGTCCGCCGGTCTATCCGCTGTACTTTTGAAATGAACGGACTCTCCCACACACATGGAGGAAAGTCCGCTCATTTTGAGCGCGTCTCCAGATAGCCGGGGCCAGCGAAGGAGGCGTCACTGGCCCCGTCACCTGGTATGGACTTAAAGGGGAACCCCTACGCCGAAAAATCGGCGTAGGGGTCCCCCCTAGGTCCACACCAGACCCTTGTCCGAGCACGCTACCTGGCCGGCCAGGAAAGGGGGTGGGGATGAGCGAGCGCCCCCCCTCCTGAGCCACGCCAGGCCGCGTGCCCTCAACATGGGGGGTGCCTTGGGGAAGGGGGGGCCACGCGCCCCCCTACCCCAAAGTACCTTGTCCCCATGTTGATGAGGACAAGGGCCTCTTCCCGACAACCCTGGCCTTTGGTTGTCGGGGTCTGCGGGCGGGGGGCTTATCGGAATCCGGGAGCCCCTTTAATAAGGGGGCACCTGGATACTGGCCCCCCCACCCTATGTGAATGAGTATGGGGTACAATGCACCCCTCCCCATTCACCTGTGAAAAAAGCAAAAAAAACACAACTCTCAAGGGTTAAAATAGTTTATTGCACAGCTCCGGGGGTTTTCTGTCCGTCTTCGGGGGTCTTCTCGCCGGACTCTTCCGCTATCTTCTGCTAGCTCTTTTACTAGCGGAGGAGCCCGGTTTTCTTCTTCGCTGCCGCTGCCCTCTTCTTCCGACTTCGGGGGTCTTGTCCCCCTCTTCGGTTCTTCTTGCCGGGCCACCGCGCCTTCTTCTAGCTCTTTTACAGGCGGTGGCCCAGTCTTCTCTTGCCGCTGTCGCCGCTGTCGCCGTCTTCTGTTCTTCTCTTCAGATGTTGCCTCGTCGCATCCTCCGCTCACAATGGCAGAGACGCGGCGTGCGGCGACTTATATAGGGACATCGCCGGATGATGTCCCCATCCATTATGATGTCACAGTCCCAGAGGACTAATAATAGGTGGGGACATCATCCGTTGATGTCCCTATATAAGTCGCCGCGCCACGTCTCTGCCATTGTGAGCGGAGGATGCGGCGAGGCAACATCTGAAGAGAAGAAGAGAAGAACAGAAGATGGTGACAGCGGCGACAGAAGACCGGCAAGAAGAACCGAAGAGGGGGACAAGACCCCCGAAGTCGGAAGAAGAGGGAGGGGGCGAAGAAGAAAGTCGGGCTCCTCCACTAGCAAAAGAGCTAGCAGAAGATAGCGAAGGAGTCCGGCGAGAAGACCCCCGAAGACGGAAGACCCCCAGAGCTGTGCAATAAACTATTTTAACCCTTGTGTGTTGTGTTTTATTTTTACTTTTTTCCACAGGTGAATGGGTAGGGGTACATTGTACCCCATACTCATTCACATAGGGTGGGGGGCCGGTATCCGGGGGCCCTCTTATTAAAGGGGGCTCCCGGATTCCGATAAGCCCCCCGCCCGCAGACCCTGACAACCAACGGCCAGGGTTGTCGGGAAGAGGCCCTTGTCCTCATCAACATGGGGACAAGGTGCTTTGGGGTGGGGGGCCACGCGGCCCCCCTTCCCCAAGGCACCCCCATGTTGAGGGCACGCGGCCTGGCATGGCTCAGGAGGGGGGCCGCTCGCTCATCCCCACCCCCTTTCCTGGCCGGCCGGGTAGCGTGCTCGGATAAGGGTATGATGTGGACCTAGGGGGGGACCCCACACCGATTGTTCGCCGTAGGGATTCCCCTTTAAGTCCATACCAGGTGGCAGGGCCAGCAATGCCTCCTTCGCTGGCCCCGGCTACCTGGAGATGCGCTCAAAATGAGCGGACTTTTCTCTGGGTGGGAAAAGTCTGTTCATTTCAAAAGTACGACGGACTGGCACACACACAGCCAGATTGTCCGCCGAAATACGAGTCCGGCGGTAAGATTGCAGTGCAAAACTACTTTCTACGTCCGCCGTACTTTTGGGTAAAAAAAGTCCGCCGGAGGCTACACACGGGTGGATTGTCCGGCGGACTTGAGTTTGCTGGAGTTTTCCACCGGATTGTTTGATCGTGTGTACGCGGCATAAGTCTTTCTTGAAAAGTCTTTAAATACACTTTACCTTGAATCATATTTGACAGTAATTTTTTTCTCGAATCGTACTCTTTGTTCCTCCCAGGACCCCCTTCTCTCTAGCTCCCTAGTCCCCTCATTCCACACTCACCTCCAGGACTTCTCCAGAGCCTCTCACATCCTCTTGAACTCTCTACCTCAATCTGTCTGACTATCTCGTATTCTGTCCACTTTCAGACGATCCCCGAAAACCCATCTCTTCAGAGAAGCCTATCTGGCTCCAACCTAACAACTGTACATTTATTTTCTCCATCAGCCCATCCCCCACAGTTTCTACCTTTTGTATCTTATGACCCTCCATAGTTACATAGTCAGGTTTATAAAAAGACACAAGTCTGTCTAGTTCAACTAAAATCATGCAATCCCATATACAAAATCCGTCACCCACAGTTGAGCCAGAGGATGGCGAAAAACCCCAGCAAAGCATGATCCAATTTGCTACAGCAGGGGGAAAAAAATCCTTCCTGATCCCCTGAGAGGCTTTTTCCCTGGGTCCCTGGGTCAATTCCCTGGGTCAATTTTACCTCAAAATGTTAGTACCCAATTATATTACGTACATTTAGGAAAGAATCCAGGCCTTTTTTAAAGCAATCTACTGAGCTTGCGAGAACCACTTTTGAAGGGATTCTATTCCACAATTTCACAGCTCTTACTGTGAAGATACCTTTCCGTATTTGGAGATGAAATCTTTTTTCCTCTAGACATAAAGCATGCCTCCTTGTTCTCTGTGGTGACCTTAAAGTGAATAACTCAACACCAAGTTCGCTATATGAACCACTTTTGTTTTTGTACATGTTGATCATATCTCCCTTAATCTCCTTTCTGAAGAGAGAATAAATTTAGTTCCTCTAATCTCTCCTCATAACTGAGCTCCTTCATGCCGCTTATCAGTTTGGTTTCACTTCTCTGCCCTTTCTTCAGTTCCCCGATCTCCTTTTTGAGAACAGGTGCCCAAAACTGAACTGCATATTCCAGATGAAATCTTACTGATTATTTCTACAGGGGTATAATTATATCTCTCTCTCTCTCTCTGGAGTCCATACCTATTCTTAATACAAGAAAGGACTTTGCTCGCGTTGGAAACCGCAGCAAAGCATTGCATCCTATTATTAAGCTTATGATCTACCAAAATCCCCAGATCCTTCTCCACTATGGATTCCCCCATTTGTACTCCCCTTGGTATGTATGATGCATGGATATTCTTAGCCCCCAAGTGCATAACTTTACATTTATTAACATTAAACTCATTTGCCACTTAGTTGCCTAATTAGACAGTGCCTTGAAGGCAGCTTGTAAATTGGAGACATCATGTACGGACATCAGTCCAGCTTGCTGTCATCTGCAAAGACCAAACTTGTACTTTTAATCCCAGACCTTATATAATTTATAAAGATAATGAAAAGTAAGGGTCCCAGCACTGAACCTTGGGGTGCACCACTGAAAACCTTAGACCATTCAGATTAAGAATCATTAACCACTACTCTCTGAATTCATTTTTTTAGCCAGTTTTCTATCCATATACAAATTGATCTTTCCAAGCCTGTATACTTTACCTTACACATTAGCCGTTTGTGGGGAACCGTGTCAAACGATTTTGCAAAATCCAAGTATACCACATCCACAGCCACCCCTCTGTCCACAGTTTTACTTACCTCCTCATAAAAAGTAATCAGGTTTGTTTGACAACTTCTGTCTTTCATGAATCCATGCTGTCAGTTGCTTAAAATATTTTTTTTTTCCAACAAGAACTCATCTATGTGGTCTTTTATTAAACTCTCCAGTATCTTCTTGACTATTGAAGGTCTATAGTTACTTGGTAAAGACTTTGATCCCTTTTTAAATATGGGCATCACATTGGCCCTGCGCCAATCCAGTGGTACCATTTCAGTTATTAACAAGTCCCTAAATAATAGAAACAGTGGCGTTGAAATGACAGAGCTCAATTCTTTTAGGATCCATGGGTGGATGCTATCTGGTCCAGGTGCTTTATCCACCTTTATTCTGTCTAAATATTGGCCCTATGCTGATCCAGTGTTACCATTCCAGTCATTAACGGTTCCCTAAAAATTAGAAACCTCTCTCTTAGATTGTAAGCTCCAACAAGCAGGGCCCGCTGATTCCTACTGTACTAAATTGTATTGTAGTTGTACTGTCTGCAACTAAACTTTACAAACTTTACAAAGAATACCACGTCACATGCAGGGAAAATAAATAAAAACAGCATTTTTGCTAGCACATGATTGGATGATGGAAGTCAGCAGAGCTTCACTTCATTAATGAAGATATGATAGAAATTCACTTGTAAAGTACAACTTCTCTTGCAAAGTGTACAGTCTATTTGCTTGTTGTAAATCAACCCTAATCAGTACAGAAGGTGTCCCCTGAAATAGGTCAAATGCCACATTTCCATAAAACATTTGACTACAGCGACCTGCTTAAACAATATCTCAGTTTCTTAATTGGTCCAGAGTTCTCCTTTAAATGGCTTCACATTTTCCTCTATCCTCTCTGTCTTTCCCTTGAAAGTAAATGATTCCCAGAAGGCTTTATTGAGCTCCGCCATTGGACTTTGGCACCTGCATATGTATTACGTTGATCCAGAGACAGAGAAAGCTCATTTATATTCCTCGGCAGTTTCTTACTGTGTTATAGAGCACTTGCATTTCTGCTGCCTTCTTCTGTTTTACTCTTATATTAAATGAGCTTGGGTTACATTTCACTGTGATGTTTTGTGCCTTTTCTAACTTGGAAGATGCCTAAGTGGGCTTTGCTTTTCTTTGAAGATGCAGGCAGTAAATGAAACCTTGTACAATATTAAATTACATTTTTTACCGGTTCTATTTTCTGGCAGGCGGTGTGCATCATGTTTATGATCTGAAATTTGATGCAATTGTATTTATGAAAGAATGATGATATCCCTTAAAACGTAGACATCTTTGAATCTTATGCAAACAGTTTCATAAAAGGCTTTTTCAACAGATCTTTCTATATACCGTATGCTCTTAGAATATGTCCAAGTGAACACTTCTAAAAATGACAAAGCTATTTTTTTGCTATTTTTGGTGCACACTGATGGATAGAGCTTTGATTAGTGCTCACTGATATATGTTCAAGTACAAACAGTGAAGAATGGATTATAAAATGTGGACAAACTGAATTATGTAGCTTTTGGAACAGTTGAGGCGCCCATAAGAAATAAGGGCTCAGAACAAAAAGTACCCACAAGTGACTCGATATCATCAATTGTTAAAGTGGATCCAGCATTAAAGTGTTTAATCAAAATATATTTTCTGTACACATGTACCTTTTTATCTTATGTAAGTATTTTTTGTGACTTAAAGTTCATGCAGTGTACTTCTTGCCGAGAACTGCACAGTGACAATACTGCAACAGCCTTTTCTTTCATGCAGGACCTTCCCCCAGCGATGCCTTCTTCGATTCCCTTCTTAATAATTCCTACTTATCTTAAGAATCTCAGCAATAAAACAATTATTCCATTTAGCAAACAATGGTCTATCAAGTGTTCTACGAAAGGTAAAAAGCTATCAGTATTTTCCGTTGGAAAAGCATTTTGCAAGAATTCCAATATTCCTGTTCCCAGCAATAGAAGTAATCCCTGCGGGAGCAGCACGAGTAATCCAGCACTGCAATGGATGAACACCATCAATTACTACTTTTCGCTTCTGTTGAGTTAATCAATTTAGTATACATTCACAAATGTTTACATACAATGGCCAATATCCGGAATTTCTGTACACCAATATAAGGATGTTGTTAAATGCCTTTAAGTCTTCTTAAAGCAGCACATTAGTTTGGTTTACTGAGAGCTATAAGCCAGAAATAGTATTGACATATGGGGAGGTAAAGGTAGGCTATGCTGTGTGATTTTTTACAGTAGCAGCATTTTACTGGAAGCAGGATGGTTATAATTATGATGAATTAAAGCAGGAATTATGGATGCAGCAACAACCAGGACCTGGCTCCAGTTGGGTTATCAGTAAGAACTGAATGAGCAATCATGATGTGGAAAGTGTAGTTACTTAGAGCAACCCGAATTTAAACTATGCCTGTCAATGTTTTGGTATGATAGCAAAAGCTTAGGGTGAGTCAACATCATTAATCCTTGTTGCTTTTTGCTTGCTTGATCTTACTGAATATGTTTTCAAGAATGAATGGGTCCTGCACTGCAACCTTACTGCAACCTGTCAAACAAATTTACCAAATGTAAATTCTGCACTTCTAAAAGTATTATGACCCTCATATGATGCCTCCACATGTTTTCCAAAACTTTATCCCAAATTTCATTAAAGGCAAAATACTTAAAATATAAAAATGTATATGATGATATTTCAGACTTTCCAACAGTCTCTTTAAGAAATGAAATGTCTTGATTCTGGTGTTGGTTTGCAAATCCAAGTGCATTTTTAAGCAAATATGTGCAGCACTTTGTTTGGCTGATTGAAAGTAGCCTCTTGTTCAGGGGCGGACTAACCATTGGGCCACTCGGGCACTGCCCGAGGGCCCCATGCCACTAGGGGGCCCCATCAGGGTTGCCAGCCTCAGTAAAACCAGGGACAGTATGTAAAAATGTATGTTTTTTCTTTTACATCTGTCTCTAAAATGTCCCTTACCGACATCATTTTGGTCTAAAAATCCTGAGATTATAGCTGCCCCACCTCTCCAGTACCTTCTCAGCCAATAGAAACATGTCTGTGTATACTGTGTTATTGTATACTGTGTGTGTGTGTGTGTGTGTTTGTGTCCACTGTGTTGCCCCATAATCTCTGATTGCCTGGGGGCCTCATAATCTCCTATTGCCCAGGGGCCTCATGAGTTGTCAGTCCGCCCCTGCTCTTGTTCAAAAGCAAAGTATAAATGTATGATATGAGTAAAAAGAAGATGCACATAAAATACTTACATCCCTTCTGGAGCATCCAGGGACCCCTGAAATATTAAAGGTGCTCTGTTATGCCAACATCCATGTCTCTATAAAATCACAGGTTCCAGATAAAGGACTTTTTATTCCTGTACCCCTGTATGACAGATCTTTTCTTTTTTTTTTATCTCAGTAAAAATGCTGCTTCCTGGGCTCCTTTTGCAGTGTTCTGTGTTGGCATAGCTGAGTACCTGTCCCTTCTCAGAACAAGTGTTTTTACATAGACTTGTAATGCCATGTGTCAGACCAGGTATTTTACAGAATGCTGATAACAGTGAGCACTTTGCCTTACTCTGATGCCTGTTAGAATGTGCAGTCATATTTAGATACTCCACAAACCTGCTGTAACTGGAAAATAGCGGTAAAACTATGGAAATGAATCACTTAAGGACCCAGCCTTTTTCTGACATTTGTTGTTTAGAAGTAAAAATCTGTATTTTTGCTAGAAAATTACTTAGAACCCCCAAAAATTATATATATATTTTTAGCAGAGACTCTAGAGAATAAAATGGTAGACGTTGCAATCCACTTTAACCACTTTCACACCGGATCATTTTGCAGGCCAATGACCAGACCACTTTTTGCGATTCGGCACTGCGTTGCTTTAACTGACAATTGCGCGGTCGTGCGACGTGGCTCCCAAACAAAATTGATGTCCTTTTATTCCCACAGATAGAGCTTTATTTTGGTGGTATTTGATCACCCCTGCGGTTTTTATTTTTTGCACTATAAACAAAAAAAGAGCAACAATTTTGAAAGAAAACGCATTATTTTTTACTTTTTGCTATAATAAATATCCCCCAAAAATATATAAAAAAAAATGTATTTCCCTCAGTTTAGGCCGATACGTATTCTTCTACATATTTTTGGTAAAAAAATCGCAATAAGCGATTATTGATTATTGGTTTGCACAAAATGTATAGCGTTTACAATAGGGGATAGTTTTATAGGATTTTAATTAATATTTTTTTTTTTACTAGTAATGGCAGCGATCATCAATTTTTATTGTGACTGCGACATTATGGCGGACACATCGGACATTTTTGACACATTGTTTGGGACCATTGTCATTTATACAGCAATCAGTGCTATACAAATGCACTGATTCCTATGTAAATGACACTGGCAGTGAAGGGGTTAACCAGGGGGTGGCAGTGTAGGAGTTAAGTGTTTCCTAGGGGTGTGTTACTAACTGTGGGGGGCTGGGCTGTGTGCTAGTGAACACTGATCTGTGCTCCAATCACAGGAAGCAGAGATCAGTGTCACTTGTTGCTAGGCAGAACGGGGAGAGGCTGTTTACAATGGCACGCCATGAGATGATCGCGGGTATCTCCACGCCGATTGAGTCCACGGGACCCGCGACTGGATTCACGGGGGTCCTGACCGGCATGCGCATGCCGCCACCGGCAATCACACAATAGCAGGGCGGCAAATTCAACTGGACGTACCTGTACACCAGTTTGCCTGCCCGTGACATTCTGCCAATCTGGTTAATGAATAAAAAAACATAACATATACAACCAATTTTTTTTGTATAATATGAAAGATGTTGTTACACCAAGTAAATAGATAAAAAACATATCATGCTCTAAAATTTAGCGTGTTTGTGGAATGGCGTCAAACTATGGTACTTAAAAATCTTCATAGGCAATGATTTAAACATTTCTACAGGTTACCAGTTTAGAGTTACAGAAGAGGACTAGTGTTAGAATTATTGGTCTTACTCGGATGTTCACAGCGATACCTCACATGTGTTGTGCAAACACTGTTTACATATGTGGGCGTGACCTGCATTCACTATTCACTATGCATTCACTACTGCTACTGCGTGCGAGCACCCGGAGACAGGGGCGCTTTAAAAAATATATATATTATTTATTTTATTTATTTTTGTTTTTATTTTAACAATGTCCTTTTAAAAACATTTTTTTAATCACTTTTATTGCTATCACAAGGGATGTAAACAGGTCCTCTTTATGGCGAGATCTGGGGTCTAAAAGACCCCAAATCTCTCCTCTACCCTTAAAAGCAAAAGATAAAAAAAATATATATATTTACAAAAGAAAAACATGTTTACAT
The DNA here is from genome assembly GCF_037356315.1 of Lithobates pipiens. Lineage (NCBI taxonomy): Eukaryota > Metazoa > Chordata > Amphibia > Anura > Ranidae > Lithobates > Lithobates pipiens. Next base: position 428,566,857 of record NW_027507903.1, read on the forward strand.
GGCCCTGGAACTGGGCGTCACTCAGGTCCTCTAAAGGCATAGAGATGAGCAGTGGCCAGTGTTGCCACTTCTAAAAGTGATCCCAGGACGAATCTACCCATGGGATCACTTTTTTTTGAAAGCCGTCTGTCTGAGGGAAAAGAAAATACCAGGGTTATGGCATCTAGCTGCAGCCATAACCCTGGTATTTAATGTCAAAGTGATGGCGTAAGTTCCCAGTTAGGTAGTTGACAAGTGATTAGGGTTGTTCTTACAATGTCTTTCTTTCATATGTACTGTATTTCCATGACTTCATTGGCATGACTGAGAATAGCAACATATCATCTGATACCACTTATAGCGCTGCTCAAGGTGCTATGGTAGATCCAGTGTCTCACATAAATATAAGGGTGCAGGCTGTCTTATGCTTAATCCAGAAAGCAGGGAAGTATGAGGGAATGGCCTCTATGATAACAACTTACTAACTTCTAAAACCAATGGTCACTATTCTGTACTCTTATGCTTAAATTTCTCTGCAGCCCTTGATACTGTTGACCTTCCCCTCCTCAAAAAAAAAAAAAAACTCTATTCCTTTTGTCTCCATGACTCCTCTTTTTGCTGGTTCTCCTCTTATCTATCTCACTACACTTTCAGTGTCACTTACAATTCTACATCCTCCTCTTCCACTTGGTCCCCCAAGGTCCTGTCCTCAGACATCTTCTATTCTCCATCTACACTTCCTCCCTAGTTCAGCTGATAGTCAAGGGCGCAACTCCAAAATATGTCTTTTACCAACAACAGCACAAAGCTATTAATTCACTCACTGATTATCTCTGGCCATGACTCTTGCATCTCCCTCCTCATTGGCCTACCTATCTAGATCCCTTGTCACCACCGTCTAGTCCAGTCCTCACTATCCTCACCATTCCTCACTATCTCCAACTCCATCTGCATTTAGGCGATCCCTGAAATCCCATTTCTTTAGATCGGCCTATCCTGCCTTTAAAGTGGAAGTAAACTTCCCTATCGTTTTCAGCCAAGGAAGCTGCCATCTTTGCCTCTGTTTAATCTTCAACTGCTATGGTGCTGCACATGTGATTCGTTATGACACCAGCCATTGGATGGTTTGATAGTTTGGCTGAGAGCACAGCCAATGTGCAGTTAGCATTCCCGGCATGGCTTTTTTTTTAACTGTTTAAATCGATGGGTTTACTTCCACTTTAACTAATAAACTTTCCTTTCATTTCTCCATCAGTTCACCCCTAACATTTCTTACCTTTTGTATCAATTGAGCCTTCCTTTTAGATTGTAAGCTGTAAAGAGCAGGGACCTTTGATTGCTCTTGTATTTAATTGTATTGTAACTGTACTGTCTCCCTCCATTTTGCCAAGCACTTTTCAAACTGCTGGCTCTATATAAATCCACTAAATAATGCAAAATAATAAAATATCAATAATAAGTATAAATGGTTAACTATACTGTACATGGGTCATGTTTGCGTGTATGCTTTCTTCTTGTACTGTATATAACACAGTTAAAGTGCATTTTTTCTGGTTGATTAGAAATAATATTTATGAAGTATATGTAATGTCCAGTGCTACAATTTTAATGGTTGTCGTGATTTCATAAAAAACATAAACAGTCTTTATTTGGATTTGTCCTTGATTTTTTTTTCCCATGATTCTTTGCACAGCTGTAATTGGATGAAATGTACAAGTTTAATAAGTTGCCTGTAGTTTCATCAAGCTCTTCCATGATATAATTCATCTTGCCAAGCGGTCCAACTGTGTTTGAATTACCTATATGAGCATAGACGCTGTACAGGTTATCCCTCGTGCTCTGAGCTAATTTGTATTCAAAGACTGCTTTTACATTTGTTCTCCAATATTTGCATTTACTGCTAGCCTCTCGATTACTTTAAAGGCCAAATGTGTTTTGACTCATTTTAGTCTCTTTTTTTTTTTTTTTTTTTTTTCTGTACCTAGCTAGACCTGAGCATACATATATAGGGAAAAACGTGCAGTAAATTTTAAAGTGGGTCTATAGTTATTTTAATTCTTTTTATTTTATAAATATTAAATGAAAGTCTGTGCAGAGATCACATGAATAATGCCTAGGCATGGAGTCACAGGACCAACAATAGTGGGTGTTTGGCTCTGAAAGGTGTTTTTTGCAGGAATAGTAAATATCTGAGGTCTTTTTTTTCATTTCTGAACTTAAAGCAGTTGTAAAGGCATTTTTCCTATCATAAAAAAATACTTACCTGCTCTGTGCAATGGTTTCCCTTACCTGCTGTTCTGGGGTTCGTTCACCTCAGAGTCTTTTCTCTTCTCCATAAACACATACAGCATGGCCTGGCCCCATCCCCTCCTCACAGGATTTGATTAACAGCAGCAGGAGCCAGTGATTCCCAGGGGTCGGGGTTGGAGAACAGGCAGTGGGAAAGTCTCTACCTTAAAGTGGATGTAAACCCGAATTATTATTTTTTTTTTGATGTCATAATGTAGAGTATAAGATTTCCTATCATTTGAGCCCAGTCTTGCCACAAAATCCAGCTCTAAGCAATCCTCTTTTATTGTTCAGTGAGATAAATCTTGACAAACAGAGAAAAACTTTGTCAAATCCTCCCCCTTGCTGTGAGTGACAGGTGATTTACATATTTCATGCACTAGCCTAAGCCCTTGTACACACGGTCGGACATTCTGACAACCAAATTTGTTGGATTTTGTCCTACGGATTTTGTCCAAAACTGTTGCATACACACGGTCGGACAAAGTTGTCGGAATTTGCGGTTGCCAAGAACGCGGTGACGTAAGCCGTGTACGGCGGGACTAGAAAAGGGAAGTTCAGCACCATGTCCGGCACCCTTTGGTCTCCTTCTGCTGATCTCGTGTTAGTAGAAGTTTGGTGAGAGACGATTTGCGCTTTTCATATTAGTGATTCAGATCGCTACTGCTCTTCGGTTTGTACTTGTGTGTGCGTATCTGATAATCAGTGCAATCAGTAAGTATTTGTTTCTCTTTGTGAACTATATCTTGGTATAGTACGCTTTGAAAGGCATTTCTTCTTGTCTGCTTGCTTCTGCTATTCAGGTCGTTCTTTCAGGCCTTGCTGTTTATCGGTGCTTTCTGTTGTTCGTTCTGACCAGCCGACCGTTTTGAAACCATGTTTCGTCTATGTACTCGTCGTAGAGTTTGTGCTGTGCAGGCTGCTTCGTGTTGGGGTTCTTACTTTGACACAAGCCCGGTCCATGAACAGGGAGGGGAGGCGTTTGTGGACCAAGAATAGGTTGCGTCAGCGTGACCAGTTCTCGCACATGCCTTTGCTCCGTGAGATCCACGAGAATAAACCTGATGATTTCAGGAATTATCTCCGGATGACGGACCCCGTTTTTCACCGTCTGCTGGCTTTGCTGACCCCTTATATCACCAGGCAGGATACCTGCATGCGGTAAGCCATCACTCCGGAGCAGAAGCTCATTGCCACGTTGCGCTACTTGGCGACAGGGAGAAGCCTTCAGGACCTCAAGTTCTCTACAGGCATCTCCCCCCAGGCTCTGGGGATCATTATTTCAGAGACCTGTTCTGCCATCATTCAGGTCCTGCAGAAGGACTGTATGAAGGTAAGTTTTCTCCTTAAACATCACATTCTATGTATTTCATGATTGCTAATGTCTTGCATTTCTTTCCTCATTCCCTAATTACCAGCATTGCAATGTGCTCTAATTTATATGCTCTGCCCCTTTGTCCTTAGGCATATTTGCCTCACTAACTTCCCCACCATGCTCTTCTTGGCCTATAAAACTATAGTCTAGTCACTTACCAATGTCTTTTGTCAGCTCCATAGTATTGTTTTCCCCTAAACACCCCCTATAATGTCTACAAATGTGATGTGTGTGCTTCAATTCATGCAGAGTGAAATTTTTAAAATTTTTGGGGTTGTGCCAAACTCGTTAGTAACCCCCCTCCCCCAACTGCTAGCTCAGCTGATAGCAATCCTCTATCTGATGACTTGACCAAACCCAATACACACTATACCTACCTTTTTGATGATGACATTTATGAATGAATTCACCTAAGCATGTAGTGCAAGGGACTGCCTCAATATTTTCAAATCCTATTTTTTTTTTTTTAACCTATTAATTATCTTGATATGTAATAGCAGAATGTCAAAATGTGCTTCCATTTTGTTTTATTTTTGGTATTATGACACTTCTTACCTGTCCGGCGGGCTGTCAATAGTGTAACTAAGGAGGGGCTTCCCAAAGTATCACACATTATTTAGGCATTCAGCTCTCAATCAAGTGGAGAGGGTTACCTGTCCAAAACATCCCCTCTCATTTTTTAGCAAGGGCCCATCAGATGGGGGGTGGGGGGGGGGTGATGACTCTCGTAAGGGGACCTTATACTTTAGGCTTTAAATACTCAGTTCCCAAAATGTTATAATAATTTTGTCAAAAAATGTTGGTGTCTAATCTGCTTGCAATGTTGATTTGTCAAATTACTAATTTTTGTTCTTGTTTAACTACACAGTGTCCTTCAACGCCACAGGAATAGCAGACTGTGGCCTCCCACTTTGCCAGTTTTTTTTTAGTTGTGCCTTTTTCACCAACAGTGCAAACCCAAGTTCAGAGCGAGATGAGGGGACAGTCTCTTCTTCAGATAATGTTATTATGTTGTGGGTCTGCTACACACACATCTTGTTTTTGTACCTAATGTATGTAGTGCATTACTGACCAAAATCGTGCTCATTTTTTGCCCCATGGCAGGAAAATGGCATGATTGTCCAAATTTACACCTCACTGTGGGTGTTTTTTACTAAAGGCACATCCACTATGCACTACAAGTGCACTGCAAAAGTACACCTAAAACTGCACTTGGAGTGCAAAGTGGAGTTGCCTTTAGTAAATCACACTTCTTCTCAGCACAAACTAAAATTTTACTACAGATACATTTTTGGCGCAATGAAAAAGGAAGCCACACATTGTTGATAATTAAACTTTTTAATGCAAGCACATTCACATGTGCGTTTCGAAAAGGTTTTTACAACAAATCAAGAAATTGTGTGTATCAAAAACAGAGTTTAATCAAAATTTTGTTTAAATTGGTGTTTTTGTGTAAACAGGCATGTATCAAACCGTAAAATACAGAACACAGGAACTCACAAAGTTCAACTTTAAAAAGTGAAGACAATATCAGACATGAGTATGTACAAACTGGGCTGATATTGCCTTCATCACATGGGGTGTCACCCCTGAAAAATATAAATTTGGAAGATGCACACAGTGTGTCAACATGTGCTATCTCCCATCATGGGGAATCAATGTACATGATTGGGGCTGCAACCCCTTCATCTCAGACACTTTACACAAAACACGTACATTGATCCCCCATGATGGGAGATAGCGCATGTTTACACATTCTGTGCATCTTCCAAATTTGTAATTTCGATAAATACAAATGTTTTTGTTTAAAATATCAAAAATAAAACCCTATCTAGTTTTTTGTGTTTCACACTCTCCCCAAAACATCAATGATGTTCTTCATTTTATTTTTAACATCATTGATGTTTTGCTGTATATTTTCCAAATCATGATTGCACCCCATTATCTCCCCAATCAGGATCTGGGCACTTTCACTGGTAAAATGGTAATCTTCTTCCACATCACCTACAAAACAAAGCAAAAAAACACACCATGTAATAAAAATATGGTGACATATATTGATGAGCTTACCGGAAGCTGTGTTCTCCGACACCCACCTGTTGTGGTGACAATTTGCCCAATCTCCACAATCTCTCCTTCCTCCTCCTCCTCCTGCTCCTCTGTTTCTGCTTTTGGAAGTTGCCCTTCTTTGGGAGGGGTGTGGTCCCTGGTGTCCTCATACTTGCTGAGTCTTCTCTCCCCTATGAGAATGTAAAAAAAGAATAATTAGCACACAGAGGGCAGAATTCGGAATATGAAACATTGCTTGGAAGTGTTGTACAATTGTGTTTTTTGGCCGAGTTCCAAGGTGAGAACATTATTGGGGACACTTTGTTAAGCTGGAATACTTCCCTGCAGAACGATGTTTCTTACGAACGAATGAAACCATGAACTTGAAAGTGGCCATTTTAAAATGCACAACATGAAATCAAAGCACATGGAGCAGTATGCAAGCAAGAATAATCATATGAACACACGACAACTACTTACTTTTTTTAAGAACACGCTTGATCCTTATGTACTGCTTGTGCTCCCTCAGTTTCAGGTCTGACCAGCGTTTTCTCAGTTGATCCTTGGATCGTCGTACCCCAAAGACTCTTCACAGCTTTAGACATGATCTTGGCCTTTCTGATATTTGGGTTTGGGTAAGGGCCATACTTCCCATCATAGTCGGTCTTGTTCCATATGTCCCCCATCTCCAACATCTCTCCAAAAGACATATTTAAGGCCTTAAATCTTCTCTTCCTGGATCGGGACGTTTCAGGCTCCGGGATTTCCTCACCCTCCTCCTCGTTAGTGAAACTATTATTAGTGCGCACCTGCGTTCTCTCCGCCATGTGCTCTCCCCACTGCGCCGGAAGCAAAGGGGCGGGGAATAGTCTAGAAAGAATGTCAGGGGCAGGCGGAGTTTCACCATGCGCACTGTATATAAAACGCAACACGCGTGTATCGTCCATATGATCTGTGAAGAGAGTGAGGCGCGGACGCGACGATCGTGCAAACGAAGGTAACATTTTTTACTTGGTGCATCACTAGACTAGACTGCTTCTATCTAGGCTGATGTTGGGACAAGATTAGGAGGGTTTTTAATGGCATTGTTAGTATTTGAGGGCTTGTCTTGTGTTGTGTCTTGCAGACAATATGGATCCATTCAAAAACCCACATTTTATGGGGCTATTCCTCGAACTCTACAAGGAGATGCCCTGCCTGTGGCAGTTGCACAACGAGTTTTATGACGACATAACAAAGAGGAATGCAGCGCTGGAGAAACTTCTTTCTTTGGTGCAGATCATGGTCCCCCGGCAGACATGGCCTATCTGAATAGGAAAATTGGGGCCATGAAGCTTACATATCTCAGGGAGAGAAAGAAGCACCTGGAGTCCTTGAGAGCAGGAGATACAGATGTCGTTTATTACCCCAGGATGGTTTACTTTGAGGGGCTGCATTTTCCGGTAGACCAGGAGGTACCCAGGCCACCACTCAGACCACCACTCTCCAGTCTTCCTTCAAGGCATCCTTCACCCCCAGCTGAGGCTTCCAACGTCCAACATGGGCCTTCCAGGCAGTAACATGTGGTGGGGCCCAGCTTGAGACAGGTTTTGCATTGTTGAACATATTTCTTGTGTTACATTTAATGATGTTAACTAGATGTTCTTATTGATCAGTAAGTTGTGATTTATCAAAGTGGTTTACATATTAAGAGACAGTAGTGACCAAAAATGATTGGGACGGGAAAGAAAAATGCTGGACTCAGAATGATAGTCTGTTCTATTTGGTAACATTCAATTTGCAAAAGCCAGGAGCACAAAATGGTGTGATTGATGAGCAAAAAACTAAAACTATGTCCCCTTTTCATACACAGGAACACCTCAGTCGGGGGGAGGCTGTGGCAAGTGGCAGCCAGGAGGTCGACCAACGCCCTCCTTCTCCTCCTCCTGCCCCAACTACAGGAGCCCAGCCACAGCCTCGAAGGAAGCCTGGTGGGAAGTGACTAAGGAAGACGAGTATGTGATGGCCTGGGTTCAGTCTGGTCTGCCAGAAGATGCAGCCTCTTGAAGATCCACATCCTGGGGACATAAATGGCATCTGAATTTCCTGTTCTCTGGGACTTCTGGACCAGACATCTCTCCCTGAGATATGTACTCCTCAGGCCACCAATTTTTTTATATTCTAATTTGTTCATGTCTGCACTGGGGGCCAAAGGCTGCACCAAAGTAACAAGTTTCTTCAGCGCTGCGTTCCTCTTTTTATTTTATTGCAACCAAAATAAAGGTTTTTTTTGTTTGATGAAATACTTGTGTATGTGTTTTACTTCCAAAAGGCCAGTTTATTTGTGAGCAGGCAGGTACATTTCAAAAATACAAAGTGAAATGAATAACAAGGGGCACCAACACTAAACAACCTCCTGTAGATTAAAAACGAAAAACCAAAGATAAAAAATAAAATAATGTTGTTGTGGTAAGTTTACACACAAAAAACACCCCAAAAAAAGGAGAAATGAGCAAACTGTCTTTAAAGGAGATTTTTAGGAATTAAAAAAAAAAAACATCCAAAAAAGAATAAACAAAATCTAAAATTGTGTAGATGTGACGCAAAATGAAATTGTATTTCCGAAATAGTTAAAAAAGAGTAATGAAATACGTTTGGGAGAAGTGTGTGTGACTATGAGCATCAAAAGAAGTTCCTTCTTGCAGCATTGTAAAGAACAAGAGAATGCACTTCATGAAAGAATTTTTAACATTGCAGCGTGACGAATGTGCTATATCGCTTACGAGCAGTAGTTTTACCTGAAGGAGCACTTCCGTGTCGGAATTTGAATGTGAGCATGCGTGGCACTTTGTCCGTCAGAGTAGGCTACACATGATCGGAGTATGTCTGATCGGACCAGTTTGTCGGAAAATATTTCCAGCAAGTTGGAAAATTTGGTCCGACGGATATTCCCACGGAAACAGTCCGATGCATACCACACACGGATTATCCGACAAAACGGTCCGATAGGACACATTCCGACGGATTCTCCGACCGTGTGTACAAGGGCTAAGAGACATGCATTATTTTTTAATTCCCTCACACTCCTTTCTTCTGCTGCTCTGCCAGGATTGGATGTTCCCTACCCCAGCATAATTGGGCATGTTGAAGTCATGTGGTTACTGTACTGTCTTTTCACTGGATGTTAGAGATCATAGCAGAAGTTCAGTGTAAGAAATACACAGGAAAAAATGCATATTGACAAGGGGAGTGTAGAGATGGGCGGGGAGTCTACTGACATCACGACTCCACCCACCGAGCTCCAGACAACAGACTCACCCACAGAATCTGCTTTTCGGTTCTCATAACAGACAGAGGGGAGACATTTGACAGGTAGGGATGCATGCAGGAGGCATGTATATCCTTCTAGATAACCCCTATGGCAGTAGTTTAGAAAGGATGACATTGGGTTTACATCCACTTTAATGCAGGGAATGCATTAAGGTAAAAAAAAATTTAACTTTATAACCACCTAAGGAAGGTACTGTTTTAACCACTTCCCAACCGGCGCACAACGATGTACATCGGCAGAATGGCACGGGCAGGCAAATGGGTGTACAGGTACATCCCTTTGAATTTGCCGACATCCCTTTGAATTTGCCATGCCGGGGAGGAAGAACAGGGAGATGCCGATGTAAACAGCATCTCCCCGTTCTGCCTAGCAACAAGTGACACTGATCTCTGCTCCCTGTGATTTGAGCAGGGATCAGTGATCTGTAAAACACAGCCACGCCCCCCTATAGTTATAAACACGCCCCTAGGACACACTTAACCCCTACACTGCCACCTCCTGGTTAACCCCTTCACTGCCAGTGTCATTTACACAGGAATCAGTGCATTTGTATATCACTGATTTCTGTATAAATGACAATCCCAAAAATTTGTCAAAAATGTCCGATGTGTCCGCCATAATGTCGCAATCACAATAAAAATCGCTGATCGCCACCATTACTAGTAAAAAAAAAATTATTAATAAAAATGCCATAAAACTATCCCCTATTTTGTAAACGCTATAACTTTTGCGCCAACCAATCAATAATCACGTATTGCTAATTTTTTTACCAAAAATATGTAGAATATGTATCGGCCTAAAATTAGGAAAACATTTTTTTTTTTTTTTGGGGATATTTATTATAACAAAAAGTAAAAAATAATACGGTTTTTTTCAAAATTGATGCTCTTTTTTTGTTTATAGCGCAAAAAATTAAAATCGCAGAGGTGATCAAATATCACCAAAAGAAAGCTCTATTTGTGAGAAAAAAAGACATCAATTTTGTTTAGCAGCCACGTCGTACGACCGCGCAATTGTCAGTTAAAACGATGCAGTACCGAAACGCAAAAAGTGCTCTGCTCTTAAGCCAGCAAAATGGTCCGGTCTGAAAGTGGTTAATGTTTTCAAACTTGGCAAAGCAAAAAGAAATTTGTGTTTAGCGAACGACCTCCTAGTGTATCTAATATCATCAAGTATACAAAACTTTAAAAAAATCATAGCTTTATTACAAAGTATGAATACGACATTTTGCATCAGGAGGGCAATGTAAACCCCCCATACATAAAATCAAAGAAAAGGTAGCAATCAGAGATTTCGTAGAGCTTGCCTAAACATTTTGCGGTCAAGGGCTTCAGTCTCTCATCATCTGACTAAGTACCTTATGGGCCCATCGAATCAGTTTAGGCTATGGGGAGCCAAGTAAGCAGAAAACTAAATTAGGAAAACCAACCCACGGAAATGGAGCAGACTGATCAACACCCCCAGGAACCAGAGATGCAGAGGTAGTCACTCCAGAATATCACTTAGTAAGGGATAATGGTATGTTCCCTGCTGGGGGATCAGGTCCTCGGGAGACCTAGGCACCTTTCTGGACATCCTTTACCTGATGGGCCATTAGCAGAGGGCACTTTCTCACATCTTTGAACTTCTTCCCTCCTGTTGTTTTACTGACCATTTACACACCTTCTCTCTGAATTGGACATACCGTTACTGTATCCGTTACTGCTAAGTGATATTCTGGAGTGACTACCTTTGCAGTTTCCATAAGTGAAGCTTGTTTGGTTCCTGAGGGTGTTTCCCAATCTGCTCCAGTTCCATGGGTCAGTTTTCCTGTTTTAGATTGCTGCTTACTTGTCTCCCTCTAGCCCGAATGGATATGATGGGCTCATAAGGTACTCAGTCAGAGGATGAGAGTCTGAAGCCTTGAAGAAGCAACCTCGACCGCATGTAGGCAAGCTCTACGAACAATCTGACAGCTACCTTTTCTTTGGTTTTATGTATGGGGGTTTTACATTGCCTACCTGATGCAAAATGTCTTCTTAAAACTTTGTGATAAAGTTATTATTTTTTAAATGTTTTGTATTGCTATGATTAGAGGTCGACCGATATGGGTTTTTCTCTGGCCGATGCCGATGCCGATATTTAGAAATCGCTGCAGCCGTTGGCCAATATATGATACCGATTTTTTTGGGCCAATATGTTAGGCCGATTTTATTTTTTATTTTTTTCCCCCTTCATCTCATAAAATCTAAGCCCTTGTACACACGGTCGAAGAATCCATCGGAATGTGTCCTATCGGACCGTGTTGTCGGATAATCCGACTGTGTGTGGTATGCATCAGACTGATTGTCGGAATATCCGTCGGACCCAATTTTCCAACTTGTTGGAAATATTTCCCGACCAACTGGGCCGATCGGACATACTCCGATCATGTGTAGAGAATTTTGATCGGACCAAGTGCCACGCATGCTCAGATCAAATTCCTACATCAAAGCTATTGGCTACTAGCCTGAATGTAGTCCCATCGTAACGAAATTACGTCATCACGTTCTGAAAGATCGGATTTTTCGACAACTTTGTCTGACCGTGTGTATGCAACAGTTTCGGACAAGATCCAACGGACAAAATCCGACGGGCAAAATCCGACAGATTTGGTTGTCGAAATCTCCGACCGTGTGTACAGGGGCTAACAGTTAGACACCTTTCACACTAGGGGTTTTTCAGGCGCTTTTGGGCTAAAAATTGCACCTGTAAAGTGCCTGCAAAACGGCTCCCCTGCATTCTGTGTGACAGCCCGAGTGCTTTCACACTAAGGCGATGTGCTGGCAGAATGATAAAAAAAAAGTCCTGCAAGCAGCATCTTTGGAGTGGTGTATGCCGCTCCTCTACCACTCCTGCCCATTGAAATGAATGAGCACCGCTGCCGAAGCGCCTGCAAAACGATGTGGCAGCGGCGCCTCACGGGCACATTTAACCCCTTCCCCGGCCGCTAGCTGGATTGTAAGTACCCCACTAGCAGCTGAATAACGCCGCTAAAATGATGGTAAAGCGCAGCTAAAACTGGCAGCGTTTTACCATCAACGCCTGCCCGTTCCAGTGTGAAAGCAGCCTAAAGTAATATATATAAAATTAAATCATTCATTAGTGTATTTTATCCCAAAAAAATGTGTTTTAAAGACTGCTGCGCAAATACCGTGTGACATAAAATATTGCAACAATCGCTATTTTATTCACTAGTGTCTCTGCTAAAATATATATATATATATATATATATATATATATATATATATATATATATATATATATATATAAGTTTTGGGGGTTCTAAGTGATTTTCTAGCAGAAAATACAGGATTTTTATTTGTAAGCATCAAGTGTCAGAAAAGATTTAGTCTTTAAATGGTTAAACTGAGAACTCCTCCACACTGAGTTGACTTCATTCATAAGTGTAAACATTGTATCTCTTTACTCTTTTCTTGGCAGACTACCCAGAGAGCAAACAAGTCACTTCACTGATGTCTTTAGGCAACTTGCATTGACTTCTTTACTGAAGTCATTTGCAAGTCGTGCTGAAGATATCATCTGCCTTTTTTAACAGCACAATCGGCCGATGCCGATTAATTAAAAAACGCCAAATATCGGCCGATATATCGGTCAACCTCTAGCTATGATATTAGATATACCAGGTGGTCGTCACTCAACACCCATTTCTTTTTGCTTTCCCTAGTTTGACTACAATTGCTGGGTTGATGACCTCTTGATATAAAGCTGGTTTAGCTTTTTAACCACTACAATACAGGGCACTTTCACCCCCTTCCTTCCCAGCCCAATTTTCAGCTTTCAGCGCTCTAGCGCTTTCAGTGACAATTGCGCGGTCATGCTACACTGTACCCAAATGAAATTGTTATCATTTTGTTAGCACAAATAGAGCTTTATTTTGGTGTTATTTATTCACGACTCCGTTTTTTTTTTTTTTTTGCGATATAAGTGCAAAAATAGCGGAAATTTGGAAAAAAAACAATATTTTCTTTTTTCTATTTGAAAAGAAATCCAATAAAATCTAATTTTGTCATAAATTTAAGACAAAATGTATTCTGCTACATGTTTTTGGTAAAAAAAATTCCGTTAAGTGTATAATAATTGGTTTGTGTGATCACGGACATATGTACGCAAATGATCATGTACATATGTGTGCAGGTGATCACGTACATATGTGTGCAGATAATCATTGGGACATGTGATTTTAGTGGGACATATGTGGGGGACATGTTTTTTATTATTAGGGACATGTGTTTTTATTATTTGGGGACATGTATGTTTTGGGGACATGTGTGTTTTGGGGACATATGTGGGGACTGTGTTTGTACTGTGTGGTGTGTTGTGTGTTTACACTGCACTGATGATCAGTGAGTAAAAAGCTGTAAAAAGCAGCCCATACTCACTGATCATCAGCCGGCTGCAGCGTTCTGCTCTCCTCTCCTCAGTGGTGACTTCCGTGTGAGGAGAGGAGAGCCGATTGCCTAGCAACCGGCTGTTTGTTTACATCACATGACGGCCGTGATTGGACACGGCCGTCATGTGATCAGGAGGGCCAATCACAGAGCCCTCCTGCCGATCTGAGATGTGCCGTGTCCGGGTGACACGAGCACATCGGGATTGCGCCGCTGCGCGGGCGCGCGCGCTCGCGATCCCGCTACTCCTGAAGGACGTTCCTGAACGTCCTATCAGGAGTAGACGGCTCCCACCCGGCCGTATATATGCATTGGCCGGGTGGGAAGTGGTTAAACACACCCCTTTTGCATACCATCTCATTTATATTACTGTTGTAATGTTAGCTGCTTCTCCATAGATAATGTGGAGTGAATTGCCCCAGGTCAAGAAGTGTGTTACTGGCAGGATCTCAAGGAGAATAAAAAAAAGCAGCTATCACATCTAAGGACTGGTTGGTAAGATGCAACATAAAACATTTTCTTAGATTTAGGTACACCTTAATATTCATCAGGTATTGTTTAGGTTTGAGATATGTTTACTTTTGATCAGAATTTGGTCTATACAGGACTAGCTAAATGGATTTCTTGTGACTGCTTGATCACTACTCTGAAATAATAAAGGTACATTGCAGTTCAGCAGATGCTTTAATACATCAATCCCAAGCAATGTTATTTCATTATTGGTCAAAGCAATTCTTATAGTGTGTGTAAAGGTAAAACTTATATTGCTTTAGAAGAAATAACAAAAACGTACCTTTCCCTCATTCAGCAATGTATTCTTTTATATATTCTGTTCATTTAATAATATATATATATATATATATATATATATATAATATATATATATATATATATATATATATATATATATATATATATATATATATATATATATATATATATATATATATATATATATTATCGGCCATTTGAGAAATTTCCACTGTCCTTTTTCATACAGACCTTTTTATTGAATAACAATTTTGGTATTTGTTTTATAAAGACACTGATCTGTGTCCAAATATATTTTTTAGACAGATATGATGTTTTCAAATAAAGTTATTTGCACTGCTATGTCTTTCTCCATGGACCATAAGTGGCATATTTAGTCCCATGAACATATGTTTATCAGATTCTGTGTGCAATTATAGTGCCTCTTGTGGTTGCCCCCCTAATTGCTTTTGAGTATTTGTTTAACCACTTGCCCACCGGGCACTTATACCCCCTTCCTAAGCAGGCCAATTTTCAGCTTTCAGCACCCTCACATTTGAATGACAATTACTCAGTCATGCAACACACACAAATAGAGCTTTCTGTGGTGGTATTTATTCACCACTGTTTATTTTTAATTTTTTGCACTATAAATGAAAAAAAGGATTTGTAAAAAAAAAAAAATGCATTTTTCTTCATTTTAGTAATAAAATTTTGCAAATGAGTAATTTTTCTTTATAAATGTTGGCCAGAAGTTACACTGCTACAAATCTTTGGAAAAAATAACCCAAATAAGTATATGTTATTTGGTCTTTTTGAAAGTCTACAAGAGTTATGGTTATGGTGCCAATCATTTAAAATTTATTACACCTGATGTACTAATGTCTTATTTCATTTCTTGAGACACTAAGGCCCCTTACACACATGTGGACCATTAAGGTCCGCCTGTCAGTTTTTTAGGGGGGACCTGAACGGATGCTCTATACCAGTGGTTCTCAACCTTCTATTGCCGTGACCTCTTGATAACATTTCCCAAGTTGTGGGGACCCCTAACAGTAAAATTATTTTCGTAGCGTGGGTTGTCAGCACGCAAAGGCAAGACAAGTAATTTGCACCCCTAACCCACGGACATTTAGCACTCCCTGATTCCCTTCCACTCGTACAGTATTAAAAGCCCTTATGGTGCATTTTAGGATGTACCACTCTTTGTTCTCCTTTCTTTCCCTTTCATCTCTCTCTATGCTAATTTCTTGTTTTTTTCCCCATCCCCCTCTCTAGCCGTCTTTCTTGTTCTTTTTCTTTGTTCCTCTCCTTCTTTTCCTCTCCCTTCCATGTATTCTCTGTTTTTATTCCTCCTCTTACTCCTTGGTGGGGGCATGAATGAGGCACATATGGGCATGAATGATGCACAGATGAGGCATGAATGATGCATAGATGAGGCATGAATGATGCACAGATGAGGCATTAATGAGGCACAGATGGGCATGCATGAGGCACATATGTGCATCAATATAGCACAGATGGGCATGAATGAGGCACAGATAGGAAATTAATGAGGCTCATATGAGCATGAATGAGGCACAGATGAGGCATGAATGAGGCACAGACGAGGCATGAATGAGGCACAGACGAGGCATGAATGAGGCACAGATGGACATAGATGAGGCAAGGTTAGGCACGGATGAGCACTGCTGCAATCTCCCTCCTCTATTCGCACACTGTACCGATTGGTGTGTACAGTGTGCAAGGAGAGTGAGAACTGAACTGGACTTGCACCAGTATGTTGATAAGTGATCATTCCATCGTTGGACAGAGCGATCACGTGGTAAAGGGCCGCTGTCATTGGCCTTTTACCCTGATCCATGTGGACCTATCGGACACGGACATTCCTGAGTGCGTGCCACAAGAGGCTCACAGAAAGCACGATTCTGGGAGGATGTCATTGTACATTACGTTATTATAATAAGCTGTTAATTATGTGATTATCTGCCATATATAGGAGTCCATCTCCCCTGTCTGGCCCTATCTCCACAACTAAGCTCTGATGGGTGGAACACATTAGAGGAACAGAGATGGAAGGATATAGTGGGGTAAAAAACCTGGAAGCAGATTGATTTCTATGCAGAGCTGCACCAGATTTTACACACTTGAGTTTTAGTAAATTAATCCCAATGTGTGCTGACCATTAATAAACGTGTTGGACTTTTGTGACATCATTGGAGTGCGGCTCATTCTTCTGCAGTTTTATTTTTCTAGTTTTGCCTAGAGTTGGAAAGCTTTTTTTCCCTGTACCACATCTATACTGTTGTCTGGGTCCCCACTAGTAGATTTACCCCTCTGTTTGTCCCAATGACCACTGTCATCGAAACAGAAAGTAAGGAGAAATCCAAAATTTTGGAGCTGACATGAGAGCAAGAGGTGAAGAGTAAAATTCCAGTGGGGACAATTTTCTAGGGACAGCTGTCATAAATGGGAATTACCTTCACTTTAGACAAAATTTCCTCTCATTTCTTGTTGCATATCCAAGAGGAAGTAAAGTGAATATTCTCCCAAGTGCTACACAGACAGAAAATAATAAACTAACAAGGGTTTTAATCCTTCCCCTCTCGCTTAAAGAAAGAAAGAGTCTGTGGCTCACGTACTCTTCAATCGCGTTTGACACTGGAGAATTTTGTAAACACAAATCTGACTGATCAGACTATTTTTTTCAGATTTTTATCTTACATGCTCCATCCCGTTAAGGATTTTTTTTTTTATTATAAAGTATACTTTGTATGGAGAGATCAAAAAGAAACATGTGCTTATGATGATTTTAACATGCATAGTGCTTCTCTTTTCTTTATATTTAACACTTGTAACTATGTTGTATCTCCCTCTAGTATAGCAGAACATCATTTAATCTCAACCCCTTGAAATCCTAAAGTGATTTTTGTGCTATCCCTTTCCCCTTGAAGACAATGTTATTTCCTTCCCCCTCCCCCTCTCATCTCTTTTTTCCTCCAAAACATCTTTTCTTCTCTCCTCATTTGCTCCTCTAAGGGACCTGGATATTGATGTTGCCTTTAATTGAAGTAAAGTTCTGCTGTGTTCATGCAAAAGGAGTCCATTAGGCCTAAGTGGCAAACAGATCAAGAGCGAAGGTATTTGGTTACCCAGGCATCAGCCTCTGAAACACGCTGTCAAAACTCATCACGGCTAAGAGGAATTACAGAATCATTATGTCGAACAGCAGATCCCTGGCTTGAGCTTAATGCAACAACCTTGACGGCTTTAGATCAGATTTCCTGCCCTCTGGTGACGGTAAGATCACCAGGGTAGCTTGAATGGGAGAAGGACGCTGTTCGTAACAGGGCCGATGGGGGAATAACACTGTGTTGGAGTACTTCTATGTAACAGCAATGTTATTGGATATTTTTCTGTAACACTTTCTTCTCTTGAGACTTTATCCTCCTGTGCCTGTTTGGTCCTTTAACATACAGTATCTCACAAAAGTGAGTACACCTCTCACATTTTTGTAAATATTTTATATCTTTTCATGTGACAACACTGGAGAAATTACACTTTGCTACAATGTAAAGTAGTGAGTGTACAGCTTGCATAACAGTGTAAATTTGCTGTCCCCTCAAAATAACACAACACAGCCATTAATGTCTAAACCGCTGGCAACAAAAGTGAGTACACCCCTAAGTGAAAATGTCCAAATTGAGCCCAACGTATAGCTCACAACTGTCTCTGTTTTCGAGGGACTGTCCCTGATTTGGAACAAAGTCCCTCTGTCCCTCTTTCCTCCTCATTTGTCCCTCATTTTAGTCTGATCTATATAGTTGTACTGTATATAAAATGCACTATTTATCTTTCAAAAGTGTTTTGCAGTGCTAAAACTTTCATACAATTTCTAAATTGCTGCATTTGTAAATTTCAAAAGTCATTATAAAGAAAGGAATAGCAGTGGTGAAAAAAAAAAGCACTTGTGGGTTTAACAATTCCTTTTTTGTGTATAATTCTCCTTTAAGGGGGTGTGACAGGGAGTGTGTCCTCTGCCTACATACTTTTGCTGATAGGTGTCCCTCGTTCCCATCTCATAAAGTTGGGAGGTATGTCCAAAGTGTCAATATTATGTGTGACCCCTAATATTTTCCAGCACTGCCTTAACCCTTTCGGGCATGGAATTCACCAAAGCTTCACAGGCAGTGGCGGCTTGTGAAGTTTTAGGATGGGGGGCGCCAGACCCATCCTTCCTTTTTGACAACTCCCAATTGGTGAAAATGGGCGTGGTTTCAGTGAAATAGTGGGTGTGGCTCTAAGGTAGTGTGGTTAGCATCTGAGATGAACAAGGGATGGAGGGAAAGGGAGAGAGGGATGGAGGTACAGTAGGCACAGATCCTACATAACAATAGAAATATGTGTATTCTAGAAAGTTTAACAATCAGCATATAAAGATATTCCAAACACCTGGTGTTAGCACTTCAATCATGCGGGCACCATGGTTGTTATGGTGTGAGGATGATTGAAGCACATTATTTCTATTATTACATTGTGATATAAAATGAAATTATTCAACTTACCATAATGCAGAATCAGTGGGAGCCCTGAGCATGTCACTAGCCACGTCGCCTGACACCAGATGCCATCAGGTGCCCCTAGCAGAGTCCGTCCTTACATCAGGTGTCCCCAGTGGAGTCCGTCCTTACATCAGGTGCCCCCAGCAGAATTCCTCATTACATGCAGCCTGTGTCACTTAAAATGCAGCCTGTGTCACACAAAATGTCCGCTCCTCTCATACTTCCTGTTTTCTCTCTCCCGGGCGCAATGAGAGATAGAAAACAGGAAGTGACATCAAACTCAGATGACAAACCGCCCGGCTGTAGTAATAGATACTACGAGCACCAGGTGGAAGCTACTCAGCGCTTTGGAAAGTGCCACAGGGCGGGATAAAAGTCCGCAAATGAAGCGCCACATCTGCAATCTCGTGATTGCATAGAAGTGGCCCTTCCCATAGTGCACTGTGTCTGGCATTAAACACAGTGCACTTAAAAGGGGTGGGCCAGCGAAAAAAAAAGTAAAAGTCAGCAGCTACAAACACTGTAGCTGCTGACTTTTAATAAGCACTTACCTTTCTAGGGTGCCCGCGATGTTGGCCGCCTGAGGCCGACCTGTCCCTTGGCTCTCGGGTCCCGGCGCCGCCATTCAAAGTAAGGGAAACAGGCAGTGGAGCCTTGCGGCTTCACTGCCCTTTTCCTACTGCGCATGCGCGAGTCGCACTACGCTTTGTGAATGGGGCGTGGTGTGTTGTGGGACAAACAGTTTTCCACAACACACTGCGCCCCATTCCCCAGAAGACAACGCGAGGAGGAGAAGACAGAAGATCACTGTGGAATAGGAAGAGACAGATTAGGATCATCTGCCTAGCAACAGCCAATTCTGGTAAGGGAATTTTTTTTTTTGCAGCCTTTTTATGCATTTTTTTTTGTTTATGGAAGGGTCGCCACTGTTCACAGGTTGCCACTGGAGTCCTCTTCCACTCCTCCATGATGACATCATGGAGTTGATGGATGTTAGAGACCTTGGGCTTCTCCACATTTTTGAGGTTGCCTCACAGATGCTCAATAGAGTTTAGATCTGGAGACATGCTTGGCCAGTCCATCACCTTTTCCTCAGCTTCTTTAGCAAGGCAGGGGAGGAGGTGTGTTTGGGGTCGTTATGTTGGAATACTGCCCCGCGGCCCAGTCTCCGAAGGGAGGGGATCATGCTCTATTTCAGTATGTCACAGTACATGTTGGCATTCATGATTCCCTCTATGAACTGTGCTCCCCAGTGCCGGCAGCACTCATGCAGCCCCAGACCATGACACTCCCACCACCATGCTTGACTATAGACAAGACACACTTGTCTTTGTACTCCTCATCTGGTTGTCGCCATACACGCTTGACACCATCTGAACCAAATAAGTTTATCTTGGTCCCCTCAGACCACAGGACATAGTTCCAGTAAACCATGTCCTTAGTCTGCTTGTCTTCAGCAAGCTGTTTGTGGGCTTTTTTGTGCATGATCTTTAGAAGAGGCTTCCTTCTGGGACTACAAGAATGCAGACCAATTTGATGCAGTATGCGGGCTTATTGGGCCCAATTTAGACATTTTCACTTAGGGGTGTACTCCCTTTTGTTTTCCAGTGGTTTAGACATTAATGGCTGTATGTTGACTTATTTTGAGGGGACATCAAATTTACACTGTTATACAAGCTGTACACTCACTACTTTACATTGTAGCAAAGTGTAATTTCTTCAGTGTTGTCACATGAAAAGATATAATAAAATATTTAAAAAAATGTGAGGGGTGTACTCACTTTTGTGAGATACTGTATATCCATACACACAGAAGAGCAGACATTGTAATCTACCTAAAGGAGAACTTCAGGCAAAGCAACTAGCATTGGTCCGGTCTTGTCGCTGTCGCCGCCGCCTTCTGCTTCTGCTTCTTCCTTCTTCTTCTCTTCTTCCAATGTTGACACGACGCTCTCTCTGGCCGTAATGGCAGGGACGCATTGTGCTGCGACTTATATAGGGATAAGGGGCGGGGTCAACTGGTGATGTCACATGGTGACCCCACCCCTTATGATGTCACAGTCCCGCATCCTCCGGAACAGTAACATCATAAGAGGCGGGGTCAACATGTGACTTCACCCGGGGACCCCGTCCCTTATCCCTATATAAGTCGCCGCACAACACGTCCCTGTGTTGTGTTTTTTTTTATTAACACTTCCCCCCCCCAGGTGAATGGGTAGGGGTACTCATACTCATTCACATAGCCATTCATAACAAATGGTTAACAAGCAACATAAGATTAATGCACTGCAATGGCTTTTGAAGTATATCTAAAGTCAAAAACTTGTTTAAGGTTTTGGCTAGAACAGAGCATGCCCTCTAAGTTTATTTTTCCTGCTACACAACAAATATTTACCTACTAAAGGCAGGGTTGGCAATTGTCCAACTGAAAAGTAAAACTACGGCCTCCCGGTAAAAATATGTGCTGCAATATTGAATTTAAAAAACAAGCAGTTTTCTCTTTGTCCCCCTGCAAAGTTCCACATGTATGTGTTGATCCTGCCAGTGAAGTCCCTCCACCTAATGTAGCTTCCTGTGATGGTGTAGCACTAATGCTGCACTGTTTCTTGCAGAACAGAGTTGAAAATTTTATGTAGGCCTACTTGCCCACAGATGGAGATGTAAGGAGAAGGTCCTCTGCTGATGGAGGGTGCCCTGCAATGGTGCTGTAACTGGTGGTCCACCCCACCAGCAGGTCCAGGCGGACAGCACCATCGCAGTGCACCCTGCTTCAGCCGAGGACCTTCTCCTTACATCTTCATCTGTGGGCAAGTAGGCTGATAGAACCACTGGAATTTTAATAAAGCTATCTGGCTGTTGGTAGCATGGGAACCACTCAGTTACCATTTATTATATCCTATAGTTTATAGCCTTTTGTGTTTTTGGTTTGTGACCAAGCAGGTCCAATAAACTGTTTTTACAATTTGCAATTTTGTGTGAACTGGTGACCAATTATTCAAAATATTGCTCAATCAGAGATTCTAATAAGCTCACACACTTGTCCTAAGCGCTCTATAGAGAAATATGGTAACATAACCCTGCAGCGCAGACGGGAACTCCGACCACTGCTGGAAGTACTGAGAAACAGAGCCATTCCGTACCGTTGGAAATACCCTTTTTGCCTCTCTGTTTCTCACCAGGGCCGTGTAGAAAATCTGAGAGTCCCGGAGGATCTGGACCATTTCTGTACCGCACTTGACCTTCCCTCCGTTGACCTCCCCGACTGGTACAGCGACTTCAGACTGCCTACTCTCCGCAGGGTGACCTCCATGGAGGGGGTGGACGAAGCTGGCAACTATGCCATAGGGAGACGCCGCAGACCTGAACACCGACCTCCTCTCCCTCACTCATCCCAGAGGGATGCCTCACCGCCAAGAAATGGCAGCCCCACGGCTTCACCTGCCCACCGCAGACCCCGCCGCAGTTGAGGGAGCTCTGACACCCTCCTCCGTTTGTTGAACGATACCTTCGGTTCGTAATGCTGGACTCAGCCGTCATTTAGGCCTGCAATCATAACCCATTTGACTTCTACACCCATGGAGTGCTTTGCCCCCCTACCGAGAACTTTCGCTTGGCGACCACTCTCCGGATATTTCCACCTGTCCTCGGATCCCCACTTCCAGCCCAAGTACTACCCCCCCCACCCATCCATGCAGAGACAAAACTTGTCCCCTTCACTGGGCAGTCCCCGATTTGAGCCTGGATGCTCCCGATTTGTTCTTCAGCTTTTGTGTTGCTGCCTGGAATACCTTGCACCGTCCATGTATTTTCTCCCTTATGTTCCTGCTTCGCGGCCTTTAAGACTTCCGCTTTACTACTGCGTTGCCTCCTGCTCACAATAGCCACGAAGTGCCTCCTGAGACTATCGTAAGCCTTTCCCTCCTCAGGCATTGGCTTATCACCATGTTGTGCCCACCTCTGCTCACCTCAGACGGACGTAGCCGTGGAACTCTCTTCTCCTTACATGGTATAGCTAACAATCATTTTCTTACTTCTTCCTTCTTCCTCTCTTTCTCTTCCTCTCCCTATTTCCCTCTTTCAATACTTCTCTTCTTTATTAGTCCCTAAAATGGGATTTGTCTGCATGACGATGATATGAGTCGTACTAAGTGGGGACTCCCAGCGAGTCGGGAGTGAGGTACTGTGTAAGATTAGATCTTTAGCCCCATTGTCCTGTAACTACTACATTGTCGCTCAGTCTTCTGATCGATATCCTTCCAACAACATGACCAGTTTCATGAGGCTTCTCCTCTGTGCCTGGGGATTTTAAGCAGTGCGGGGTCCATGCGCAAAAGACGGGTAGTGACCTCCGGCAATTGTTGGACAATACCCAATATGATATATACCCCCCAAAGAGTTATTCACTATCCATAAGATTTAGCCAAACCCTCACTCCCGACTCTATATACTCAGCTTTCCCTCTTAAAGATCTCGGATGTTTGTTACATATAGCACGGGTGTAGTTGTTACTGTAGTTGTCTTTACATGACCCTTCATATTTGCCTTGTGTCTGTCCTACTTGTCCATGCATTATGTTATGTTATGTTGTTCTGATCCTCTGTCTATGATAGTTGTGAAGTTATCGTTTATTTACTAGAAGCTAGGTCTGCGCCCCTATTTTGTTCCCCGCTCTAGTACTCCCCCCCGAAACACAACTCAGCAAGTCTAACTCATTTCTCCCTTTTAACTGTCAATTAATGGCCAATTCCCCAACACATCCCGCACGAGCCCCTAACCCCACTTCATCGGATTTTCTTGAACTATTGCTCCCATCTACCACCACCTCCGAACTTCTCACTGCCCCTGGCCCTATCACTTGCCCCAGACCTTTGGGTTTTGCTGACCAGATATGACATATTCACACTCAATAGTCCTATCTCTTCCTCATAGATCCCCCTGTAGGGTCACTCTATTGTTGATCTCTAATCCTCCACTCATCCTCACCTTAACCAATTGCCGACTTTCTGCTCCCCTAGGTCTCTCCGTGACGGAGATCTCCCACCTCTCGTGTGACCTCGTCCGCCACCCCCAAACTACGGACGCTGGTAGTCAGAGTTGACCCAGCCGGTGCCGCTCTCGGAGTTCCGAGGGGTTGACAGGTTCAACCCTTCCACCGGCCCCACACCCCCTGTACCCCACCCAAGTTCACTCTCTCCCTGCCACCCCCCTTCCATCTTCTGATCCCCCCTCTCTCCCCTCCCCTCTTCCTTTTTTTTTTCCCTTTTTTTTTTTTCTTCTCTCTCTCTCTCCCCCTCCCCTAGGACCCCCCTCCCGGAAGCTCTCTAGTTAAACTTACCTCGCTCACAATGGTACCGCCACTACAGAACAAGACTAAAAATATGTCACTGAAGCTTGTCTCCTTTAATGCCAAAGGCCTAAACATTCCAGAGAAGCGCCACCAGACGCTATCGTTAATGTGTAAACTAAAGGCAGATGTGGTCCTCCTTCAAGAGACCCATTTCAGTGCTAAATCTACCCCCAGACTATCCAACCATGCCTTCCCTGTAGAATTTAACGCGACATGCCCCTCTGCTAAGTGTAAAGGTGTTTCCATACTTCTCTCCAAGAACTTTGACCTTCAACTTTCGGGTACCCTAGCAGATGACGATGGGAGGTTCCTTTTCATCAAAGGCACATTTAAAAATAGGATGTTCACCCTCGCTAATATCTATAGCCCCAACTCCTCTCAAGTACCTTTCTTTCGGAAAGTAGTGCACAAACTGCAATCTTTCACGGAAGGAATGCTGATCCTCGGTGGCGATTTTAACGCCCCCTTGGATCCTTTAATGGACACCTCCTCAGGGTCCTCCAGCCTGACATTCCGTGCCCTCAAGCAAATCAAGAAAAGTCTCCAGGAACTGTTACTCCACGACACATGGCGATCACTGTATCCCAAAGACAAGGATTTCACCTTTTTCTCTATCCCGCATAATAGGTATTCCCGCATTGACTACCTCATGGCTTCCCAACAGAACTTACACCATCTGACCAAAGCCTCAATTGAACCTATGACGATCTCGGACCATCACCCCATCACAGCCCTTTTCACTTTCCCTGAAAAGCTTGACCGGTCCAGCATCTGGAGGTTGGATGCTAGCATTCTCACAGACGAACTCAGAGCAAACGAAATTCGTGACTGTTTAACCAATTATTTCATAGAAAATGATACACCCGAGGTCTCCCCCCTTACCCAATGGGAGGCACATAAATGTGTCATAAGAGGAAAGTTTATCTCCCTAGCTGCTGCCCTCAAGAAAGAAAGAGCGGCCACCCTAACGGGACTGTTTTCGAAGCTTAGGTCCCTTGAAACCCAGCACAAGAGAACTCTTGCGTTGGACACGCATGCTGAATTAACGAACGTCCGCACCCAGATCCAAGATATCTTGGGATACCAGACGAAAAAGAAATTCGCCCTATCCCAGAAGCTCTTCTATGAGCATGGGAACAAGTCAGGCCATCTTCTGGCCCAAGCCCTGAAAACTAAAACAGCTAAGCGAACGATCCATCGTATACACTCCCCCACGGGTTCGATCCTCGAAACCAACACAGATATAGCTTTGGAATTCGAACGGTATTATACCTCCCTCTACAACCTCAACCTCTCCAACCCACAAACTCCAGACCCCCACAAATGACTTGGCGATATTCAGACGTATCTCTCTAAGCTCCCTCTTAAGACTATCCCCCCGGACACCCTCCAAGCCCTGGAAGCCCCTATCTCTTCGGCAGAATGGTCACAAGCCGTAAAGCAACTGAAACCTGGTAAGAGCCCTGGCCCTGATGGGCTGACCTCAGCATATTATAAATTATTTGCGGAGACACTTCAAATGCCCTTCCTGAAGGCCTTCAATTCCACTCCCACCTCAAAATCTCTCCCCGGAGGCATTTTGGAAGCCCACATTACAGTTATACCCAAACCAGATAAGGACCTCACACTCACTAGTAGCTATAGGCCGATCTCCCTTCTCAATGTGGACGTGAAAATATTTGCAAAAATTCTCGCCAATAGATTCCTCCCATTTCTCCCGGCCCTTATTTCCCCCGATCAGGTAGGTTTCGTCCCCGGACGAGAGGCAAGGGATAACACCCTGAAATCCATCAATATCCACCATTTGATCACGCAAACTAAACAGAAAGCTTTCTTCCTGTCCCTGGACGCGGAGAAGGCGTTTGACAGAGTGGCCTGGGACTATATGGAAGCAGTTCTCACCTCCCTAGGACTCGGCCCTTGCATAACCAATATGATTATGTCCCTCTACTCCACACCGACAGCACGGGTCAGGGTCAACGGCACTCTGTCAAACGCCTTATCCATCCGAAATGGAACGAGGCAGGGATGCCCCCTCTCCCCGATCCTATTTATCCTTACGCTGGAACCTCTCCTCCAGACCCTCACCTTGAATAGCGACATCAAAGGCGTCCACACTCCACTGAAAGAGTTTAAATACGCGGCCTTCGCCGATGACATTTTAATGTATCTCACGGAACCCATCACCACCATTCCAATCGTCCTCTCAGAGTTTAGTAAGTTTAAGGCGGTATCTAATCTTAAGATAAACTTCTCTAAGTCGTATGCCCTTAATATTTCCCTTCCAGAAACACTCCAGACACAATGCGAATCGAATTTCCAGATACGCTGGAAACCTGATTCTATCACTTATTTAGGCACCCAAATCCCACGGAAGCTATCGGACCTATATGTGACAAATCACCTCCCCATCCTACATAAATTGACGACGGATCTCGAGAGATGGAACAAACAGATTCTATCTTGGTTTGGCAGGATCGCAGTTCTCAAGATGAACGTTTTACCCCGCTTATTATATATCCTCCAAACCTTACCCATACAGGTCCCCCAATCTTTTTTCACATCCTATAATAACATCTGCTCTAGATTTGTATGGGGACATCGAAAACCCAGAATCTCAATTAAGATTCTTTCTCGCCCGAAACATCTGGGAGGCTTGGGCTTCCCAGATATACTTAACTACTACAGAGCGGTCCACCTGACCAGGATTGTAGACTGGAATGTCCAGGACCCCTATAAAGAATGGGTTCCGTTGGAAGCATCTTTTTCATCTATACCACTCGCCTCGCTACCCTGGATACGACCTGCCCACATCCCTGCCTCTGCCACCCTACACCCCCTATTACACCCCACTCTGAAATGCTTTCATCAACTTTGCTCTCGTACAAAAATCTCCTCGATCCCCGGGCCCCTAACTCCGATCAAGTGTAACCCAGACTTCCCACCCGGCCTCTCCCCTGACTATCTGTCAGAACACTGGCCACAGGACAGTTTACGCGCCTACCATATGTACAACAGAGGTAAACTCATCTCCACCCCTATCCTCGCCAGCACCGTAGATAGACCACCCATTCCGCCTTGGACTTACCTTTTAATTGCATTTTTTTTGCAATCCTTAAACAGGGACTCCCAATGCTCCAGACCTCTATCTCCTTTTGAAAAGCTTTGTACCCAAACAACCCCCCAAAGACATGTAATAGCCCTCACCCACAACATGCTATGGGATGGAGTACAACCCGGATCCACCTTAGCTTGCAAACGCTGGGAGGAAGATCTTTCCCTGTCCATAACTGACGAACAATGGAGCACCATTTTCCAGACTATCCACAGAGGCTCCTCCAATGTTAGCACTCAGGAGAATAATTACAAGATCCAATCGAGGTGGTACCGCACCCCCTCTCTTTTACATAAATTCACCCCTAACACCACCGACATCTGCTGGAGATGCCTCCTGGAAGAGGGTACACCACTGCATATTTGGTGGTCCTGTACTCTCCTTCAGGACTACTGGAGAGAAGTATGTAGAATCACTTCCCAAATTACCACCTACAACATTGAACCCTCCCCGTCCCAATGTCTTCTCCACCTTTCACCTTTATCTAAACGAGCCTACCATGGCTCCCTGGCGATGCATATGCTCAATGCCGCCAAACAGTGTATCCCGATCCACTGGGGGGTCGCCCAGAGTCCCCTCCATTAAAGAATGGTTTACCAGAATCAACAAAACAGCCGAAATGGAAGAGCTGATCCATATTTCCAAGGACACCCCCTCGAAATTTAGCACGAAATGGGCCTGTTGGAAACACTTCCAGACCACCACAACCTACGCAGAAGTATACAAATGAGGACATCAGGTCCACAGTTTTAAGACCTTGACCCCACAGGGCCTAATCTACCTCTCTATCATTGAGCTTTTCGTTACAGACACTGAGAGAAGGATAAAAATCTAAGCTACATATCCATTACTCTACTTCAGGAAGGGGTCATAGGGAAGGGGGACCCCCCCCCCTTCACTTGATTACCTTTTTGTCTCCCTCTTTCCCCCCCCCCACCTTTTTTTTTTTTTTTTTTTCTTTTCTTTTCCTCTCTCTCTCTGTCTCTATATCTCACTTTCCTCCACCCTCTTCTTTCCTTCCCCCCTGCTCCATCCCCCCATCCTAGTCCGCTACCAGACCACCCCAAAGCAGACGTTCACACATGTTATCTCTCGTGAATACCACACGCCTCCAACCACATGTAGCCCTCCCCATTCTAGGTAGACCCCTTTAGGGGTCTCCCTTGCGATGTCCCATAACACGCGCTGGCCCCCTGTTCCCGCGAAGATTGACCCACCATACATTATTATTGGCCCCTTGACCCTCCCTTTAATTGGCCCTCCTGTAGACTTTGGGGCAATTCCTCATAGAGTAATACGATATGGGCCACGCCTGATTGCTTGCAATCCGCCTGTACACCGGACATGCACCTAGCTGGCTTCTTTTTCCACACAGATCCGGTCCTGTACATTTCATGATGTTCCCATGTTATGCATATTCTATGACTATGTAACTCTGCTGATTTTGTATTCAACCTGTTGTTGGAAATACTTGTTCGTCTGTATTTTTGAACTTTTTTTCAAAATAAAAATATGTTTAAAAAAAAAAAAGAAATATGGATGTGGCTTTTGTGGTTACTCCCTGCAAGGGTTGTCTCTAGCAGGTTAGAGCATTCTTGCTGTCACAAGGTTTTTTCCTAGGTCTGGCATTCCAAGTGGTGCCTGATCATCTTTGATGTGCTTTTAAAGGAAGTTTTTTGTGTATCGCATAGTAACTGGACATGGGACTTTATTTAACCTGTCATACAGGTGTCTTTAGTTTTAATTTAGGACTTTTTTTTATGTCAAAACAGTGATGAAAAACTGATATTTAATATATTCCATTAAAAACTAAAAAAAACTCAACTTTGTCAAATGAATAAGTCAAAGCAGGCCAGCATTTTTTGTGATTAGTTCTATCTTTATCCACGTTTTTTCTTTGCAAATGATTTTTCTATACAGCTCTACAGATTTTATGTCCTTAGGACCTTATGTATATGAGCATCCTGGGTGTCAGTAGACCTGGCACCTGGATCACATGCAACAGACCTCTTACTCAGTGTGTGCAAATTAGGTCTATAACAAACTGGTAGATATTCAGCCGGTGTATACTGATGTCAAAAGTTTGTAAAAAAAGATCACCCCACAAAGTCAACTGACCAAATCCTAGGGTTGGATAAAGAGAGCCCGGGTCATATTTGTTCTCATTGATATGACATAAGAGGCTGCTGACCCTCAATCCTCCAAAGAACACTCGTCTCTGATTACAAAGTGCCGTCTTCAGGTTCAATCAGAATCAAAAAGAACACACAAACACACATGAGATTATAAATGTTAATTATCATTAAGAGCTAATAATTGACCCTCTCTAAAGTAGCTGATTGAGAAATCCTTGCTCAAGGAGGGTGCCACTTCATAATCAAGATATATATGCCAGAAAAATAAAACCCTCTTAAAATGTTATATTAATACTCGCAGGAGCTCTTCATTTTTGGCAGGTTTGTGAGCTTAAAATAATGTTTTATAGGGCACACGTTCATGAAAAGATCAGATACATATACAATCACAAGAATAGCAAGTCTCACATATAGAAAATAAGATGCTGTGTTTAGAAAAACTTCATATTGCAGTAGTATGTTTTAAGTCCAGGCTATACAATATGTAACAATATGGTTAAAAAGAAATCCAGGTATGGCTTGGACCAATACTAGCTTCTGAGTATCGTGTTGAGTGGCTGCCCTGCTGACTTTTGAACACAGAAGGCCACTGCTTGGCACAAACACCATTCAGAGAAGGCCCTACATTTTCTAAATTATTGTTAGCCATTTTTTGATTGGACAAAGTGGAGAAAAAGGGGAGATTAAATTGATCACATAATCCTATCAAGCAGTAAGAGTTTAAATTGTTATTGAACCCTCTCTGAAGAAAAAAAAATGTAACTGCATATCTTTCATGATGCATGTTTTCAGTTACCTTTCTGTGTTCTGCCTCTTTTTGTAGCATACCTCCCTATTAGATTTTCTGTAGATTTTTGTCTTCATATTTACCAAAACCATATAATATGAGGTAAAAAAAATTCACAATGGGTGCATGGGTTCCCCCCACCAAGAGCATACCAGGCCCTTTGGTCTGGTATGGACTTTCAGAGAAACCCCCATGCTGAAAAAAACGGCGTTGGGGTCCCCCCTCAAAATCCATACCAGACCCTTATCCAAGCACACAGGCTGACAGGTCAGGAAAGAGGGTGAGGATGAGCAAGCATCCCCCCCCCCAAACTGTACCAGGCCACATGCCCTCAACATGGAGGGGTGGGTGCTTTGCCTCTTCCCGACAACCCTGGCCATTGGTTGTCAGGGTCAACGGGTGTGGGGGCTTATCAGAATCTGGAAGCCCCCTTTAACAAGAGGGCCCTAGATCCTGGCCTCCCACTCTATGTGAACGAGTCATTCACCCATTCACCTAAAAAAAAGTGTCAAAAATAAAACACATTATGCATGTTTTTAAAGTAATTCATTAAGTAGCTCCGGCGTCTCTTCTGATTTTCCCTCTTGGGCTCTTCTGTCCCTTCCGCTGACATCTTCTCCCCTCTCCGGGTCACACATTACACATATTTTTAAAGTAATTTATTAAGGCAGCTCCGTCGTCCTCTTCTGATCTCTTCTCCCCTCTCCAGCTCTTCTGCCTCCTTCGCTGACGTCTTCTGCCGGCTCTTCTCTCCTCTCCGGGTCTTCTCTGCTGATGTCTTCCAGTTCTTCTCCCTCTGTCTGCTGTCTTCTGCCTCTGCTGGGTCTTCTCTGCTATCTTCTTGCTCTTTTGCTGGGTCTTCTCCACTGTCTTCTCCCTCTGTTTTTCTTCCAGTGTTGAATTGACGCTTTCTCTCTCGCTCTAATGCCAGATGCGCGGTGTGCTCCTAATTATTTTGGCATGGGGCGGGCTCACCGGGTGATGTCACCTGGAGGCCAGCCCTTTATGACATCACTGCCCCATCATGCCCTGGGTGGTGATGTCATAAGGGGTGGGCCCCCGGTGACCCCACCCCATGCCCTTTATAAGTAGTGGCACACCGCACACCCGGCATTAGAGCGGGAGAGAGCGCCAAGTCAACATCAGAAGAAGAACAGAGGGAGGACACAGCGGAGAAGACCCAGCAAAAGAGCAAGAAGATAGCAGAGAAGACAGTGGACAGAGGAAGAAGAATTGGAGAGGGTTATAAGACATCAGCGGAAAAGACCCGAAGAGGGAAGAAGAGATCGGAAGAGACAACGGAGTTGCCTTAATAAATTGCTTTAAAAATATGTGTAACGTTTTATTTTTGAGACTTTTTTTTCAGGTGTATGAGTAAGGGTACAATGTACCCCATATTCATTCACATAGGGCCGGGGGCTGGGATCTGGGAGCCACCTTGTTAAAGGGGGCTTCCAGATTCTGACATTTGGCGTGGAGTTCCCCTTCAAGATCATCAGAGCACAAGTGGCATGCAAAAGTCAGATCAGTCAAGGCGTCGACCCGACTTTGATCCGATTTCAGTGACATTTAATCCACTGAAGTAGGATCAAGTTTGGACCAAAGTAGTGCAGGGAGTGTTTTCAAAGTTGGACTGACTTATGTTGAATCAGTTAAGATGGCTCCCATAGGGAAACATTGATTTTCACACGTAATGCGACATGAGCTCCCAATGTCTGAGTGTTTGCCATACCAGTGTGAACCTGGCCTTAGAGTTTCAATTTGTATGCAATCAGGCGGGCCCTTGCACTACATGGTTTTGGTAAATCTGAAAAAAAATCTGTAGAAATGTTACTGTAATAGTGTGTATGGAACCTACTCTATCTCCACTGCCTTGCAAACCTCCCCAGAGTCACCCTGACGTGCGTGCTACTGGCCAGGTCTTTCTCTTTCTGTGTGGGCTCAGGCATTGTACATAGGGTGCACATGTGGAGTGTGGTAGGGGTCCTTCTTATTTCACACAAAGACTTGGGGAGCACACTCTAAAAAAATGTATTACATTAAAGGTGGTGCTGCTGTATGACCATGAAAACAGAACCAGCTGGTAAGTGTACTGAGTAATTTTTGGATTGTGTTTGGCAACAAGAACAAAAGATTATAGCGCACACATACAAAAATTACATTTAAATCCTGCAAGGCTATTTAAAGCACCTGAACATATTAAGCAAAAATATCGGTATTTGTCTTTTATTCTTCTTATTGCACAAACTCAATCCAGAAATTACTCAGTACACTTACCAACTAGTTATTTATGCACTATATTACCAAAAGCATTGGGGCACCTGCCTTTAAATGCACATGAACTTTAATGGCATCCCGGCCTTAGGCTATAGGGTTAAATACTGAGTTGGCCTACCCTTTGCAGCTATAACAACTTTAAATCTTCTGGGAAGGTTGCCCACAATGTTTAGGAGGCTGTCTAAGCAAATGTTTGACCATTCTTCGCACATTTGTGAGGTCAGGCACTTATGTCGGAGAGAAGGTCTGGCTAGCAGTCTGCACTCTAAGGCCGCGTACACACGGGCGGACTGTTCGTCCAACTTTGTCCGCTGAACAGTGTTTGGGCGGACAGTCCGCTCGTGTGTGGGCTTTCAGCGGACAGTTTCAGCGGACAGTTGGACGGACAAGGTTTTTCGGAAATTCCGTAAAACTGTCCGCTGAAACCTTGTTTCAGCGAACAGTCCGCTCGTGTGTAGGCTTGTTCGTCAAACAAAGTTGCGCGCATGCTCAGAAAGGATTTTCACGCCGAAAGCTATAATGCAGTGTATAGGACGTCGTATTTTTCGTCCCGTCGTACGTGCCGTTCACGTCATCGCGCACGGTTTCAGCAAACTGTTCGTCCGTCGTGTGTGGCCATGTCCGTCCATGCTAAGTTTGAGCGGACTGTTTGCCGAAACTGTTGGACGGACAAAGTTGGGCGAACAGTCCGCGCGTGTGTACGCGGCCTAATTTATACCAAAGATGTTCTATCGGGTTGAGGTCAGATCTCTGTGCAGGCCAGTCAAGTTCTTCCACCCCAAACTCGCTCATCCATGTCTTTATAGACCTTGCTGTGTGCACTGGTCCAAATCATTTGGTGGAGGGGAATTATAGTACAGGGTTATTTTTCAGGGGTTGGGCTTGGCTCCTTAGTTCCAGTGAACGGAATTCTAAAGCCTTGTACACACGATCGGATTTTTCGCAGACAAAACCTCAGACTTTTGTCCGAAGGCTTGAAGCTTGGTGAGTGTTAATTCGTGCTTTTCATTTTGTGCTTTTCATTTAGCGCTTTTCAGTTTGTGCTTTTCATTTCATGCTTTTCAGTTTGTTTCTTAACCCCCCCTAGCGGTAATCCCGAGTCTGGCTCGGGTTAGGAATTTACTGATAGGAGCGGTAACCCCGAGCCAGACTTGGGATTGCATCGCTGGATGCAGGGGAGGACACAGTGAGACTTACTTACCTTGTCCCCTGGATCCTGCTATGTCCTCCGCGCTGTGTGAGCGAGCTGTCCTCCACTCGATTCACAGTGCCGAATGCCGCCGAACTCCGTTCCCTGTGGCGTTACGGCGCACGAGAGCAGAGAACGGCGGCAAATTCAAAAAAGTAAAAGTACACAAAACACACACAGCACTGTAATCTTACAGATTACAGTGCTGTATTACAAAATTACACACCCCCTTTGTCCCTAGTGGTCTGTGCAATGCCCTGCATGCACTTTTATATTATAAATACAGTTTTTTCTGCCTGGAATTTGGAGATTGTCCATAGCAACCAAAAACTGTCCCTTTTTCAGTGTTTTAGGATTTGATTACATTATTGAATATTTTTTATTATTCTTTATTATATTATAAACTTTATCATATTCGGGATGTCTGCTAGACTCTGGTTTGAACATATTTAAGAGAGTTATTCCTAAGAATTACAGGGCTACAATATAAGACGCCAAATTTCCATGCAAAATAATTGTACCGCTTTCAGCACCTAAACCCAGACTGAATCATACCGCCAGGGAGGTTAATGGTTGTTCATCATTTAGACATGTTGCGGAATCGGAGGAGATAATGTGTTATTTATTATTGGACTTTTTGCTTTGACCAAAGTCCAGTCCAGGAACAGGAGGAGGATAGGTTGCTTTATTAATCCTAACCAATTATGTCATATGCCTTTTGTTATGTCTCCAGGATACCTTTCTCCCTTCTGAGGTTCAGAAAAGAGAATTCACCTTGTCATTTAACCTCCCTGGCGGTAATCCCGAGTCTGGCTCGGGTTGGGATTTTACTATCATAAGCGGTAACCCCGAGCCAGACTCTGGATCGCATCGCTGGATACAGGGAGAGGTTACTTACCTTGTCTCCTGGATCCAGCGATGTCCTCCGCGCTGTGTGATCGACCTGTCCTCCGCTCGATTCACACAGTGCCCGAATGCCGCCGATCTCCGTTCCCTGCGACGTTACAGCACACGGGAGCGGAGATCGGCACCAAATTCAAAAAAGTAAAAACACACAAAACACACACAGTACTGTAATCTTACAGATTACAGTACTGTATAAAAAAATTACACACCCCCTTTGTCCCTAGTGGTCTGTGCAGTGCCCTGCATGCACTTTTATATTATAAATACTGTTTTTCTGCCTGGAATTTGGAGATTGTCCATAGCAACCAAAAAGTGTCCCTTTATGTCAAAAGTGATTTTAGACCAACTAGAAAACAGCGATAATAAATTAGAATCACTTGCAGAATTGAGTGATAGCGATTTGTTGGGAAATTCGTCATCAAACTCTAAATCTAATTACAGCGACAATTCTGCAAATGAGCAAATTTCTGTGTTTTTGGATTTGATTACAATATTGAATAATTTTTATTATTATTTATTATATTATAAACTTTATCATACCCGGGATGTCTGGTTTTAACAGATTTAAGAGAGTTATTCCTAAGAATTACAGGACTACAATATAAAACGCCAAATTTCCATGCAAAATAATTGTACCTCTTTCAGCACCTAAAACCAGAACTAATCATACCGCCAGGGAGGTTAATTTGTATATTTTGTTGTTGCATTATTAAGCTATAAATTATGTTTGTTCTAGGTTAGCTGTTACGCATGCGCCACCTACTGGCCAAACATTAATATAGTTTATGAGAGAAACTATCCAGTGATGTAAAAATCATCATATCCTCTTTAGTCAGGAAGTGAAACAGCCACAAGGATTAGCATGTTCAATATCATGGCAGCAGCCTAGATGCTATCTTTCCCCATCTATGGCATCGGAGGTAAGCAATGTTCCCTTTCTTCCTCCACACACTATCAGGGAAAGGAGTTAGTCATTTCATTATTATTATTTTATATGATGTTTACTATTGTATGGTAATGTTATATTATTCTTGTTGTTTTCAGTTTTACCGCATATCACATGTGTCATTCACGTGTATATTAAAATCTGCAACGTGCCAATAAAAGACACAGACAAGAAACAGCAGTCAATTATTGTGTGCGCAGAAGAAGGTTATCTGCTTGGATAGCTACCCATAGACTCCGGGAGTATGGGGGGGCGAGGCCAGGACACCTTTGCTGCGGGAGCTCCAGGACAATAATCCAGATGATTTTCGGAATTATCTCAGGATGACGGACCCCTGCTTTCACCAACTCTTGGCATTGTTGACCCCCTATATTAAGAAGCAGGACGCATGCATGAGGCTTTTATTTTATTTTTTGGGTGAATAATAATGATTTCATTTGTTATATTTTCTATATTTTTGGATGCATAGAATGCACTTTCTATTGGCAGATAGCATGTCTAATTTGATTTGTTTCTTTTTTAACTACTTCAATAGAAAGGGCATTTTCATCCCCTTCCTGCCCAGGCCAATTTTCAGCTTTCAGCGCTGTCACACTTTGAATAACAATTGTGCAGTCATGTGACATTGTACCCAAATTCAATTTTGATAATTTAAGAGAGCTTCTTTTGGTGGTATGTGATTGCGCTATAAGCAAAAAAAGAGCAACAATTTTGAAAAACAAAAACAATATTTTTTGATATAATAAATATCCCAATTTAAAAAAAAATGAAAACTTTTTCCTCAGTTTAGGTCGATATGTGTTCTTCAACATATTTTTGGTAAAAAAAAAGTCGCAATAGGTTTATATTGATTGGTTTGCGCAACAGTTATAGCGTCTACAAAATAGAGAATAGATTTATGTCATTTTTATTATTAATTTTTTTTTTTACTGATTTTTATCATATCTGTGACATTGCGGCAGACATATCAGATACTTTTGACACTATTTTGGGACCATTGACATTTATAAAGCGATCAGTGCCAAAAAAAAGCACTGATTACTGTATAAATATCGCTGGCAGGGAAGGGGTTAACACTAGGGGGCATTGAAAGGGATAAATGTGTGTCCTAGGGAGTGATTCTAACTGTGGGGGGAGGGGACTGATTAGAGGAGACCGATCAGTGTTCCTATATACAAGGAACATACAATCAGTTCTCCTCTCCCCTGGCAGGACATGGATCTGTGTGTTTACACATACGGATCCACATACCTGCTCTGTGATGAGCAATTGTGGGTGCCCAGCGGACATCGTGGCCTCCGGGCACGGGCATTGGGTCCCCAGTGATGTGGCAATCGTGTGTGCACTCTCCACAATGTAAAAACAACCAGCAAAATACAGACTATAGCACATCAATTCAAACAGCTAGTAGTTTGTCATATGGACAACTACCTTTCATAAAAGGAATGTTCATTTGTGCGCCAATGACTTTTTTGGTTTACGTTACTCTCCACAATGCTTGGAAGCCGAGGACGTCATATGACGCCCGCCCAGAGGGTTCCTGCGGCCATCATTTTACAAAACGGCGATAGGCAAGTGGTTAATGCACAATAAAAAAAATTGTGGAGAATAATACTTGGCTATGTGTTTTACTTCAAATGACAGTTTGGGATAAGCAGTTACATTTAAAAAAATACAATGTAAAAAAAAAAAAAGTATAATAATATTATTCTTGATATTACTAGAAAAAAAAGCCTTTGAAAATTCGTTTGCAATAACTCCATCAGTATCACCAGCAAAGCAGCTTCATTATTACCCCATTAAAGAAGAAGAGAATTGTGCGCTGCATTTCGAGATTTCATAATTTGCCACGTCACGAATATTAATTCTCCATTACGAATGCTAGTTTATATCTTTATGAAAGAAGAAGCTTGAAGAAGAAGATTTTTAATATTTTTACCAATATCTTCCCCATGCTGAGGTGCAAATACCCTAGTAGTATTGACAGACATGTGCAATCACAACCAACTGCTAGCACTAACTGGATGTTTTCGGTTGACCACTCTCCCCACCCATGCGAGCATAGCAGTTGTCATGGTCACTTGACAGGTGTAAAAATTTGTGAAAAATTGAATTGCTACACTTTAAGTTTCTTACTAGCATTTTGATATTCTAATTGCACATTGTACTGATGTTTAAACAGACAGGAAATTCCAGTAGAAAAATGCAAGGAAGGGCTGTATGGTAAATGACTGTATTAACACCTATGCATACATGTGTTAAAACATTATTTAAGCTTTTCTTGGGGGGGTCGTATGAGCGTATATCCGTGTATACACAAATACATGCGTAAAATTCTGCCCAGCAATGAATTTTTTTTTACTGACCTATATCCAGTGCAAGTTTACACATCATTAAAATCAATGGGCTGCATTTTGATGAGTAAAGAAAGACCTGATTGCCTAAAAACATAGGGGTTGATTTACTAAAGGCAAATACAATGTGCACAAAGGGCAGTTGCACTGTGCAAGAGCAGTTGTTCCACAGCTTGGTAAATGAGCAGAAGCTATACTGACTTCCATCATCCAATCATGTGCAAGCAAAAATGCTGTTTTTTCTTTATATTTTCATTGCACTTGATTGAGTATTACTTCATTTGCTAAGCTCTGGAGCAACTACACTTAAAGAGTGCAACTGTCCTTTGCAAAGTGCACAGTCTTTTTGCCTTTAGTAAATCAACCTTATAGTGTTTTTAAACACCGTGCTAAAAAAGACCTACTATTCATAATTACTATTGACATAATTTTAAAAAATATTTATTTCCACAAGATTATATATGAATTTAACTGATTTTATGCATGTTGTTTATCTGTAAAAACCTTGACGGATGGATGTGCAGATTGCTGAAGCTCCGGCTACCTATAACATTAGCAATTGAACTCTTCCTTCCCCTCCCAAATTAACCAGATGACACAGTAATTTTTGGAGTTGAATGGCCATAGCAGCCTTTGTTTTATTCTTTCAAACA
The DNA here is from genome assembly GCF_037356315.1 of Lithobates pipiens. NCBI lineage: Eukaryota > Metazoa > Chordata > Amphibia > Anura > Ranidae > Lithobates > Lithobates pipiens. The sequence goes on from NW_027507903.1 coordinate 428,605,310, forward strand.
ATTGAAATACAAAAAATCCATAAACAGGCAATGCATAACTACATACAATACAATATATAACCCATTAAAAAATACCTCAGCCTAATCCTACCCGGTCTAAAGATCTTTGAAGGCCTATTTTCTATTTACCAACCAGTTGTATCTACCACCCATGAAAGGCCCCCAGCAGCAACACTGACTCGGGACAAGTACCATTTACTTATTACCAGAAACAACCAACTTGAAAAACCCCCGATGTTACCAATGTATTATTATGAAGGGAAGGGACACCCATACCTCCAGATGGGCCCAATCCCCCTAATTCTCCAGTATTTTTTCCAGCACCGCCTTCAGACACCCAATAGACCACCAAATCAGGGTGAACCGCCTTACGTTGACGGAACTGCTCGTCATATCGTGGCCAAGCAGTCCCACCATAAAGTCGCTGGGCCTCGCTAATCGAGTCCAAGTAGCAAAATAGGGGCGAGCAATTCCCAAGCCCCGTACACACTATCAGATTGTCTGCTGAGTTTTTCCTTCAGATTTACCAAAACCATGTAGTAGAAGGGCCTGCCTGATTGCATACGCATTGAAACTCCTAAGGTTTGACCTCATATTATATGGTTTTGGTAAATCTGAAGGAAAAACTCAGCAGACAATCTGATAGTGTGTACGGGGCTTCAGGGGCATTTTCTCAGGTGACCCTCGCCAAAATTGCAAATGCCTGTAACCAGTTTGTGAACGTACAGGGAATCAGCCGATACCGCCATCTGTCTTCCTCCTCTTTCTTACTCTTATCAGGTTTAACTTTGTTCAAGTTAATCTTCTCCAATGGCAACAACCGGCTTAAAATGAGCACCCAGAGGTCCCTTGAAACATACATACACTTTGCAGAATCCGCTATCCATCCACCCCGGCGATGCCCTTACTAGCCGTTGTGGCTTCTGCTACCTGAACCACTGAACTCATACCAGCTGTCTCAGGCTGTTGCATACCAGACCAACACCGCTGCTCCTGCCCCAGCACTAAGAGAGCCAGCTGAAGCCGTACCCGGATCCACAGGAGGCGTGATGGGAAGGACAGCTCCCTGACTATCGCCCTTGGAAGTGAAGGCGCATAGACCAGGAAACAACCGGTGATGACTTATCCCCAGCCTACACCCCAGCCTCACCGCGTGCCAGCACTTCACTAAGGTCAGCCAGTAGAGTGTGCACAACACCGTCTGCACTCTGGGATCCCACTAAAGCAGGGAGAGAAGAACCCCCACCATCACCCCCCAGTGTATCCGCTCCCTCTTGAGCCCCGGTCCCCCCAGAGCCTCTCATCCTATCCTTGGAGCCCCCCACAGCAGAGACAGCAGTGGAAAGAGAGGAACATAGTAAAGAGACCACGGGCTCACCTTGCTGACGTTGCACAATAGGACATCCAACCGCAATTCCAGTTCCCTGCGCCACCTCTGGTATTTCTCTCTCCTTGGAGCCGCTGATCTGCCCTTCCGACAGGCGTTCTTCTCCCCTGGCGGTCCCTCTTTGCTCCAGCCTGGCAAGTAGATGGGGGGAGCCTGGAGATGTAGATCCCCCCGGGCCTGCCATGGATTGGGATTCCTCCTGCCTCCCACACCGAAGCAGGCTTACACATGGCCTATGGAGTCACAGTGTCCTTGGAAGGGCTCCCTGAACAGCTCCGGACCAAAGATGTTGCCTCTGGACAAAAGCACGCAGGAGGCCTGGACCTCCTAGCACCTGGGCGACCATGAGAGGGGCCAGGAGATGAATATGTTGAGGCCTGGCTGGGTTCCTGTAGTAAATCAGCAATGGTAGCCTAGAGCCACCCAGAGCCTCTGGCCACCGCTTCAGGTCAGAGCTGGGACAACAGGACGTTCAGATGACTCATCCTTATTCTCTTTTCATTCACAGCATGGGAAGAGATAACTTCCTTACCCTGTGAGAAGCTCCGACTACTTTCCGGCTGGACACCTTCTCCCTCGACACCCTGCTGGACACCCCTGTCACTTCAGGACCCAATCAAGTAAGTGAATACCCTTCTTATTCAAATAATACCCCTTATTCACTCTGCCTCAATGCCCCCCTCCCCTCCACCGGTCATGCTGGCCCTCCTCCCAGTTTCCCTTCTGCTCCAGGCCACATACTTTCTTTTGTAGACATTCAAAAGCCCTGAGACTATTAGGCTGTTGGGCTATCCAGGGGTCTCCAAACCATGGCCCTCCAGTTGTTCAGGAACTACAATTTCCACCATGCCTGTCATGTCTGTGAATGTACGAGTTTTACATTGCCTCATGGGTCATGTAGTTAAGCAACAGCTGGAGGGCCGTAGTTTGGAGATCCCTGGACTATCTTGGATCTGAGGTCAGTAGCACTAGCATACTCAGAGCTGTCACTCAAATTACATTCTATAGTATTCCCTTTCACCCACACCCACCCCATAGCCACTCCATAAAAGTTTATGAAGAGAAGGGAGGGGTGGTGGAGCTGGCCCAGCACAGATAGTAATTAAACACTCCCAGGAGAGTAAATTGTTAGGAAGTGTGGGGGGGGGGGGTGAATTTTTATAACAAGTTGTGAGTTATGAGTTTTTACAACAAGTTCAAAGGCACGTTGCAAGTGAATCACTGAGGGAAAGAAAAAAAACTGCAAGAAAGCATTTAAAATACTTTATTTTTTTTCTGTGTTTTTACCTTCATTTTTTAAAATTGGTACAAGGGTCATTTTAACTTCAACATCTTTTGATTAAATACAATAATTATAAAAAGTAATGGAACACATGTCATAAACTGCTATATAAATGGTACTGTAAGGGTATACAAAACATCTTTGTACGTCAAACAAATCCACTAAATGTTGATCTAAATGTCTTCCTCATTCTCTATCTTTATAGTTATACACAAGGGTATGCCTTGTATTCTTTCGTTTCTCTCCTTTAAATATATTATAAAACTTATGTTAGCTTCATTTTTTTTAATTCCAGCTCTTCCTTGAGGATGTGAAATGATTAATAATTACCTTACTGCATGTGAATATTTTATAACCTTTCCAGTGTGGTATCCGCCAGCCTCAGAATGCGGCAAAAGCTTTATTTCCCAGTCATGTGACCACTTTATGAATAACAGGCTGACTTGTGATTCTGTTAGATCTCTCTGACAGTGGCAAAAAGGCGCATTGGTTGAAATCCGACTGGTAAAAAGGGAAGACTAGACCAGAGTAATACAATAACATGTCGTTTTAAACAACTCAAATGATAAGAATTTCATAAGGATTTCCCCGCAGAGAAATCCCAACCATCACATTGTCAGGGCAGATCTATCTTGAAAATTAGTAGCACATTGAGGTTCATTATTATGGACATACACTGCACAGTGTTATGTTTACTTTAGAAATTATTTTTTTATGTGGACAAGACTGCTGTTCGAAGTCATTCCATAGTGATGATGATTTAATGGACTTTGATGTTGCTGGAAACAGCCTATCAGCCGATTCTCAGTACATATCTGCCTTGACTTCCGTTAGTCGGGGCTGATTTACCAAAGGCAGACTAGCAAACTTGTGTTTGCTTCATCGAGATGTGCAAATTAAAGGAATGTATAGTCATTTCAAAACATGTAATAGATACACTTGTAACCTTATAAAAAGGGGTGCTCTTGTTGAAAATCATTTTATCAGTGTGTGTTATTATTTTAAAAACCTTGTCTCTGTGTATAGCTTGTGTGTTTGGGGGCAGCCATATTTGCCTATTACAGACATAGGCTCTGCATCCTGTTTGGAGTGAATGTGTTACGCCAGGGGAGCCCTCTGATGTGGCCCTCGTCCTCCTGCTCTGGGATGGCGGGTCATCAATCATGGGTTTCTGACCCACCATCCCAGAGCATCAGAGTTGAGAATGGAGCCAGCGATAGAGGAAGCATGCGGAGTAGAGAGCAGAGCTGATGCTTTCTGTATAGCGCCGGCTCATGTCGGAGTGATACCAAATGCACCTCGCTTGGGACAGAAACAGCTGGCGATACCTGGTAATTCCTGATGTGAAGAATGTGAATAAAGGTCAGTTTTTTAAATTACATAGCAATGGGCATATCTATTCTAGTTCTGCACTGGTTACTCTGGGCTGCTTTCAAACTGGAGTGTAACTGCAGGTTTCCTGCACTGAGCCATAGACTTTTCCTATTACCTGTGGGTTTGGTGCGCTTTCTGAAAGTGCACCACATCTGAAGGATATAATATCATTCTATGGTGATGTGCAGCTAACCCGCAGGAAAGCCACAGGTGCACTGCCTTAGGCTCCTTTCACATGATCAGTCCGATTGGGTCTGCCTGTCTGTTTTTCAAGCGGATCCAATCGGACCCTCCATTTACCTCTGTGCTGAACCACTTATGCAGTCTTTTATTCCTCCTGAAAAAAAGCTGTGGATTGAGGTCATCCTGATGTCAGGTCTTGCCTGATATAGAGTAAGATTTGGTGATGTCGTTACTGTGGTGCTCACCATTTTTTTTGCTGAAGGGGAAGCTGTCCTTAAAGTGGACCTTCAGTAATTTTTTCAACTTTCCATCTATTAAATTTTCTGCCCTTGTTGTTTTAACTTTGGATAGTAAAACATTTTTTTCTACCAGTAAATACCTTTTACAGTCCACTTCCTCTTTCTTGTCTGGTAAAAAGCCAAGGCTTATAACATCATGCACAGCTCTCTCACTCTCATGAGAGTTTGCCAGGGAGGGGTGTGAATCATAAGATTTTGAAGATTTTATTGAGCAAGCAAGGATTTGCGGACCATCTTTTCTCATGAGAACTGGAGGTATGGCTCTGTGTTTCTGTGTAAATACTGGAAGTGAACAGGAGCAGCTTCATCCGGGCCATCCTGCCGCAGTATATATGCAGTGGGCGGCCCATAAGCGGTTAAAGAGGAACCGCAGAGGAACACACTCCTTTAACATTTTTGGATTTTTTTTTTTAAGGGAATAGGTATTTCTGGCATGTGTCTGCTCCCACTTCCGCTTGGATTGCCTAGATGATCCAAGTGTATGTTTGGCCACCGTCTGCAACCTCCTGGGACACATCACAGGTCCCAGGAGACTGCAGGTCCATTCACAAAGTGCAGTGTGACTCGAGCATATGCAGTGGGGAGTCGGATGTGAAGCCACAGGAAGTCACAGCCAGCTTCCCACATCCAAAATGGCAGCACCAGGGACCTGAAGACCAGCAAAAACCCGGCCAGGGTGAGTACAGCGCTGAATCCCTGGATTGGGGACTGTCTTTTTATTAAAGGTCCACAGCAACAGTATTTGCAGCTGCTGAGTTTTAATTTTTTTGTGACTGAAGAGCCTCTTTAAAAATATGTGATTTCAACAACTTTGCTTATAAGGTACAATAGGAGTCATAGAAAAATATGAATTGCGCTAGCCTGTAAATAATAAAACATATAAATATATGTGTAAAACACAAAATCAACCTTGTGCTGATACAATAGGATTCACACCTGTTAGACTGGAGATGAGAAAGAGATACTGTAGACAGATAGATAGATAGATAGATAGATAGATAGATAGATAGATAGATAGATAGATAGCTGGGTATCTAACACCATATATTTTTTATTTTTCATCTTTTTTTAACCACCTTAATGAATTCTTTGGAAGATATCAAGATTAATGATATATCAAAGTATTAAGTTGGAAAACTGTCAGTTTTAAAGTTCATTAACCACTAAATTATAGGATTTATGAAGGATTTTCCTTCCTCTTTTTCACCAAATCTCTGTCTGTATTTCTTGTAGTACAGAGATGTTTAATATTTATGAGCTTCTAATCAAAAGGAAGGGCAGGCAGGAGGAGAATGGTGAGGGTCACATAGGAAAAAAAATCAGCTTTTAATGTTTAAACATGCTTTAATTAGCCCTTAAACCTTTTGCTTCTTCATTTATCTTTCTTGCCACTGCATATGAAACTGGTTTTGTCCTATCTGTTGTTATCACACAAAGGAGCTTGCGAGAGTCAAGGATAGGCTCCCATTTTATTATGCATAAGGCATTACAGTATGGCTGGCCAAACAAATCATGACCAGGGCAGGCAATCTTTAAAGAGGACCAAAAGTCAAAACTGGGCTGGTAAAAGAGTTTGATTGTGAAAGTATTGTACCTATGCAGATTCACCTATGACCATAAGTGTGTGGACAGATTATTAAGTTTTAATATTTTCAGTAAAGAGTACTGTTAATGCTTCAACATCAAAGAAGCATTTTAAATAATTGTGCACTTTCAACCCTGTGAGAACAATTGTCGAAGGTCTTTTTCAGTTCCAGTGTGTCCATGTGTACAAATTCAGGTCCATAAAGAAATGGTTTAATGAGTTTGTTGTGGAGGAACTCTTCTGACATCAGTCCTTACCTCAGCTCTACCGAACACCTTTGGGATGAATTGGAATTTGTCCCATGAAATGGAATTGTAAGCCATGTCTTCTCATCAAATTGCAATAGATGACCTTACAAATGCCTTTTCGGCTGAATGGGCACAAAGAGTGATAGCTGTTAAACCTGCATAGGAGGTGATCCCATGGTTTTGGTTTTGTCCAACAAGCTCATATAGGTGTGATGATCATATGTCTACAAACATTGGGCTGTAAGCCATAAACTGGAGTTGTAAGGCATGCCTTCTCATTCAATAGCAGTACAAATGGGGTCATCCCTATATTAATGCCCATGGTTTTTGGTTTTGTTCAACAACCTTATTTAGTTGTGATGGTCATGCGTCTGGAAACTTTTGGTTGTTTCATTTGTCTTTGAATGTTTTTTAAATGATTCCTTGAGCTTCAAAAGTAAGCCTCCACAGTTTGAATATTTTAATAATGAACTTTCATATCCTTACATAGACACACACACACAGACACCCCTCCTCTCACCCCTCTCTAACTAACCTTATCTAAATGAAATCTGCGATCACAAGGTGTTCTTCAGCTACTGTAAGTCTTCTCTTCTTCTGTTTACAGGAGGTGGGGTTCACTGTCTGTGCAATGTGGACTTTTCCTTATTGTCTGTCCAGCAGCAGGGTGCTCTCAGGATCCAGGAGATGAGTTTCAGTGTTAATTTCAGCACAAGAGGACTGTTGGGGACCAGCCAACATAGGCACAACTGCAGCACAGGAATACTTTTCCCCTGCACCCAGAAACAGCATTGTTCACCCTTATTGAACGTAATCACATTTAAAATAAAATAAAAAAAGCACTTAGTGAACATAATCTTATATAACATAAGGTTATTGGTGGGTTTTTGTCATACTGCAGACATTTATTTTTTCATTTAATTCAATAGTTTGGATGAAAGGTATTAGAAATAAATAAAACAATATAAAAAAATCAGACTAGAGCAAGACTCAGGGCTGTCCACATAAATATGTTACCAGTGACTTTCCCCTGCCAATGTACATTGTACAGTTGTGAACTATGTATGTGAAATAAGCCATTGTGCCTTACCGTAATTAAGTGAATAGCCTCCAAATATACTACAAAGCTTAACAAAGAAATTGTGAGATGCCATGACCTTTTCAAGGTTGGAATTAAGAGCCCTATTGTCTAGAGAACAATCTTTAAGAATTCCATTGTAAATATGTATGAAGATAATCAAACCTTTGAAAGCTGTTAACTTTTGTATGGAAGAAATTGTCATTTATGAGGACCCAAGTCTTAATTATGAAAGTAGTATAATTTTTTCTGTCAACGTCAACCACATGCTCAGTGCTAATGTAATGACACATACATTAAGAGCAGAGCAGCAATCTTCAAGGTCTCCTTTTGGCCTCTGCTGTAATGTCATGGCGCTACATGGATAGAAGAATAGATGAACAATTGAGTTATCTTATGTGAAGATGAGGAAGGTGGACACAGTTTTATTCATGAACATTAGCAGAACTCTGATTTCTAAAAAAAGAAAATAATTATTGTTGTGGGTATGTAAAGAGATAAATGTATAGAGATCTTGGTTCTCCTTGGTTATGCTGCTGCATTTTTTTTAATAATAAAAATGTTGCTACCAGTTTTAACCACTTAAGCCCCGGACCATTTTGCTGGCTTAAGACCAGAGCACTTTTTCCAATTCGGCACTGCATCGCTTTAACTGACAATTGCGTGGTCGTGCGACGTGGCTCCCAAACAAAATTGACATCCTGTTTTTCCCACAAATAGATCTTTCTTTTGGTGGCATTTGATCACCTCTGCGTTTTTTTTTTTTTTTGCTCTATAAACAAAAAATGAGTGAAAATTTTGAAAAAAACGCATTATTTTTTATTTTTTGTTATAATAAATATCCCCAAAAAATATATAAAAAATGTTTTCCTCAGCTTAGGCCAATACGTATTCTTCTACATATTTTTGGTAAAAAAAAATCGCAATAAGCGATTATTGATTGGTTGGCGCAAAAGTTATAGCATTTACAAAATAGGGGATAGTTTTATGGCATTTTTATTAATCATTTTTTATTTACTAGTAATGGTGGCGATCAGTAATTTTTATTGTAACTGCGACATTATTGCGGACACATTTTTGGGACCATTGTCATTTATACAGCAGTCAGTGCTATACAAATGCACTGATTCCTATGTAAATGACACTGGCAGTGAAGGGGTTAACCAGGAGGTGGCAGTGTAGGGGTTAAGTGTGTCCTAGGGGCGTATTTCTAACTCTGGGGGGTGTGGCTGTGTTTTACAGATCACTAATCTCTGCTCCAATCACAGGGAGCAGAGATCAGTTGTTGCTAGGCAGAACGGGGAGATGCTGTTTACATCGGCATCTGCCCTTTCTTCCTCCCCGTGAGACGATTGCGGGTATCCCTGCGGTGATCGAGTCTACGGGACCCACGGTGGGACTCCAACGCGCCTCCAGCGCGCACACGATGGCACGGTGGCAAATGCAAAGGGACGTACCTGGAGGTCTGGCGAAAAATCCGGGTAGAATGAGACCCTAACACCACTATAAAAAATGTCCCCCAGTTCTCTGGCCTTCCGTAATAGAATCACCCGGTCATTATAATTTACAAATTTCAAAAGTAGTGGTCTAGTACATTCCTCAGATTGCCGAGGCCTGGAAGGAACTCGATGGGCCCTTTCTATCACAAATAGTGGCGTAAAGGTAGAAAAAATAGGATAAATATTTCCCTTAACCACCCCTCTAAGAAAATTATAGCATTGGGGCCCTCGCTCCTCTCTGGTAGACCTATTAAACACATGTTGTTTCTGCAACTTCTATTTTCCATTTCATCAAGTTTAACTGCCTGTGTAGCCATTTGCTTCTGTAACCCTTTGATTTCTTGCTGTAATGGATGCAGCCCATCCTCAACTGTACTTAGCCTCTCCTCAAGCACGGTAGTCCTTTCCACGGTACTACTCAGTACCTGGCTCATTGAAAATAATTCATCTTTAATACTGTTCAACTGGCTATCAAGACCAGATATAGAGTCCTTGCAGGCATTAACAGCTTGAAATATATCCCTTAACATAGGTTCCTCACTCCCTGCTATGGGGCACGCTGCAGAACTTTTTGTAGTATGAGCCACTTTACCCTCCCCTGGCCCCTTATTACTGTTTTACTGGTAGATGGAGTTGTAGGGTTTGAGGCTGGTTGGCTATTGCTTCTTCTGTCTGATGCCGATCCCTGGGCTTTTCAACTGCGTCACTAGCTGTTGATGACCTCCCTTGGTCGGTGACTGTGAAGTCGCATGGGAAGTTGCATGGGCGAAGTGTTCAAACTTTGCTGCTGCTGCTGCCGCAGAGACCTGGTTCGCTTTCTCTTTCGCTGAGCAGGTTTTTTGGGCCCCCTTCTGGTGCGACATGTCAGCTGTGGCCCGTTTACTGAGCATAATACATATATTAGTAATTAGAACCGTCAGTTTTATGGGCTTTCAGAAAAAATGGTAATGCACTCAGGGATAATACAGCATACGCTTCAGCCCTGCTGCAGGTGAAGTGGAGAGGAGAGGGAGAGAGGCACAGGTCTCACAGTAAAAATCCCCAGCTTTTTCAAGCGTTTCCCAACTCCCCTACTCACAGCGTTGTCTCACAGCCTTCAATCAGAGCAGCAGCAAGGCGATCAGGCTACATAGGGGATCCCATGATATTACAGGCTGGGTTTCACTCAGATGTACACGGGCTTCCGACAGACTCATCAACCTCGCACATCATTCATCACAGCATCCAGCCCACAGGCTCCAGCGGATAGAAGAAGCATGGGAGGGGGCAAACCTATGCCGTCGCAGGGTCGGATGCTCATCCCCCACAGCAGTCCATCCCAGCATGCCAAACAAGCCACCAGGAGCAGCAGGGGCTCTCCTAAGGCATACACCGAACTAGGCATACAAGCCAAGGAGTGTAGGCAGAGGTGAGATACCTGAACTCAGCACTCACTCACTCACACCCTCCTTCATCCGGCCACACCCGCGGTCTGACTCATGGGGGTCCCAACCAGCATGCACGCGATGGCACAGCGGCAAAATGAAAGGGATGTACCTGTATGCCCATTTGCCTGTCCATGCCATTCTGCCGACGTACATCGTTGTGTGCAGGTCAGGAAGCAGTTAAGATATTGATTTATTATGTTCCCTTTCTGTATGATCGTCTGTTGACCCGCAGACCCCGAATGTAAATAAAATACCCGATGCTACTCTCTGACCCTCTGACCTATATTATAAAACGTATTTCCCAAAGCCAATGGAACCTTTGCAGTAGTCTAAGGTGCCCCCTGTGTCCTGTCTTGGGTCAGGGCTCGGGTGCTAGAAGAATCCTGCTAAAACACATGGGAGGAGATATTCCTGGAGGCATGGGAGCAAGAGAGGACAGAGTGAGTAGATTAACACCATTGAGGACTAACAACGGGCAGGAATGTGCCACGTGTAGCCAGTCTCCCTTGAATACAGCAGTGGCTTTAAGTCTTCAATCCTTCCCTGAGAGATCTTCTGAGAGTCAGCCAGGTGAACTGGTGATAAACCTGTTTGACTGAATTATGATCTTTATATAAGCTCAGCACTGATGTGGAGAGCTAATACTTTGCTCTTTTGTGCTTGATTTCTTCAGATTTCTGATGCCTAACACAGCTGAAGGAGGTTATATTATACCCCCAGACTGATCACTCAAGCATGGTCTCTTTTTGTCTCTCTATACATGTGGTTACATACACTGCGAGTCAGGATTATGGGTATGTCTTGATTTAACTTACCAAGTTTTATTGGACATATGTATATAATTTTTTTTTTTTCTTTTACATGTATCCGCAAGGCTTACTAGATTTTGTTAAATGGCAACCTTTTTATATATTTCTTATAGTGGCTTGGAAGAGGTGGAGAACCATTTCCTTTATTTTTGGTCCAGGTTTACCCCCATTACGGAGTGGGACGTGCATTGGTGGGGGTACCCTTTGTGGAACTGCTGTGACAGCTGTGGCCCACTGCCCATCTGTGGGACCTAGGGTCTATCTTTGGGGCTTTCTTCTGCCTCTTGGTCTTTTTCCCCCCTTACTTCCACCTCTCTTTGTCCCTGTGGAGCTGTGGCGATCTCCCACTGGATGCTACAGATGTCTTGGAAAGTCTATCTATAATATACATGGTCAGTACCTATATATGTACCGTTTTGTGCAATATGGTTATTATGTATTTGATCAATTTGACTATGTGCATTGTTAATATTTTGATTTCCTATTGCACTGTACATACTTACAGATATTGTTCTCTTTTTCTTTTTGCTTTATTGTTCTATTGTAGACACACACTTTGACATGATCAAACCCACTACCCCTGAAGAAGAGGTTTACTTCCAAAACACCTCGTATTTCTATTGTGTATTATTATTTTCAGATAGAATTGGTTTAATGTCTCGTGTATATTTCCAACATCCTCAATGTGCATCCATTTTAGATTTTGTATATATCATAGTTAGTAATTTTATAGCTTTCAACAATATATAAATATAGTTATTAAGAAATTCGTTCTTTACTCTCGTACTAATATTGAGTGTCAGCAACCCAATGTAAAGTCCCATAGAGGACACACACTCTTTTTGAGTGATTTTTTTTTTTTTTGGTGAACTGGTGAAGAGTCAGCCGGCGGGCTGGTGAAGAGTCAGTCCAGTGGATTGGTGTAGAGAGGCAGCTTCAACCAGGAGGGCTTGCAGGGCCTGAAGAGATGGTGCTGGGATCAGTGACCACAAAGGAAGCTGAAGGAAAGTTACATGCTGTATCCCTCCATGGAGGTTATTTACGAAAGGCAAATCCACTTTGCACTGCAAGTGCACTTGGAAGTGCAGTCGCTCTAAATCTAAGGGGTAGATCTGAAATGAGGGGAAGCTCTGCTGATTTTATCATCCAATCATGGGCAAGCTAAAATGCATTTTTTTTTATTTTCCTTGCAAGTCCCCCTCGGATCTACAGCGACTGCACTTCCAACTGCACTTGCAGTGCAAAGTGGATTTTCCTTTAGTAAATGACCCCCCATGCATGCTACCGTTAAGGAACATTGATTTAGGGGTTGATTTACTAAAGGCAAAAAGACTGTGCGCTTTGCAAGGGGCAGTTGCACTCTGCAAGTGCAGTTGCTCCAGAGCTTAGTAAATGAGGTAAGGCTTCATATTGCAAAGAATACCTAATCACGTGCAAGGAAAATTAAAGAAAACTGCATTTTTGCTTGCACACAATTGAATAATGGAAGTCAGAGAGCTTCTGCTCATTTACTAAGCTCTGGAGCAACTGCACTTGTAGAGTGCAAACGCACTTTGCAAAGTGCACAGTTTATTTGCCTTTAGTAAATCAACCCCTGTGAGTTCCTGCCTGTGATTAGCTGTTGCTGAACTGACAAGGAGACTGTCAAGTCCCCCCTGGGTGTGTACCAGAAGAGGCTGAGCATGAGAGAGGCCAAGAGTGTGCAGGAGGAAAGTGAAGTGGAGTCTGTATATAACTGTATATAGGAAGTTGTCCCTGAAGATTGCTGAAGTCAAGCAGGCACCCCATAACCTCCTATCCCCATCCAAGTTATTAACCCCCTATATAATAACAAAACAATAGCTACAGACTGTTCACAGACTCAGTATGCCTGTGAAGATTTGGTGTGCCTGGCTGTGCAGGACTGGTGGATCCCTTAAACAAAGGCAGCCTTGAGTGACTGAAAAGCTTTAATGAAAATGAATTATACGCCCCTGTTAAACAGGGGCTGAAAAATTGGGCCTTAGGCACTGGTGCTGGTGCCACAACACTGCAACCCCTCACAGATACTCTAGTTGGAGCGCAGGAATGAGCCCTGCTGCAAAGTATTGCATCAAAAATTGTAATTACACGCCCCTGTTAAACAGGGACTGAAAATTAGGCCTTAGGCACTGGTACTGGTGCCGCAACACTGCAACCCCTCACAGATACTATAGTGGGAGCACAGGAAATGGCCCTGCTGCAAAGTATTGCATCAAAAATTGTAATTACACGCCCCTGTTAAACAGGGCTGAAAAATTGGGCCTTAGGCACTGGTACTGGTGCCGCAACACTGCAACCCCTCACAGATACTATAGTGGGAGCACAGGAAATGGCCCTGCTGCAAAGTATTGCATCAAAAATTGTAATTACACGCCCCTGTTAAACAGGGCTGAAAAATTGGGCCTTAGGGACTGGTGCCACAACACTGCAACCCCTCACAGATAGTTGGAGCACAGGAATGAGCCTTGCTACAAAGTATTGCATCAACATTTTTTATTACACGCCCCTGTTAAACAGGGGCTGGAAAATTGGGCCTTAGGCACTGGTGCTGGTGCCACAACACTGCAACCACTCACAATCACAAATATTGTAGATGAGCGCAGCAACAAACCCTCCTGCAAAATATTGCATCAAAAATTGTAATTACATGCCCCTGTTAAACAGGGGCTGAAAAATTGGGCCTTAGCCACTGGTGGCAGCGCCCAGAACCAAAAATGTTCTTCCAAGCTATCAGCGTGATCATTGAGGAGGAAGAGGATAGTCACTCAGCATAACAGGATAGTCACTCAGCATCAGCATAGGCAGTCTTGAAGGGATCTGACAAGGCCTCTCAAAGATGTTTCATCCTCTGCTCCCTCTGCGACGGCAAGATAAGGTCCGCAACCTTACCCTTGTAACGTGAATCAAGGAGGGTTGCCAGCCAGTAATGGTCCCTCTCCTTGATCCGACGAATACGAGGATCCTTCCGCAGGCTTTGCAGGATCAGGGAGGCCATGCAGCGTAGGTTAGCTGAGGCATTCAGTCCGGAGTCCTCTGGGTCACTAAGGATGACATGATCCACAGCTACCTCCTCCCAGCCATGTATAAGTCCACGGGTTTCTTGGGACTGTAAATGATCCCTAAAAGACTGCTGCTGATGCTGAGTGCCAGGCTCCACCTCCATGATGACACAATTCTCCTCCTCCTCTTCCTGTGTGATCGGTGGGCCAGCAGGAACACTGTCTGGATAAAGGGGGCCTTGAGAGGTAAGGAAGTCCTCCTCTTCCTGCCTCTGTTCTGCCTCAAGTGCCCTGTCCATTATTCCACGCAGTGTGTGCTCCAACAGGTGGACAAGAGGGACAGTGTCACTGATGCATGTACTGTCACTTCTCACCATCCTCGTGGCCTCCTCAAATGGTGACAGGACAGTGCATGCTCCCCTGACCCTGTCCTGGTGCCATAGACGCACAGGTACTCATTGATGGCCCTCTGCTACGTGTGCAGCTGCTGCAGCATGGCCAACGTTGAGTTCCACCTGGTGAGCATGTCACAGATTAGGCGGTTCTTGGGCAGGTTAAATTCCTTTTGTAGGTCAGCCAGCCAAACACTGGCATTATATGACCGGCGGAAATGCACACAGACTTTCCTGCCCTGCCTCAGGACATCCTGTAAGCCTGGGTAACTGCACCACCAGGTTAAGGACATGAGCCACATAGGGCACATGGGTCAGTTGTCCCTGTCAGAGGGCAGAGAGGAGGGTGGTGCCATTGTCGCAAACCACCATTCCTGGCTTAAGCTGGCGTGGTGTCAACCACCTCTCAGCCTGCCCCTGCAGAGCTGACAGAATATCTGCCCCAGCATAGCTCCTGTCCCCCAAGCACACCAGCGCAAGCACAGCATGGCATATTTTTGTTTGCGTAGCCCCTTGAATGCCTATGGAGCTCCGCTGGTTCAGAGGAAAAAGCACAGGAAGAGGCCATGGAGGAAGAAGAAGAGGAAGGGTGGAGGAGAGAGGTGTGTCAGAATCACCAGTAGTAGCATTTTGGAGGCGTGGTGGCAAAACAACCTCCAACACTACTGCACCTTGTCCTGCATCCTTCCCAGCTGCCAGAAGAGTCACCCAATGCACCGTGAAAGATAGATAATGTCCCTGTCCATGCCTGCTAGACCATGAGTCAGCAGTAATATGCACCTTACCACTGACCGTCCTGTCCAGCGAGGCCAAGACATTGCCTTCCACATGCCGGTAGAGAGCCGGAATCGTCTTCTGTGAGAAAAGTCTATTAGGCCGCGTACACACGCGGGGACTGTTCGCCCAACTTTGTCCGTCAAACAGTTTCGGCAAACAGTCCGCTCAAAATTAGCATGGACGGACATGGCCACACACGACGAACGAACAGTTTGCTGAAACCGTGCGCGATGACGTGAACGGCACGTACGACGGGACGAAAAATACGACGTCCTATACACTGCATTATAACTTTCGGCGTGTTAAGCCTTTCTGAGCATGCGCGGAACTTAGTTTGTCGAACAAGCCTACACACGGGCGGACTGTTCGCTCAAACAAGGTTTCAGCGGACAGTTTTACGGAATTTCCGAAAAACCTTGTTCGTCAAACTGTCCGCTGAAACTGTCCGCTGAAAGCCCACACACGAGCGGACTGTCCGCCCAAACACTGTTCAGCGGACAAAGTTGGACGAACAGTCCGCCCGTGTGTACGCGGCCTTAGACTCTTGT
Organism: Lithobates pipiens; assembly: GCF_037356315.1. Classification (NCBI taxonomy): domain Eukaryota; kingdom Metazoa; phylum Chordata; class Amphibia; order Anura; family Ranidae; genus Lithobates; species Lithobates pipiens. The sequence continues at coordinate 428,621,218 of NW_027507903.1, forward strand.
TTGGACCGATTTAAGTGAATTATTTCTAAGAATTACAGGCCTACAATATAAAACGCCAAATTTCCATGCAAAATAATGGTACCGCTTTCAGCACCTAAAATCTGAAATAATCATACCGCCAGGGAGGTTAAGCTGGCCCCTGGAGGGCATCCTGCCTCATTGGAGATGTGCCTCCTCCTCCTACTCTCTTCTATCAGGCACCCACGTGGAGTCAGTGACCTCATCATCCCCTCCCTTCTCATCACTGGAGCAAACCTGCCAGTATGCTGCAACTGGGGGAACATGACTGCCAGATTGCTGTCCTTCTTGGGCATCCCCTCTCTCTGGGCTCATGTTACTGCCTTCCTCTAGATGGGTATCATCATCAGAGCCTTCAAAACACTGGGAATCCCCATGGAACATGTACCCAACACTGTGCTCAAACAGTTTGGGGGACTCCTCAGGAGAACATGGTGGGGCTAGGGAAGGAGTGACTGATGCCATTGAGCCGAGGGAAGAGGCCGCGTTGGCAGCTGATTTGCCAGTACCCTGAGCCTGGGTGAGAGAGGATGAGGACGCTGAGGAGGGTTTGGTCATCCACTCTACCAAGTCTTCGGCATGTTGCGGCTCAACACATCCAGCTGCTGGAAATAAGGACAAGCGTGTCCCATGGCCATGTGCTGATGAGGATGCACCGTGTCCACAATCAGCACTGTTGCCTCTAGACACAGAGCCCGCTTGCCCTCTTTTATTGGCTCGCGACTGTCTGCCTCTCCTTGTTGTCCTTCCAGACATACTAATGGCCTGCAGGGAGATGCACAAAGCTGGGATGTACATACTGATATACTGCAGCTAGCAGAATCAACTGCCTGCCTGTAGTATTATTAGTATGAGAACACCAGCAATTGGGGTAGGTTTAGGTCCACACTGTACAGATGACACAATACACTGACTGTAATTACTGCAGCTGCCTGCCTGCGGTATAGGATCAGAAGAACACCAGCAATTGGGGTAGCTTTAAGTGCACACTGTGCAGAGGACACAGTACACCGACTGTAATTATGGCAGCTGCCTGCGGTATAGGATCAGCAGAACACCAGCAATTGGGGTAGCTTTATGTGCACACTGTGCAGATGAAACAATACACAGACTGTAATTACTGCAGCTGCCTGCGATATAGGATCAGCATAACTCCAGCAATTGGGGTAGCTTTAGGTGCACACTGTGCAGATGGCATAATACACCGACTGTAATTGCTAAAGCTGCCTGCGGATAGGATCAGCAGAACACCAGCAATTGGGGTAGCTTTATGTGCACACTGTGCAGATGGCACAATAAACCAACTGTAATTGCTACAGCTGCCTGCGGATAGGATCAGCAGAACACCAGCAACTGAAGTAGCTTTATGTGTACACTGTGCAGATGACACAATACACGGACTGTAATTACTGCAGCTGCCTGTGGTATAGGATCAGCAGATCACCAGCAATTGGGGTAGCTTTAAGTGCACACTGTACAGATGATGCTGTACACTGACTGTAATTACTGCAGCTGCCTACGGTATAGGATCAGCAGAACACCAGAAATTGGGGTAGCTTTAGGTGTACACTGTGCAGATGGCACAATACACCGACTGTAATTGCTGCAGCTGCTTGCCTGTGGTATAGGAGCAGCAGAACACCAGCAATTGGGGTAGCTTTAGGTGTACACTGTGCAGGTGGTACAATACACCGACTGTATTTGCAACAGCTTCAAATGAAATTAAATCACACTGTCTCTCCGTCTATCTCTCTCCTCCGCCGCAACACACTTCACAAGGCCGCCATGCAGGAGGCCTTATATAGTGTGGGGCATGTACTAAACCCCCTGAGACATAATTGGCCAAGGCCACCCTGGCTTCGGCCAGGGTGGCTTTGGCCAATTATGTCTCAGAGGGTTTAGTACAGCTTTAATTACAGCTCGCTAGACAGACGGCGCTGTGATTGGCCAAGCATGCGGGTCATAGTGCATGCTTGGCCAATCATCAGCCAGCGATGCCGCAGTGAATTATGGGCTGTGACGCGCCACATGTATTTGGCGCGAACGGCCCATAATGTTCGGAATTCGCAGAACGGACGAATAGACGATGTTTGAGTCGAACATGGGTTTGACTCAAACACAAAGTTCATCCCTACTCAGGAGAAGGCTCTATCAGAAAGCAAAGTAATAATGAAGCCTATTTTGCTTCTGTCTGTGGGGAATTCCTGGGACAGCATCTCAAAGTATATCCCAAACTGGTTGAGAAACCCTATGCATTGAACTGGATTGCCCCCAAATCACTGCAGACGCGGAGAGGAACCAGACATACTTCTAACAGAGGTAATATTCGAGGCGGGTACCTTCACAGAGACTAGAGCAGCAGCAGGGACGGCCTGCAACACTGGTTGCTCTGCAACAGCCACAGTGAGAGTATCCCGGTGAGCAGTGTGAATCAGGAGCGTCTGTAACACTATGGCAAACTGATCCATACGGTAGTCCTGCTCATTCAATCTGGAATAAATATTACCACTCATGCCTGCATCTTCTGAATTCATGGCCTTCGCCTACTGTCAGGAACCATAAATCAGACTGAGACAGAAATGCAGTACAAATCACACCTTTTAATGTAATGGTAAAAATGGTACAGATCAGTAAACGTAGGCAAAACATAAGCCAGGGATCGGAAGCCAAAGTGGGTAGTCAGAGAAGCCAGTTATCAGGAACCCAGAGATCAGCATAGTCAGGGGCAGAAGAACAGAATCAGGAACCAGAAGGGACGTCAGCCAGGCAAAGTCTTTCACAGGTACACAGCAGAGAAACTACAAATATGGTGACCAAGCGAAGGTAAGAACGGAATAAACAAGGCAGTACAAATAGCCAGAATGGGCTGGCGGGGAACCTGCATCCAACTCGCAATGGTGTGAACTCAGTCTAAAGGATATACAAGCCAACTAGAGGAGCCATAGAATGTGATAGATGTAACAGGTATTTGATCGACCCATACTTGCTGTGGTCAGTGAGAGGCGAAGCCGTGGCATGACCATATTTTGCTACCACTAAAGCAAAGAAGGGGCGTTTCAACAAATGGGCTGTGCAAAAGATAAGTATACGGCCTGTTCTTACATAGGGTGTTCTTTGAGTACAAGTGACCCCTTTGCCCTTTGCTCAATTAATTAGCTTTTCCGTGTGTGTTTGTGTGTGTTTCTTTGACAGAGGCACTTAAAGTGGTACTAAACCCAAAAACAATGTAGTGGCGTGTTTAGCTTACCATATGTAATATTCCCTACCCTGCTAAAATTGTGGTTTTGTTATTTATGTAGTGCTGGCTCCTGACAAGCAGGCGCTATGTTTTTTTCAAAGTTAATTTTCCTGAAACCATAGTTGCGTTTTGGGGCTAATTTTATAAATTTCTGGGTTTAGTACCAGTCCAGCTGGGTTGCACTGGGTTCTCCTTGACCGCAGGTGTCGCTGTCACCTCCAGCAAGAGTAAGAATGCAGTTTAGCTGGGTGTATTGAATGCCACTGTTCTCTCGGAACCAGCCCAGTGGGAGTGTTCTCCAGCTGTGCATTCTGGGAGGTGGTATTTAAGGTACTGACATCACGTGCTTCAGAGTTCTGGAGATTATTCTCTGCCTGTTCGGTTCAGGTGGTCTTCCTGACCCAGCCCCATGGCCCTCCAGGCCTGGGGTGTGAAACCATGCATTTCAAGTCTCGGGGCTGGCTAGCCCGAGGCAACGCAACTGCAGGGACTGGCCTGAATGGATTTCGGGGCCTATTGATCCAGAGGTGGTCCAGTGCCATCTCATCTGAAGGGAGAGGCCCAGCAACTGGAAAAACCCCAGGGGAGGACTCTTCAGGAGAAGGCCGTGCACAAGGCTGGCTTCTCTGAAGGAGCCTGGAGGCTTAGTTGAAGGACACAACCTGGATCTACACTCATACGGTGTCGTCGGATCGGCTGAGAGATACTGGTACTGTATGATAGCTCTTTAAATTTGTCTACGTCAGTAACGCACAAGTCTGTGGCAGAGACTTTGTCAAATATTCTACGCTCAAGTGTACATCACAAGTCTGTGGCAGAGACTTTACCTAACCTGCTAGGCCTAGTGAGAGGAGGTCTATCCGGGGGTTGTAAAATCCAGTTGTGAAACGGTTGCTATTCTCTGGATTTTCCTATAAGAGACTTTCCATTTTTTGCAGTCTAAAGTACCTGAACTTACTCCTAACCCTCTACCCTCCATTGAGAGACTCTGTTTCTGTTTCAAATAAATAACCCAAAAGAAGATTCAGTGTCAGTTTCCCCATTTCTTTGGGCCATCTACCACGGAAATCCTTAGATGGAGAAGCAGTCAAGAAGGTAACGGTAAGCCCAATAAAACCAGCAGCTCCTTCAGGGGTTAGTGCTACATTTGTTTATGTCCCAGTAGGAAAAATTCATAGCACTTCCTGTCTTGACAGGAAGTAAAGATAAATCTTTCCTATAAAGGACACACATGTCAATAAAAATATCACAGAGGATTTAACCCTACCCACTCTATTCAAAACAAAAAATTGTTTGGCTAAGGATGAAACTTAATGTGAGCCTGTCACCACAGGGCAACTTGTATGGAAAGGACATTTTTTTAAAGGAACAGGCTTTAACTTACCCTTTCCAGTGCCCCTTCTATTAAAACACTTACTGCCTCTGAGCCATGCTGTGGTTCCTCCCACTGGCTCATACATCTCTACAGGACACACAAGCTGACAAAAGGAACCACAGAGTGTGATGGATTGTAACAGTGGCAGCTGGTGCTCTATTTTTTTTTGAGGGGGCAACAAACTATTTTTTGCTCTGCGCCCGAGCCCACCCTTTTTTGAAGCCAATTAGATCCTTGGGCTCCAGTTTTGTGCTTCAAAAAATAAAAACCACATTGAGATCCATGCGTCCTGCATGTACATTAGGGGCCCGGTGCATGGATTAGGGGGGAAGCGCCCCTGTGCCCCAATGGAGAGACCACCACTAGACTGTAACAGGTATTTGACCCACCTGAAGAGTTGAAAACCTGCTATGGCCAGTGGGAAGCAGTATTTCAAGACACAACCATGTCTAAGTGCTCAGTGGGTAAGTGGTTAAGTCCTGGTGTCTGGGCTTTTGTCAGCCCATTCACTGTTGGTACCAGGTGTTTCTGCATTTCCAGGTATGGTGCACCCACCCAGCTGTGGTCTCACTGGCTCCCTTACATGCCAATCATCAGGGCTCAGCTAACAATTTATGCCCGAGATCTGCCATCTGCTCATCAGAGCGAGTGACAGATCTCTCTACTGACAGATCTCTTTACCGAGAGGGGATGTTCTGATTTTTGTCTCCCCGCAAAGCAAAGCAGGGAGTCAAAAACTGGCACATCCCTTAGTAAAACAGTAAACAGTGCAGTTACATTACAGTCCCTAGGCACACAGTTAACTCTTTGATTGCTCAAATGTTTAACCCCTTACTACCCAGTGTCATTAGTACAGTGACAATGCATTTTGACAGTGCACACTGATCACTGTATTAGTGTCACTGGTGATGTCAGGCGGTGTCAAAATGCCTGCTGTACTATCAGAGTCTTGATATAATTTACTGATCGCTGCCATTACCAGTATATAAAAAAAATATTCAGTACCGTATTTTACCGCTCCATAAGACGCACCTGACCATAAGACACACCTAGGTTTTAGTGGCAGAAAGCAAGAGAAAAAATATTTTGAACAAAATAGTGTACTAAAATATTTACCAGTGCCTATGAAAAGCAGCCTGACCTGTGCCAATTAAATGCAGCCTTACCAGTGCCAATTAAATGCAGCCTTACCAGTCCCAACTAAATGCAGCCTTATGAGTAGTGATAGACGAACTTCCGACGGGACGTTTCGCGAACCGCGAACGCGCCCAAAAGTTTGCGAACCGCAAAGTTCGTAGCGGACCCCATTGACTTTAATGGCAGGCGAACCTTTAAAACCTACAGGTCATATTTTCAGCCACAAAATACTTACTAGCTGTGCACACATAGTCCCACCACATGGACACTGACATAACAAAAGTATTAAGTGAATCTGGTATCGACAACGACAAGCATTCTTTTTTTATCTGTGAAATTTTGACAATTCAGGAGCGCATGAAGGCCATGGAGGAGAGGCAAGGTCAGGGCAGGCTATGAAGGGGGTGCAGGAGATGATCAGTGCTACAGTCAGGGCAGTGCAGTCCTGTGCCAGTGTTCCAGTGTGCCAACCTGTGCTTGAGCCCCTCCCTCTGCCCGGCGTTTACCCCCACCTATGCAGGGCTCCACTGCAGTGGTCGAGAGGGGCCAGTCCAGTGCTGATCCTCATCCATGATGATGGCACTGCCTGCTGATTGGCTTCTCCACTGCTATCTCCCTCACTGTCTGAAACCAGCACCGTGATAGAGACTGAGCACTGACACCAGCACTGTGATATAGAGCACTAACACCAGCACCGAGATAGAGAGCACTGACACCAGCACCGAGATAGAGAGCACTGACACCAGCACCGTGATAGAGAGCACTGACACCAGCACCGAGATAGAGAGCACTGACACCAGCACCGAGATAGAGAGCACTGACACCAGCAACGAGATAGAGAGCACTGACACCACACCAGCACCATGATAGAGAGCACTGACACCACACCAGCACCATGATAGAGAGCACTGACACCAGCACCGTGATAGAGAGCACTGACACCAGCACCCCGAGATAGAGAGCACTGACACCACACCAGCACCTTGATAGAGAGCACTGATACCAGCACCGTGATAGAGAGCACTGACACCAGCGCCATTATAGAGAGCACTGACACCAGCATCAAGATATAGAGCACTGATACCAGCACTCTTTGTAGTATCGCTGCAGAACCGCTCAGCAGTCACAATGCTGCACAGTGCAAATACACTATACTATGTTTTCTATATGTGCAAGTATTTTATACGTGTATTACACCCTTATATACTGCACACCAAATAGTACACCTATACCAGTCCTTAAAAGGACCTTTGTTGACCTAGTAGCTAGTGATTTGCAGACTGTCCCTCAGTCCCTACACTGATAAAAGACAGCTGCAGAATCGGTCAGCAGTCAAGTATAATAGGCTTTCTATATTTTAAAGAAAGTATATTATACGTGTACAACCCTATATACTGTACACCTATACCAGTCCTTAAAAGGACCTTTGTGGACCTAATAGTAATAGCTAGTGATTAAACTGACTGTTCCTGCTCCACACAGCATCCTGTCCCTTCACTGACAAAAGACAGCTGCAGAATCGGTCAGCAGTGCACTCAGCAATCAGCAGCACAGCAGTCAGCAGCAGTGCACCAGAACCCCTATATACTGTACACCTATAGCAGTCCTTAAAAGGACTTTTGTGGACCTAATAGCTAGCGTTTTTGGTCACTACGGTCTGTCCCTGCTCCACACAGCAACCTCTCCCTACACTGACAAAAGACAGAATGTAAAATGGCCGCCAGATCAGGTCTATTTATAAGGTAGAGGGAATGTCCAATTGTCCATGTGCTGAAATGTCTCAATTGGCTGCCCTGTACCCCATGATGGATGTCTCATCATGGGTCAAAGTTCTTTCACAATGTAAACGCATATGTCCACCGCACGAACAGCGCCAGAAGTCCGCCGGTTTGGCGAATTGCGAACACGCAAAATTTGCCACGAACCGACCGTCAGGGCGAACCGCAAGGCCATCTCTACTTACGAGTCCCATGAAATGCAGCCTGAGCTGTTTCATAAAATGCAGCCTGACCTGTGTCATAAAATGCAACCTGACCTGTGTCATAAAATGCAACCTGACCTGTGCCATGAAATGTAACCTGACCTGTGTTATGAAATGTAGCCTGACCTGTGCAATAAAATGCTGCCTGACCTGTGTTATGAAATGTAGCCCAACCCATGTTATAAAATGCAGCCTGACCTGTGTCTGGCGGCGGCGAGGACGTCATAACATCCGCCTGTCACTCAGAAGACAAAACAGCCCTAGCATCTGCTGCTGCAGTACTCCAATACTACAATTGAGGCTGCATAAGGGACAGAGGAATTTAGTTTTAAAAGAGGGACAGTCGGGAGCTATGCTTAAAGTGGTTGTAAAGCCACTATATTATGATGATACAATCCCCTGTGTTAAAAAAAAGGACATGTGCCCCACTGCATGTGTTTTATTAAAAAGATGGTGATTTCTACCCGATTTCAGAGCATCTCCCTGCGCACATGTGACTCCTCGCTGCTCTCCGCTCCTGGGCTGACAGCTCCAGAGAACTCCTGCTGACGTCTTTACCTATAGCAGTGATGGCGAACCTTGGCACCCCAAATGATTTGGAATTACATTTCCCATGATGCTCAACTACACTGCAGAGTACATGAGCATCATGGGAAATGTAGTTCCAAAACATCTGGGGTGTCAAGGTTCGCCATTACTGACCTATAGCAATCGAAACCTTGCCCACCCTAGTACAAATGTGATTTTGTCTTTTGTTTGTGTCCCTTTTGGGGAGATTCATCTGAGCCAACAGGAGGAACCACAGAGAGATGGGTCATGAGTGTGACGGGTTTTTGACCCACCCAAGGTGTTGAATACTTTCTGCAGCCAATAAGCAGTATAGCATCTTCATTTCAAGACTCATCCATGTTTTGTAGCTCCTAAAGCGAAGCGGCGGCCTGTCGACACATGAGCTGCTGGAAAAGGGAGTATAGGGGTTGTTCTTTTATAAGGTGTTCTTTTTGTACAAGTGGCTCTGTGGTTCCATTAATTGGCCTTATTTGGGTATTGTTTGTGTGACAGTGGGGTCACTTTGGACACAGGGTGAATAAAAGAAACCCCCGATATGGTCTGTGATAGCCATATTCAAGGCTGTATAATACATTGTATACTGTATGTGGGGGTTAAGTGTCATTGTTGTGAGGAATTAAGTTGTTTTGCATTTCTATTGTTCATTTAAGTCTATCCTTGTGTGTAGTGTAAAGTGCCAGACAGACTGGCTGCTAACCCTTTGTGAAAAGATGTGTATTGGGTGGGATCGTTTGAAGCATAGCAAAAGTCTTGGGATGCTGGGCTCTTGTTCATGTTAAAGCATGTGCCTTAGAATTGTGTATAAAAATACAATGTTGGTTTTTAATAAAGTCATTCCTACTTCAGCAGAGTCAGAGTGCGTCTCGTCTTTTTGCCAGAGGGATCAGCTCCTATAGGAAAGGGTCGTTTAACTGTGGATATTGGTACCGATTGGATGTGTGTCTCGGAGAGGGAACATCGCAAACGGCGTTAACCCCCTTTATATTAGGGGAGCCGTTACATTGGTGGCAGCAGCGGGATCTTCCCTCCAGTTACTGGGACACTTCAAACCACCACAGTAAATGACCAGCTATGCAGCCTGCAGGAAAGCCGCACTGAAAGACTTACTTGAGAGCCGTGGAGGGACCAGTGGGACAAAGAACAAGGCCACCTTGATCAGGGAACTAACCGAGATGGATCAGAGGGATGGTGATGCAGGACCCCGGTCAGTTGAAGACTTGTTTCAGCAACGAGTTCGACAGCGGCTGGCATTATATGGTGCTAACCCATCAGAGACCGCCATACAGAATGCCATTAGAGACATCCAGCTACAGGATGAGCGACAGGAGAGAGAACTAGAGCGGCAACATGAACAGAGAATGGCAGAAATACGGCAATCGGAGACAACACTTAAAAATGCAGCGCCTGTCCGTAAGTTGCCCTTTCGGGCGTTCAAACTATTTAAGGAGGGAGAGGAGGAAATTGAAGCATTCCTGCAGGACTTTGAGAGACTATGCCAGATACATGAAGTACTGCCCAAAGATTGGGTCGTCTTACTGGCAAGTAATTTAACTGGCAGAGCGGCGGATGCGTATCGGGCCCTGGAGGATGAGGACGCTAAAGACTATGATCGGGTAAAAGAAGCTCTGCTAGCCCGATTTGCCATTACACCCGAAGCCAGCCGGATTAAGTTTCGAGAATCTCGGAAACAAACCCACATAACATACGTGGATTGGGCACATCATCTGCAGCGAGACCTTAAGGGCTGGATCCAGGGAAGCCACGCTCATACCATAGAGGACATCACCCAACTAGTACTCTTAGAACAGTTCTTTAACCACACCCCTCCGGTACTACGGGATTGGGTACGAGATAAGCAACCACGGACTGTACAGCAAGCGGCTACTTTGGCCGATGAATATCTGGACTCTCGAAGGTCAGGCGGAAGCGAGCGCTATCCACCATCTCGGCCCAGTTTATCAGCCTCTAACACAGCTTCAGCACCAACCCCAGCGGCCACTTATCCTCAGCAGCCCAGGTTCAACGCCCAGGACTATGCACAACCCATCAGGTGTTTCGGATGTAAACAGCTAGGGCACAAAAAGCCAGACTGTCCATTAAATCCAGCCATCCAGTCCCAGTCATGGAGACAACCAGCAAGGGGGAGCCCCCGCACACCCATGCCTGCGGCCCACTGCGTTGAGGGGGAAGAACATTGGGGCGTCCTGCACGAGGCTGATCCAATACAAGCAGCTAACCGGGACAACAGGCAACAACACAGGCAGACGGTCCGGGTTAATGGAACGGTAGCCAATGGCTTACGTGATAGCGGCGCTACCATGACCCTACTACGGAAGAACCTCATCCCAGAGAGCCAACACACCGGAGACACTGTAGCCGTAAGAGTAGCGGGAGGTACCATCTTCCGGCTACCCGTGGCCCGTGTTCACCTGGATTGGGGGGTTAGTTCGGGACACGTGAATGTGGGGTTGATGAAGGACTTGCCTGCGGATGTACTACTGGGGAATGATTTGGCCCCCATGTTTTCTGCTTACACCCCGATGGGCCCCGATGAAGTCAACCCTGTGACTACCCGTGCACAGACACGTACTGCTGGAACCGGCCCACTTGCTGCAGAGACCCAGGTAAGACTATCCTCCCCGACACGTACCCTAGAACAGGCGCGCCTAGGCTGGGATACCCCAGAAGCATTCGGGAGGGAAACTCGGGAGGACCCGACCTTACACAAGTATAGGGCTAAGGCAGATACTCAGGAAAGGGGAATAGATGGGGAGCTGTTTGAATGGGATGGGGATAGACTGTATAGGATCCCTAAGCCATCTCAGAGAAGTAAGGCCCCTTCGCAGAAACGACAGCTGGTGGTACCTAAGAAATACCAGCTGGAGATTCTGCGAATCGGGCATGATGTGCCGCTAGCGGGACATCTAGGGTTCCGTCGCACGGCCCATAGGATCACACAGAATTTCTTCTGGCCCAATTTTAGCCAGGATGTGCGACAATACTGCAAAACGTGTGACACATGTCAACGGATAGGGAAGAGGGGGGACCACCCTAAGGCTAAACTCATGTCCATGCCTATTATTGGGGAGCCCTTTTACCGCATAGCCGTTGACATTGTGGGTCCCCTTGCCCGGCCTAGTCCATCCGGAAAGAAGTATATTCTCACCGTGGTGGACTACGCCTCCCGTTACCCAGAGGCAGTAGCTATATCCAACATTGAAGCAGAGACAGTAGCTGATGCCCTGGTTAAGATTTTTACCAGAGTGGGGTTCCCTAAAGAGATTCTCTCTGACCAGGGAACCCAGTTTACCACGGTACTCACCCGGCAGTTGTGGAAGGTGTGCAATATTAAGCCCTTACTGAGCTCCCCCTACCACCCCCAGACTAATGGTCTCTGCGAACGCTTTAACGGGACCCTCAAGCAAATGCTGAGGACCTTTTCGGACTCTTGCAGAGACTGGGAGAGATTCCTGCCTCACCTGTTATTTGCGTACAGAGAGGTACCCCAGGAATCTACTGGGTTCTCGCCCTTCGAGTTACTCTATGGGAGAAGGGTACCCGGACCCCTCGATCTCATCAGAGGACACTGGGAGGGAGAGACAGAGCAAGAAGGGACCCCCATAGTACCCTATGTTCTGGAACTCAGGGACCACATGGAGCAACTGTCTCTGATGGTAAGAGAGAATCTCCAGGCGGCCCAGGGAAGACAGAAGAGATGGTACGACCGGGGGGCCCGACAGCGGGTCTTCCAGGTTGGGCAGAAGGTCTTAGTGCTCAAGCCTGTGAAGACTGACAAGATGCAGGCATCTTGGCAGGGCCCGTATAAAGTAGTAGCCCAGGTATGTGATACTACCTATGTCATTGCCAGCTGTGCAGATGAAAGAATCCAGCGAACCTTTCATGTGAACATGCTGAAGGAGTATCAGGAACGGCAGGAGGATGTTGCGGCAGTATGTGCCCCTGCTGCGGACGACTCAGAAGGTTTACCCCTCCCTGACTTACTAGAGAGAGAGCCCCAGACCGACCTCATTAGCCTTGTACAGCTAGGAGACCGGTTAAGCCCCACAAAGAAGGAACAGGCTAAGCGGCTTCTGTGGGAGAAACAGGCGATGTTCTCCCAAAGACCGGGCTATACGACCTTGGCTGTACATAAGGTAGAGACCCCTGGACAAGCACCCCTCCGCCAGTCCCCCTACCATATCCCTGAAGCAGTCCGAGAGGAAATGCGGAAGGAGATACAGGAGATGATTCAGTTAGGAGTCATTGAGCCTTCTGACAGCCCTTGGGCCTCGCCTGTAGTCCTGGTGCCTAAGAAAGACGGGACTACCCGGTTCTGCGTGGACTACAGGCGACTCAACGAGAAGACCACCACCGATGCCTACCCGATGCCCAGGGTAGACGAACTACTAGATCGTATAGCCAGGGGACGTTATTTAACTACAATAGACCTGTGTAAAGGTTATTGGCAGATCCCCCTGGCCGAGGATGCTATCCCCAAGTCGGCATTTGTTACCCCATTTGGCCTGTACCAGTCTAAGGTCATGCCATTTGGAATGAAAAATGCCCCGCCGACCTTCCAACGTATGGTGGATAGGCTCCTCGATGGCTTCCAGGATTTTGCATGTGCATATCTGGATGACATTGCGATCTACAGTGGGTCTTGGGAGGAGCACCTGGTTCACGTAGGAGTGGTTCTGGACAAAATTCGGGCCGTAGGCCTGACCTTGAAACCAGACAAGTGCCATCTAGGGATGGCGGAGGTGCAGTACCTGGGACACCGAGTGGGGTGTGGGAACCAGCGACCCGAGCCAGCCAAGGTAGAGGCAGTAGCTAACTGGCCCACGCCCCGTACTAAGACCCAGGTATTGGCCTTCTTGGGAACTGCAGGGTACTACCGACGTTTTGTCCCTAATTATAGTGCTATAGCCAAACCCCTGACTGACCTGACGAAAAAGAATTTACCTAGGCAAGTCCTCTGGTCTCCAGCTTGTGAATCTGCGTTTCTAGCCCTCAAGCAAGCACTTGTAAATGCCCCTGTCTTGGCTGCCCCAGTACCTAACAAACGTTTTCTTATCCACACGGATGCTTCCATGTTTGGACTGGGGGCGGTGCTGAGCCAAGTTGGGGAGGATGGAGGAGAACACCCTGTCGCATACCTGAGTAGAAAACTATTACCCCGGGAAGTGAGCTATGCGGCAGTGGAGAAGGAGTGTTTGGCCCTGGTCTGGGCCCTTAAAAAGCTGAACCCTTACTTATACGGACAGGAATTTTCACTGGTCACCGACCACAACCCATTGGTCTGGCTTAACCGGGTCTCCGGAGATAATGGCAGGTTGTTGCGGTGGAGCTTAGCCCTACAACCTTACAACTTCACCATCAGCTACCGACCCGGTAAGCAAAATGGCAATGCTGATGGGTTGTCCCGGCAAACCAACGCCCTCCTGGGCTTCTAGTGCAATGTTGATGGGTTATCTAGTATTGGAAGAATGGACCCATGGACTAACTGCGGAGTCAACCCGTCTGGGGTCCCCTCCTCTGTTAGTCTCCTGCCGAAAGGGGAGATGTGTGACAGTGGGGTCACTTTGGACACAGGGTGAATAAAATAAACCCCCGATATGGTCTGTGATAGCCATATTCAAGGCTGTATAATACATTGTATACTGTATGTGGGGGTTAAGTGTCATTGTTGTGAGGAATTAAGTTGTTTTCCATTTCTATTGTTCATTTAAGTCTATCCTTGTGTGTAGTGTAAAGTGCCAGACAGACTGGCTGCTAACCCTTTGTGAAAAGATGTGTATTGGGTGGGATCGTTTGAAGCATAGCAAAAGTCTTGGGATGCTGGGCTCTTGTTCATGTTAAAGCATGTGCCTTAATTGTGTATAAAAATACAATGTTGGTTTTTAATAAAGTCATTCCTACTTCAGCAGAGTCAGAGTGCGTCTCGTCTTTTTGCCAGAGGGATCAGCTCCTATAGGAAAGGGTCGTTTAACTGTGGATATTGGTACCGATTGGATGTGTGTCTCGGAGAGGGAACATCGCAAACGGCGTTAACCCCCTTTATATTAGGGGAGCCGTTACAGTTTGTATGTGAGAATTTATATTTCTGTGCGTTATTTGTGTGTGCTTCTTTAACAGAAGCACTTAAGTGGATAGATTTTATGTTCCTCCTAAAGCTCTGCAGAATACACCTTCTAAACAAAAATGATTCAAATAAATAAATAACATACTAAGACCAATTCGATGCTTCTCTGCATCTATTACAACATCTGAGGTGACAGCACATCTGTGTTTTCATTTAGGCTTACACCATGAAGTGTTCCTGAAAAAGTAAGCAACTACGCAAGTGAAATGTCAACAGTATATCTATGACTTCCATATCTGAAGTGGAGCTCTATAGTTTGAGTGGCACTTAGAAGAGAGTTAATCGATCCGGGACAATGACCATACCTTATGTTATAGCATGTCACTGTAATACAGCGTCTCGGAATTCCTCTTAGAACCATTATAACAAGCCTTTCTTCCAGTTTCCAATATAAAAGGTGCTTAACGTGCATGTCACTTCTGATGGTATGAATTGGGGAAATCAATATAATGTGCTAAATTATGGCACCATTTACAACTTAGCAGACATGTCCCACGAGTGTCCCAGGAGGATCAATAAATGGTGGAGCTGCTCACAAATGAGCCTAATGCATGTAGCCACCTGCACTATCCTGGGGACAGAAGGGCTATACCAGCAACTGCATGAACATTATCATTGACTGCTATGACTTGTGGCGGTTTGTCATTAACCATTTATGTGCTGCTGGTCACAGCTGAAGTGGGGAGATTGGAATCTATATTCTTATTTTCTGCTCGTAAAAGGAAGTTGCAAATGACAGGTTCAAAGCAAAATATGTTCATGCTAGGTCTTTCTGCCAAGAAAGGGTTAATATGAACTTGTTCCCAGAGGCACATGAGCATTTCTCACATCCTGCTAGGTAATGCCTGTCTTTAAATATGTATTTTAAATGGGACAATTTCTTTACGACTCAGCAGGCAAGTACCGAAAAGTAGCTAGTGACAGAACCCTAGTGGTACAAAAAATAGAAGTGAATGGAGGAAGTGCTTGAGATGCTTTACATTTTAACCCAATCAGTGCTAGTTTACATTGTTCAAATTTCAAGAAGACCCTCAGGGTTAATTTACAGCAAATGCTTTGTGGGGTGTTTTTAAACACCCTAAAAGCATGCACAATAAAATCAATGTTTTCCAATTACCCCCCAAAAAAATAAAAAAATAGAGCAGCATGCATTTTTTGCACCTGAATGTGTGTAAACGCACCAGAACACACATAAACACAAGGGGGAAGTAACATCTAATTTAACTTCTCTCTGGTAAACTATACTATCCAGTCAATTTCCTGGTTTAGTTAAAAACGAGCATCGGTGATTTGCAGAGCTGTACAGTAGTGTGCATGTTCTGTTTCAAGCACTGCCTCATCCAACTGTCCCTGATTTCGAAAAACTGTCTCTTATTCAGAACAAAGTTCACCTGTCCCGCTTTCTTCCTCATTTGTCCCTCATTTTGGTCTGAGCTACAGTGCCTTGAAAAAGTATTCACACCCCTTGAAATTTTACACATTTTGTCATGTTACAACCAAAAACGTAAATGTATTTTATTAGGATTTTATGTGATGGACCAACACGAAGCGGCACATAAATGTGAAGTGGAAAGAAAATGATAAATGATTGTTTTTCATTTTTATTTTACAAATAAATATGTGAGAAGTGTGGCGTGCATTTGTATTCAGCCCCCTTTACTCTGATACTCCTAACCAAAAGCATTATGATGGCCAAGGAATACAGCAGACAGGTCAGGGATAAAGTTGTGAATAGGGATGAGCCGAACACCCCCCGGTTCGGTTCGCACCAGAACTTTCGAACGGACCCCAAATTCGTACGAACTTTAGAACCCCATTGAAGTCTATGGGGCTCGAACGTTCAAAATTAAAAGTGCTAATTTTAACAGCTAATATGCAAAATGCTGTCCTAAAAAGGGTTTGGGGACCTGGCTCCTGCCCCAGGGGACATGGGTCAATGCCTAAAATGTTTTTAAAAATGGCCGTTGTGTGGCCAAAGTGAAAAAAAAAAGTGAAATATTCCTTTAAATATCGTGCCTGGGGGGTGTCTGTAGTATGCCTGTGAAATGCCACGTGTTTCCCGTGTTTAGAACAGTCCCTGCACAAAATGACATTAAACGGAAATAACATCATTTAAAACTGCTTGCAATTTTAATGTTATATCTGGTTCCTGCAATATGGTTGAAAATCATTGAGAAAAATGGCATGAGTAGCCCTCCCTGCCCATTACCAGCCCCTTTGGGTCTTGTACGCATATTAAGGGGAACCCCGTACCCATATTAAAAAAAGGAAATGCGTGTGGCCCCCAGGCCCTATATACTCAGAACAGCAGTATACAGGTGGTGCAAACAAGACAGGGACTGTGTAGGTTTGTTGTGTTAAGTTGAATCTGTTTGTAATTTTCAACTGGTACATTTTTAAAGTGTAGCTCCAGTCAAAAAAACTATTTTTAAGCTTTTTGGAAAACATAGGGAAGGGTTATCACCCCTGTAGAATTTGTTTTGTCGTCCATCTTTTTTCATCTCACTTGCTGTTGTCTCCTTCGTTTGCAAGTAGGAGATGTTTGTAAGTTGGATGTTTGAAAGTAGGGGCCTGCCCTATATGCTCTGCAGAAATGGCGGAACAAGGTGTTGGTTTTGCCACAACATTGTAAGCCCTCAAAGTGACTCTTGGTGGGCGCTGGAGCTCCCTGCTGTGAACGATTATATCAAGAATTGTAATTACATGCCATTGTTGAACAGTGGTAGAAAAATTTACCTTTGGTGGTTGTGGTGCTGGTGCCACAACACTATAAGCCCTCACAGTTACTCTGGGTGGGCACAGGAACGGGCCCTCCTGTGAAATAATATATCAAGAATTGTAATTACATGTCCCTGTTAAACAGGGGCAGAAAAATTGGGCCTTAGGCACTGGTGCTGGTGCCACGACACTGCAACCTCTCCCATATACTCTAGTTTTATTGCAGGAATTAGCCCTGCTGCAAAGCATTGCATCAAAAATTGTAATTAAACGCCCCTGTTAAACAGGGACAGAAAAATTGAGCCTTAGGCACTGGTGCTGGTGCCACCACACTGCAACCTCTCCCATATACTCTAATTTTATTGCAGGAATTAGCCCTGCTGCAAAGCTTTGCATCAAAAATTATAATTAAATGCCCTTGTTAAACAGGGGCAGAAAAATTGGGCCTTAGGCACTGGTTCTGGTGCCACGACACTGCAACCTCTCCCATATACTCTAGTTTTATTGCAGGAATTAGCCCTGCTGCAAAGCATTGCATCAAAAATTGTAATTAAACGCCCCTGTTAAACAGGGGCAGAAAAATTGGGCCTTAGGCACTGGTGCTGGTGCCACCACACTGCAACCTCTCCCATATACTCTAGTTTTATTGCAGGAATTAGCCCTGCTGTAAAGCATTGCATCAAAAATTGTAATTAAACGCCCCTGTTAAACAGGGGCAGAAAAATTGGGCCTTAGGCACTGGTGCTGGTGCCACGACACTGCAACCTCTCCCATATACTCTAGTTTTATTGCAAGAATTAGCCCTGCTGCAAAGCATTGCATCAAAAATTTTAATTAAACGCCCCTGTTAAACAGGGGCAGAAAAATTGGGCTGATGGCATCACCCAGACCCAGAAATGTTCTTCCAACATATCAGCGGAGGAGGAAGAGGATAGACAATCAACATAACAGGACAGTCACTCAGCATCAGCATAGGCAGTCTTGAAGGGATGTGAGATTTCAGAAAAAGATTATTCGGTTACATCAGCTTCAGGTGCTCTGTTGCTGTGGGTTATCCAAGACTGATTCATCTTGATGAAGGTCAGTCGATCAACTGATTCGGTGGACAGGCACACCCTGTGATCGGTAACAAAGCCACCAGCAGCACTGAAGGTGCGTTCCGAAAGAACGCTGGATGCAGGACAGGCCAGTAGCTTAATTGCATACTGTGCAAGCTCTGGCCAGTGATCCATCCTCAAGACCCAGTAAGCCAGAGGATTTTCGGTGGGAAAGGTGTCCAAGTCTGACCTTGCCCCTAGGTATTCCTGCACCATGTAAATCAGACGCTGGCGATGGTTGCTGGAACCGATCATACCTTGGGGCTGCGGACTAAAAAATTGTCTGAAAGCATCAGTCAGACGGCCACCTTCTCCACCGCTCCTTCTGACCGATGCCTCAGCAACATGTTGTCCAGGACCAGGAGTTTGTAACCTCCCAGTCTCTGGGAACGCGTTGCACAGACCTTTCTGCAAGGCCTCCCGGAGATGTCTCATCCTCTGCTCCCTCTGCGATGGCAAGATAAGGTCGGCAACCTTACCCTTGTACCGTGGATCAAGGAGAGTGGCCAGCCAGTAATGATCCCTCCCCTTGATCCGAAGAATATGAGGATCCTTCCGCAGGCTTTGCAGGATCAGGGAGGCCATGCAGCGTAGGTTAGCTGAGGCATTCGGTCCGGAGTCCTCTGGGTCACTAAGGACAACATGATCCGCAGCTACCTCCTCCCAGCCACGTACAAGTCCACGTGTTTCTTGGGACTGTAAATCATCCCTACAAGACTGCTGATGCTGAGTGCCAGCCTCCACCTCCATGCTGACACAATCATTCTCCTCCTCCTCTTCCTCCTCCTCCTCATCCTCTTCCTGTGTGATGGGTGGCACAGCAGGAACACTGTCTGGATAAAGGGGGCCTTGAGAGGCAAGGAAGTCCTCCTATTCCTGCCTCTGTTCTGCCTCAAGTGCCCTGTCCATTATTCCACGCAGCGTATGCTCCAAGAGGTACAGTGTCACTGATGCATGCACTGTCACTGCTCACCATCCTTGTAGCCTCCTCAAACGGTGACAGGACAGTGCATGCATCCCTGATCATGCCCCACTGGCGTGGTGAGAAAAAACCGAGCTCCCCTCACCCTGTCCTGGTGCCGTAGTCGCACAGGTACTCATTGATGGCCCTCTGCTGCGTGTGCAGCCGCTGCAGCATGGCCAATGTTGAGTTCCATCTGGTGGTCATGTCACCTATAAGGCGTTTCTTGGGCAGGTTCAACTTCTTTTGGAGCTCAGCCAGCCGAGCACAGGCATTAAATGATCGGCGGAAATGCACACAGACTTTCCTAACCTGCTTCAGGACATCCTGTAAGCCGGGGTACCTGCCCAAGAACCGCTGCACCACCAGGTTAAGGACGTGAGCTACACAGGGCACATGGGTCAGTTGTCCCTGTCAGAGGGCGGAGAGGAGGTTGGTGCCATTGTCGCAAACCACCATTCCTGGCTTTAGCTGGCATGGCGTCAACCACCTCTCGGCCTGCCCCTGCAGAGCTGACAAAACATCCGCGCCAGTGTGGCTCCTGTCCCCCAAACAAACCAGCGCAAGCACGGCATGGCATCGTTTTGCCTGCGTACTTGCGTAGCCCCTGGAACACCTACGGAGCACCGCTGGTTCTGAGGACAGAGCACTGGAAGAGGCCATGGAGGAAGAAGAAGAGGAGGGGGTGGAGGAGAGAGGTGTGTCACAACCAATAGTAGCATTTTGGAGGCGTGGTGGCGGAACAACCTCCAACACTACTGCACCTTGTCCTGCATCCTTCCCAGCTGCCAGAAGAGTGACCCAATGGGCCGTGAAAGACAGGTAACGTCCCTGTCCATGCCTGCTGGACCATGAGTCAGCGGTAATATGCACCTTACCGCTGACCGCCCTGTCCAGCGAGGCAAGGACATTGCCTTCCACATGCCGGTAGAGAGCCGGAATCGCCTTCCGTGAGAAAAAGTGGCGTTTGGGGACCTGCCACTGAGGAACCGCACATTGTACAAACTCACGGAAGGGGGCCGAGTCTACCAACTGAAATGGCAGCAGTTGAAGTGCTCGCAATTTAGCCAAGCTAGCATTCAACCGCTGGGCATGTGGATGGCTGGGAGTGAACTTCTTCCGCCGGTCCAGCAGCTGGGGCAGGGACATTTGCCTGCTATAATCGGACGTGGGTGTACCGCTAGCAGAGTTCCCGGAAGCACTTATAAACAGAAGAAAAAACAGCGCCAATCTAAGTGCAGTATTGTTGAATCAAAGACATTTAATTTGTGAATTTATGCACTCACACTCTACCAGAAGGTTTCAGGCACATCATGTATCTAGAGGGCATCGCAGGGCTCTCGAGGAGAAGCGGTAACTCGTTCGGCTGTATCTCTCGTCCGATGGCGCCGGTGGTTCCCAGCGTCGCACGGCTTGGTATAACAGCGTCAGGGAGGTCCGTTCGTCCGTTCGTTGTTACGTTGAGGGGCGCACTGCGATGACGTTTCGTTGTAGTTTACGTTGCACGCGTTCGGAGCATACGTGCTCCTTCATCAGGCATCTGGGTTACCATGTTTGGAGTGGTTTATATAGGGAAAGGGGGCAGTTCTAATAGGTCGTTCGGGTTTAGGTTCCACCTTATGGGGCGGAGCTGTTCCGACCAAAGCATGGTGTTGATTGCTCATGTGTTGCAGGCTGGTCGGAACAGCTCCGCCCCATAAGGTGGAACCTAAACCCGAACGACCTATTAAAACTGCCCCCTTTCCCTATATAAACCACTCCAAACATGTTATACCAAGCCGTGCGACGCTGGGAACCACCGGCGCCATCGGACGAGAGATACAGCCGAACGAGTTACCGCTTCTCCTCGAGAGCCCTGCGATGCCCTCTAGATACATGATGTGCCTGAAACCTTCTGGTAGAGTGTGAGTGCATAACTTCACAAATTAAATGTCTTTGATTCAACAATACTGCACTTAGATTGGCGCTGTTTTTTCTTCTGTTTATATGTCTTTTACAAGGTACCTTCTACCCTTGAACATGCTGCCTACCTGCCTGTGTTAAAGAAATCATCCCCTTCCTATGACTATTTTCCACAACCAGTAACTGTGGACTATAATTTGTGATCCTGCCAGCTATCCATTACTTCTGCTGCATTTTTCTGACATACATAGCAAGGATTGCAAAACTCTGTGACAAGCAGACTTGACATCCCTAAATCCGCCACACCAATCTACCAACTTCAGCGTTTTTTTTCCCCCAAACCTTTTCCCCCTCCCCCATAAACCCCCCCCCCCTCTTTTTTCCCTTCCTCACTCCCCCCATCCAGGACATATATAATCCAGCAGCGCAACGCACAAAAAAACTATTTTTTCTTCCCGGAAGCACTTGGCTGTGACACACCTAATTCTACACCTTCATTCCTCTCAGAGCAGGTTTCAGAGAGGACTGAAGGTCTAGTGGGGTTGGAGATGCCAGCTGATGAGGAGCAAGGAGAGGTCCGCTTTGTTCTTTGGTGTGGGTCTTTGAGGTACGCTTGCCAACGAGCTGCATGGCAGGTCAACATATGTCTGGTCAAGCATGTGGTACCCAAGCGGCTGATGTTTTGGCCACGTGAGATACGCTTGAGACATATGTTGCAAATAGCAGCGGTGCGATCTGATGCACTCGTCTCAAAAAAGGCCCACACCAAAGAACTTTTAGAATAACGCGCAGAGGCAGCGCTCTGCACGGTGTGATTCAGTCGGTGTGCTGCCCCTAAGCTGGCCCTCGGAGGGCATCCTGCCTCGTTGGACATGTGCCTCCTCCTCCTCCTCCTCCCTCCTTGCAGGCACCCACGTGGAGTCAGTGCCCTCACCATCCACTCCCTCTTCATCGCTGTAGCAAACCTGGCAGTATGCTGCAGCTTGTGGAACATGACTGCCAGATTGCTGTCCTTCTTGAGCATCCCCTCTCTCTGCGCTCACGCTACTGCCTTCCTCTAGCTGAGTGTCATCATCAGAGCCCACAAAACACTGGGCATCCTCCTGGAGCATGTACCCAACACTGTGCTCAAAGAGTTCAGGAGACTCCTCAGGAGGAATTGGTGGGTCTAGGGAAGGAGTCACTGAGGATGACATTGAGACGAGGGAAGACGATGCGTTGGCAGCTGCTTTGCTAGTACCCTGAGACTGGGTGAGAGAGGATGAGGAGGATTAAGAGGGCTTGGTCATCCACTCTACCATGTCGTTGGCATGTTGCGGCTCAACATGTCCAGCTGCTGAAAAGAAGGACAAGCGTGTCCCATGGCCACGTGCTGATGATGACGATGCACCGCGTCCACGACCAGCACTGTTGTTTCTAGACACAGAGCCTGCTTGCCCTCTTTCAGCTGCTCGTGCCTGTCTGCCTCTCCTTGCTGGCCTTCCAGACATGGTAATGGCCTGAAGGGAGTTGGGTAAAACAGCAATTGGGTAGTGTATATTGTGCTGGAGGCACACAACACCCACTAACTTCTGCAGATGCCTTTATTATAGAACATCAGCAATAAAGGGTAAATACAGATGTATACTGTGCTGTGCTGGAGGCACACACAACTTCCAATAACTCCTGCAGATGGCAGATGGCTCAAATAGAGAAAAGCTTTGTAAGTGGATATAGCGGTGTGTACTGGGTACAGAGCACGCAGACAGCACGCACAAGCTCCTAACACTGACTGCAAGCTCTATTATAAAAGATAGATATATCGCTAGCTATATAGGTGAATATAGCGGTGTATACTGCGGTCAGGGCACGCAGACAACAACCACTACAGAAGAGCAGGATCGAAAAATCGGCCGATAACGATCGGTGTATACTGTGTTGAAGGTACACAGAACACCCACTAACTGCTTCAGACGCCAACACACTACACAAGGCCGCCGCGCTGGCGGCCTTATATAGTGTGGGGCGTGTACTACACAGCCTGAGCTATGATTGGCCACAGGCATCCTGCCTGTGGCCAATCATGGCTCTCCTCGATGACGGCGCTGTGATTGGCCAAGCATGCGGGTCACAGTGCATGCTTGGCCAATCATGAGCCAGCAATGCACTGCACCATCGCAGTGCATTGTGGGCCGTGAGCGCCACACGAATTTGGCGTGAACGGCCCATAATGTTCGGAATTCACGAACGGGCGAACAGCTGATGTTCGAGTCGAGTATGTTCGACTCGAACACGAAGCTCATCCCTAGTTGTGAAGTTTAAAGCAGGGTTAGGTTATAAAAAATAGCCCAAGCTTTGAACATCTCACGGAGCACTGTTTAATCCATCATCCAAAAATGGAAAGAGAATGGCACAACTGCAAACCTACCAAGACATGGCTGTCCACCTAAACTGACAGGCCGGGCAAGGAGAGCAATATTTAGGAAAACAGCCAAGAGGCCCATGGTAACTCTGGAGGAGCTGCAGGGAACCACACCTCAGGTGGAAGAATCTGTCCCCTAGACAACTATTAGTGATGCACTCAACAAATCTGGCATTTATATATAGAGCCCACTATCTAGTAAAAGTACATATATCATTAGTGCTTCATTGATTGATATATACATTATTCAGTTATACATTATCAGAATGCTTTGCAGTAAAAAATAAAGCAAGGAGACGCAAAGATCAAAAATGTTACATTACCAGAAAAAATTATTCTGTCTGATGTTCCACATGACAAGAGATGATTCTACCATAGGCACAGATTCTCTTCAGGCCAATGAGACCCAACAAATGTCACACAATAGATCCACATAAACAACACTGAAAAGCCGGTAAGTATTCTATCGCAGGTAAAAAATAAATAAATAAATAAATACATAATCACACAAAAAAAAAAAAAGGGGGGGGGGGACAAGAAACAAAGAAGGGGACAAAAGGAAATATACTTTGTAGAATGTGAAAAAAATTCAAACATGGGCATTATATGAACAACCTTGTTGCAGAAATTGCATCCAAAGTTGGAAAAACAAGGAAAAACAAGGAACAAGGAACAAAGGAATATACCTAATTGGAACCAATAAAATAATAATGTAAAGTATAAGAGTCCAAAAAAAAAAGGGGGGTGAGAGAAAGAAAAGGATTGTTGGGGTATTAATACCTGCATAGGCGTGTGTAATCCGATAAAAAAAAAAAAGTGTATTATCTATGGTGTTCTAGTATCTAGTTAAAACCAGTAATGCTATATCAATGTAAAAGAAAACCGAGGTCACATTATCAGCACAAAAGGTACTATACCTGTGCGAGTATTCCTGTTTAAATCCGCCGGGTGTATAGGGAGAGCGTCTACCAACGTGACACGCTGATAACAGCTGATAGTGTTACCAATCAAAAAAGAAGCTGCGCTGAAAATCATAGAAGTGCGTGATATATACTCATATGCCACATGATAATACTGAAATAAATCGTTACAAACGTGAACATTTTTTAATTTCCCACCCTATATAAAAAATATTAACATTAAAAAATGTAATAAAAATGAAAGGCAATAGTGAAAACCAAATGCACATAGTCCACAAATAGATGGAAAATCAACGGTTAAATGTAGAAGCAGGAGGATACGGAGATAAAACTTCAGTCCTCTTAGGTGACACCACACACAACACCCTCAAGACGTGAGAAAAGTGCACCAAGAAGAAAATCCTCCACCAATAGATCCACTGAGACTTACCAGCTAGCCAGATCTCTTTTTAAGGAGATCAAACATGCCTGAAAATTAACCCCCAGCCTGGACCTTTATGTCGAAATGCACCGCTGGTGACTCAGATCTGTGTACCTCCTCCTTTAAGCGTCTCTCATCCCAGCCGCATTGATGGATATTATTGGGATAAAACAAACAGAAGAGGTCCCATAGTGTAACTCCACAAACAACTTTTATTAAAACACGTAAACATCAATAGTTTAAACTCACAATTTAGCCGTATACAAGCGTGTGTACAAACAACGAGCCGGCCGGCTCTCTCTCTCTCTCACTGCCCATCCTTCCTGGACCAATGGGGAATAGTGGTGACGTCAGCACGCCGCTCAACCCTACGTCGTTTCGTCAAAAGTGACTTCTTCCTGGGGTCGGCCCCAGGAAGAAGTCACTTTTGACAAAACAACGTAGGGTTGAGCGTGTCCTGACGTCACCACTATTCCCTGTTGGTCCAGGAACCACGACATCACCACTATTCCCCGTTGGTCCAGGAAGGACCAACGGGGAATAGTGGTGACGTCGTAGCCTTAAAAATGTAGCCTTAAATGTAGCCTTAAAAATACCACTCTGCCTGCTGGGAAACAGAAAACTTGAAAAAATAATATTTTAAGTAAATGATGCATCCTCATATTATCCAGTACTCTAGTACATTACTGCACTGACCTCCTGGTAATTTATGTGCATTATGGTGTCAGAGCATTAATTCATTTAGCACATTTTGAAATAAGCATTTTGCTGATCATGAAGCTGTTTTATGTATCCTCTTCAGATTATGATGTTAGCAAATTTTTATTTAAATAATCAATATTTCTTTTCAACATAAAGTCGTAGATATTACTTATTATTATTTGTCAGTCTCAAAGATACCTTGAGGAAGCTAAACCATAAGAGTGCTTTGAACAGCAAGTTAATAAAATTATGATGCTACTCTTTTACATCATTTCAATAAGATAAACTGAATACAGAATACTTTATTAATCCCAAAGGGAAATTGGGAAATTGTTACGACACAGACAAACTTAACAAAGACAACACAAGATCATAACAATAGACTGAACAAGATGCAAAAACACAACAAAATTACCAATAACAGCCATTAACACCAAATAACAAAAGTAAAAAACTACACTACAAATAAAACATCCATACAAATAAAATTCAACATAGAATAAACAACACAGATTAAAATAACAGGCAAACTACCAAATACAAATAATACATCACTTTCTCTAACACCACCCCAGATAATAACCACTATACAATACTATAAAAACAATACAAAATTAAATCTTCACCTCCAGCCCTCACAGAAAATAATTATATATCTTGATCGCCACAGACAAAAATTATTTCCTGCGTCGCTCTGTGGTGCATTGTGGGTATAAAATCTGTCGCTAATGGTATTCCGCAGACTGACCAGTGTATTGTGGAGTGGGTGGGAGGAGTTGCCCAAGATAGAACGTAACTTGAACAACATTCTCCTCTCCAAACTCCAATTCTAATCCAACAACATCACTCTCCTTGTGAATCAGTTTGTTGAGTCTGTTGGTGTAGGACACCCTAAGCCTGCTTCCCCAGCATGCCACTGCAAACAGGAGAGCGCTGGCCACCACAGACTCATAAAACATATTCAGCATTGTTCGGGAGATGTTAAAGGACCTCTGTCTTCTCAAAAAGTACAGGCAGCTCTGTGCCCTACCTATAGAGCACCTCAGTGTTTTTGCGCCAGTCTAGCTTATTATCTTATTATCTATATATCATCAATATCTTAATTTTCCAGCAGTATTTTAGCAATTAAAATATACCAAAGTGATAGACTTAGATTGACCATGTCACTAAAAAATAAAAAACAATGTGTTACATATAGAAGAACAGAACAAATATTCACTTTTTCTCCTGTTTGTACCTTCAAATGCTGTTCTTATTGGTAGTAAAATGTAACTCTCGCAGGATTCTTCCACTGTCCTCACCCCACTGCAGTATCCTACAGTAACATGAGATCAGAGGAGGATCATGTAAGAGTTGTTGGGGACCCAGAAGAGTGACACCTCCAGAAGGACCAGTTTCCCAGAAGACATTGGTTGACCATTTCCACTGATCAGAATGACATTCAATGGTATGGGCAATGGTGAGTATCTGTGATTTTCCTTTAGCTCTGGTTCACACTGGAGAGTTTTGACATGTGATTTGACATGTCAAATGCAATTGACATGCCAATAGCCATCAATGGCACCATCCTGATCAGTGCGACGCCGCATCTGCGGCGCTGAATTGATTTCAAAAAGTAGTTTCTGTACTACTTTTTGCGAGTTCGGGCTGCGATTTACATTGTCAGATTACACTGTCAGATTTCAGATGTCTCTGAAATCACGGCCAAAATCGTGACCGACATGCGGGAGTAAAATCGTGCGAGTTCAGCTGAACTCACATGGCTTCATTCTAGCAGCTCAGTGTGAACCTGGGCTAACAGTTAACAACACTTTTAAACCTATTGTGTGACAGGGTAAGTTTATTATATTATTATATGGTTTTCTGTAAGCAGAAATCTGAGAAAAAACAGGAGTTGGCAGTTGTAATACTGTATTCATAGTTTCATAGTTCATAGTTAGTATGGTTGAATAAAGACACCAGTCCATCCAGTTCAACCTGACTGAGTGTCTACAATTGTCCCTATCCCTGTACATTGCACACTCACAATGGTCCCTACCCTCAAGGAGCCCACAATCCAAGGTCCCCATACATATACTAGGGTCAATTTTGGACAGAAGCCAATTAACCTACCTGCATGTCTTTGGATTGTGGGAGGAAACCGGAGTACCTGGAGGAAATCCACGCAGGCACAGAGAGAACATGCAAACTCCAGGCAGGTAGTGTCATGGTTGGGATTCGAACCAGTGACCCTTCTTGCTGCTAGGTGAGAGTGCTAACCACTACACCACTGTGCTGCCCATATTGTATTATTGTATGATACATAACTCATGGAATTCAGAAAGGTGTCTTGTTCTAATAAATATTTATAATCATATTTTACCTATAATTTTCCAACCAAGAAAATTAGAGTGAAAAGCAGCATCTCATTCCCTCTGGTGACGAAGAAGTTAATTTTTCTTCTATCATTTGCAAAAAAAAAAAACCCTAATAGATGTGAAGGCTTTTCTGGCACAGTGCAAGCAAACGGCACTTCCACATGATTTAACCGCAGAAAATGTCAGCCTTAAATAAATGATAAACACCATTAAAGCAAACATGGGAGAGCACCGCAACTCATCAACATTATTCTGCCCTACATGGCCTGTTCTTCCCCTCCTTCACCCCCCCCTCTCCGTTCTCCTTACACATTAATGACTGGATCCCTCTCGCATGGAATAGGGGAAGGGGGAATAGTTTTAAAGGTCAGAATTGTAGTAAAGGTTCTGTGTCCAGAGAAGGCAGAGCACGAAGATTAAACGGAAGAATAAAAGAAGATTTAACCCTTTTTACCTGCAGAGATGGGTAAGACCTCTCGCTTCTAAAACGCAAAAGTAAACACATTTGGGCTCATTCAGGAAGGCAATGTGCAGTAAGCTACAGCAATGAAAATTAATCAGGCAATTGTCTGAACTACAGTTGTGGTCCAAGACTGGTACTCCACACTTAAAGGGGTATTAAACCCAAAAACATATATGTAATAAATTGCAGCTTACCAAGTCTTAAATGAAGTGGCTGCATTCTTTTTCACCTGTTGATCTATCCAGTAACGCACTTACTATTTTTGGATGTCTCCAATCCATTGAAAGAGCAGCGGAGACACCTTTGGACAGCAGCATTGACTTTCTGGGGTGAGGGTAGTGCTTGATGCACTAGCAGATTAAGGCTCCATGCACATTGGAGCTCATAAATGGCCATTCTGAATGTCGGATTGCTGGCAGGAAAACTCTGCTTTGAAAACGCGATTTTATCAGCATTTTGCATTGCCGTTAATGAACGTTTATCGGCGCTAGCTTTGAGAAATGTTTCCCTACCTCTATTCAAAATCAATGGTTCCCTATGGGAGCCCATTGACTTGAATAGAAGTCGCAGCAGAATTCTGATCATGATGATCTGACTTGCGGTATGTCTTGTGTGCTGAAGATGAAGGGGAACCCCCGCCAAAATGAAAAAAAAATTAGGTCTGGTATGGATTTTAAGGGGAACCCCCTTCCCCAAAAAAACAGTGTGGGGGTTTCCCCAAAATCCATACCAAACCCTTATCCGAGCACGCAGCCCGGCCAATCAGTAAAGGGGGTGGGGACGAGCGAGCGCCCCCCCCCCAACCGTACCGGGCCGCATGCCCTCATGCTGTGGGTCATTGTATCAGCAGGGTCACGTGATTGACGTGGATTTACATTGCTGAACAAAGTTGGAATTATTTTGAATTTACATAGGGGACAATTTTTATGTACATTAGTAACAAGGGTACTATGTACCTCATACTCATTCACCTAGGGGGAGGGAGTCAGATATCTAATAATGTATATTCCTATAAAATTAGAGCTGCCTTTGGGGGTAGAGAGTTTTGCCTGGGAGCACTGCCACTGTTGCCATGTAATTTTTAACCAAAGTGTCACTTTAACAAAAGCATAATCATAGCTTTGGATATGCACCTACCTACGGTGTGAAACGCGTTAGAAATTGCCCCTACCTCTGCATAGCACGGACTGACTGTTTTGTATTTTATATTTCACAATAAAGTTGTTGTTTCAGTGTTCGGCGGTCTAGGATTTTCTTGCTCTTGATCCATTGCAGAGCCTGCACCTGTTTGCCAAAACAGGGCATGTATTTCACTGAACTTCTGCCTAGACCGGCATTTTTCTCCCTACAAGTCCCTACAAACTGCAATGATTTGGACAGACTGCAGGTAACCCTGTATTTACCCATCCAGCTCTGTTCTACTCAGTCTTACTACTACACTCTCCACCCCGTAACTCCACCTGTCTGCCCTCACTCCTGTCCTTTTCTTCTATTATGTTTTTTCTTTCCATCCTTCATTAACTTTAACAAGACAAATAAGACTGATTTACTAAAGAATTCTAAAATGTTCATATAGTAAAATGTGTGAAGATTCACTTAAATTATTCAATAAAAGAAAAGAAAATGACTGCTTACTTATTTCATCTGTTAGGTTGCATCCACATTTTGCGTTTTGTAAACACATGCAAAATTGTGCTGCATTATTGTGCATTTGTACGTGTTTTTGCGCCATACACACAAAGCAGCCTTTGATTTCAATTGACTGCCCTACAGGCCAAAAACACAGCAAAGCAGCTCATATACCATTTTCAGCCTCAAGCTTTGTGTGTTTTTTTTAACTGCGTGGTTGTTACGTTTGTCGCATTTTTTTTGTGCAACAAATACGAGTAGGCAGGTTGAAATGTGTGTAGTTAGTCCAGCAGCCAGCCCAGGCTGGGGAAGGGGTTAAGCATGTTCGACTCAAAAAGCCAGTTCCTGGGCTTTTGGATTTTGATGGGCCCTCCAGTGATATATAAAGAGGATGACTGCAAAGATCGGGGGAGCAGTGGGAGTAGTAAATGCAGTGGTGATCACCCGTCAGGGACTGCTGTAGAACCCCGTCAGGGAGAAGACGTGAAGACACTAGGGGTCACGGACAGCATCCAAGTCATGGACAATGCCTACATGTACTCTCATCTCAGAGAGGTATGCCTGGGCCACAATGCTATTGTAGTTAGATTTAGGAACAGGATGTTATTTATGTTGTATTGCCATGATGCCTTTCTATAGTAAATTTATATTAACAGCCCTCAGCCTGGTCTGAATTTATTTTAAGGAGTGCATGCTGGTTCTGGTGTATTCCAAAGAACCTGGGTCTGGAACTTCACTATGGGGTACGAAGTAACACTACTACAAAGGGTTAACTCAGCAAGACAAGAAAGAGAAGTGTAGTCACTATGGATAAACAAGTGAAGAAACAAGCTACAGCAACCAGTCATTAAGCATGGTACCTGGTAAAGTGACAGGTCCTGTGGTAGTGAGAGGGTCAATGTTCTGGCTCCCTCCCCAGCAGTCCATTTCTAATGGTAACCAGAAACAGACTAGCATTATGGTGATCTATGGCCTGGTCATGTAGTACGGAAAGGACAGAGTTAGGTGAGAGCAGGCATAAGGTCTGTGCTCAACGGGACACCACTCTGCTACTGGAAGTGAGGCAACAAAGGTACATTGGACTGGTGGAGTGGACAGAGGCTCAACATGTCCCTCCTAATGCCACATACAAGTACAGTGTGTAATGACAAACAGTAGGACAAGTTGCATTTCAGAGGAACTGTGCACCTTATAACTACACACAGCGAAGGCTCATATCTAAGTTGTGGAATTGCCTTAATGTTCAATTTTTCACATGACCGCAGTCTCCACCTACTCCCAGGCATTGACGAACACACTGTGAATGAGTGTTACCCCATGTACACGGGCGCAGTAGGCCCCTGCCCACACATGGGTCTTTTTTCCTGCGATTGGGGTGCTATTACCAATTAATGACAATGCAAGCCAGTGTTTTTCACTTGGTTCATAAATGTGCGTGAAATCATGTGATTTTGCACATGTTTATGAAACACTAAAGTGTGAATGCAGCCGTAATGATTAGATTAGATAATTGAAGTGAGAGTTCACACAATTTTCAAATTCTTTGGAAAATCAGCCTCACTATCTCTTGTAAAGAGAGATCATAGGCAGATGTTTCAATGTCCATCCCAGTAGATGAGATATCTACATGTCTATGGTTGGTTTTTCTTTCCAAGAGAATGGAATGAGGGTGCTCCACAAATAATTGTATCTCACTTTTATCGGTATTGAAACCAAACTTATACTTTAGCTAATCTAAGCATAACATTTCTTATATTTTGTGTCAAAGCCAAATGATCCACAAAGGCAACCTAGGCTGCAGCCTACAGCCTAACTGATGTCAAGGGGACCTAGCTATAATCTTCACGCCACTGCAATGAATCAGCGGATTATACAATTCATCAAAGCTGTGTATCTGCCTATAACTTCACAAGGGAAGTTGTATGCACTTGTATGTATTTGGCATCTGATGGGAAGGGGCCATGCCAGTACAGACAGTGTGAATGGGGTGGCTTCTCTAAGCCTATTGCAATCTTTTTCAATGTCAGTCAAAGAGATGTGTCTCTGATTGGTGCTATAAAGCTCTAATGCCCCATACACACTATTCGTTTTTCTGATGAGTTTTCCTTCAGATTTACAAAAACCATGTAGTGCAAGGGCCTGTCTGATTGCATACAAATTGAAATTCCTAAGGTTTGACCTCATATTATATGGATTTGGTAAATCTGAAGGAAAAACTGATAGTGTGTATGGGGCTTTAGACCAACTAAAGAGAGCAGTGAATGTATGATGTCATTACCTTCTCTGTTTCTTGCCGTATTACTTTTCCAAATGCAGCAGTTTGGCAGCTAACAGTTGTGGGTGGCATAGAACTCCAAGGACTGCAGTTTGGATACAATAAAGTAAGAAAACTGTGGAATATGCACCTTAAAATAGTAATGTCAAACATTTCAATGTATGCATAATGTCACACTAGCTTTTCCTGGTTGTACAGGTGATACCATATAATATCGGGGGGTCATTTACTTGGTCCAAGATCGGTGATGATGTGCACTGTTCACTCTTCCATAACATCCAATCGGGCTTTAATTAATTTATTTCAGTAAAGATAAATTCTAATTGATATGATAACTGCATTCTCCTCTATACCCTATTGTGTAATCCCAGAAATTCCCAATAAAAACGGTTAAAGAAGTATGGCATACAAAGCTGGAGTAGGTTACAGTCACTAGGTAAACGTAATTGTGGTTTTGCTCAGTATATTATGAAAACATGTTGAATTGACAAGCCATTTGGCCTAGACATGACCTAACATGTGCCAAGAACACACGAACAGCCAGTTACAATTTGTGCAGTTCTTCTCTATGGAATTACCTTGGACTGTGAACAAAGCTATATCTAAATGAAAATATAGATAAGACAATGGGACCATATCTGCTAAGACAAATTGTAAATTTTACAAAACATAACAGAAAACAATTAGAAATAGAGTTAGCTGCACCCGAGAATTAGAAGTAGTATAACTTAGTTTGAAGAAAATATGTTTCTAGTCACATTGTATAGCCCATGATAGCATTGATGTGCTGTTGATTAAAAAAATTTTTTTAAGTTAAAGATATTGTAAATTATTGCCAAATAGTGAAGCAATTTCCCTTATAAACATATTTCAGTGAATACATCACACCATATTATATCCATATTGCAATCCATTGAACTCAGGAGGTAACCCCATCAACTACCAATCTGCCAATGAATCCTGCACTCTTAACTCCAATTATTCCTTGCGGGCACCTTTTTCAAACAGATAGAAGCAGACTACATAGGCTAAAGGTTGTAAAGCAACCCTTTTGCTTATGCAGAACTGATTTAAAAATGCCATACCTGCACAGAAGCAGAGGAACGTTTGCTTCCTCTGCTGCCCAAGAGAAGCACGGATTATGAATGCAATGATATAAGGAGTGCTGGACATGACAGTGTGGATGAGGGACACAGAGGGTTAAGCTTTATGGGTGGAGCTGAGTAAAAAAAAAGGTTTGCAGGAAGCAAGTTCAGTGTAGGGGAGGGGTCATATAAAAGGGAGGGGTGTGGCTTTAGGGGATCATTCGGATCCCAGCGTGACACAGAGGAGGCAGTTTTTCTCTGCTCCTCTGTAATGGCCGACCTGGATGGGATTTTCAAGAGGCTGAGACGGGCGGCGGAGGCAAGCGGAGCGGAGTGGCTGCGGGACCGTGCGGGGACCAGGAGGACACCGCGGAGGATGTCGGTGATGCAGGTGAGGCGCTGCTGCATGCGCGGAGGTCTCGGCCTCCGGCGCGTTTTTTCCCCGGGGCCTACCCCTCGTCCACCTCGTGACTGTCGGAGCCCGGGGGCCGACCGCTCGGTCCCCCCGGCGAAGAGGAAGGTGCCTGGCTCTCCCTGGTCTGGGTGGTCATTGCGCCGCCGACCGGAGGGGGGCGGGACCTCGCGGAAAAATGGCGCCGGGTACGGGGGGGGGGAACGGGCGGGGGGCTCTGGGTCTAGCCGCCTTGGGGGTGTGGCGGAAGGGGGGATCCTCGGACTGGGGGTTTCAGCGTGGGGACACGCGCGGTGGGGGGCAGGGTTTGGCATGGGGGGGGGGGTCGCTGCTCCCGGGATGGGGCGGGTGGGATGCAGAGAGCCACCGAGGTGCCTGGCAGGGCTGGTCTTGGACGCCAGCATGCCGGGGGTGGTCGGGGGCCACAGGCACTGCGGGATGCGCCTGACCGCGCTGACCAGGAGGTCTGCGATTCGCCCAGGGGGATGGCGGTGCCCCCGGCGCGCACCGCGGAGGACAAGTCCGAGGGTGAGCTGTCGCAGGAGGAGGAATTTTCACATGCAGCGCACGGAACCATGACTGTCGGCAAGGCCCCGGTGCGGCCAGGTAAGTCACGTGATCCTTTGGTTCTGACGGAAGCCTTGGGGGGATTTCCTGGGGGACCCGGTATCCCAGAACGGCAGGGGATGGGGGCAGAGGGCCGGTCGGCGGGGGTGGGGCATGTCGCCCTGGGGGGGGGCCCACGGACAGCTGCAGGACCTTCTTGGAGGGGCTGCGGGCCCTGGTGGGTAAGTTTGCCGGGGGTTCGGGGGCACCGCAAGTGGGTCCCTGGATGGCTGCGGGCCCAGGGTCGGGGGGTGGGGGGTCCGGGACCACGCCGGTGGTGGACCCCCCGACCGCTGCGGCTTCTGGGGGGGTGGTAGACATGGGGCCTGGGGGCACGGGGGTCCCCCCGGTGGTCACGGAACCTGGGGCGTGGTCCGATGTGGTCAGGGTTGCGGATGCTGCCCGGTGCGCAGCATATGTTGATTCGATAGCCCGGTGGGGGCGTGCCTGAAGCAGGAGGTGCGGGAGAATATTGGCATGGGTGAGTATGTGGAGATTTTCTCGTTGCTCCCCCTTGAGAAGTTCAACTTGGATAGGGTCAAGCCGGACGGTTCCAAAAGGACGACGAGGAGAAGCGTAGGTATCGGCTGATTCTGCGCACTTTCTCCATTTGGCTTCAGGCGTTCGCTGGCTTAGCTAGCATGATTGGGGAGACGAACCCCGAGCATGGCTCGGCGTTGTTCTGCTATATGGACACGATTGGAGGGGCTTATCGGGTGTATGGGGGGGGTGGCATGGCTGCGTTATGACGAACAGTCCGGGCAGCGGTAAGCGGTGCGGCCGGAACTATGCTGGGACCGCAAGGACATCAGCCGCTGGATGAGGCTTATGTCTGCGGCTCGGACTCCTGCTCCGTTTCTTCAGGGGGGGGGGCGGGAGTGTGTTGTCCTCAGGGCTGCCGGCCGGGAAAAAGTGGGGTGTGTGCTGGCCCTTTAACGGGGGGCTTGTAAATTCGGGAAAGCGTGCCGATTTAAGCACGAGTGCTGCGGCTGCGCCCTCGCACTGTCCCGCTGTTTCAGGAACGGAAAGCGTTCCGGCGATGTTGCTCACGTAAGGGATGACGCCGGTAACCCTGGGAAGGATGCTTCCTTTCCTGAGTGAGTATCCGGATGGTGAGGCGGCGCTGGGGTTGATTTCGGAGTTTCGGGATGGTTTCAGGATTCCTTGTTCATTGGCGGAGGTGCCGCCAGTGGCCCGGAACTTTCAATCGGCTTTGGTATACCCTGGGGGTGGTAGGCGAAAACTTGGGCAGGGCAGTGGCGTTGGGCCGGATGGGTGGGCCTTTCGAAGTGCAACCGTGGGGCGACCTGGTGGTGTCCCCGCTGGGTGTAGTTCCTGGGAAAGAGCCAGGGAAATTTCGCTTGATTCATCACTGGTCCTTTCCTAAAGGGGGGTCGGTCAATGACGTCATCGGCCCTGATGCGTGTACGGTCTCATACGCGTCTTTTGATGCGGCGGTGAGGTGGGTCAGGCTTTCTGGATGCGGGGCTCTTATGGCCAAGGCAGATGTGGGGTGCCATTGGCGGGGCCAGTTCTATATGAGTAAGTGCCTGCCCATGGGTTGTTCCATTTCCTGCGCCTACTTTGAGGCGTTTAGCTCATTTTGGAGTGGGTGGTGAGTGACGTTTCGGGCCTGGAGTCGGTCGTCCACTAGTTGGATGACTTTCTGTGCGTGGGCCCCGCCTGCCTCCAGTGTGGGTGCGATTTTTCTGTCTACGTTGCAGCACATTGCAGGTAAGTTCGGGGTACTGTTGGCGCGGATAACACGGAGGGACCAGTTACGGACTTGAGTTTTTTTTTGGGGGATAGTGATCAATTCGAGGGCAATGGAGTGTCGATTGCCCGAGAATGAATTACTTGA
Source organism: Lithobates pipiens (assembly GCF_037356315.1). NCBI lineage: Eukaryota > Metazoa > Chordata > Amphibia > Anura > Ranidae > Lithobates > Lithobates pipiens. The sequence goes on from NW_027507903.1 coordinate 428,657,489, forward strand.
TCGGAAGATGGAATTGGCGGAGATGCAAGGATAGTAGAAGGTCTGGTTGAGGGCCCTGCAGTCTCTGTTGGGCTAGCTAAATTTTGCTTGCCGGATCATCCCTATGGGGGTGGGTGTTCGGCAGTCGGCTGTCGGCAGCCTCGGCCGGGGTGAGTGTGCCTAACCATTTTGTGCGTCTGCGGGAAGGAACACAGGGAAGATTTGCGGGCGTGGCTTGAATTCCTAGCCTCTTGTAACGGGCGGGACATGTGGATGTCGGGGCCAGTGAGCAATTTCGATGTGGAATTGGTCGCTGCCGCGGCTGGGTCGGCGGGTTATGGGGCGTATTTTCGGGGACGGTGGAGTGCTGAACCTTGGCCGCGATCTTGAGAGGTGGCGGGGTTGTTGGGCAACCTGGTTCTGCTCGAACTATTCCTGGTGGTGTTGGTATTGGAGCTGTGGGGGGAGGAGTTCCGTAATATGAAGTTGCGCATTAGTTGAGACGACATGGGGGTGGTTCAGGTCCTCAACCATTTGGCTGCTACGGCAGCTGGTGTTTCGGTGTTTACGGCTCAATGTTTACGTTTCGGCAGTGCACATACCTAATTATTTGGCTAACTCGCTCTCTCGTTTTCAGTGGGACGAGTTCCGGGATCTGGCGCCGAGAACGGAGGAGTCGAGGGCGTCTTGCCCTGGGTGGATGTGGGGGATGCCCTTGTAGTCGCCGCAGGTTGGATTCAGGGGTCTTTGAGTGGGTCCACGATGGCGGCCTATTCTGGGGTGTGGTCAGAATGGTTGGGTTGGAGCGGTTGGTCGGGGCTCCGACCAGCGCTGGTTGGTGCTGTATTGGGTGGCAGGGAACATTGAGATGGGATTGGCACCTGCGTCGATTGATCGGAAATTGGCGGGGTTGGCATTTTTGTTTAAGCTGTGGGGAGAGCCGGACGGGAATGCAGATTTTTTGGGTGCGGCAAACCTTGAAGGGGTATAGGAGGGAACGGAAAGGTCGGGAGGCGCACAGGCTGGTGAAGTGTGATAACTTGGTGGCGATTTGTTCCCGGCTTGTGGAAGTTTGTTCTTCCGCTTACAAGGCCATCCTGTTCACAGCGGCTTTTTCATTGGCGTTTTATGGGGCGTTTGGGACTGGGGAGTTGGTGTGTCGGTCTAAACGGGGTGCTGTGGGGCTGTTGGATCAGGATGTACAGGTGGCTGTTGATCGGGTGAGTATACGGTGGCGGAGGTCCAAGCCTGACCAGCTGGGCAGGGGAGTGGTGATTATACTGTTTGCCTTGACCGGGCTCGGCAGTGGGCCCGGTGGTGGCGGTAAGGGCCTTTCGGGCGGTGCGGCTGGAGGGGGGGGGCCTTTCTTGCTGCATGCGGGGGGCTCTTTTCTCTCTAGGTTGCAATTCGTGTCAGTTTTCAACGGTGCCTGCGGACTGTGGGTTTGGACGACCGGGAGTACTCGTCGCACTCCTTCCGTATTGGGGCGGCCACTGAGGCTGCCCGATGTGGGCTGGCTGAGGCGATTGTTCGCCGGATCGGTCATTGGGAATCTAAGAGGTTCCGTTCGTATGTCCGGCCGCAGTTGATCCTGGGGTGAGCTGGGGCGCGGCTGGGAGTGTTTTGCAGTATGGGGTTGGGAGTTACAGGTGTTATGGTATATTACGTTGGTTGGTTGTTATGTGTTCTGTGTTATGTTTTTCGTTTCAGATGGAGGTTCCTCACGCCTCGTTTGGATCCTAGGGCACTCGGACGTGTGCTGGGGGGCCGGGAGAGGTGATGCTCAGCCGGCAGGCGGGCCGTTGGGAATTCCTGGGGGGAGGCTAGGTTGATGTGGTTGGGATTCCCGGGCATGCGGTGGGAGCGTGTGATGAAGGAAGTTGAGCGCTTTGCAATGAGGGACAGGCCCCCGGATGTGTTGGTCATTTACGCAGGGGGCAACGACCTGGGCATACGGAAGGAAAGGGACATCTTAGCTGATGTTAGGGCGGATGTTTTGCACTTACGAGTCCGCTTCCCGGGTACCATTTTGGTTTGGTAGGTCATTGCGGGCAGATCGGTGTGGAGGTGGGCTAGGTCCATGGTAAGCATCAACAAAACCAGGATGGGGGTCGGACGTGGGTATTGACCTTTGGTCATTGGGTCTGCAGGAGGGTATACAACATAGCTCTTAGGGTGTGGGGTGGCCCTCAAGGTTGAGGGGGTCACCCTTTCGGGCTGTGGCGGTGTGTTTTCTGGTGGTTTCTGACGGTAGACAGGTACTCAGAAGGGATCTGAGGGTGTGGGGGGCTCATCTAACGATCGGCCCCTCTGGGTATTCCTGAACGTTGGAGGGAATACGGTTATGTTCACTGGCGGAAGTTGTCTCCGACCGGTCACAGGTGGAGGCCTTTGGGAAGTTGGTGAGGTGTACCGCAGTGATTTGGTATTGGCTTAAGTGGGGTCACCGTCAGAGATCACCAGAATGGGCAGTTAATGTTATTTAATGTGGTTTAATGGTAATAAAGTTATTTATATTTATATATCTATATATATTTAGATATTTTCATATTTACAAGTTATTGGAGTGAATTTTGAGTTATGTTTAATAAAGGCTGTTGTGGCCAGTTTACTCCAACCTATGGTGTGGTCTCGTTTCTAATAGGGGAAGATATGGGTAAGGAATAATATAAGGGGAACATTCAGACTACACTAGTCAAGAGAAGCACGGATTATGAATGCAATGATATAAGGAGTGCTGGACATGACAGTGTGGATGAGGGACACAGAGGGTTAAGCTTTATGGGTGGAGCTGAGTAAAAAAAAAGGTTTGCAGGAAGCAAGTTCAGTGTAGGGGAGGGGTCATATAAAAGGGAGGGGTGTGGCTTTAGGGGATCATTCGGATCCCAGCGTGACACAGAGGAGGCAGTTTTTCCCGCCCTCCCGCCCTACTGTTATGTGTTTGTTTTGTTGTGTCGTTTGTTGCTGGTCTTTTCTTCTTTTGCAGGTTTCGTCGGTTGTCACGGCAGCTGAAGGTTTTCCTGTGTTGGCGGTGTGTTTTCTGGTGGTTTCTGACGGTAGACAGGTACTCAGAAGGGATCTGAGGGTGTGGGGGGCTCATCTAACGATCGGCCCCTCTGGGTATTCCTGAACGTTGGAGGGAATACGGTTATGTTCACTGGCGGAAGTTGTCTCCGACCGGTCACAGGTGGAGGCCTTTGGGAAGTTGGTGAGGTGTACCGCAGTGATTTGGTATTGGCTTAAGTGGGGTCACCGTCAGAGATCACCAGAATGGGCAGTTAATGTTATTTAATGTGGTTTAATGGTAATAAAGTTATTTATATTTATATATCTATATATATTTAGATATTTTCATATTTACAAGTTATTGGAGTGAATTTTGAGTTATGTTTAATAAAGGCTGTTGTGGCCAGTTTACTCCAACCTATGGTGTGGTCTCGTTTCTAATAGGGGAAGATATGGGTAAGGAATAATATAAGGGGAACATTCAGACTACACTAGTCATGCCACTGGATACAATTCCACCGCAGAGTAATCCCTGGTTGAAGTTTTTTCCAAAACGTACACTTCTGGGTGCTTTGATCTCTTGTGTTGCCCATAGCACCGAATGGTTTGGCCCACCAATCTTCACATCAATACAGGACTCTCACTGGAAACCAAACTTTGAGTAAAAGATGGAGTCACTTTAAGTGAAGTTCTGTTGTTGTGCCTCCTCCAACCTCCACCTCCCCACACTGTGCCATTCACAAAGTACAGAGCATTTATAATGTTTGTGCTGTACTTTGTGAATGCCACAGCAGAGTAAAAAAGGTTAAAGTCTCAACTAGTGATGGACGAACTTCCGACGGGACGTTTCGCGAACGCGAAACGCGAACGGGCACAAACGTTCGCGAAAACGACCGTTCGCCGCGGGCTCCATTGACTTCAATGGGAGGCGAATTTCGCAAACCTTTAGGTCGAATTTGCGGCCACGGGGTAATTATTAGGGGGTAGCACGTAGTCCCACCACCTGGACAATAGCATAATACATGTATGAGGTGAATTTGGGATCGATAACTACAAGCATTTTTTTTTTATTTGGGAAATTGTTCTGACAATTCAGGACTATGGAGCTAATGAAGGCAATGGAGGAGAGGGAAGGTCAGGGACCAGGGTAGGCAAACAAGAGGGTGCAGGAGATACAGAGCACTGACAGCAGCACCGTAATACAGAGCACTGACATCAGCACCGTGACATACAGCGCTGACAGCAGCTCCGTGACATACAGCGCTGACAGCAGCTCCGTGACATACAGCGCTGACAGCAGCTCCGTGACATACAGCGCTGACAGCAGCTCCGTGACATACAGCGCTGACAGCAGCTCCGTGACATACAGCGCTGACAGCAGCACCGTGACATACAGCGCTGACAGCAGCTCCGTGACATACAGCGCTGACAGCAGCTCCGTGACATACAGCGCTGACAGCAGCTCCGTGACATACAGCACTGACAGCAGCTCCGTGACATACAGCGCTGACAGCAGCTCCGTGACATACAGCGCTGACAGCAGCACCGTGACATACAGCGCTGACAGCAGCTCCGTGACATACAGCGCTGACAGCAGCTCCGTGACATACAGCGCTGACAGCAGCTCCGTGACATACAGCACTGACAGCAGCTCCGTGACATACAGCGCTGACAGCAGCTCCGTGACATACAGCGCTGACAGCAGCACCGTGACATACAGCGCTGACAGCAGCTCCGTGACATACAGCGCTGACAGCAGCACCGTGACATACAGCGCTGACAGCAGCTCCGTGACATACAGCGCTGACAGCAGCTCCGTGACATACAGCGCTGACAGCAGCACCGTGACATACAGCGCTGACAGCAGCTCCGTGACATACAGCGCTGACAGCAGCTCCGTGACATACAGCGCTGACAGCAGCTCCGTGACATACAGCGCTGACAGCAGCACCGTGACATACAGCGCTGACAGCAGCTCCGTGACATACAGCGCTGACAGCAGCTCCGTGACATACAGCGCTGACAGCAGCTCCGTGACATACAGCGCTGACAGCAGCTCCGTGACATACAGCGCTGACAGCAGCTCCGTGACATACAGCGCTGACAGCAGCTCCGTGACATACAGCGCTGACAGCAGCTCCGTGACATACAGCGCTGACAGCAGCACCGTAAGCAGCCCCAGGAGGAAGTCAGCACAGCACAGGGATGGTGTGATCCCCTCATAATAAGAACCCCCAGGAGGAAGTCAGCACAGCACAGGGATGGTGTGATCCCCTCATAATAAGAACCCCCAGGAGGAAGTCAGCACAGCACAGGGATGGTGTGATCCCCTCATAATAAGAACCCCCAGGAGGAAGTCAGCACAGCACAGGGATGGTGGGAGCCCCTCATAATAAGAACACCCAGGAGGAAGTCAGCACAGCACAGGGATGGTGGGAACCCCTCATAATAAGCAGCCCCAGTAGAAATATGACACCGCTCAACCTCTTCAAAGAGGAGGGTAGGGGCATATAGTACGGTGTGCTTTTTTGGGTCAGGGAAGTGAGCCAAATGAATTAAGAAGGTCTGTGTGCTTGATTCCAAAAATTGTTTATAGACATATACATGGTCTACTGATCACATGTGTTGAATTCCTCCGAGATCCATGCCTCATTCATTTTTAGAAATGTGAGGTAGTTAACACTGTGGTGAGCTAGGCGAGTACGCTTATCGGTCACAATCCCCCCTGCTGCGCTGAACGTCCTTTCGGACAGGACACTGGATGAGGGGCAAGCCAACAGTTCGATTGCAAATTGGGCAAGCTCTGGCCAGAGGTCAAGCCTGCCCACCCAGTAGTCTAGGGGTTCATCACTCCTCAGAGCGTCCACATCGGCCGTTAACCCAATGTAGTCGGACACCTGACGGTCTAGGCGTTCCCTGATGCTGGATCCGGATGACACCTGTCGATGGGTCGGCTGAAAGAATGACCTCATATCCGAAGTCACCAACACATCTTCAAACCGGCCTCTTCTTGCAGGCGCTGTTGGATTGGTACCCGCAAATCCTTCTCTGGGAGTGGGAATTGCTCCTCTGCCAGCGCACGCAAAAGCAGAATGCAGCATTTCTCGAAGCAAGGCCTGGAAGTGCTGCATTCTGACAGCCCTCTGCGACGGCGGTAACATTTCCGCCATTTTGTGTTTGTACCGGGGGTCTAAGTACGTTGCCACCCAGTACTGGTCCTTGACCCTCATGCTTTTTATACGGGGGTCCCTATTAAAACACTGGAGCATGAAGGCCCCCATTTGCACTAAAGTGGAAGCGGTGTGGTGGCCTGGCTCCTGCTCATCATCCAGGATAATGTCGTCCTCTTCATTCTCCTCTCCCCATCCTCGCACAACAGGGATCCCAGAAAGGTTTAAAGCATGCTCTTCTTGCTCCTGCTCATCCGCCCCGGCACCATCCTCCTCTGACTCCTCATCAGACTCCTGTTGTTGACTTGTCTCAGATAGAGTAGCCCCCCCTGGGAATTCATCCAGCATTGCGACTTCCTCATCTTCCCGCTCCTGCTCCTCCACAGCCTGATCAATGACACGACGCAATGCACGCTCCAGAAAGAAGGCATAAGGTACCATGTCACTGATGGCGCCATGGCTGCGACTGACCAGTTTGGTGATCTCCTCAAATGGCCGCAGAAGTCTGCATGTGTCGCGCATGAGCAGCCACTGGCGCGGTGAAAAAAAACCCAGCTCCCCAGAACCGTTTCTTTCGCAGAGTTCATACAGGTAGACGTTAACTGCACGTTTCTGCTGGAGCAGCCTATCAAGCATATAGAAGGTTGAGTTCCATCGCGTCGGGCAATCGCAAATAAGACGTCTGACCGGCAGATGGTGTCGCCGCTGAATGTCAGCAAGGCGAGCCATGGCCGTGTAAGATCTTCTGAAATGGGCCGAGATTTTCCTTGCCTGCCGCAAGATGTCCTGGACCCCAGGGTATTTGACAAGGAATCGCTGCACGACCAAGTTTAAGACGTGTGCCATGCACGGCACGTGCGTGATTTTGCCCTGTTTCAATGCGCTAAGCAGATTGGCACCGTTGTCACACACCACTTTACCAACTGTCAAATTGAGCGGTGTTAGCCACTCATCTGCCTGTGAACGCAAAGCTGAAAGGAGTGCCGGGCCAGTGTGGCTCTTTGCTTCCAGGCACAACAGACGCAGCACGGCATGGCAACGTCTCACCTGGCATGTGGAATAGGTTCTGGGGAGCTTGGGCGGTGCAGTGGAAGAGACGCTAGCAGCGGAAAAGGAGGAGGCAGCTGAGGAGGAGAGGGAGGAGGATGGAGTAGGAGGAGGAGAAGAAGAGTCAGGCCTGCATGCAATCCGTGGCGGTAAAACCAAATCTACACGGGTGCCACGGGTTACATGCTTGACGGCCGTCAGAAGGTTCACCCAGTGGGCAGTAAAACTGATATACCTTCCCTGCCCGTGTTTGCTAGACCACGTGTCTGTGGTCAGATGTATCTTGGCACCGACACTGTGTGCCAGAGATACATTCACTTGCCGCTGAACATGGCCATATAGCTCTGGGATGCCCTTCTCTGAGAAATACTTCCTTCCTGGGACCTTCCATTGTGGTGTTCCAATGGCCACAAATTTGCGAAAGGCCTCCGAGTCCACCAGTTTATATGGCAGTAGTTGGCGGGCTATGAGTTCTGACAAGCCAGCCGCCAACCGTTGGGCAAGAGGGTTATCCGGCGTCATCATTTTTTTACGCTCAAACATTAGGCCCACGGAAGCCTGCCTTTTTGCAGAAAAATGTGAGCTTGGCGTGATGGAAGGTGGAGTGGAGGACAATTGTGAGGAGAGAGGAGAAGGAGAAGTAGAAGACGAGGCTGGACGGTGAGAGCCTGCAGTGTGGCTTTGTGTGTTCCGTTGCTCCCACTGGGCTCGGTGATGGCTGCTCATGTGCCTTCTTAAGGCGGTCGTCCCTAGGTGAGTATTGGGCTTACCGCGACTAACGCGTTGACTGCAAAGATTGCAGATGGCAACGCTATTGTCAGCAGCGGACACGTTAAAAAAAGCCCACACTGCGGAGCCATGTGCCGGTGTCCTGGGAGCGCCAGATGTGACCGTACATGGTCGATGACTCGCTCCTGATACATTTGCAGTCTGCTTTGTCCCTGCTGTGCAATGTAAGTCATTGCTGCTTCTCCTCCCTATCTGCTGGTCCATATCTCCCTCTGAACTCCCCTCCTCTTCCTCTCTTGTGGGCACCCACGTGACATCACTAGACACGTCATCATCAACGTCACCTTCCCCACCGCTATAAGTAGAGTAGGCAGCAACACCGGGGACCAACCTCCTCCTTGGGCTGATCTGGGTACTGGCGTCAGACTGCTGAGTAGCGCTTGTTGCTACCTCCTCTTCCTGATCCAATACCAAGAGTGGCTGCGCATCAGAAATGTCCTCTTGATATGGATCGGAAAATAATTCCAGTGACTCAAGCGGAAGGTATGTGGTGGTGGTGGTGGTGGTCGTGTTGTTGGTGGTAGTGTCTTTGGGGGTGCACATAGCAGAGAGTGAAGAAGAGGGTGCAGATCGAGAGGATGAGGAGGGTGCAGAAGAATAAGGCTGAGTGAGCCACTCAACCAAGTCTGGTGCGTCCTTTAAAGTAATTGAACGCACCTTCTGCAACTTCCCACTTTGGCTCAAGGCTGTTGCTCCTGCCCTACCCCTACCACCCCTGCGGAAGGGCCTGCCTCTTCCTCTGCCTGTCATTTTTTAAATCACCCTGTGACAAAACTCTTAGTCCCTATACCGCTGAAGGACTGCTGCAGTATAGGGCAGCGGTCAGCAGTAGTGCACGTCAACCCTATGTATTGTGGACCGATAGCGGTCCTTACAGAACAGCAGACTGTACTGCACTCAGGCCTATGTACCGTAGCACCCTATACCAAGTTACCAGTCCTTATAAAAACTTTTGTGGACCAAGCAGGTTGTGTGTTAGTGATTAGCAGACTGTACGTCAGTCCCTATACCAATGAAGGACTGCTGCAGTATAGGGCAGCGGTCAGCAGTAGTGCACGGCAACCCTATGTATTGTGGACCGATAGCGGTCCTTACAGAACAGCAGACTGTACTGCACTCAGGCCTATGTACCGTAGCACCCTATACCAAGTTACCAGTCCTTATAAAAACTTTTGTGGACCAAGCAGGTTGTGTGTTAGTGATTAGCAGACTGTACGTCAGTCCCTATACCAATGAAGGACTGCTGCAGTATAGGGCAGCGGTCAGCAGTAGTGCACGGCAACCCTATGTATTGTGGACCGATAGCGGTCCTTACAGAACAGCAGACTGTACTGCACTCAGGCCTATGTACCGTAGCACCCTATACCAAGTTACCAGTCCTTATAAAAACTTTTGTGGACCAAGCAGGTTGTGTGTTAGTGATTAGCAGACTGTACGTCAGTCCCTATACCAATGAAGGACTGCTGCAGTATAGGGCAGCGGTCAGCAGTAGTGCACGGCAACCCTATGTATTGTGGACCGATAGCGGTCCTTACAGAACAGCAGACTGTACTGCACTCAGGCCTATGTACCGTAGCACCCTATACCAAGTTACCAGTCCTTATAAAAACTTTTGTGGACCAAGCAGGTTGTGTGTTAGTGATTAGCAGACTGTACGTCAGTCCCTATACCAATGAAGGACTGCTGCAGTATAGGGCAGCGGTCAGCAGTAGTGCACGGCAACCCTATGTATTGTGGACCGATAGCGGTCCTTACAGAACAGCAGACTGTAACGCACTCAGGCCTATGTACCGTAGCACCCTATACCAAGTTACCAGTCCTTATAAGAACTTTTGTGGACCAAGCAGGTTGTGTGTTAGTGATTAGCAGACTGTACGTCAGTCCCTATACCAATGAAGGACTGCTGCAGTATAGGGCAGCGGTCAGCAGTAGTGCACGGCAACCCTATGTATTGTGGACCGATAGCGGTCCTTACAGAACAGCAGACTGTACTGCACTCAGGCCTATGTACCGTAGCACCCTATACCAAGTTACCAGTCCTTATAAGAACTTTTGTGGACCAAGCAGGTTGTGTGTTAGTGTTTAGCAGACTGTGCGTCAGTCCCTATACCGCTGAAGGACTGCTGCAGTATAGGGCAGCGGTCAGCAGTAGTGCACGGCAACCCTATGTATTGTGGACCGATAGCGGTCCTTACAGAACAGCAGACTGTACTGCACTCAGGCCTATGTACCGTAGCACCCTATACCAAGTTACCAGTCCTTATAAGAACTTTTGTGGACCAAGCAGGTTGTGTGTTAGTGTTTAGCAGACTGTGCGTCAGTCCCTATACCGCTGAAGGACTGCTGCAGTATAGGGCAGCGGTCAGCAGTAGTGCACGTCAACCCTATGTATTGTGGACCGATAGCGGTCCTTACAGAACAGCAGACTGTACTGCACTCAGGCCTATGTACCGTAGCACCCTATACCAAGTTACCAGTCCTTATAAGAACTTTTGTGGACCAAGCAGGTTGTGTGTTAGTGATTAGCAGACTGTACGTCAGTCCCTATACCAATGAAGGACTGCTGCAGTATAGGGCAGCGGTCAGCAGTAGTGCACGGCAACCCTATGTATTGTGGACCGATAGCGGTCCTTACAGAACAGCAGACTGTAACGCACTCAGGCCTATGTACCGTAGCACCCTATACCAAGTTACCAGTCCTTATAAGAACTTTTGTGGACCAAGCAGGTTGTGTGTTAGTGATTAGCAGACTGTACGTCAGTCCCTATACCAATGAAGGACTGCTGCAGTATAGGGCAGCGGTCAGCAGTAGTGCACGGCAACCCTATGTATTGTGGACCGATAGCGGTCCTTACAGAACAGCAGACTGTAACGCACTCAGGCCTATGTACCGTAGCACCCTATACCAAGTTACCAGTCCTTATAAGAACTTTTGTGGACCAAGCAGGTTGTGTGTTAGTGATTAGCAGACTGTACGTCAGTCCCTATACCAATGAAGGACTGCTGCAGTATAGGGCAGCGGTCAGCAGTAGTGCACGGCAACCCTATGTATTGTGGACCGATAGCGGTCCTTACAGAACAGCAGACTGTACTGCACTCAGGCCTATGTACCGTAGCACCCTATACCAAGTTACCAGTCCTTATAAGAACTTTTGTGGACCAAGCAGGTTGTGTGTTAGTGTTTAGCAGACTGTGCGTCAGTCCCTATACCGCTGAAGGACTGCTGCAGTATAGGGCAGCGGTCAGCAGTAGTGCACGTCAACCCTATGTATTGTGGACCGATAGCGGTCCTTACAGAACAGCAGACTGTACTGCACTCAGGCCTATGTACCGTAGCACCCTATACCAAGTTACCAGTCCTTATAAGAACTTTTGTGGACCAAGCAGGTTGTGTGTTAGTGTTTAGCAGACTGTGCGTCAGTCCCTATACCGCTGAAGGACTGCTGCAGTATAGGGCAGCGGTCAGCAGTAGTGCACGGCAACCCTATGTATTGTGGACCGATAGCGGTCCTTACAGAACAGCAGACTGTACTGCACTCAGGCCTATGTACCGTAGCACCCTATACCAAGTTACCAGTCCTTATAAGAACTTTTGTGGACCAAGCAGGTTGTGTGTTAGTGATTAGCAGACTGTACGTCAGTCCCTATACCAATGAAGGACTGCTGCAGTATAGGGCAGCGGTCAGCAGTAGTGCACGGCAACCCTATGTATTGTGGACCGATAGCGGTCCTTACAGAACAGCAGACTGTACCGCACCCAAGCCTATGTACCGTAGCACCCTAGACAGACCAAGTTACCAGTCCTGATAAAGAGCTTTGTGGAACAAGTGAGTTGTGAATGATTAGCAGACTGCAGCAGAAGGGCAGCAGTCAAGTATAATATTCTTTCTATATTTGGAAGAAAGAATATTATACGTGTACAAGCCTATTACCGTACCACTGATACCAGTCCTGAAAAGAACCTTTGTGGAACTAATAGTAACAGCAAGTCTTTAAAATTATCCTCACTGCCTGACAACACTGCTTCCTGCCTGTCCCTATACAAATTGGCAAAAAAGAGTAGGCTGGAACGATTAGCTGGAACAGCTCTTTTGTGGACCTGATAGTAACAGCTAATGATGATGATGATGATGATGATGAAGAAAGACTAATCTGGCTGAGCTGTCCCTAAAATAGCAGCATACAGCGCTCTGTCCCTTTATCTAAACTGACAAAAGAAACTCAGGCTGCTGACCTAACACCTATACCAGTCCTGAAAAGAACTTTTGTGTACCAAATAGCTAGCGTTTTCTCTGTCCCTACTCCACACAGGATCCTTTCCCTACAGTGACAGAAGAAAGAATGTAAAATGGCCACCGGATCGGGTGTATTTATAGGTTAGGGGGAATGTCCAAGTGTCCATGAGCTGTCATGTCTCAATTGGTTGTCCTGTAACACATGATAAACGTGTCACGAAAGGTTAAAGTTCTTGTATACATTAAACACGTAAGTCCGCCGGGGCGAACGACGGAAAAAGGCGTTCGAACCCGCGGACGGCGAAAGTCGGAAATTCGCCGCGAAACGACCGCCGGGCGAACCGTTCGGCCATCACTAGTCTCAACACTGGAATTGTTTTTGTACATAGACAATGTTCTTATGCATTGGGGAGTGTGGCTATGCATATCAGAATAGCTCAGCTGAAATAAAATAGTAACAAAAAATATCTGCTGTGACTATTTAACATTAAAATAAAAACTATATAAAAAGAGGAGTGACTGCAGTTGGGTTTCAAAAATACCTAAAGTGAACCTGATCCCAGAGTATGCACACTAAAGTATTTAAATATTATACACAAGCAGTAAGAACACTTTTTAAACAAGCCCTCATTCACTTCTATAGCTATAGGCATTGTGGAAAATGTAATCTTCAAACAACAAAGGCAGGAAAATCCATTTTTTTGCATTATTGGTTTCTAACTTCTAATGTACTAACTTACCTCTACTGTAAACACAGAGCAAGTATTACTAAATTGTTAGGGCTTTTTTACACCTCTGTCACTGTTTAAAGAGTGATCTATGGTGAATCAATTTTCCTGACATGCATTACGTGGGTGATACTGCTATCTCCTAAATGCCTAAATGGGCTGAACAGGCTTTTGAATGGGAATATCAGGTTGTAACTGTGAGCCAAGAATTTGGCGCACAGTTACAGAACAGCCCCATTCATGTTCGGCAGCGGTACTGCCTGCCAGGATATTTATTACAGCAAAGCATCATGGCTGCAGCCCTGTAGGCTCAACCACCTATTTTTACCGACCCTCCCCCCCCAACCACAAGTGTAAAAGACTTGGAAAGCAACTGAAGCTTGACTTTATCATCGAAGATCTTTGAGATATATTTACTTTATGAACATGCAGCTAGAGAGGCCAGAGATGGCTTGTTATGAAGCTACTTTAACCACTTCAGCCCCAAGCAAATTGTCAGCCTAAGGACCAGAGGTCTTTTTACAATTTTGCACTACACTGCTTTAACTGGTAATTGCGCGGTCATGCAATGTTGTACCCCAAAAAAATTTGCGTCCTTTTCTTCCCACAAATAGAGCTTTCTTTTGATGATATTTGATTGCCTCTGCGATATTTATTTTTTACGATATAAAAGGAAAAAGACTGAAAATTTTTAAAAAATAAGATATTTTCTACTTTTTATTATAAGAAAAATTGAATGAACTAAATTTTAGTCATACATTTGGCCAAAATTTATTCAGCCACATGTCTTTAGTAAAAAAAATATCAATAAGCGTATATTTATTGGTTTGCGCAAAAGTTATAGCGTCTACAAACTAGAGTACATTTTCTGGAATGTACAAAGCTTTTAATTTATGACTGCCTATCTCATTTCTTGAGGTGCTAAAATGTCAGGGCAGTACAACCCCCCCCCCCCAAAATGACCCCATTTTGGAGAGTAGACACCCCAAGAAAATTGCTGAGGGGCATGTTGAGCCCATTGAATATTTTTTTTTTTGTCCCAAGTGATTGAATAATGACACAAAAAAAATTAAAAAATAAAAGTTTACAAAAAGTTGTCACTAAATGATATATTGCTCACACATGCCATAGTTATATGTGGAATTGCACCCCAAAATATATTCTGCTGCTTCTCCTGAGTACGGGGATACCACATATGTGGGACTTTTTGGGATTCTAGCCACGTACGGCACCCCGAAAACCAATCACTGCCTTCAGGATTTCTAAGGGTGCAAATTTTTGATTTCACTCCTCACTACCTATCACAGTTTCGAAGGCCATAAAATGCCAAAATAGCACAACCCCCCCCCCCCCCAAATGACCCCATTTTGGAAAGTAGACACCCCAAGCTATTTACTGAGAGGCATGTTGAGTCCATGAAATATTTTATATTTTGCCACAAGTTGCAGGAATATTACAATTTTTTTTTTGTTTTTGCACAAAGTTGTCACTAAATGATATATTGCTCACACATGCTATGGGCATAAGTGACATTACACCCCAAAATAAATTCTGCTACTTCTCCCGAGTACAGGGATACCACACGTGGGGGACTTTTTGGGAGCCTAGCCACGTATGGGACCCCGAAAACCGAGCACCACCTTCAGGATTTAAAAATAAAACGCTACCAGGGTTTTATATTGCAGGGATCAGGCCTGACTCTGCGAACGCTGCAGTTATGTGTTTAGTGTTTTGTAAGTGACAGTGATCGATCGATACTGCACTTGGGTGGGCTGGGCGAGGGGCAAAACGCAGGTGCTAGCAGGTATCTGGGCTGATCCCACTAACAATGCGTTTTTTTGGAACCCTAAACTGCTGGGGACGCTAGTATAGATCTGATCAGATCAGATATTGATCTGTTCAGATACTATACCACTACGGGAGGTGTATATTTTGCGCGTGGGTGTTAGCGGTACTGGCACTAACCTAGCTCTGCCTGGGGCGACGCAGACCTTGACCCTAAAACCTAATTGATATCACCCGCCGGGTTAAACCTTTATTGGGTAATAAATGGTGGGTGCCCTGATGCTATAAAAAGCAAACTAACTAACCAGAGTCACCCGTAATACTTATACGGTGATCACTGGTGAAAGGGTTAACTAGGAGCAATCAGGGGGTTAAAATCTTTATTAGGTAGTATATGGGGGTCCCTGACGCTATATAAAAACTTGACGGGGAACCTAAATAACTAACTGGCTAACCAGCGTCACCAGTGGCACTTATACGGTGATCCCTGATGAAAGGGTTAACTAGGGGAAATCAGGATGTTAAAACAATTATTGGGTAATGTATGGGGGTACCTAGCGCTATAAAAACCTGGCGGTGAACCTAAAAAAATAACTAGCTACCTAGCGGCACCAGTGAAACTAATGCAGCGATCAGCGGGGGTGGGGATCAGGGGGCGATCGGGGGGGGCGATCGGGGGGGATTTATGTGCCTATGTGTACCTACATGTCAGTGTAGTGTTGGTGCACACTTACTATGTGTTCTCCTTGCAGTCCAGTCAAAAAGACTGCCCCGAGGAGAATGACTTCACTTCCTCCCTGCCTGTGTTTACACTACACAGGCGGGGGAAGCTTCTCATTCGCTAGGAGCGTTCGAGAGGAGATGGCCAGAAACCAACAGCCATCCCCTCATCCCGGATCGCTCCTGAAGCGAAACGGACTGCCGCATCCAGCGGAAGGGGGTCCAATCGGACCCCCCACCCGCTGGAAGGCAAGCACGTACATGTACGTGCTTGTGCCCGTCGGTGCTATTGTGCCGACGTACATTGCCATGCGGTGGTCCTTAAGTGGTTAATGTGTGTTAGGAATATGTGAACACTTTCATGTCAAGTTTGGTCAAGGTGCACTTTAATTATCTGTTGATTACATCATCCTTGTGTTAAAGTGGTAGTAAATTCCTTATGGTTTACTTGTACCTACAGGTAAAAATCCTAAAATAAGGCTTACTATACCTGTAGGTACAGTAAATATTTCCAAAATGTGCACTGTTTGGAGATAGTTACTATAGTAACAGCTGGTGGCATCTTTCAATGCATACTAGTACATTATGCTATAATCCTCTAGGGGCCTCATTTTTTGTGATTTTTTTTTTTTTTGTGGTCTTCTACCGCTTTAAAATCTTAATATCTTAATTCATATTCTAATTCGTTTTAGCAGCTCATAGGAAAGGATATTAGATTATCTTCTTAACAAAAGCAAGTAGAAATCTACAATATCCATACTACTGTACATTACTTACAATTCTTGTAATACATGAAGCAGAGCTTGAAAGTTGTGGTTTTCTTTAATTATGCTGCAGTTTTACTAATACAAATTCTACCTAAAGAAAATATGGAATACACTAATAAAAGTAGTCTCTAAAATTTATTAGTATTTTGAGTTCTTATATTGCAATTTGGAGCAACTAAGACCTACGTGACAGCTCCCCACCCATCCTAAGCCACTAACCCCCCCCCCAAAAAATTGCTAAAAAAAAAAGAAAATTAACTTAGATCACGTTTTCTGGCCATTTGCTTATGTGAGGGAAAATCGTGTGAGAAAGAGCTTAGTTACGGAGTAGGGATGAGCTATTCAGGTGTTTGTACAAGTAGCGCTGTTTATACCCCTACTATATATGACAGCTTCCTTATTCCCTTTCAAGGGTTATTAGGGAGCAGTGAATGCCGGGACCCACTGCATCCCTAGCAATATCACCCAGCCCCATTAATTTCCTGACCAGCCATTCCTTGGCCATGTAAACAAAAGAGAACTACGTTATGTTGCATGCCATAGTGGACAGATTGGAGCTGGTGGTGGTGGGACTGTACTTGCCCCCCCCCCCCCGGCCTCCATAAGAATAATCAGCTGATCTCTAAAATTACCGCCTTTGCCACAGATAATGTGGTGATACTGGGGGACTTTAACCTGGTTCCGGACTCTGGGGTGCTCCAGGCTCATCTTCAGAGCTGCTCTCTTGGCTCTCTTGGGTGGAAGCCTCCAACCTGACTGACGTGTGGAGGTGGGATTATCCTATTCGGCGGGCATATACATGTCACTCAGCCTCACACAAATCCCTCTCACATATAGACCTTGCCTATGCTGGGGGGTCCATCCTCTCCAGAGTTCGGGACATCTCTATTCTGCCCCGTGGCATACTGTATCTGATCATGCTCCGCTAGCCTTGAAGCTATGCGTTTCCAATGCACCGGGGGAGAGTCTGTGGAGACTGTCCAGATTTTGGTTATCGGACTCGAGGATCTCTAAACCATATAGATCCGAGGTTATACATTATTGGTGGGACCTAGACCACTCTGTAACCTTGACCACATCCTGGGATGCATTTAAGGCCTTCACTAGGAGCAGCTTGCAATCACACATCTGTAGGATCCGGAGGGATCTGAGGGAGGACACCCTGAGAGCTGAGGGAAAATTGGCCACACTTGAAGTGGAGTACTCCACAACCAGGACCCCCAGGGTATACTCAGACTTTCACGCAGCATTGAGGGATGTTCTCCTGCTCCAAACATCAGCCACTAAAATGAAATTCCTACACCAGTCCCAAAGAATATTTGAACATGGGGAGAAGACCGGCAGTATGCTGGCATGGCTGGCAAGGGAAAGCTCCTCTCTGGTGACTATCTCAGCTATATGCGACTCAGATGGGACAACTTTGACTGACCCCACCGCTATCAATGACAGATTTGCATCATTTTATCAAGAGCTTCATAGCTCCTGGATGGTGTGCACGGATGAGGAGCTAATAGCATACCTTGAGGAGGGGGAGCTCCCTTGCCAGACATCCACATACAGGGAGACATTAGATGGCCCTATCACATTAGAGGAGCTTCAGCAGGCGGTAGCCTCCCTGCAAAATAGAAAAACACGCGGCCCAGATGGAATCCCTGTCGAATTCTTTAAAACATATGCGTAAGAAATACTCCCATCGCTTAAACTAATGCTCCAAAAAGCCATGGAGGAGAACTTTCTCGCCCGACAATGGCTGAGGCGGTTATTGTAGGCATTCTTAAACCTGGAAAGGCCCCCTGAACAGAGTTCCTTGTACCGACCAATTTCTCTCCTCAATGTGGATGCCAAACTGTTGGCCAAAGTACTGGCCGGACGACTGAACACTGCGATCATGGCATTGGTGCATGCAGACCAATCTGGATTTATGTCAGGCAGGGGAACCGATATTAACATCCCTAGCCTCCTCACCCATCTCTCCAGGGCAAGCGGGGATGGTCCGGAGGTGGTAGTCTCTTTAGACGCTGAGAAGGCTTTTGACTTGGTTGAGTGGTGCTACCTCTGGGCCATCCTATGTAAATTTGGGTTTGGACCCCGATTTATCGGATGGGTTCAGATGCTATACCAGTATACACACACAAATTTGCTGTCATTGCCTTTCCCCCTGTCCAGGGGCACCAGACAGGGATGCCCACTTTCCCCAGGTCTGTTTGCGCTAGCCATGGCACCCATGGTGGCCCGCATCAGATCTACCCCTCAGTAGAGGGAATTTGGGTAGGAGTAATTACGGATAAAATATCCCTATATGCCGATGACACTCTCCTCTTCCTCAAGGACGTTTCTTCCCTTCCACCAGCACTTCAAATAGTAGATGTGTTTGGCTCATTCTCAGGTATCAAGGTCAACTGCGGGAAATCATTCCTCTTCTCGCTACACACGTCAGGTCATCACCCACCAACAGGCACCCCCTAAACTGGACGCCTGAATTTAAATACCTAGGCGTATGGGTTGGAACTCTGCTGTCCTCATACTATGAGCTGAATCTCCACTACTCAAAAACTGTATGGCCTGGAAGGCTCTTCCCCTTTCACCGGTGGGCAGGGTAAACTTGGTTAAGATGATATACTTGCCTAAATTTCTTTACTTTTTTCGAAACTCCCTTCTGATTCCCCCCTGCCTCATTCTTTGCCAAATTTAAAAGTATAATATCCTCCCTTGTCTGGAATGGGAGGCCCCCACGACTGGCCATCTCTACCCTTCAGCTTCCCATCACCCAGGGGGGCTTGTCCCTACTAGACTTCTAGGTCTACTTCTGGGCAGCTATCCTGGTGACGGTTAGATGGTGGTTCTCCCAACCCCACCATAACCCAGCAGTGACTCTGGAAGCAGCCATAATGGGGTGATACTCCTCCCTTAGCAATGTGGTATTCAGAGGGACGAGATCCCACCCTGGCCCCACGGAATTGATGTGTACAACAATCACGGTATGGCATAGGGCATTTGCACTTCTGGAAGAATGGTCAAACATTCCCATAAACACACTCCTAAACCCTGTGGACAGCCTTTCCAGAAGAGTTGAAGCTGTTAGAGCTACAAAGAGTGGGCCAATTCAATATTGAACCCGGCGGTCTAAGACTGGAATGCCATCAAAGTTCATGTGCGTGTAA